>NC_084771.1:16181247-16824302 GCF_028858725.1 Colius striatus
CACTGCAAGCACATCTGGTGCTAGACACCTTATTCCTATGTGCTGGGGTTGCAAGTATGACATGTTGCATGTTGTTTTTTTCTGTAGAATACTAAAAAATGAATTATGGGAAAAGGTTAGCCTTTAATCTGACAACCTTTAGCAGTTGACAAAATTATATAGTGCTCATTAAATAGAATTGTTGTAGATCTAAGGATTTGTATTTCTTAAAAAATGCTATTTCTCTACTTGATCTTTCAGTGCTGATGCGGTAGAATAGATTGATGCATTCCAAGTCTAATAGCCCACAGTTTCATTTTTACCCTCTGTGTCCATAGGATCTGCATTTCATTCTGTTTTCCTTTCAAGATGAAATTGGTGACAAAAATTGATATTTATCCACTGATAATAGACTTTGGTAGAATGGCAAGTGGTATTTGTACACAGTACACTTTGAACCTTCTTAAACCAACTTTAGTAGTACATCTCTTCAATTCTTTGTAATCTACTGACAGCTTGGAAGAAATTATTTTGTGAAGACCAAAACAAATTATTCCAGATGTTTTAAGGATTTCTCTCAGAGCATTTGTAAGGAATCATGCAGATAGTTTTGTTTGTAAGAATGACTGGCTAAGAATTGCAGCCTACATTTCTCTGGGGGATGAAAAGGAATACTTTGTTGTTCCTTTTCAGCATCGGGAGAATTCTCAATCATCTGTAGCATGGACAAACTTTTTGAAAAAAAAACCCAATGGATTTGAAGTGGAAAAGACATAGAGGTTTATATTTATGCACCTAAATCAAATTTTGAATTCAACTTTTTCTCTGTTTACTGTTTATTTCTTTTGCTGTATTTTTCTTTGCAATATCTGATATCTTGAAGTTGTATGCACATAGTAAGTAGTGACTCACATTTTCTTGTTGAGGTTTATTTCTAGCTAGCTCTTCTTTAGTACTTAGTTTTTTTGTATCAGTGTTTTGAAATATAAGGTGTATATATTAAAGCTTAAGATATGCAACATAGCACTGAAAACTTGTTTTCATTAATAAACACTAGGTGAAAGATGTGTATTTTATTCAAAGGGAACACACAAAAAAAGCTATATCACATGACTAATGAGCACAGCTACAAGGTTTTATCTAGTTTCTGAGGTTTAGAAATGTTCCAAAATTTTTATTTTTTTACTTTAAGTAGCTCATGGTGGTTTTGTCTTGAGTTGCTAAAAGGTAGCTAGTGAAAGCAGTGCCTTACATAGCTACCTCACCTTTGGGTTTGCTTTTATTGTTATATTAATGAAAACAAAAATTATCTTGAAGCAGGCATATTCAGACCCAGTTTTGATGCAATGTTTTAGGAACTTCAATGAATTCTATAAATGAATTGCTGTATGAGATCAATTGACTTTAAAGTGTAACTTTCACTGTAATGTAGTGATTGTGTTTTTTAAAAGAGTGAATATTAAGATCAAATATTTTAGTGCAGTGGAAGATCGAAACATGAACCAAACATGGTATTTAGAGACAGTCTTCATTAGTTAAACCATTACCCTTACTCCAACCACATGAAGAATTTCTAAATTAGATTAAACTAGCGGACCCTTGTGGTTGTGAGGGTTGACGTGGTGCTGCTTGCAAAAGAGTTCTTGCTAAGCTAGCAGCAAAGGTTTGATGCATAAATCCTGTCAGTACTGATCTGTGGCCCCTCACAAGTCTGATCCTGAAGGTGAGCCGTGGCAGCTCCCCTGAAAGCAACCTGAAGTCTTTCCCCTCACACTCACTCAAATCTCTTATCCTGAAGCAAGTCATAGAAATTTCTTATGGTAATTAATCAAATGGGAATAAAAGGTCTTGGTTGAACGAGAAGAGGAAAATATCAAGCTGCAGTTACTGCTTTAAAAACAGTGTGATGGAAAAATATTATAAATATTACTAGTATTCAGAATCACTGGGAAACACCTTACAGGAAATTAAATAATGTATTATTAAAAATATGGAATAGTTTTATTTCCACCAGGAAATGAAAATTGCATGAGGCTATCTTCTTTAACATTTTTCATAAATCATTCACAGAATCTTTCTCTCAATGTCAATCATTCATTCAATTATGAGTAGTGTTGTATGTCAGAAATTAGTAATATCTTAAGTAGATATGTTTATTTGTAAGTTTATTTTGCCAGGTTTTTTCAGAGAGTGTTGAAGTAAAGGCTATTGGTTTAACATAATCAAATTATATGCATAGTGCAATGGGGAGGAGAGCAATCACCAGTCACGTGCACAGAATTAATGTAAGTTTTGAAGCCTTTGGAGAATGTTAACAATTTATTACCGTTCTTAAAGAAGCGTATTGTCATAATAGCTTATAAAGCTGCTAGAAAGTCAGAACATACTCTTTTTCATGCAGGTTGCTTGCAAATTTATTTTAGTAAGTCTTCCTTTTGAATGAATATGACATCTTTGGGGAACAGCATTGTAGCCCTGTTGAATTATTCCAAATTATGTAAGTAAACATAAGAAGAAGAAGAAATTTACTTGTACATCACCCTAGAAAAGGTAATCTGAATTATTTTAAAGCCATGACTACCTCTTGTTTTTCTGACTCTGCTAAGTAGATCTTGCTTTAGTAGAGGAGGGTTGGCCAGTAATATTGAATGAAACACTGTAGATGAGTTCAGATTGTTCCAAATTTAACTCTCTTTGAGCATTAAGCTGTTTAAGTGTTAATGGTTGCTTAATATTTTTGAGAGCACAGTAGCATTATTTCAAAAAAATATATTGAATCACTGTCATCGTATGGCAGAATAGTGATTAGTACTGGGAATGATACAAAGCTTAGTTAAAGAAATTGAAATGTTACAAAAACGTATCAGCTAATAAAGGGAACAGGACTCTTCCAAGGCACTTTACGATCATGTTCTAATTCTGGGACGGGGGCAAACTCTGCTTACTTTGTACTCTGCTTACTGTGTATACTTTTGTGGAAAAGAATGCTGGGGAGTGTTGTTTACAGTAAAATATCAACACGTTTTCTGTCTTTGAAACGTATGCCAACAAAGGCAATGTAATGCAGTTCATGTCAAGATGATGGCTATATATCAGAGTAAGAGATTTGTTCTTTCTTAATACACTCTGGAAATAACGAGGACTAGTACCGGTCAATAAGCTCAAATAGCAACTTTTTGTGAGTTTTCCTTTCTTAGCCTTTCATAGTTGAGTGCCATCAAGTCTGATTAGTCAAAGTGTATGCAAGGGAACTAGCTTGCTCTCCCAGGATTAAGTAGATCAGTGACCTATTTTAAAGAAGCAAGATCTTTCTGTTCAATTTGTATTTTTGACTGAATTAAGTGTGCACAAAGAATGTCTCACTGCAGTGAATGTAGAGTTTAGAAAACCTATTTTTATTCACTTTTGTTGTAGTTCTACTGTCACCTGCAGAATAGATATTAAAGCTTGTGTGTATGCCATCTACTAGCTTCAACAGGTGTTTTCTTCTTGGTGACTTCCCTATTTAAGTACTTTAATACATGAAAAAAATTTGTGCATCCTGTTTCATTCCGAGATTCTACAGTATTGCATATATGAAAAAAATAAATCCTCCAATAGCAGAACAAGACAGGATAGAAATCTTGTTTCATGGGTTACTAAAAATAGCAGAAATTGTGAGCCATTAGTGGAATTGTTGAAAATGCTTGTTTTGTTCACTCTCATATCCAAGAGTTGCAAGCTTTTAAGCTAAAGACCTCCTCAGCAAGGTGCAAGCTTTTGTTAGCAATTAATATGTTATTTTATTTTAAGCCTGTCAGAATAATTGTCATAAATTAGTTCAAATCAGAGATTTTCAAACCCGACTGAGCTTTTTTAAAGAATAGGGCAACATTGATGAATTACATGCCTAAATCTGAGCACTTCAGTCCAGATGAATTTTCTTCTTTCTTTTACACGTATTTTCCTGGTAAGTGGAAAGACAGTATAAACCAGCATGTATGTGCTGTTCTGAGCCTGTGAGCAAGGATTGCCTTTCTCAACAATTCATAAGTGTTGAGACTCCATTAAGATTTAATGATTCTTTTAAAAGTACCCTCAGTTTCCTAGCAATTTGGAAGTTATATTTTTACACTGATCTTGGAAACTTAGAGAATTGATTCCTCCTTCCCCTTCTCACCCCAAACTGAGCTAATGTCATTAAATTATATTCTTGGCATAATTATGTCTAGTGAGCCTTTCCATACAGTAAGTGTTATGCACTGGAAAACTAATTTATGGTGTTCATTGAATAATGTGCCAACTTTTCTAAAGATTGCTGGAAAAGCATTATGATTAGTCTACAGCGTGTTAGTCCTTGGGAGATCTCTTTTTCACAGAATATTATCTTTGAAATATTTGAAATTTGTAAAACAAAGATAACAGGAACTGTGCAAATTTTCTCACAGTTTTTAAACCTGATTGTACAAGACTTTCTGGGAAAACCCTTGATCAAGAGTTGGAGGATGTCCAGCAAAATTTTTACAGAGTTTTAAATAGCTTTTTTAGTGTATAAATATTAGACTGAAACATTTGAATACTGAAATCACTGAGTTTCTATGGGTCACTTGTTATCCATTGACTTTATAAAGCATACACGTTAAAACATTCTGACTGTATGTGCCTGAGAAGGAAGAAGTTCATGGTTGAAAGTTAGAAACACAGAAAGTAAGAGCCAACAGTGCAAAATACAAACTTTCTTAAGCTTCATACTGACAGAAATTGATGTAACAAAGTTGTAAGTGATGGTGACTGGTGACATCCCAGTGGGAAGGTACTGGCATGTAAAGGTATGTGCTGAATCATTTTAAATCTGCAGTAGATCAAAATAAGGCTGGTGTAAAATGTCATTGTGGTATTGCAAAGCTGGAAGAAGCTGACATTCTTGACAACAACTGCCACTACTGTATTAGTGTTACTTGAGAATGTCAGTCATCCTTCATTTGAAGACTGAATGACCTACTTGGAAAATCAAAGTTACCTGCGTTAGTCCTTCGGGAAACAATGCCACTTTTTTTCCAATTGAGTTACCACCAATTAGTAGATGTCATATGAGACTACCACAGACAGACTTTGCCTTAGGAGGAAAACTCAGAGGATAACTCTGTTGTTAATTGCACTTTGGCACTTCTGACCATTTCCTTAGGGTTTAGACCACAGTGTTCCGTTTCAATATGATCCACTTGTAAAGGGCTAACTAAAGAGAGAAACTGTATCTTTCAAGAGGAAAAAAATTAGAATTACCTTTTTCAGAATGTCAATGATGAAAAAGATAAGTAACAGGGAATGCTGTAACCTAATGTTCTTGTGGTGAAGAATATTCACTTGAATGACAGTGTCTTCTTCTATGAGGAGCATTCTAGCAAAGGTGGTCAGGCTTTGCAAAAGCTGGGCTTTCAGTTTCTGGCAGAGCTCAGTTGGTGTCTAAGTGAGAGCACACATTTGATTGTTTTATTTTTCTTAAGGGAATTTTATACTGAGCTGAGTGCCACAGAGAGCATTATCAGCCTCCTCAAGAGAAGGAAACCTGGTAATAAATGCTCTCATAGAAACCTGAATCAATGCAAAATTCAAAATCACTGGTTTCTAGCTTTTGTTTAAGTCCAAAATCATAGCCCTGCTAAAGGGTGGTGGAGAATTCCATTTACTATATGCAGAATAGCAGTGGCATTGGTTCTGCTTTGTTTACTGCTCCTTACTAATATTAAGTGTAACGGAAGGAAAAACTGACCTCATTTTTGAGCAATGATTTTGTAATTTTATTGCAAAATTGAAAAAATGATGATGAACTACCCCTTTTAAATGTAAGGGAAAAGACATAAAGGATAAATAGAATTAGAATCTGTTTCCTTTTACCACTGTGATGCAGTTTGTCCAAACTACGGCTTAATTCAACTTCACTCAAATTTTAAGAAGTTTGTTTACTGCCATTTAAAAATCACAGGAAAGATGGTAGGGTTCATAGGGTTGGCTAGATCCTTTATGGGATTACAATTTTTATTTGTTTTAAGCTTCCATAGACAGCATAGAATCTGTCAAGAGTTTTCTGGCACAGGAGCAAGGCAGAGGAGGCCTTGCTGTTTACATTTGTTGTCCTTTTCCTGATGTATCATTGTAGACTATGGCTGTCAGACAGACTTTGGATATCAAGGGAACAGTATGACAGTTCTCTGTAACCTTTTTGTTGTTAACAATTTCATCTCTAAAGGTGAATGGAAATCATGCCAGGCATTCAAAGCCACCTTTAATAAGTAGCCAGTGGAAGCATAGATGCAAGTGGTGGTGAAATGGAATGGCTTTGGAACTTTCTATTTCTCAGTGTACAGGGGAAAAAAACAGGTTTTGTACTTATTTTTGCTGTCTGCCACTGAGGACTGAGTGCCATCTCATACTATAGTGGTAGCAGAGAAATTAGAGAAATCAACACAATGATGTGAGAGGAGACAGTAAGTATCAAATAATAGAAAATAGTTGTTTAATTCAGTGTCAAGCTCTCTAAGGATCAGCTATATCTGAGTAGAAACCCCACTTTCCAGGGCTTTGTCATCATCTCCAGGTATCCAACAGTGGTTCTAATAGGTAACAGTGAAGAAGAATGTCATCAATCATCCCACATTGTCTGCATTAAACCCTCTGGCTGATGTTGGAAGAAAATTGAGCTCTTTTCTTTTCAACAGTGAGATTCAATTCTGGCACACTTGAAATTGTAAGCAGACAATGAGTAGAGAGGAGAGCTGTCCACAAATCAGATTTTTTTTCTAGTTTAAATGCTGTTTATTCCAAACAAAGTACCTGAAGAACAGCTGAAGTTTTGAAAGTATCTGCAAGAGGGAGGTAGCAATGGTATTTCCCCTGCCCCCCCCCCCCCCCAAAATATTGAAGGATTTCCATTAGGGAATAAAGGAGAAGAAGTATCTGTCCTGGGGTTAATGTTCCTCAGAAAAGTTGAGGAAGAGACAGTTCTGTTATAGAAGAGATGTTGGAGGTCTACATCTTGAGTCCCTGTTTCCCAGCTCTGTGAAAACTGCAGATGTTAACTGTCAAAGTACAAACTCCTCAGTATCTGGGCAACCTTGGAACTGGAAGTGGCTTCGCATGAACCCATAGAAGTTTCTAGGCAAGTCTTTGAAGTGTTTGAGAACCAAATTGCACAAATGCATTGCTTTCCCAGATCTCTTTTTCTCACTATCTGAAGTGGGGAAATGGAGAAAACATTCTGTACTTAAAGTGAAAATCTGTCTTTGGAAAGAGAGAGCAGTTTCAAGAAATATGTTGCATTTAGTAAAATTAATAGAAAATAAAATATAGGGCACAAGGCTTTAATGATGAATGTCCTCTAAATTTCTTTATCAAGTAGCTTTGTGTGTGGCGATGGTGGTGTTTTGTTTTTACCAAAATGGTTGTCTTGAAATAACATAGAACAATTTGCTATTAGACTGCCGAGGTTTAGTTTATGTTGCCAAATCAAAATAAGAAACAGTTGTTAAGTAGTGGGCAGCATTTAAAAATTGCTGGCCTTTTGTACTCATATTTACATTTAATGCTCAGTCTCAATTTTCTGATGCATTATGGTAATAAAAAATGCACTGCATTTCCTCTAATAGCAGTGGATTTTGACCTTCCTGACATCAAGAGAAACAAACAAAGTAGGTAAGTAACATATGCTTGCTGCTTTGTTAGGCTTGAAATTGGCATCTGGTGGTGATAGAAATAGTATTCCAAAGCAGGATTGTCCCCACATTAAGATTTTATGCTCTTCAGTGTCTTACAGGAGCTGAATACCTCTGTTGATGTTCCATTTGAAAAAGTTTACTCTTTCCTCTTCCTCTTACAGGAGGACAACACAAGCCAAGGAATCCTTGTATGGAGATGATACGATCAGCAGACTGAAATACAAATTAAAACGCAATAGCTGCACAGCATGAGGCAATATCTGAAGTGGTGATTGCAGAGGCAAGGCTAGAACAAAGTGCTCTGGGTCCAGAAGGAGTATCTGTCTTCTGCTGCTTTTCAGAGCTAATTAAATGGGATTTAGCACCTTTTGTTTGCACTTGTATCACTAGATGAGTATCATGTTACTTAGTAACTATCTTACTCCCTGGTTCAGACCTCCAGTACAAAACTGTGTCTGAAAACTTGCCTTTTGTGTCAGTGTTGGCATTCAGACAAAACCCATAGCTCATTTTAAGAAACTTACTTTTATGATCAATTGTTTTGAAGTTGTATTTTGTCATAAAATAAGAGTGACTGGTAGTGGTAGAGGCCAGTCCTAAGGTCTCTTAATGAGAGCTGTAATAAATTAATATGACCTTCATAGACCCATGTCTGTAGTTCCTAGCTAGAAATTCCCGTCTTCTCTTTGACATCATTGCATATTCACATAAGGAAGTGGACCTTTTGGTTTTATGAGATGTCAGAAAATCCAAATCTATGTAGAAACTGTGCTGAAGAAAGCATTTGTAGAAAGAGAGTAATGGAGAAGAATTTCTGAATTAATAATGAGGACTGAAGAGTGAAAGACATCTTTGTGAGGACTTGGAGATAAATAAGTACATGAATCTTAAACCATTAATGCAAGGAAGCAGTCCGTACTAGTTTGCTTGGAGAGGATGATACTTTAAATTTATAGATTTCTTTCTGCCAACTGTTTTTTACCCCTGATAGACTCTGTAGATAGATCACATTATTTCCTGAAAAGAAATACAACTTTTACATGTATATTATAACTGAAACATTCAGAATAATTATATTTCTTATAATACATGACATGAAAATAAAAAATAAGTGAAAATGGCTTTTTTGGGAGGGGTAAAGTAAATAAGCATGGGATTGGCAGATTGATTATCCTTATTCTTCAAAAAATGAAGCATGCAATACTTCTTGTCTTCCTCCTTGTTTGGAGCACAAAAAGAGTGGTGAAAGCCACTTTCAATTTAGTCGTGAAAGCTCGGAAACACAGGGAAACACTCTGTTATCGATGAAGAACTTGGGGTTCACAAAGATATTTCAGTGGTCATATCTTCATGTTAAGTTGTAACATTAACTCCTAATATGTAATAAGTCAAAACCCACCCACTGAGTGCTGCTACGTAAGAAATAAGGGAGTTTCTAAAGTACAGGTATGTGTTAATCTGATACTAAGCAAATTACATGCAGGAGAAGTTACTAGTGGTAGTAACTAGTGGGTCTGGGGTAGATTTCTTCCAAGCTGGAATCAATATAGGAGACATATTTGGCTACCTTTGTTACCAGCTCCTGGCTTGGTTCTATTAATCTCAAAGCTTTCAAGCCGTTTCTTCTCTGGTAACATGTCAACAACTTTATTTTCTTGACTGCAAAGGAACGTAAAAATTATATGAAAGAAAGCAAGAAGCTGTTATGAGCACCTTACATAGATTCACGTCCTTTTTAAAGCAAAATGGTTCATGGTAACTTTGAATATATCCTATATTTTCTGAGCTCTGTGAACCTGCTGTGGAATCACTTCTGAATGGACTGTTAAATCTCTGGATTAAGTGATTTTTTTTTGTAGTCTTTATTAGTAACTAATGATGCTACCGAATACTCATTTGCTATCTCTTTCCCACTTATTTCTTTCAGGCTATGCCACCCTGAAATACTGCAGCAAATGTTTATTACTCTGCATTTCTTAGATGATATGGTCACACCTCAGTGATTAGTTTGTTGTATGAGAGCAATAGGGTAAAAGCTTTTTTTGAGATAAGGAAGATAAGGCAAATTTCTGGAGCTTGTACCTGTGATGGTACAGTCGGTACTAAGCCACAGTCTGTAGTGGCACTATTGACTATTGTGGAATAATTTCTGTAGCTGTGTGGTAGCTGCATGTTGGTCTTCTGGATATCAAACACTCAGGATATTTTTACTTTGATTTTTTTTTTTCTTTTTTTTCATTGCTTTGGGGATTTTGATCATTTGATTAATTTTGTTGTAGGCTTGGGAGTTTTTATTGTGGGCAGAGGGTGGTGCTTTACTCGTAAGACTCTTTACTCAAAAATCTTCATTCTATTTCTTGACTGAGGAATGTAGGAGCATAAATGATTATCTCTTTTTCTATTTTTTTTTGTAAATTTTCTAAATATTGAACAAACTCCTGTTTTCATGTCTCCATATACCAATAGGAGATTAATCTGTATTTTAAGTATGACTGCATTGCATATGAAGTTAATGAGTTCTTAGTATTCTGCTTTTTCTTTACAAGGGTAATATCTCTTAGCAGTTTCCATTCAGAAGAAAAACTAATGTGCCAGAAAACTCTTTTTCTACAAGAGTTCATAATACCATACAACAAAACAAGAGACTAATATAAATACTGTACCAGTTGCTGCTTTTGTGTATAGCACACAATTGCTTGAAGGTACTATCTATGTCAAAATTGAAATGCAAAGAAATATTATCATGTTTAAAATTTCAGAAGACACCTTATTCCTAGTGTTAACAATGGGATGCTTAAAAGAGTTCTGGTACTTCTGCTCTCAGCTTTTGCATTTAGATGTTTTGCTAGTTCTTCAGTGCTTGGTTTGCTTTCACGGTAATAATTTTGCAGTATTCACAGGTGTTGAAAAGAAGTTTCTTGTTTAAAATGAAAAATAACTTTGTTGATGTTATAAAGTCTATTTTATTTGGATCATGTTTTCTCAAGAGTGTTTTAAGTCACTGAAGTGTGGATTGCTTGTGCTGTCAACTGAAGCTTCCATTGAAAAGAGGATCTGATCATATCTGAAATGTGGATTTGGAAAGTATGTAGTAAACAAAGGATGGAACTGAATATCAAGCAATGAATTGAGAATTCATGGAAGAAAAATACATCAGCAATTTCTAAGAAAGCGGTTTCTTGGGCTCATAAAGCTTTTGAGATCTTATGGATCACTGAAGGATGAGAGTATGCCCTTATGCTTTTCTTGGCAACTACTTTTAGTCTATTTCAGGGTACTGGGTTACAATAACTCTTAGTAAATAAAGCTGCTCTTATTTATAACCTTCATGCTTTGAACAAAATTGGCTATATCTGTAGGAAAAATTACTATGTAAAGACCATGTGATAATCTGCCAAGATGCATGTATGTACATAGATAAAGTCCTTCACTTACTGCAACAGCAGCAACCTCTGGATGTTTCAAATTGACTCTACTTGAGAGGAGCTGATGGCATACATACCAAAATTACTGTCTTTTAATACTGTTTTAACAGGATGATTCTCTAACAGATTCTATAGTTGATGACCAGCACAGCAGTATATTTTGCAGCCTCCTAGAAGAGACATAGAAATGACATGAAATGAATGGATAGTGTTTCAGTTGTTTTTTTTTTCCACTTATCCCAGAAAAACAAGTTGTAGATATGCATCAAGAGTCAGTATTTCTTTCCTTTTTAGACAGCAATAATTAATTTTATACATTTTTCTTTATTTGAATGACTCATATTTTTGCTCTGGTGTAGAAAATCTTCCAAGCCCTTTTATTTTTAGAGTTACCAAGCCTGAAAACTATTGAGGACTCTAGGAAATGTTGTCTATGTGTTTATAATCCCCAAACTATAGGGAATTTGTTGTCTTTCAGCACACTTTTCAGCAAACTTCCTATGTAATTTTGGAATATGATACTGATTTTTTGGGGAATCTCTTGCGTTTGAAATGAACAGTTCAGCTTGCACTTTGAACATGTGTTTGGACAGTCTTTCTTTGCTGTTCATATTCTTTGTGAAATGATGTACAAAGCAGGGATTATGTTTTCTTTATTCATTCCTTCACATTAGGCATGGTGTTTTTAAATTACAGAATAAAATTACAATAGTGGTCATACTATATGTTTTGTTATATTGGTAAGACTGCTTTCAGGGATAGCTATGTTCATTTTGAGTAGCAGAAATATTACCTTAAACTCCAAGGGAAACTCACATTAGTGATTCATATAGGCCAAACAAGATTTTTGTGACCTTTTCCAAGCCATGATCACCATTGTAGGTTTGGGGGTTTTGGTTCATTTAGAGTTTATTTTGTACAATTTTACTAAAGTGCCTTGCCAAACTGTAGAAGCTTTCAAATTTATTCCTGTCAGGGAAGATGCTGTTGATTGAAATTGGTTATCTCTTCTGCTGCCTGGCAAGGAAAAATTTGCTTTCGTTGCCTTTTGTTGTCTTGTTGTATAGTGACTTTATGAATGCCCATGTGCCAGTGCATGCCCATGGAAGGCAGACCAATTTACATTCAAAAGCTTTAGGTAACAGATTCATTATATATCAAATTGCTATCGGCTACAGGCAGGAAGGAGATACAGCTGAGAGAACTCCCTAACTCATCCGCATGATCCTGCAAACTTACTTGTGCAATTAGAGTGAATACCTTGCAATAAATTATTGTTTCTATACAAGTTTTAAGTAGACTTATATGGTTTCATCATAATTTTGAGTGATGAGTAAATGTACTGAATTCATTGGAGCTACTGATGAATGTTTATCAAGTATAAAAGCATTTTTAGGCCAGAAGTGTTTACTTTTGAAACATATAAGGAACTAGCCGGAATTGTTGCCAAATAAGTACCTTCTACTATCTGTTTCTTTTCAAGTGATTATTTGAATTGAATACTATTTATATAAAATAACTTGAGAAATTATAATATTTAGCAATAATACTTTGATTAGTGAAGTCTAAGTTCTCAAGAATGATTATTTAACAACATTTTGGGTTTAATTAACAGTTATATTACTCTGCCTTTTATGCTGCAATAATTAATACATTATTAATTCTGTTGACACAGATAGAAGAAACGAATTACTTTAAATTTTTGTACCTATAAAAAGATGAAATTCATGAAGATTAACATTAGAATAATTTTTCCAGGATTTTGAGTAACTAATGTTCTGGTTTATTTTCCTTGTTTAAAAAAAAAAATTATAAAATAATTTCAAGGAAGCTGCGTAGATAAAAGTTACACAAATTAATAAGTGTGTTAGAATAACAAATCCAATTTTTTATTTTATTCCAAAATCTTGCATTTTGCAGTTTTCAATGTATGGTGTTTGTACAGGATTGCTTTTACAGTTAAATTTATAGGCAGGACTACCTGCTTTAAGGATTATCTATATTATTTGATATATAAAAAAGATATAATTTCTCATGATGGAATATGCACCTGTAGATAAAGGGAGCATAACAGAATTTAAAAAATAACCTAGTTTATTTCATAATTATTTATGTATTTTAGCTCTACTCTATTTGATAATATTCAACACTTTTGTAAGTCATTGTAATCTTCCTTTGTGAATCATTACGTCAATGTTAGCATAGACCCAAGAATAAAATCTTACAAGACTTTTATATAAATTTACACTTTTATATGGCCTGAGATATCTCTGACTTGGGATGTCTGTCTGGCCATAGAGTGAGTTAAGATACTCAATTGTGCCTAGAATGATGGAGAGAAGAGGCAGTGTGGAGAATTTTGGGGAGGTAAAGATTAGGAGCTCTATTTTAATGATACCATTTTAATAATAGTGAGTTTGAGTTGATATTGAGAGCAAGACCTCAATGAGGAGAAGACACACGGAACAATTTATTCTCAAGGACTTTCTGCAACGTATCCTGTTAGGCAACTTGAAACTTCCACATGTGAGAGTGGAAATGGTGTAATTGTTCTTAGACATGTTGGGGAATATGCCACTAAAAATTAGAATCTATTTATTGTGATCTAGCAGATGAAAAGAATGTCTGTTGTATGTTCTTGTACAAATGCTACACTGTGCACAAAATACTCCCGGAAATTCATATAAACTTTCTACAGTCTGATTTATCTTTCCTTCTTTAATGTTTCTGATCTCAAAAGAAACATTGAAAATTAGTTTTGCCATGAACTAAAAATATGACCATGTAAGGGAGAGAAATAAGCTGAAATATCAGAGTATTTGATATCGGGACAGATTTAACCTGGATAGTAGTACCCCAGTGCCAAGTAGTTTAAAGTAATGAGCACTTTTATGTTCTCTAGGCAGTTTGAGGGTTTTTTTCATCTACTTTGTCAAGTGGAGAAATACAAGCAAGGGAATAAGGTTCTATCTCCAAATAATGCTGACATTTTATTCTTTAATTGCACTGGAACGGAAGGGGTCAATGAATTCTCAGTAGGACTGTTAGCCACTCTGTAACAGCAAAACAGAGAAGCTTGCAGGTTTTTTTTAATTTTTGATCTTGACATAGGTAGCTGTAGGTGAAATTATATAATTTTCCATTTCTCTCTCACTTTTCAATCCTAACTTTATCAAGCAGCATACATTTCAACTGGTACAGAACTTCAGCACTAATGTAGTGGTTTAATGCTTTAAATTCTTCGTCAGAAATTTAGATGCATGTTCAGTTTCTCAGGTAATATCAGTTTGTTAATCCTCATTTGTTGTCAAAAGATTTTGTTTGTGTGTGTTCACACAACACATCTAAATGAAAAAGAAATGCTTCCACAGTTTTCAGCACAATTTCTATGATTAGATCTTCTATTAAGTTTAAAGCTCTGAAAAGGCAAGCAAGTACAGATTAAGACCAAGATACATTAACATGGCTGTATGATATGTTTCTACCTTACTATTGCTGTTTGACATCTAATTTCAAGTTTCTCTCTTAAGGGTCCTACTCTAAATTTTTTTGTCTAATAACCATCTACTCATTGATAGCTTGTTTGTAAAAGTTACTTTTTCTCTCAGTTTCAACTTAACTAGGAAGACACAGTGCAAATTGTGATAACTCCTGATCTCACCATGTCTGAGAGTAGAGGAGGAGTTTTGGTAGCACAGATCTTTCTAGTATCTGAGAAAGGCTTTGCTTATTTCAGCATGCTGGTTTTGAAGTCTTTAAGTGAAATATCTTTAAGATATTATTTAAAGAGTTCAGGAAAGTTATAGCTATATTTCATGTATCAAAACTGTTTTAAGTGCCTAAGTATTTTAAAGCATGGTATGGAGACAAGGTACGTAAGAAGTGCTTTTTCTTCTAGACCCTCAAAGCCAACTGCCCTTTCACTTGTTACTTTCCGTCATAGGGAATACATTCTTGAGGAGATTCCTACTTCTGATATGCCTGACTCTGTCCAGGTGCTATCGGCTGCCTTGACTTGCTTAGTATTAAAGCCTGCTGTGTGTTAGAAGCTTTTGATGTAGCACATTAGGGATGTTTATTTCGGTGTTTAAAGTAGATTTTCTCATAGTATGTTGTTGTGGTTTTGCCCAGCCAGCAATGAAGCACCACGACAGTCTCTTGCTCATCCTCCTTAGGATGGTGGAGGCCTCTGCGAGATGGGAGGAAAAAAAGATAACCAAGGATGTTGTAGATTGAGACAAGGGCAGGGAGGACTTGCTGCCAATTACGGTTCTGAGCAAAACAGACTCCAATACTCGACTCGTCTGCATGATCACTTCTCTCTCAACTCCTTGAACCACCACCAGCCAGAAAAGAACAAAGAACAGATGCAGAAGGAACAGGAAGAACCCTCCTCTTCTTTCTGGCAGCTTCGTCTTAAATGTGATCATGGAGGCACCTAATTGGTTCACTTCCAGAAGTGGGTCTGACTCAGAGCTGGGGAGAGTTTTGAGCAACTCCTTACAGGAGCCATCTTTATAGCCCCTTCCCCATTACCAGAAATGGCTCCATGTCAAATAGTGACATGTGTCTGACTTCTCATCCAAAACTAGCACCGCAAGGCTTCTGGAAATGCCAGGCAACTGTTACAGGCTTGCAAAACAGTGAGCTGCAAGAGTAATCTCTGACATAAGTGCCATATGGTAATGTCACCACAAGTCTGTTGCAAAGTTCAAGCCATTTTGGTCGGGAAGAACAGGAAGTGTGCCATAGACACTTATGCATTGGTTAATAGCAGTGTTCTCTGCACATTTGGAAATTGTCTGGATCTCCAGAGTGTATGGCAGGGGTAGACATGTAGAAATCTGCCAATTTGTGTTATAACTGCTGATCAATAAAACATTCTCAAGACTTTTCTTGTTGATGTGGGGATTAAGGAGCTTTGCTTACTGAGCCAATAGAAATACTAATGAGTTTGTTACCTTTTAGAGAAATGAGACTGATTATGTGATGAGAAGTCACCATTACAGTGAATGGCTTTATTGAGGCTGATAAACAAACTTTTGCTAACATTAATCAGGGATTGGGGCTTTTTTTGTGACATTCTGGCAGGAAGGTTGTTATCAGAGATTATTGGTGTTTTGGGGGGTTTATTTGTTTTGGGTTTTTGTTATTTGCTCTACTCTTTACTAAACAGCCGTGAATGGACTTAAACAAAAAAACCTACATGTTAAAAGAGCTTTTCTATCTGCCTTCATATTTAGCTATTAGTGATAGGAAAACTCCCTTTTAATTTCATCATATTCTTGATATATCTACATATATACCCAATTATTATTATATCTAATCTTCAAATATCCAAATCTAATTTTGTAAGTATATTATTGTATAATTTAAAAGTTAACTATCCTCAAAATGTAGGGAAAGAACTAGCTTTGTTGAACTGAATTTTGCTATAAACTCTATGATACAGGAGTGAAAAATTAAAGCAACATGATGGAACCTTTTGTTAATCAAGAAATGTGTCAATTTAGAAGAATATTATATTTTCTTCTTACCTTGGACAGCTGCTAATATCTAGACACTGTTCATCAGTGGATTTAGGGGTTGGGTTTTTTGTTTTTGAAATACCATGTAGCATTAATATTTGAAAACATTTTGTTTCTGTACTTTGGTGCTTTCACTTTTGACTCTTTTGTCTACAGCAAATGTGTTAATTTCACCTTTTCTTTCATAATTCTAAGAGATATCTAGAATATGAATAGATACTAGAATAGGAATCTACTTCTAAATTCTGTTCCATTTACTGATATGGACTGTTTACATACAGAAATCAAAGCCAATTTTGAGCATGTGATATCATTTGCTCATAAAGCTTTACACTTAGAAATATGTGTGGTAGTTTGGGCTGTTAAACATGAAATACACCATCTTATAGTTTCTTCAGTGAAATGTCAAGATAAAGAAAGAAGTAGAGGTATTTGCATTTAACTACTTCCAGGAAGTACACTTTGTTCCTTGATAGTCATTTCTAATGAGATGTACAGATAGATTTATATTGCTACACTGTATAAGGAAGTTCCCAAGTCGTCTTTATCTAAAGAGAGCTGTGATACGTGCTGACACTTCATGGGGAATTATAAAGCAGAAAAGAGAAATGATCTCTTAGATTGCTGATGTCTCTTCAGTTCTCTACTTACTACATAGAAAGATACTTGTGTGCTTTCTCTGTCGCCAAGTTCTGCAGGTTTGTAGATAGTCAATGATGTGTCTGTAAATCATATTTTAGTACCTCTCTAAATAATTTTTGGTTTAATATTTTATAGGTTAGTTCAATATTTTTCTTCCATCAGTAGCAAATAATACAAAGGTGCTTTGAGTATTAGAATTGTGTCATGTTTCTCTCACCTTTTGGTGGGGTTTCAGTTGCGTGTGAATTCATAGAATTAAAATTGTCAGGTAAATACTTTTCATCTTCTGCACACTTACACAGTAAAACTTAACATTCTTTGCCATGTATTCAGATACTATGAAGAATTTCAAAAGTTTTAGTACTGGTATTGCTACCTTACCATGTCCTTTCACAGAGCAGAGAATTAATGCTTACTATTGTATCTGTAAACTAAGATTAAACATACCAAAACCACAAATGCAATGAGGACTTAATTTTTTTATAAATCTCAACTTATTTGTCAGATAAACATTTATATCAACTATTGAAGTATTTGTCGCTTGCAGTTGCATGAATACTAAGAATTTGGTGTTGACATGGTTTTTTGAGCGTTTCATTGTGCTAAGAGTCACTTTCCACTGGATGGCACTATTCAACAAATTATATTGGAGGAAGTTGATTCCTGCAATATGCAAACTTTAGATTTAGAGGACATTATAGAAGTGATATTTAGAATTGCTAAATATATTCTGTCTCTCATCTTTTTTTAATGGAGAGCACAAAATGCATTGGTCCAATGAGCATGTGAAATGACCAGTGAGGCTATCTTGGCAGCATGCGTTTTATCTGAAACTAGGTAACTGTAATATCATAGATCTACTAACTAATGCATTGCATGTTTTATTGAAGGTCTGATCCTGACCTCTTCAAAATCATAGGACTTCTAAAAGCTTGAATGTTTTTTCTTTTTCTTCCATTAGGAGAAACTGATTTAATACTGTCTTGATGGTGAGACATGGTTTTAAGGTCTGCTTCTATTTTATTGTTCCTTAATATAAAATGTTCAGGACTTTAGCAGAAAAGCTAGTATACAAAGTTGGGCAGTTCACAGAAGAAGGATTCCAGATAAAGATGGAATGAAATGAGTTTGCTTGCTAAAAAGTAAGAATACTGGAAAGTTTTTTTCCAGTGTTTGAAAGATGATTAAGGAGGAACTTGTGCTGTAAACAGGCAAGCCTGAAATTCATATATTAAAAGAAAATGAATATTTTAAAGAATCGATTTAAGAACACATCAAGCTGCACTGACAGGCAGTCAAGAAATAAAAATTCAGTATGGAACTTAAAGAAAGGCATCTATCACAGAATGATAATACATAGGGATGTGCAGAAATGGAGGGAGCATGATGATAATATAGGTTCTGCTTTCTTACCCAGTTGTTGCAATGGATGCACAATTTCTACTGACAGAATCTGTAAGTATCTATATGGAAACAATAACTTCTGGTTTCAGAGAGTGATGCTGAAGTTAAAAATAATCAGAATATATATAGCCTTGTATTTTGCTGTTAACATTTACCACATTCGCTATCAGGTGACCACACAGTAAGCTCTGTATCTATAACAGCAGCTTCTTTCCCTGGAGCTGTGAATTTCGTGGAACATTTGTGCTGAACCCGTATGGTCCTATTTTCCATGTATTCAGTACATTGTTCATAGTACCAATTGTGTTCCTCAGTACAAGGGAAAGTAACTAATCAAGTCATGGTAAATGTTTACCAAATTAAAACTAAGCTTCAGCGTCTTCACATTCTGTTTGAATATTTGAAAGGATTTAGAGTAGCATGCAATACTAGCGGTGGCAAAGGAAGTCCTCTTCTTCTGTAGCTCTACCACTGCATGTGTGGTCTGTCACATATAAAAAGAGGGAAGAGGTTGTATTTCTCATTTTGGTGGCAAACAAAAACCAGTGATTAGCTAAACAACCAAGTTTTGAAGACTGAAGGCAACATTCATGAAGCATTACATGTTTTGATCCAGGTGACATCCTTTTCTGTCCCATGGCACGGTCCTCATTTTTACTCTCTCTGAATTGGAGAGTTGATTTTTGGTGCTTACCAGATAATAGCAATAATTCCAACAAGATAACAGAATGCCAATCGAAGTAGTAATTTTTCTTGAGAAGCTGAAGAACAATTGATTATCAATTCAGAGAAAACAGGCTTAAATCCTAGCAGGTTTTAAAGAAATTACTAAGAAAAATAAATACCAACACTCAAAAGTGAAACTGTTAGTTAAAACATTTCTTAGAAATAAGTGATAAATTTTATTAAATATGATTACATATCATGTCATATTACTTATCTCCAGCACTATTATACTTACTGTGATTCTGTGTAAGTGCAGTCATTCAAACGGAAAGTGAAGAATAATGTATTACACATTATAGTGAGAAATGAGACTCACTGCTGGCTTGGTTTTTATCCCTGTGTATTCTCAGAACAGCCTGAACTGTTTTCTTTAGACAGCTTCTTACCTCTGGTTTCAGAACCTGGAAGGATAAACCAGATGACCTTTAAAAAGCAAAAAGCAGTTCTCTCAGCATCTGTTGCGAGATTGAAGACTCTTGGAGTCTAGATCTACAGTGAAGTCAATTTTCTTGTTATCAAACCACTGATACATTTAGAGTTCAGGCTACTTGTGTCATCCAGCATTTTAACATCAATTTGAAAAGTATCATGGCCTGCTAAATCTGTATGTTATTTCTGATAAAGTGAGTTCAACCCAATATTTCAGTTTCAATATTTCAGTTGGGTAGGGGAGAGGGGGAGGAAAAGTCTTTGCTCAAAAGCCAAACAAGATCACAGTATGTTTATTTAGCGCTTAGTCTACGGATTTTCAACCTCAGCTGAAACCTCTTTATGCTTCCATGACATGGCATATTCTGTTTTTGTTCTTGTTTGTTGTCTGTGTTGTTTGTTAAAATTAGCATGAAAATATGTTCATTTACAGTGCATAAAGAAAAATAAACAATTAAAGTTTAATGACAATAACAAAGTGGACCTCCTTTAGCCAGAAAGACAGATTTAGAAAGACATGTTGAATATTACCTGCGACAGTTCATCCTTTCTTCAAAATAAGGAGAAATTCGAGCACACTCTTATTCTAAGAGAACTATCAGAGCTATTTCTTGGAAATACCTTGTAGGGAGAGGGTTGGTACTAAGTGATGTGGGTATCTAATTTATAATTCTTTGCAGCATCAAGGACTTAATCACCATGAATCATTTAATTTAGGCTGGATTTTAAAATGTTTGGAAAGAAATTAGGAAAAATGCAGGAAGTACTGGAATTACTATTTGAGGAGGTCTTACACATCTAAAATTAATGTTTAAGTTACTCCATCAGGAACCTTATTTTATAACATTTGTCTAAATCTTCAGAGAAATGTTGTTGTCAGGTAAACAGCTGCTACCCCTTCTGTAGCTACTGTTTGATAGATATTTATTGTTCATTGTAGACATTTGTGGTATCTACAGGACAGAAAACCAAAATACCAAGATTCTGCTTTGCCATATCATTACCATCATTTCCTGCACCGATTTACACTAGATAACATTAACATATTACACAGTCCCATAAATCCTATCTAGTTTTTGATTCATCTTTGATTCCATTTCCATTATTCATGCATTACATATCCAAGGTCATGAATGTATACACAAAGGTACACTATCATTGGCAGTCACTCTTTTGCAAAGTTTTGTAGGATGATATTAAGTTTTAAGCACTTTGTGATAAGATTGTATTTTTATGTATGCAGAATAGAACTGTAGGATTTTTGAGAGTTTCTTGAACTCTCTATAGAGTGTTCTAAGAAAAGAGAAGAACAATTCCCATGCGGGTGTACATTTACTTCTTTGACTTTATATAGCAGCTTTAATGTTCAAGTTTGGTTGGGACACAGAAGTATTTAGGGGACATTTGTCCTCTGAATTTCTTCTCTGGGAGTACTCAGTTACAACTGAGGGTAGTAAAAGCTCTGTACACTCCTCAGTGCTAGTTAGACTCTGAAGTGGCTGTAAAAGAAGCTCAGCTGTGAACACTTTACCCACACTGTATAAACTATTTATCTGACCTACAGCTGGTGAACATTCTTGTGCACTGCAGGGGATTCATAGTGCCAGCCTACAGACCCTGCAAGCACCATTTCCACCTGCAGCACTGCTGCAGATTGTAATGGAGACATTACACATTAAAGAAAAGATTATACCCTGGGGCAAGAAAATGGTGAAACAATCACTGTAGGAGTGTTTTGGTTTTGTTTTTTATTTTAAGTGGTGGGTTTGTTCTATTAATTAGTTGGAACACTTGGCTTTTAAGTTTCCATTGCAGAAATACCACTGTGATTTGCAGATAGGAAGGCAAATAGTCCAACTAGATTTATGTTGTATAAAAAAAATCCCAACCATCAACAAAAAAGAAAAACTCAAAAGCAACTGAGTGACACTTTTCCAAATTGTCTTTTGTTTTCATTCCAGGTTTGGCATATCTCCTACTGCCTTTTGTTCTCATCTTCAAAATACATAAAAAGGTGCTTATTACAATTACATTGTAATCTATTTACCTTTTTTCCCCCCCAATGCCAATGATCATTTTAGCTGGTGTCTTGGTTACGCAGATATTCTACATGCTGTCAGGCAATGTTTTAAAAATAACATCCTCCCTTTCTAAGTTACACAAGGCTTCCTCAGACTCTTCTTGGGATAGAAAGTGTTAAGGAATTGTTGAATTAATAAATACTCAAAAGGGGTTTTTTTAATACTTTTCTAGTTATGCAAAACAGCAGCAATACTAGCATTCAAAAGAGATAAAAATGAAACTAGAAGTAAAAAACTAAATAGCTCTATAATTGCAATTTTAATAACAAATTATAACTGCCATTTTCCTTCATGCAACTTGATAGTGAGATTCTGTGCAGCCCAATATAAAATAGGTTTTTTTGATAAATTCTGAAGAGAGAAGCTTTGTAGAATGACCTATGTTAGTGCTATAAGTATATTATTTTATATTAATAAAATAAGGTTATATTTATATTATTATACTATTTATATTTGGTATTCATATTTATTATACTGTTCCTATTTATATTCTATAAATAAACAACCTGGAAATTATTTTGATGAAGTACCATGAGGAAGCTAATATGAGAACTTTGACCTGAAATCATCCTTAATCAGAATAATTATAAAGAAATGTAAAATTCTTTAAAATATTTTTAAAGGTGAAATGGAATGGTAGTAAGTTCATTGGTTTTCTATTAATATTATAAATGTTAGGAGTGCAGGTGTTGTAGGTATGTTACTAGACCACAAAGGGAGGGAAATCCAATACTGGTATTAAAATGATTATTGCAAGAATAATGTATGACAATTAATATTGCAGTCACGGACATGTTTTACTTCATTTTTTAAATGACTGATTATATTCTGTCTTTATGGCCTACCTTGCAATGGACACTTTCAGTTGCTTTCTATGTTAAGTTGACTATTTAGTCTTGTAAAGTTTCAGTGGTTTTCTTTTTAATGTTGCTAGATGTGAAAGTAGACAGTACCTTGGGCCTTGCAGGAATGAATGGTTCTCATACAAACTCTCAAAGAATATTTGAGAGCCTTCAGAGAAATAACTTTCTGTATCATATTTATTACACTTTCAAAAAGTAAACTTTCTTCTTCTTCCCTCACAAGGAAAAGTAATTTAAAGCCCTCTGTGGCTTTGGAAGTCCAAGAATGCATGAATGTGTGTGAAATATTTTTGAGTAGGTGCTGCTATCCTGTAACTTGCGTTTCTTTTTGATTGTTCCAGTTCTCATTACTCTTCAAGTGCTTGACGTACAATTGCAAATTTTAAGACAGTTGCCTGTCATTTCCTTTCAGAGTAGCCATTAATACAAGAAATAATTTGAAATTAGATTAATTCATTATTCCTGATTATTTTCCCAATGTGTGTGAATAAAAACTAATGACTGAAAAATTACTGCTCTGTGCTGCCAGCTGGGCAGTTCCACTCTTTCCATTATCCCAGCTCTGGTGCTTGCTAGATCACTCTGTGGGATGTCTTAACTTGTTAAAGTAGCATAAAGCCTGGTAATTTTTTGTTGGATTTGTTTGCTACCATTTTAGAGAGTTAAATTGCTCACAAGGGACCAGGAGGCAGGTATATTGTTGGAATTGCACAGCAGGATGGAGTGAGAACTTCCTTCTAATATTGATGGACAATTATTTGAGTTCCTGCTTCTGAAGCAGATACTCTGACACATCAAATATAGTAGCTGAGCTATCAGGGGAATGTGTGATACATTTTCATAGCTGTATCAGAAAAAGTGACAGAGTAGAGGCAAAGCCTACTCTCTGTGTGTTGGCTACACGTTACAAAACGTGGATCTTCATCATGGTTACTGGTTGGAGTTGTGACCAGCTATTCAAGTATTCAGTCTTTGATGTTTCTTTTTTCAAGATATTTGGAAACACATTTGCTACCTTAACTGGCAGTGGGAGATTTTCTTCTGCTAATTGTTACATTTTCCCAACAATCCTTTCAAAGAATTGATTTCTATTATGTTCCAGAGTAGTGCTACCGAGTAAGAAAAAAAAAACAAAAACCAAACCCCACCCAAAACAAAACAAAGAAAACCAGCCCCTCCCATGACTTTTTGCTATCTTCTCTTTGACCTCTTTATATTAATTTTTACCTTTTTTCTTTTTACTGTAATTCACTATTGATTCTAAAATATAAAACATTGCTTTCAGTTCAGACAATCCTTTGGTAATAGTAAAGTCAGATTGTGGAAATACTAGAAAGAAAGTTTTTGAAAGCTGTAGCAGCTTCTAACGTATTGAAAGTTCCATTCTACTACAGTGATTTTTATTTATTTTTTTAATTTCAATTTTTGGATTTCATGGATGTTAGTACTGATATTCCTGGAATATAGCAAGAACAATTATCTTCTCAAAAAGCCTTGGAAGCTGGAGATGGAAAAGGCTTAGCAAAGCATTTGCTATCTAGCCTACTGCTTTTATTTCCATGTAATTATTCAGAAATGTACTTCTCTTACATTTCAGGTAAACACTTTTTTTTTTGGTGGATTTGGCTAGAATAAGTTTTGTAGTACACAAGGGGAGTGTGTGGAAACCTAAGTCTAAATCAACCGTAGTTTTATGTCTGTCTGTACAATAGGTATTTATTGATTATCTATACATCACATAAGTCTCTAATGCCAGGAAGTAATTTTATTATGGCGCAAGGAATGTGTTTAAGAAGTTACTAAAAGTTTATTCGATACTGTGGTGAAATATCTGTCTAGCTACTGCTCTGTCTTAATAAGCATTTTGTTTAAATATTTTCTACTGGTGAATTTTAAGTACAATATAATACAATTTGTTCTTTTCTCACAAAAAATTCTGATGCTTCATAAGTAAGAATTTTTCTGGATAATTTCTTCAGTGATTAAGGGCATAAATGTTTCATATTTTGTAAGAAAATAACAAAAATAGCAGAAACTGATACTGAGCCTTAAAAGTTTACATGGAAGTTATTTGAATAATTTCTATAGATTCACAAGTGTTATTTTTTTTTTGCCTTGTGTTGACTCTGAAAAACATTTTAAGATCTATATTGTTACTCAATAACTATTAAGTATGTGGGCATCTCAGATTTTCTGGAAGATAATTGCTTTCCCTGTTGTTCCAGAGTAAATGTAGAATCTATCCGAAAAGTGTGTCACATTGATACGTCCCACACTTTCAGTCTGCAGTGCAAATTAAGGTAGACAGTCATTAACTTAATCTTATGGCTTTTCTTCCTGTTTTTAGCATTGCTAATCATGAAGGTGAATGTTTGTGGCCATATTTCCAAGCCAAGATTAATTTTCCCAACCTCTACTGAATGTTTTTGCTATTTAGATTTAATTGTGGTTTTCCTCTGCTGCATTTAATGTTTCATAATATGTTTTCTGATTTAAGTGTTCAGTGACAGGATTACCATTATAGAAGTCTTATACTGTGTGCTTTGGAGAGAGATTTAACACAGTTTTTTTTTCCTGGGTATTATATAATGTATTTTGACAGAAGTTAACTCTTCTACATTTGGTTGAGGTTTTTTTCCCCTGTTCCTCAAAGGGTTTCTTAGCCTCCCTTGCAGCCCTTCTGTAAAGCACAAAGTTGAATTTCTTTGATCAATTTGAGATTTTCGAAACAGTTGGAATTCCTGTGATAATGTATCCATCTGTGTCTGTCATCCATTTCCTTTAACTTTACTCCCTATACTGACACTTACTGCCAGAGTAGGCTTGACAGATGCATTACCACAGACAACAGTACAAAAAGTTAGTGGTGTTGCTCTTTTAGTAACCTCCCTCTTGCCTGTCCTCCCTGAGAGGACCTTTATGTAGCTGAGTTAAATGCTAGTAACCACTAACCCTCATTAGCATTGCTAGTATGCCTCATATCCCAGTGATTGATAGTTCTAGAAGGCTTATATTATGTTTTCTGCCAAGAAACGCATACTGCTAGTAAAGGTATGCAGGCTGATCTAAATATTGATTATTTAGCCTATGTAGTGCATTTGCATCAAAATTTATGGAATCTGTTGCTGTTGGAGGTTGTAATAGTAACCAGAGGTAAGTGTATAGGAAATTTTCTTTTTTCATCAATAAGAAGATACAGATGTTTGCATACAGAACGTAAAGATATGTGGCAATCCTTACTAAACCAAGTCACTGCAGTTAGTAAAGATGCACTAATCTGCCATACTCAGGCCCTTTTAGTGCAATAAGTTCAGTACTATGCAGTTCAGGTCTGTAGTGCTTAAAATGCTCAGGACATACTTAGAGACAATTGTAGAGATAAAAGCTTGGCATAAGGGATATTTTCAAATATCACATATAGGATCCCTGCAGTTTGTTGCAAAAGATGTTTGTTGGGGGAAAAAAAAAATATACCATAGCTTTTTAAAGACGAGTTGATGCCCTTTCAGAATTTCACCTACCAAACTGGTGAGGAAAATTGCAGTCCCCTTACCCTGCAACATTTGTTATTTTCTAAGACAGCTGAGAATTACTGCTGTTTGGTGTCTCTTAGTATAAGCAAGTAGAACAGTTAACATGTGTGCCTGGTGTGTTTCCTTCTGTGCAATCAACTTTCCGTATCTTGGAAGTGGATATTCTTTGGAGTTGCTTTGTTTAAAATTTGAGGCAGATAGTCTGCTATGAAACCACCTGCTATACTTAGTATAGCTGGCATACCAAATTACCAGTGTCACATAATTTGGCACTAACCTCCTTGTTTGGGGAGGGCAAATTCTCTTTTTCTAACAGGATATAGGATTAAAATTGTAGACTCATATTTGTGCTTTAAAAAGAGACAGTATTAGTAGGCTGGGAAATGTCTGTGAATATGACAGAATCCTTGCCCTGCCTTATCAGTGTGTTGTGGGATGATAATTATGTATAAGGAAGTCGATTTTTGAAGGAGAGCAAAAAATAACTATTACAACTGACTTCATCAGAATATTTATTCTACTTTGGAAAATCATTAATTTGTTCTTGGCTGATGCTAATTCTTGGGAGTTTGATTCCTTCAAAAATAAATTTGAGTCATTCTGTCTCTATGTTCTGCTGCAGAACACCCAAGTGAATTTTATGTGAGTGTTCATACTTTATTCCTTGGACTGCAGGACACAGAGAATGGCTTTTTTGGGCCAGTGCTTAGCTTTTGGAGTCAGCTTGCATGGATGATATCTGGATTTGTGCAAAAAATCATGGGGGACATGGAGAAAAAAATCTACCTATTGCACTGGCTCAAAATTCTTCGTGAGGAAAACAGCAGAAGACAAATAAATTGGTGAGTGCTCAGAAACTAATTCTCCTCAAAAAAAAAAAAAATCAAAAACTAAATGAGCTTTTAGAGAAAGCAAAGTTATATCTTACTACTTAACTTTTTACAGAAATGATGGTGAGTGGCATATGGCAGGGTTCAGCATACTCTGTATTCTTCAGCAAGGAGGGCAATAAACAAGTGGTTTGTTTAGCACAGTGGTTTCTACAAGCCTAAATAAAGATCAAGTATATCCTATTTAGAATGTCTTTTTCCTGATGTCTAACAGAAATTCAGGCTATATTCTTGACTATCATCTTCAAGTATATGTTCTTTGATTTAAATTATCAGCAGTGGTTTAGTGCCTAACAAAGTCAAGTGTTCCCAAAAGTAATTAACATGCAGATCTTCTGAAAAAAACTGATAAATAATTTTGAAGGAAAGTACTGTAGCAGTTCTTCTTAAAACCTAGTTTCCATGGTATTTTGACTGGTTTAACACTTCTCTATTTTTAATATTCATTCCAGAAGATCTGTTTTCTTATATTGAATTAGATAATCATTTTGTCTGTGCTAACTGTAATCTTAAAGGATGTACACCCTAACAGGAATTGTCTGCTTTACTGCATACAAAAGATAGAATAATTTCTTCATGGTTGCTACTTCTATTTTTGAAAGGCTATAACTGAATGACTGTATTTGCAGCTCCCTGCAAGTAAATAATCTAGGCTGCAGATGCCAAACAAGCACCGACATGTGACAGCACAATAGTAATATTTCCTGGAGTTCATGCTAGCATAGCTGGTGCCACGTAAGAATGATTTGTGAAAAAGACAGATACCAACAAATAGTAGTAACATTATCAGTTGTTTATTTACATTAATTTTCGCTGCAGAGCAATATATAAATATTCATGGTATTATCAGTTGAATTTACATTTTGAGATGTTACAGGATTGAGAGAGAAATATGACATAAAAAATTCAGCCTTTCTAAATATGTCATTCCTTTGAATCCCTGATGGTAGTCACAGCAACATTAGTAGAAAAACAATTATAAAAAATTTGTTTGCAGGAGTAATCACTTGTGAAGCTCTATCTATTATGTAACTATTTATGGATTCAGTGCAACTAATATCTCATAGGTCTTTCTCTTCTTTGCGGTTGTTTGACCACTGCTACTTGAACTATGGCTAAACTTTGAAAAAAAATAAATGAGTTCTTAATACGATTGACATTGCCATTGGTATATATTGCTGAGAACTATTGCAGTAGTATTCATTTTTCATACTTTGGAAGGAAGCAGTGTAGTAGAGTAAAGTTATGGAAGCAAAATATATGATTAACCCTCAATGAAGAGGGGAAATGATATTAATTTTGGTCTTGTAGGTGGCAGCCATTGAAGTCAGCATGAAACTTTATGGACTTTTCTGTATTGTTGGATGAGAGTGACCTCTATTTCTGCTATATTAACCTCGAACCTGAAAGTGTGAGAAAGCTTGGTAAAAAGCTTTCCAAACTGTGTGTGTGCCAGCTATGTGACATTTGTTTTATAACTGAAACTCTCTTACCTTGCACAACTCTAAGGAATAGTCCTTTCAATAGATTGAATTTTTTTAAAGACAGTGTATTTTTCTGTATGTGTTTGAAATGTTTTCTAAAAATGTTTCCAAAATTCGATGCAATCATTTGGTTTCTCAGAATTTGGTTTTGTTTCACCGAAGTCACCAGTTTGTGCAAAAAACACTTTATTAAAAAGTTCCCTATTAGTCTTAGTTATAGAGCTGGCATCCTGCTCTACCTGTTAAGCAATGCATAGCTTTGATCATTGTTTCTCTTTATGTGAAAAGTCTCCACTTAGCCCTTAATCTTCATCATTTCGTGGTGAAGCTCTGCTATGGCAATGGGTAATTAAAATGGAAGTACAATGCCCTGACTAGTTATCACTTCAGTGATTACAGAACTTTAAATTGTCTTTTCCTGAGGAAGGATTTTTAGATTCGGTCATATAATTACTTTATGTTTGTATGCACATACATGTAATAGTAGTAGTAATAGCTACCAGTATAAAAACATTAAGCTTTTTAAATACAATCTTTTGCTATTTACACTGTGCCATTTACAAGATCTGCTACTTTAATGTCTACTGCAGAGATTTCTGGAATCCTGACCAATTTTGCTATTTGTTTCATGTGTAAGATAAGGCTTTGATTCCTTGTATGCCTCACCCCACAGAGATGACGTTTGTTTGTAATACTTCTGAATAATGTACTTAAGCATCATGAAGTCCTTTCTTGCTTTCTTTCTTTCCTTTTTTTTTTTTTTTTAAGGAAAGATTGCTAGGATAGAAAACCTGTGTAACGAAAAAAGAAACCATTCTTCTTTCAAAAGCTACATGGCCTTGAAAATAACAAGAAACTCAGTTGTATTCATTTCTATATCGTGTGGAAATGAAGTAATTTCTATGTGGTTAAATTTTGTATTTAGTTTTGTGGAGTTCTTGCCAACAAGAAATGTTCAGCTTAGTGTTTTAAATGGGTTTGGGCTCTGCTATTAAATGGTGCAGTGATTGCTAGTTAGGTTTTTGGAAGATTGCTTCCATTGTTTTAATTTTTAATTGGTAAGAAATTTCTTTATTTTATTATAGTTCTTAGTAGCTTCAAGTATTGTGATTTTAATAAGGACTTGGCAACAGCATCAGAGACAATTAGTACTTGACAAATGGGTGTCACAGTAATCATTATGCAAGACATCTAGACAGATAAAATGAATCTCATCACATTGAAGCATCTGTATAGTTTCACTTTACATGTATAGATAACACACATATTAGAAATCTTACTGGAAGTTTACTGAGGTAACACATCACTTCTTGCCAAGAGACATGATTGCTATTTTGTAATTACATTACAAAGCTTGGTTATGTCACATTGTGACAGATATTTTGTCATCATCCTAGTCACTCCTATTAATGTGTATTACAATGAAGAATAAAATATGCTCTAACTGGTTTTGATCTGACTCTTGGTTTTGCACAGTATAAATAAATTTTGTATTACTCTCTACCTATATTCTGTGCTCTCATACAGCCACTCAGTTAGTACAATGCCACTTAGATTCCGTTTTACTTTAAGAAACTATGCAGTGTTTTCTTCTGACACCTTAATGTTATGAAGACCTTCCCCTGAGCTTTGAGAGAAACGGATTGTTATTACAGTAATTGGGTAGTCTATGACAACTTGCTTTAATTTCTTTATTAATAATGTTTCTTAATATGGAAAAGCAACGTCTTTGTGTGTTTGAATTCAGCTGCCCTGACAAAGCTAATTGCTCCTCAAGAGATGACATCCCGGGATGTACTTGGAGTGTGAAAAAGAACAACTGCTGACTTGAGTAACTTTTTTTTCCCAGCAATTTAACATTTTTCATATAATTAGCCTTGGTGTTCTTCTTAGATTAACAGATCTAATAATATTGTGCTTTCAAAGCTGCAAACTGAGGAGAATATAATGTAAAGTGTATTCAAAGGGTGCCAGCCCATTACACTGACAGGTTTGATAAGTATAACATAGTTAACTTTTAACCTTCACAAATGTTTAAATACATTTCAAATATGATAGTGATCATATAGCTTCAGTTTATAGATTTGCGTTTTACTTGAGTCTACTGAAATGAGCTTTCTAATTATTTTGATTGCAATCAGATTCTTTCTAAAGAGAGATTATGATTTGTCTGTATGATCCACTTCTTTCACTCAAAATGTAGCTAGAGGAAAAAGGAAACACCCTGTGAATATATGTGTGTGTATATATATATATACACATATATACACAAACACACATACACAAAAATATATAGATATTGAACCACGCTTTTGTTGTTTGTCCAAATAGTGCTTTTAATGTCTAGCAATCCAAATAACCCAATTAATAGTGAAAAGCTCTTTAACAGTGTAGATCAAGTTATAGAAAATATTCCTAGTATCTGTCCCTTTTCTCTGGTGTTATCTCGCTCTACCTACCAGCAACCTGTGAGTTGACAGTTTAGCTCTGATGGCACTCAGTGAGGTGGGGCCTGTGCTAAGAGCTCTGCAAAGTGTAGGGTCTCTTTGGCTTGGGGTCTCCTTGGGGCTTGATGTGTGTTCCCTTCTCCTTTGTTTCCAGGTGCGTGATGGCCTCTGCACAGCCTTGGCTGCTGTGAAATGCTGATGTGCCCAGGCTTTTGAGGCTGATTTCATAATCAATGCTGACAGAGCTTGAGCTACACTGAGTCATACCACTGCCAAAGGTGACAGCCAAAAAAACCCCAAAGCCAATACCTGAGACCTACCCTTCTGAGGTCAGAAAAGAGCCCATGACTTTCTGCTTCTCATGGCAAAAATCGTAAAGACGCAACTTGTAATTATTTTGAGATTTTTCTTTAGTTTGCATTAGGTTGTTCTTTTCCAAAGCCTTCACAGTTTTTGAAAGTCATGCTAGAGCTTCAAGTGTTAATTCTTGGAAAACCTAATGTAAAATCAAGTGAATGAAGCTATTCTGAACTTCTGTAAGCAGATTTTGGAAATAATAAACATCTAGTGCTTTGATCAGTTACAACTTAAAGCAATCAGAAAAACAGGAGGGTTAACAGCAAAACCAGGGTAGACTATGCACTAGGAAATGCTAAAGGAATCTGTGTTCAAAAGGATCTGGCAAATGCCTGTTTGTAAAAGAGATTCCCACTGTAGAAACCAATTGATGCGATGACTGTGAATAATAAATGACCTTCCAGATACTGAAATAAGTTTGCTTGCCTTATATTAAGAGTTTAGGACATCTTAGTAATAAGGAACAAAAGAAAAAAAAAAAAGATTGGATTGAATCAAATCTTTAGTTTGCATTAGGTTGTCACCTCAAATACCTGTTTACAACTTAATACAGCCTTCCTTCGTCTCAAATCAATTATCTTTTTGTTGTAATACAGATATTTCAAAAACTATGTCTAAGAGTTTAGGCCATTTTTGCTTGGTGGAAGTCTAGATTTTGAAGTAACTTATAACTAGCAAAACCCTCCAGGTTTAAGGGGGTATTTACACAGATTATAAGAAGATACAGATTTTATCAACGAAATGGAAAATGTAATACAAAGCAGTATAAACCTGCTTGTTTATCATGAAGGAGGTAGACCAGAGCAGACCATAGGCCTTATTAACCTTAATTATAAGCCCTTGAGGTGCTCTAAATTCTTAGTCCATTAAGAATAAAATGCTGACCTGCAGGGGCTCTAGACTCATTGTGTCCAAAATTATTTTAAAATGCAAATAGGAGTTCTAAGAAAAACGTTCATCCCTTTCAGATTAATTTTTCACAGCATCTGTCTCTATGGATGTATACTACCTGGTGTCTAACCACTAGCAGCTTCCCCATTGTAATTCTGTGAGCTTGTTCAAGTGCCCTGGATGCTCAGATGGAAGCTAATCTTCAGACCATTCATTACAAAGAAATACGTATAGAAGTATCTTGGTGAAATTTTACCCTGGTTGCAATAGCAGAGGTCTGTCAGGTTGTTTGTAGTATAGGATTTGTTTTCTGTGTATTCTGCAGACCTACTTATGTCTATTCCTTTTTAAAATGACTCAGTACTACCTGGCAGTATTTTGCAAATCATTGAAAAATGACTTACTTGTGTTGTTCATTTTCCAATTAAGTATTATGCTCAGTGTGTTTTGTCATTAAATTTGCTTGTTTTAGTAATGTAAGCTCAAAATACTATGTGGAAATGAACTCAAAAACCCAAAAGACATTAGAGAACATTTTCATACTGGAACACAGAAATGTTGTAAAATGTTTAGTCTATGTTAATCACAGTGATTTCAATGAAATGAACACTGTTGAAATGAACACTTCTGAATGTTTCCCATATGAGAAATACTGAGATTAGGACTACTGTCATGGACCGTTAGTTCTTAGTTTATGGAAACTGGCTCTATGTATTGATATAAGTGGTTTTCAAGCATTCTAAAGACAAAAACATACAAATGGGTTACACATCTTCACTGGTACTGACCTTACTATGATAAAGGGTTTGAAAAACTGTTTGATAAATACTGGTTGTCTTTTTTTATTTCATTTCTGTTGGCTTTTCCCCTGAAATGTCTTTAATTGGCGTGGATTTCTGCCTAATAGATCTCAATGCATGGGTATTTCTCTGCTAGGGTGAAAAGGGAAAAAAACCAAAAAAAGCCCACAGTGAAATTAAGATTTACTGCTTATGGGCCTAAAAAACTATCATTTCCTTGGCAGTGGGTTAATCTGGTATAGCTAATACTAAAAATTAGCAAGGATTTGTGAAGAAATGCCATCGATCAGCAATACATTCTGTGTAAAAATCATCTGTATTTTCCATGTTTGATGAATGCAGTGTTTGTGTAATTATTCAGTGGATACTTCTTACTTAGAGAATATGAGATAGAAAAATAGGACATCTAACTTTATAGAAAATCTTCTCTAGCTGAAGAGAGTACACTTCATTCTAAATTAGGAAAGCCAGGAAAAGGAATTTTATCAAATAATACAACAGCTTAATGATGCTATAATAATATTTTTTTCTTGTGCAACTATTTACACATTTTTATAACTTTGTATGTTTTAGTTTGCTCAGTGTTCTTGAATGCATCCACCTAAAACTTACATATAGACTCCTAATGAGATCTGCAAGACAAGACGACTGACACTGACCCTTTCTTTCTTTTTGTTGTTGTATTTGTGGTTTTTATTTTCCCCATAAAAAAGCACACAAAGATGTTTATTTAGGTCCATACTACAAGGAATCAGTCTACCTGAGCTGGAGATCTCATGATGAGTTTACCGAATCTGAGAACTTGTGTTTGCTTCTTTGGATTTACTTTTGGCTGTTTGTATATAATCTGATTATCCCTTATGACCCTTATTTCCCATTGCCTTAATTAGACCATTGTGTACTACAGTTTTAAAAAGTGTCTCTAAGATTCTCATTACATGTAAATATTGAAAGACAAAAGTTTTACAAGACACAAATTATGTTTTGTATTTCTTAATTTCAGCATCAATCCATTGCAAGGACCATTTTATTTGTTTCCTTCAGAAGCACATTCATCACATTGAAACACTTTTCCAAAGATTTGCTTCTAATACAACTATTTCTTCTGCTAGGAAAATTAGCATTGAAGCAATGAGAGTGATTTAATGCTTGAGTTGCATTGATTCTCCTTAAATACAAATGTTTAGTTTTTTACCTGTTTTGAATTTTTCTTTCTTAACATGTTTTTCTTAAAATACAATAGCCACGTCCTCTATAATGCCCCTTTTATCTATCAATTTATACTAATTTTCAAAGATTATTTTGTTTAATTTCTTATCTGTGAAATAGTTGATTGCATCTGAAACTACAGCTTTGCAGAAATGAGTTGCAGGATATTTTACTTAGAGCAAAATTGTGACTTTAATCTATTTCTGTCTGTAGATTGGTTTAGATAGTTTCCAACCACTAATCCTGTGATTTGTGATGCCCTTGGGAGTCCTCCAGTCCATAGCTTGTTTGAGCAGGAAATTATTACTCCAGATTCATGTAACTGACTTGGTTGTGTTGACAGACAACACAAGGCCTGGCCATTTCTCATCTAAATTTGCTTTTTGACTTGAACAAAGGAAAGTTTAGAATGTAGGAATAGTCATCATGGTTGAGACCAAAAGTCTGTCTGGCTACTGCTCTGTCCTAGTTATGGCCCTGCACAAATGGCAGAGAAGGCAAGAGGGCAAAAATTGTCCTTCAAATCTTCTTCCAACCTGCAGTTACTTTCACTTAAAAGCTCCTGAGTGAGATGTTTTGTTTAGGTAGTATCTTGACATCGATTTTTCTACCATGATCTTTTCCAATCTCACTTGACATCTTTTGCCATTAGATGAGAAAGTGTATTCATTGATCACAAAGTAAAATAATTTTTTTTAATTTATTTTTTTTTAATGGGAAGAATTCAGGTATCTGTAATGCCAGTGGGATCTATCTCCCCTCACATAAGGAAAATATGCAGAGACAGGAAGTAACTTCATTAAGGTGCTCTTTATCAAATATTTATCAAATATTTAGCTGTATTTTATATGCAGATAATGAAGTTGCAGAGATGCCTTTAGCAGTCCATAGTTGACTTGGAAGTGTTTAATATAAATTCAGATTAAGGTCAGCTAAAGTGGTGTTTGGTGTTACGAAAGCTGAATGTAAGGACAGCCCGAGTGAAGAGGTGCTATTCATTCTCTCCTTTCTCAGACTACCTTCACTTGAGTAAGCCCTCAGTTTTTGTTTCCTGAATTGGAATGAGATTTGGGAAGAATGGATGCCATTTCAGCATATTACCTTAAAAATAACATTCTATAGGCTGTAAACCACTCCTTTTTCATAGTGTAACAAAAAATATATATTCAGAATGTGATCTATAGACAGTAACTGTGCTTATGCACTGAAAATGCTTGGATATCAAGGGTTCCTTTTATTTAATAAAATCTTCATTTATTATGTTAAAACTTTAGAAAGCTAACCTTCGTGCTGCAGTGTGATGTTCAAGAAAACTTTTTTTCTTTCAGTGTAACTGATCTGCACAAGACTTACAATCTCATGTTAGTCCTTGTATTACAATGCTTTTGTCTTCTAGGAATATTCTTTGAAGCCGTTCTTCAGAGCAATAGAAATTGTGAGGAATTAATTAAGCATGAACTATGTACAGGCCACATGCTGGCAGTATCTAACTGTTATTACTAGATTAATTGAAATAATATTGTAGTTTAGGAATGTTGATAGAGCTATAGTCTTGAAATTACTAGTGGAATAAACCTTTATATTAATATAATTCCTTAATTTTCTTAATAGTTTAATTGTCACCTACTCTATTCAGTCTTACGTTGATTGAAAGTAGTTAGCACATGTATATTCTAGTTTAATTTAATAATAAAGTCTATTAATAATGTCATCTCTCTTTCAAACAATTTGAACAGATCCAAGGATGACAAAAGAGCGCAAGGTAATCTCAAGATACTTAAAAGATTTTTCTTGTTTTGACAGTTATATCATCCTATGGTTGACTTTTGAGACATGACAACATAGGATGAACATCTGCAGTCCTATTGAGTGAAACAGAAATTCTAAACATACTTATAGATCTTTTACACTTTTGAGGGATCATCATCACTGTAGACTGGGTGATAATGTTTATTAGGCGTTTTATTATTTTGGATATCAAAGATTGGCAATATGTTAAGTCTGTGGACTCTTCTGAAGAGTTCATAGCCTTCATTTCAGCAAGTGCCTGATTTTACACAGGTTCATAATCTTAATTAGGCTCAAATACACCACAGATAAGTGAGTTTTTGGAATTTCACAAACAAGAAGTGAAATGTACAGCATCTTAGTGTTTTTTTAAGTATTTCTCTCTAGGTATTAGGATTAACATTTTTTTGGGAAATAAAATATAACTGAATTGCTTAAATAGACATATTTTTCTTTACTTCCTAAACTCATGCAACTGGTTGATGGTTCCTTAGGTGTACTTATCGAACAAAATAATTTGTGACAATACATGTACACGAATGCATGATTTTTTGTTGCATTTTTATTTTAATAGTATCACCTAAAATATTATTAGCTACTATACACTTACTATCTGCGGTTTTGTTTACAGCTCATTAGAGTGATGGATCACTTATACATCAGTGTGTTGCAATGATAATTCCCATAAAGCTGAAGACTGTATGTTTTGTGTTGTCATTTTTATCCATGCCAGAGGTGATACTTCATTATTAAAATAATTGCTTAATTCTTATGTCATTAAAAATAGACTATTCTTCTATGATGCAAGCAATCTGAAACCTTTAATCTTTGCTCTGTTTTGCATTTGGACTTTTTAGCTTGGGATTTTTTTTTTTCACTTTGTGCAACTCGGGTAGTTGTAATTGTGTTCAACTTTAAGTTCAGCATTGTGTTTGATACGTTGTTGATCCCAATGGTTTTCTATATAAACAGTAATAGCCAGGAACTGTAAAGATTTATCACCTATTTAATTTTTGTTGCAAAAGGAAATCTGGTCTAAAATTCTAAAAAAAATTATGGGGAAACTATATTCAGGAATTATCCTTCTTTCATGGTAGATCATATTTAACTTAAGAAGTTGCAAACGGTTAAGGAAATTAATGCAGCTGCAGAAATTCTCATTGGTAGTATCTCCCAGTTTTATCTATTGTGATTGAATGTTGTGGTTTAACCCCAGCCAGCAACTAGGCACCATGCAAAGCCATTCTCACTGCTTCTGCTCCTACTTTGAATGGGAAGAAACTCAAGAAACAGAATATAAAACTCATGACTTGAGATAAGAACAGTTAAATAATAAAATTAAATATAATGTTATAATGATAAAAATATGGTAATAATGAAACGGAAGGTAACAGAAAAAGAAATAAAAGCTAAGAAGAGACAAGTGATGGCAAATGCAATTGTCATCCACTGACCAATGCCTGAGCAGCTATTCACTACTTTCCCCCAGTTTATAAACTGGAGCATTTTTTAATAGTGGTCTGTGGTATGGAATGATGCTTTGGCTAGTTCAAGTCAACTGTACTTGCCATGCTTCCAACTTCTCGTGCAGCTGCTTGCCATTAGAGCCTGGTAAACTGAAAAATCCTTAACCCAAAATAAGCAGTAATTCGCAACCAAAACTTCAGGACATTGTCAGCATTATTCTCACACTAAATTCAAAATATAGCCCTGTACCAGCTGCTAGGAGGAAACCTGGACAATGAAGTAAACCTATAAAGTTATTTGCAGCCAGCTGAGAGAGAATATGAGCTATTGGTAAAGAGAAGCATAGATTTGTCTACATCCAATTTTGCTACTTGTAACCTCTGTAGAATTGAGATTTTTGTTGCAGTTGTGCACTCTGTACTGTAGCTCTGTTGTTGTCAGCTGTGTAGCTTACGCTGACCTGTTTTTGGTCCATACTGATACTGCTATAGCAATGTAGGTTCCAGTGCAGTGTAAGCTTAGTTTCTAAGGCTGATCTCTGGATCTCAGAGGAGAGTTGTTTTATGGACCACACCTGAGTAACTATGACTCTTCTGGGAATGATCCGTTCTAGTTTCCATGGTCAAGTATTGCTTATGTAAGCATCCATGCCATGTTATTGAGAGCAACATTAAAATACAGCTTTTATTTTGTATCATTCTTCACATACTTGAAAAATTGCAATTTTGTGTGTATAATAACAGTTTTTCTGACATGTTAGGGCACAAATCAGTGTCTGACCTTATAAAACAATTTTATACTATACACTTTTATAGGTGTAATATAGTATCAGAGACTTTGAATCATAGGAGGCTGTGAAACTATGTAAAGAATATTCCAACCTATCTCAGGCTTTAGATGAGAAAGATGTTGGATAATTACCAAGTTTTTGGTCTTGACAGGTTTTACTGCAAGATACTATTTATACCTTTCTCTTCAAAAGGTTTTCTGCCTGCACATGCTCTCAAATAAAATGCTCAAGAATGGATTGAGTAAAATATTGGTCAAGAAGCTGGTCCTAAGGACTCAACTGTAAAAGGTAATGAGGGAAAATGAAACATGCCATGTATACAGAGTTGAGTTCTTGTTGTTGGTCCAAATAATGCTTTTGAAGTCTTATAATCCAAATCACAAAACTCCTTAGATTAGAAAACCTCTTTAAAAACATTGAGTTCAACTGTTGTCACTGCCACATCCACCTCTAAAACATGTCACAAAGTGCCACATCTATATGTCTTTTGAATGTCTTCTGGAATGATTAGTCAATCACTTCCCTGGGCAGGTTGTTCCAATGCTTGATAACCCATTTGGTGAAAATTTGTTTCCTCATATCCAGTCTAAACCTTTCATGGCACAACTTGAGGCTGCTTCCTCTTGTCATTTTGCTTGTAGTGGAAGAAGAGACCAGCTCCTATGTTGTTACAGCCTTCTTTCAGGTAGTTGTAGAGAGTGATTTGATCTCACTTTGACCTTATTTTCTCCTTATAAAACTCCATAAAATTTAAAAATTGCACATTTATCTGCTGCACAAAATTTTCTTATCTTCATCTTCTGTAACAGGACTACAGCAGTCAATATAGACAAGATCATGTTGTTTTGGATGAAGTGATCAAGAACTCCACAAGTTTTGCCATACTGTGTTTCCTCAGTATCAGTAAGTGATTTGTTATGTCCTTTACTGTATGTTTGTCTTCATCCATAGGCAAAATCACATAATTTCTCTGAACAACATTTAACTAGTGTAAAATGATGTGGAACAGTTTTTACAGACCAGTCATTCAATAGCTGCTGCTTTGGTGGTCAAAGAATTTATCTGGGATATGGGAGACTAAAATGTGAAGTCCTGATGGAGTATGCTAACAGATGACCAGTGTGGTCAGCCAGGGGCCAGTTCACTTGAGGCAATTGTGTGATCTTGTTTAATGTAATACTTAACCTAATAAATAATAAGTTGTTCATATCAATATAGCTCTGTAAATTTTGCCAAAAGATGAGAGGTTTTTAAGTAAAGCACTGCCTAGTGAGGTTCTCTTGAGTCTTGATGCCATGATGCATAACCAAAAGCTTTGAAATGCTTTGGTGGGCTATGCAAAATATTTAATGCTTTACTATTGGTTTTTATTATGCATCTTTTGGATGTTAGAAATGTATTAGCATCTTCTCTCCAAAAATAGGATTCCTTTGAAATTCTCTCATTTACTGTCATTGCTTAGCTATTTTTGAAAATCCTGGCTAGAAATAAGTTTATCTTCAAGAAATGAAGTCTGAACTAGAAGATAGACAGAAGTGTCACAGCCAGTAAAGCATTTTGACATATTCAAAAGTAATCATAGCCAAAATGGTTATTATTGAAACACAACAGCATATTGTGCTGTTTTCTTAACCTTTTAGAATTCTTTTTTTTTCTACTGGCAGGGCTTGCGATAGGAGTTTTGTATCACTATTTTGTGTGCATATGTGGACAGATGTTCATAATTTACAAAGTTTGCTGGCTTTTAGCACAAATGATTTTGTTATGGAGGCATATTTTTGGATAAACAGACACTGAATCATTATGCTATTACTCAAACAAATAATTAGACAAAACACAGTTCTTTTCATTCTCAATTATAATCAAAGTGAGAGTGACGCAGTAGACATTTAAATTTCTAGGAACGGTGACTATATAATAAGCCATCATTTGCATGATTTAAAGTCTTGATTTTTGGCAAATATTTGCATTTAAAAAGTGGTTATTATGATGTTAGAACTGATTTGGTAATTAATTATGTACATAAAATCAACAGAAACAACAAAGCCAGCCTAGACATGAGTGGCACACTCTAAATCCTTATACTGATTTATCACTGCAAAGGATGAGCTACATGTTGCTGGGACAAACATTCTTGGATAAATTCTGTGTGACTGCCATATTTTCTGTTTTCATATTTTATTCTCAGCTGAATAAACAACTATGAATATACCACAACTCTTGGTTTTCCAGTTCATAACTTAATGTAATCTAGTAGTATCTCAAGATGTAGTGAAGTGATAAATTTGTACCTTTTGCTTATGATTTAAATCTGCCATTTTTATCTTTGAGGGGCATTTTGTCGTTGTTGTTGTTCCAAGGACATATTTTTAGGAAACTCAGGCCTTATTATTTGGAAATCCCAAAAGTGTTACTGCTTTATTCATTTGTATTAGAGGAAGCTAGATAGTTGTTTTTTTTTTTTTTCACCACAGAGCAGGGAAGACTCATTCCATTATATCAAGATGTACTTCTGTCATATAATGACATAGGATTTTTATTCAAGTATGCTGGATGCATTTTTCTGTTAAACTTATATAGGGTCATTTGAAATGGAGGAATGTTGCACTATGCTATGACTCTTCAGTGATTTTTCAGTGGTGAAATACTATTTCTCTGCACTTTTCTTCTCATTTTTTTTCCATGATTTTTTTTTTTTCCCCCCAAGGTTAGTTTATTAGAGGTTCTTTGAGTATATAGACAGAGAATAGTGACATTCATCAAATTTATAGTGTTAAGTCATCAACAAGGCTTCTGTTATATATGTTACCTACTAGAAGTTCTTCTAGAAAGTCTCTATTTCATAAAACTGCAAGGATAAAAAACTCTCACAAGATAAAGATTCCCATTAAAATACTATGATGATTTTTTTTTCCAGTTGTATTTTTATTTATTCAGCTGTCTGAGAGCCCACTGAGCAAAATAATCTGCTATGTCAGACACCCAAGGCAAGACTATAAAAACTCAATATTTCATCCCCATCCAAACATTAAGTTATCCTAGCTCTATCTCTGGCACAGTGCTGAAAAAGGGCAGAGGGGAACACCACAAAAAGTTGAAGTGAGAGGAGAGAAAAGGGGGAAAAAAATCGACTGGGAGTGTAGCACCAACCTTGATCGATCATAGTACTGATTTCACACTGAGTAATAAAACAGCAGTGTCAGTCAGAAGTGTGGCATGAATCAGTAATTGTTTCATTGTGGCAGGGCATGAACCAATTTGTTGAAAACCTCTCATCTTTTATCCATGTTGAAAATTAACTTTCTTAAAAAGACAATTTAAAGATTCCATCAAAATAAACTTGAATGTAAAGGGAGCAATAGTTCTGACTTGAATGGTTTTTTGTACGTCTTATGGAGCATGGGTATGTCAGAAAAGACATCTCTACAATACCCAATAGCATATCACTTTCATCTTTCTGACAATGTTGTAATCCACGGAGTCTAGTTTACAGAACAGAAACCCAAAAGTACTGCATCAATCATTAAGGATGGATTCACTGGTCACATTCACTATTTCTTGCCATTGTCCTAAAGCATTTTGGAGAAGCGTGTATTGGGTTAGCAGAAAAGCTAGATTAGGAAAACGATGGTGTGATGGGACTCTATCAAAGCAATTGTACCTAGTAGCAAGGTTTTAACCAACAAACGTAGGCATTTAAATAGGGTTTTGCCTTTAAGAATAAGAGAATCCGTGAGATGTCTTTGCTTTTGAAAGCTGTAATAACCCTCCAATATGATTTGTACTTTAAAAGCTTATTTACAGAACACAGACCACTTTTAATGATATTTGCATGGAAATTTCCCAAATGAATGTTTATAAATACAAAATATGAATACAGTACAGTGTAGTGTATGTACTGGCACAAACATTTCTATATACAGATGTATGATTTTCATTGAACTCAGCATAACAGACACATCTCTTGGGGAAACACCAAAAAGCTTGTTCCACATACAGATGTCCCTTTGGCATCTTATTATAAAGACTTGAAAACACACTGTTTTACTGACAATAAAGCAGCAATAATGACTTAATAGAATCTGAAAGAATAACTAAGCACTTCAAATTCCTGAAATAAAGGGATAATTGAAGTTGTTTTGAGTTTAAGCCTCAGTAATTTCTTACTTTATAATAACTCAGGTGATTTTATATCTAATGAAAGGCAATAAAATAAGAGCACATTATTGATTGAGAACTTAAACGGTTGCTTGTATCTGTAGTGTGTCTCAATGATATACATCATTGTAATGGAAGAAACAAATTATTTAAATTATATCTCATTATGTTTAGTACGAGACAGTAACTCACTTGCACAGAGACTTTTCTTAAACTTTGCAAAAATTTTGATGAGTATGTTGCAAACTAACCCCTCTTGTTTTTCTTTAAGTGTGATCACTGAAATTGTCAGGATTATTTGTCTCAAATACTGAAAGCTTTAGACTTGGATTTCTATTATCATATTGCTAAAATAAGATTGATTTTTATTGTTCTGAGTGCCATAGTCCTTCAGGTTAAGCTCTTAAGCATTTCTCTGTAGATGTAGGCATTTCAAGGATACCAAGGAAGACAGACAGTTTCCACTGTAGTCCAAGAACTAACAGATGGTGTTTAAGGAAAAGCAGTGAATGTTATGTGAATAAGCAGTTTGATTTCCAACATTAAGAACTAATTTTACGCCTTTAGATGTTTTGGCAATGTAATGAATTATGGTGGAAGCTCTAAAGGTGTCTGGTCATGGTCTGCTGGTCAAAATGTAGGTAGCATCATCTCCCTCATAACTATGAAAGTCTGCAGTTAAAATTTTTATTGTAGTCATTTAATCTCATCCTGCTGTAGTACAGAGAGATGTAGAGTGTATTCATTATGGAGGTAAGATGGCGAGAGCCTTTTGGAGACTGTGCTGCCTGTAATGTGACAAAAGTTGGAGAGTTATAGGTGCCCAGTTAACATGACAGCCACATCCAGCACTACCAGAAATTCTCTGTCATCCTAGCTTCCATGAAAGACCTAGCTTTCTAGTTTAGAAAAAAAAAAAGAAAAAGAAGAAAGTGAGGAAATTATTTTTCTGCTTCTGTGTGAACTGCTTTCCTACCATTCCCCAAAACCTGATCAACAGCAGTGATGACATGTGCACTCTTCTGCATGGACTGTCAGTTAGGTCGTGAATCACACCTTTTTAATGTGCCTGTTACAGTGTTGAAGAGATAATTGCTACCTTTTTGCTCACAGCTTATCTTTCTGATGTAGTATATGCATGAGAAACTTGGAAACATTGGAACTACTTTGTATAAACAATGATTTCACCCTTTTTAGAGATTTTAATTTTGCTATTTATGTTATTTATAATAACAGTCTGTGAACTGGGGCTACTGCATGACTTGACCATTGCAAATCATCTGGACATTTTCCCAGAGAGAACAGTGAGATATAGGCAAAGATTCTTTCAGAAAAGATGTCAGTATAACTTGAGTATTAGCTATCTCCATAAAGTTTAGTAACCAGTAGATTTTTCAAGGGCAAGTTTAATTTTCAAAAATCTGGAATTACAGCAAATTGAATTTTCTTTCACTTCACCCCTTCTTGGTATGGGGCAGGTGGGTGCTGCAAGCAAATTCTGCACTTTTTTATGAAAATAAAGCTTTGAGACTGGTGTGTGATGGAGAGATAATGGAAATAAACTGTGCTGAGACATCAGGACTGTGGTCAGTTACCGGGGATTCTTTCACATCATTGTGTCTAAACAGGACTCTGGCAAAATATGTTGAGGTAATAGCAGTGCCAGTTTTCTACAGATAACACAAAAAGTTTAATCAAGCTAAGCTGTTACAACTGATTGAGGAAGAATTTGAAAAGCTATAATACAAAAACAGTAGAAACACAGTTCATATATTACTTGTGAAATGGTTCTTCATTGGCAAACTTTGTCATATAATTGCCATGATATTTTCTGCCATGACGAGAGTGGAATCATTTGTTAAATGTTTGAAAAATAACAGTATGAAGTCTTCTTTTGTAGTTAAATTTTATGTGTAAGATAATTGAGAATCTTTTTTTTCCCTCAGAAATTATTCTTCTCTAATTTGAATGAAAAAGTTTTTCTTTTTAAAATCAGCATTTCTTAACACACTTGTCTTTGAGTTGTTTTTCTAAAAAACCCACATTCGCTTAAAGTTGGACTGTTTATTACTCTACCCTGGATGAGTCATGCTGTGATGCATCATTTTGGGTTATTTCAGTGATAAGGAATAGCCCATAATACAACATTTTGATTAACTGGTGAAAAACATTGGAATTGTTTTTCTCAGGATAATAGACAGGAGCTGATAGCACAGTTATCTTAGATGGGATTTATTGAGAGAGAAAAATCTTGTAAATAAGAATCAATATTTCAAGCAATAAACTATAACATTTCACAGTATACAAACAAAGCAGGAGTTAGATGATCTTAACCGGATGTTTCTGCTATGAAATTATAATGAAGTTATATTTTAAGTTGCAAGCTGCGTTGGAGTAGAAGCCTCAGATGTTCGAATTTTCTTCAGCAGGAATAATTCAATTCTGCTTTTTTGTGTTTCATGAAAGTTCTTTAACTCATCTGGTTGTCAGGACGTATCAGGGCACTGTGGTTTAGAGACGAAAGGCTATATCTCAGTGTGAATCTGCAAAATAACCAACATTGTGTTTGTGTATGAAAACCCACTCTGCATAGAAAGTTAAACTGAAGAGGAGAGCTGTTCAGTAGATACTGCAGATCAGTTCCTAATAAGTAGATTTAACAGTCATTTCTGAACAGAAAAAGTAGAAATGTTGTGTAAGAACTGCAGGAAAGCAGCTATACAGCTGCAAATACATGTATATGTTTTTATTCTATACAATGTCACTAAAATGACATAACAGTTCATGATGGTATAATATGAAAAAATAATAATCAGAGACATTTACTATGTATTGCAACTGCAATAGCTGAGTGACTCTAGGTGATGAATGTTCTTTTTGTGTCAGTCACCCTGCCAAGCTCTGCAGGTTTTGTTACCGAGTGAGCAAAACTGCTGTGGGTCAGATGAAAATCAACACAGTCTGTTTGACTTGTCCCTGATATAATGGTGTTGAGAACCATTTCTTGTATGCTTTTTCTGGTGTTGGTTAGTAAATAGGAGAAAACCACACTAGAGTCAGCTGAATTTTTGTTTGTCCTGTTACTCTTATTTCTCCATATCCAGGGTTGGTACTGTAGATTAATACAAGTCATTCCTCTTAGTGTATTGTTGTATTTTGAGGTGATGTAGTCACACCCACTTCCTCTGCCTCCACCAAAGGAAATGTTGATTTTTTTATCTAAAATACATACCTGTCAGTTCTCATAGGCATCTGAATGCATTCTGAAGCATGCTTGCCAATGATTTTATGCAACACAAGGAACATTGCGGCATTAGTTGAATGTTAACACAAAAGTTCTTTGTTTCGACGACTCTCTTAAGTAAGGTGATAAGCTTTCAAGGTTTGCTAACAAAGAAGTGAACTGTATGTTATTAATTTTTATCTGAGAACGTTTTAAATACAATATTTCCTACTTTTTGATGCATGAGAATTACCCACTAGAAAAACAACACTTAAAAAAATTGCTTCCATTAGCAGCAGAGCATTACTTTCTATGGAAAGTAACTGGTTGGTATCAGCTGTTTATCATCTGCTGCTGTGAAGTATGTCACAGGTTCAACATGTATTGTATATTAGGTTTATCCTATGTATTAGTACACTTTTAAAACTGAATTTTCTTCCTATTGGAATTGTGGTGGAAGCTTCAGTTCAGATTTCTTGAGCAGGTATGTAAGCACATGCCTCTATGCAATGTACCTGTCCCAGCCATGTGATACTGGGTGTGCACAACCTCAAGGTATATTTTGTACTTTTTCATCAAACTCTCAGTGTCTACTTGCTGCCTGGATATAGAACACATCTATATGCAAAGTGAATGTATACTATGGGTTGAATGAGTATACTCAGAGTGTAGACCATGTTGTAACTGTTCAGAAATAGACATTGTAAAAAAAAATTAATTAGAAATTATAAAATCATCATAACTCAGTGGTTGTTGCATCAGGCATTATTACCATAATTGAATAAATAGAGTTTTGACACCCTTCCTCCTGCTGTCAAGGCATGACATTTTTAGTTTGGAAAGTCTGGGATGACTGACCAGAGTAAAATTGTGGTTTTACCTCTCATAAAAATGTAGTCTTAAGGGAGAAAGAAGGTTTTGGTTTTAATTTCTTTTTCTGACTGTGGTATTTGTCATTGAACTTGATCCTATTAGTGTTTTTCAGTCCAGTCTAGACACAACAGAGCAGTAAATTAAAGCAAATTAAGGAGATAAAAGTGAATTCTTCCTACCATGCAGGATTTTTTGAGATTGAATTGGTGGGGTGATGTTTTATCGTCATAAAACCCAGAAAGGAAGAGTTAAAAGGCTATAAAAGTAATTCCCAGCCAAAGTGTATTTTTGGTGACTACTCAAATCTATCCTACTCAGTGGGCATGGAGCTGAACATGACTGAGTCACTCCATCAGCAATTCCTGTTGGACACCAATTGAAGAAGCTCTTGTTGAATATACCCTTTTTTTGAACATTTACTTCTTATTGAAGAAGTATTTTGAGGTAAGATGTTCATAATATTTGTCTTTCTGAGTCAATACCTAATAGCCTCCTAAATGGGATCGTGTTTAGCTCCACTCATTCTGAAAAATGGAATGTTTTTCAGGTGGAAATGTATATGTTAAAATGTAGAGATTAGTGAGTTTTTTTTCCTGATATTAATGAGCAATTAGAAAGTTTTCAAAACAATAAATAGATTTTTTTCTTTAAATTAAGAAAGTAGAAAGGAGATGAGCAATTTCATCAGAAATTGCATTGACATTGTTATTAAAGCAATTAACTTTGCTTTTTTTGACTACAGCTAATCAACTGAAACAGTATGGCATGAAACTTTATGGACCTATATTCACAGAATGATGATCAGATTGCTCCCCCAAATACAACAGGGATTTATTTATGAATATTAATTTTAATTAGTACATACTTGTTGAGAAGTAATACAGCAATCATCCTTAATATACGATCTTGCTTATAAGCTCTCTCTCTATATATATACACAACTGTAGGCAAAAGGTTTTATTAGAGATATAAATTAATGTTTTAAGTATTGGTTTTGAAGAATAATTTACTATTTACCCATTAGGGAGAATTGTTGGTCTATCTTAACACACTGAAAATCTAATTTTCCTTTAAAAAAATATTAATTATTCCTCCTAGCCAAAAAGGACTACATCATTAACCCCAAAGGAGTGGTAATAAACAAAAATAATTTAGAAGCTTTATTAAGTTCAATTAATTGGTTGTAGCAGACTAATTTTGTCATGCTTTGCTAGACAGTGTATTGTAAGTAATTTTGATGATCTCCAATTGAGTTGGGCAAACAAGCCTGCACATGGAAACAAAAATTGAATTGTCCTGATAATTACAAAAACCATTGGCCTGTTTGCTATTTGTGATAAATTGGTTAATTAGCTACTTTTTATTACATCTAGAATTTCAATGCGGTAGAACAGTGGTAATTTATTTTGCTATGTAAACTAGTGTAGTCAAGATTCTATTGTTCTGATTCGTTCAGGATAAAAATCTTTAGAGCTACTTGATTTAATATTAGATATGTATGGCCGTGGATGTAGTTTTTATTATTTTCAGTTGGTTTCTATAATTTATGGAACTTTGTTTTATGCTAGTCATTTTCAGTCTTATGCCTACCAGTAAAACAAGCTTTGTCTAACTTTAAAAGGGCCATCAAAATCATCCCTAAGAAAAATTGGGTACTGATTCTATGTTTTAAATAGATAGCACATAAATAGTGAGAAAGAGCTCCTAGGAACTGATATATTACCCTGGTGGGTGAAAAGTTCTAACTGAAAGTGTTTGTAAGAAATTATCTAAAATGATAGTCATGTAAGCTCCTGTTTTAAGTGTATTGTTGTTGAATTAATTCATGGAGTTTGAAGCAGATCGCACACAATACAGAAGTAGTTATTTAAGCTCAGGAAGTACTGTGTTACTGTGTACTGTTGTTATTCTGTTTTCCAAGGGATCATATGCTGCTGCACCCTGCAGAACCAAACCCACTTCCTTCGCTTATGCTTAGAGGTGATCTTTGTTCTTGAGGGAAAAAACCCTACCAAAATCATCTTATTTCAGAGGAAAATTTGAAACTGAACACTTTTCTTATTGAGTACATTTTAAAATGATAAAGTAGAGATTGTAGCCTTGAGTAAGTCAGAAAGAGACTATGTCTTAAATCCTCACCACATGACTGGGAAAAGAGGGAAAAGAAGAGGTGGCCTATCAAGTGTGTGCCACCCATTTTAGAAGTAATCTCATTAGAGCCTGTGCTCCTTGGTCTATATCATCCATTCAGGAGCAATGGACGTGCTTCTTGCAGGACAATCTTCTTTCTTTTAAATTAATCAGTTTATTGCATACATGTTAGATGTTCAATTATTTCAAGTGAAGATTTTTTCTTCCATTGGGAAGCAGGCTTCTGAAACTAAGGAGAAATTACACTTTAGTTGTAATTTCTTCTCTCTGTAGAGTCACATACCTTTTTTTATAGACTTTTAGAACATTTCTAGACATTAGTATAATGTTTATTATAAAGCTAAAACTGAAAACATTTAGTTTTCTCTTAAAGACATTATTTTTTTTCCCATTTGTTATATATATTTAACAACATACAAGTATATAATGTCTGAGTTAAGTTTGCATACATATTTATATAAACAAATGTGCCTTTTATGGCAGGAACAAAATAAAATCCTTCCCTCTGAGGATAAAAATTAGGATGGATTTATCGGCTAATTTGGTCTGCCTTCAAATGCATGCTATTTAAAAAACTTATTTTATTTGTCAGGAAGTCATTTATATTTTTTATGTGTTGGATAAAGGGGAAATATTGAAAGATATTCTCTGATGTAGAACAGAGAATATTTATAAATGCAACTCTAGATAAAGAAATTTATTTCATAGTGTAGATAAATCTAATTCTGCATACTAGAAAATAAGCAAGATTGGGGCATTTTTTGTTCTAGTGCTTCTTATGACTAGCATTCTTTAAAAAAAAAATCATAAAAACATCACTGAACTGTTTTAAAAGTTCCTACTGTACTCTTAATTAAATGCAGTCCTCTATAGTTAATCTTTCTTTCAGATGTGGATTGTATGGACATATATTAATGAGGACTCACTTGAAATCTCTCTTTAGTATACAGTAAAAGAAAAATTATTATTTTGATCACACTTTACATCTATGTGTAAGAGTAGCAGGTCCTGTTGTTACATAGTAATACTGTTTGCTGTTACTGAGAAATTTTTATGATTTAAAGGAATTTATTAGCAAATCAACATCTAAACAACGAAATCAAAGAAATGGTTTGTTACTTAACATTTCAGCAACAGCAGAATTCCAGAACACAACATTCAAATATGTAGCACATGTCTATAGTGGATTAGCTGAAGGGTCTTTGCATTTAGTATCTTTTCTGCAGCAGTGGTCAATAGGAAATGTCCATGGAAGCATATAAGAATAGCATAAGCACTTCTAGATAGTCTTCCAGATGTCAGAGATTTGTAGCTTAGGGACTTCCTGGATGGGCTGTGATTTCTGTTTACTTTGCATCCCAATTATAAGACTGACAATATGAGTAATTGATAAATAAATCAATAGACCTGTCTTCTCATGTACAGATTTAGAGAGAGGCTGGTTCAGTCTCCGTCCTTGGAGATACTCAGTGGTCTGAACAGACTGAACTAACAGGAGCATGTCTAACTTCATTTGACATGTTAGTTAACATGATGTTTGCAGACTTCTCTATTGCTCCCTTCACATTGTATCTTTTTTCCCTTCTTCTTTATTGTCTGTCTCAATTAGATGTTCTCTTTAGCAACTACTTCCACTGACTGAAATTATAGTGACAACACAACTGAGCCTTTGAAGTCTTGGGCATTGTGGAGCTTGCGCACCAATTAGAAAACTGGCAGACATCAGGCAAGCCGATTTCTACTGCTAATAGTTTTACAAGTTAATATTAAGTTATGTGCCCTAATACAATTGAGTAATTTTCAATTGACAGGTGTTGCTGGGCTGTGGGATGTCTTGTGGATTAGTTAAGTCTGAAAGATGTGAGAGGGGCACCCTGCTTGTTCTTCCCGCTTTGCCCAGTACATGAAAATGTTGATTGGTGGGAGCTATGTACGATAGCAGCAGAATATGTATATAAAAAAATAATGTGTGGAAAAGTAACATTTCCTGGCACATAATTATTAGTATTCATTTAAAAAAAAAAAAAAGTAAATAGCAGAAAAAACCCACAAAACCTGGTACTTTTAGTGCAGTATCTAGTTAAGCATAGCAACTAGGCAGGCAGTAATGTGTTGAGGAACACAATGATGCTAAACTGGACTATTTAGCTCTCCTTAGAACTACTAAAAAGAGATTTTGGGGAAAACGACATGGCTTAGAAATTCCTGAACAACTGTTAATTCTTGGTCCTGCATTTAATGAAATGTACTCTTCACTGAGGTTAAAGTTGTGGAAGATATTTCAGTTGAATTAACAGCTTCCCACCATGAAGATACAGTTATAACTGCCCCTATTATCCTTTCTCTGTTACTTTTCTGTTAGCGCTGCTGGCTGTGCATTTCTGTCTCACCTTTGCACTGCCTCTCATGTTTGTTAAATCCTTTCCATAACTGATTCAGGAGCAACATAGCCTTTTTTTTTTTTTTTAATTGACTCAGCTCAGAAGGGAAGACCACAAGTTTTGTTAATAGTGACCAAAATATTTTATTCCAATGCAACCTGTTGTGATTTTTATATTATTTCATTGAACTGTACCCTACAAAGTCAGGTAAGTAAGTCTGTATTTCTGTTCCTTGCTTGTAACTGACCTGTTGAGCTTACTCTCTCCCAATTTTGATCCATTCTCCTTGGAACAGGAACCGTTCCTCAGTAGATAATAAGTTGTGCACAGTAAGGTCTGAAAACATTCAGTGAGTGTAGAAAGTTTAACTTTATACATGCAATTGACAAGAAAATAAAATCAACATTCTACGTCTGTCTTTTGGAGAATTGTATTTTGAAACAATTAAAAAGAAATACATAACCCTCTTCCTCTCTCAGAAACCTGGATGTTCATTAAGTTTAATGGCATTTTTGAAAGTGATAGTATTTCCAGACACTCTGATTCTCTAAGAAATCCAATTACTTCTTTCTCCATTACATCTTTGGAAGGATTATTTAAATATTTTATAGTCCTAACTGCACACAGCACTTTAATCCTATTGTTTGTAGATTGTCATTCTCCTGCCACCTTTTTGCTTGTAGTCTCCCATTAGACACTACAGGCACATCCTGGTAATCTCAAAATCCAGGAAAGTGCTATCTTGCAATCAATGTCTGCCTGCCCCCTCTATTTACTTTCCACTACTTGCATATTTTAAAGTAAAAGAACTAGACTCACAATCTTCTCTTTTAGCACAGTACAAACCATGACTTCAAAAAATCATATGTAATTGATGTCTGTCCTCTTTAGTCCTGAGCTTGTCAATGCCATCCATTCTCTTGATCCTTTACCGATAACTCCAAAGGATTCACTTCTTTGCTTTCAGACAGGCATACTATACTGCCTTGAAGAAAGTATTAACTGAGCAAAATGACATTCCAATCTCTTAGCTAAAAGGGAGGAGGATATAGCATATATCTCCAAGTAACAGGGCCCAAAATGACAACTCCTGAAATTCTGTGTGATATACTAAAGTGGAAGTGCCATGAATTTGCAAGAGCAGTAAGTCTCCATTTGCTGTTTGTTCACAGACGTCTCAAAGGAAGGCAAGGTCAGATTTTCATAGTGTCGATGTTTGCAAGTTAAAAATTGGCTGATACCATGTCTGGTGTAGACACTGTAGCCTGCTTGCATGTAATTGTTTCGTTATGTGGCCATACCAGTGATTTACAGGACAATCCTTTTGTCAAACTTCCACAAGATTCGGTAGATAAGTTCTGCTTCTCAGAATGTTCTTTATTGCTGTGCAATTCTTGCTTTTTATATTCCACAGAAGTCTAGAGTTGTGTGGATACATAAATGTTTATGTTTATGCATTATGTACATAAAATACGTGTGTTTGAGTGTAAAGAAAGCATTGCTAGCATTTGTAAGAACGTTAAACAAGTGAAAAGAGATTCATGGAAAGATGCATAATCTTTGCTTTGAACTATTATTATTTACTTTACAAAGAAAGTGCCATAGTCTGTTAGTGATGCCAGTAGGACCTGCACAGATGGCAGAACATCTTCCTCTGCAGTAAAATTAACTCCTTTTGGTTGTTACCAATTCTACTAACTAACATTTTCTTGTCAGCAGTGCTGCTGAACTGGTGCAGAAAATACTTTGACTGGAATTTATGTAAAGGAATACAGAAGAATAGTTTCCAGACAAATATTTGGCATTGTGCAAGCTTCTGTAAAGGAACAAGGAGGTGAGATATGTAATAGTAACATCGCTCTGCTTCTCAATAAGTGCTTAGTTTGTACTTCGGGAATTAGAAGTCTTTGTTTTCTGTTCAGAGTCATCATTTACTGCCATTGTCTTCAAGTTTTCAAGCAATAAGTGCTTTCTCTGTTTGAAAGGGGCAGTTGCTCTGTAGCACCGTGTGATTACTTCCTTTCATCACACAATTGGGATTAACTGAAGCCATTTTTGCACCATCATATCTTACTATATCATTATATATCATTTCAGTTCCTGGGGGTTTTACCTCTTCTGCTAGAACAAATTAAGCAAATCAAATTAAGGAGATCAATCGTCATTTCCTAGCAACCTTTGAAATTTGTTGGGAGTGAGCTAAATGCCACTTCAGCCATTCTAATTTGCTTCTGTATTTCTTAACTCCACAATTCCAAAAGTAAATGATCTGGGAGTTAATAGGGTTTCACTTCTTACTTCTCCACTGTTCATCAGCTGCGTTTCACAGCATGGCATGTCAAAAATTAAATTCTTTCTATCTGTGATTCTGAAAATAAGTGTTTTAAGCCCAGTGTGTGGTTCCAACTTTTTTCACTCTATGTGAACTCCAACCTCTCCCATTCCTTGACTATTAAAACCGTCTGTTTTTCCAGTTCAACAGATTTGTTTCACAAGTACATTATGGGGTGAGATACATTCTCAAGTAGCTTTGCTGACAGGGGAAAGGGCTGCCAGAGAAGACTTGAGAAGCAGGGAGCTTTTGCCACCTGTATTGTTTGGAGATTTCAGAAACTAACAGACTGATTAGTTGACTTGTTACAAGGCTTTCTGATTACCATCTGTCACACACACCTTGCATGATAATTTACCAACAGGGATGAGGTCTCCAAATAGATTTACAGCTGGTGTGTACTTTTTACAAGAATTCGCAACAGTTGCTTGCAAGTAAACACCAGAAATGGTTTTATTTTGTTTTATTTTTTGTTATAAGGCATGAATCAGTCAAAAACCCATAATTACATGTTCCTTGTTTTATGTTATATAAACACTGAACAAACAAATTTCATTTTCTGTGGAACTGATTATTCCTGACAAGGAACCGTTTTTCTGATTCAAAACAACTTTTGATTTTCGCTGTGTGTATGAACCTTCTTGTCCTTGTTTAGGGAATTCTGTTTAGTTGAACTCATTTGCACTTTCTTTTGCAGGTTTTTCCTGTTGTGCTGGACTATATTAAGTAGGTAAGCTTTTTCTCCAAGCAGTAAAGAGGAAGGACTGTGGTTATCATCAGTAATTGGTAAAATGTTGTGAAGAGGCAGAGTTCACAGTAAATGAATACATTTCTATAATTTAGCCAATCTGATGTCCCCTGTTGTAGCTCATACTGACCAGTGCTTTTAACGTATGGAAGAAGTGAAACATTAGCAACATTTTTCTACTGAAATGTTTTACTTCACAGAATGGTAACAGAATAATTAAATTCCATTTGTTCATCTTTTTTTCCTTACATATTAGTGTGTGTGTATATATATATATATATATATATAATCTTGAACATCCCACAAACTTCCAGAAAATGGAGGTTTTATTGAATTTATCTTTTTATTTGAGAAATACTTTGTTTTGGAAAAGAGGTAGAAGGAAATGCTGTTACTTAAAAAATGGAGTTGTTCTTTAAGGATTACAAATGGACTTTCAGTTCCATGATTATGTGCTAAATAATGAGTGTTGAAAGATTTGTCAGAAGAATAATATTTGGAATGTTTTTTCTGATTCTTATGTATTATTCCAAGTATTACAAAGACACTATGTAAAGCAACCTTTGCCTAAGTGTTCCATGAGATTGTTGAAGCCCATAAATTCACATAAGCTTTTAAGTTCAATGGAGGTGAGTTTGTCAAAAAATATGATTTATTCTCCCATCAGGTTAACCACCTGTTTCAGTTGTACCGGTGAATATTCTGCCTGCAATCAGTGTTAAAGAAGGGATTACTGTTTGTCATTTATTCTGCTTTATGATTTGTGTAATTCATTATCTTTCAGAAATATAATATCTCTTTTATTTGACTTTTTCAATGTTCTACATTGTGACTAGTTAGTTGTCTGTTGTACTTCATCGCTTACTTGGGCTACAAAACGTTGGGAAGAATAGTATAATGTACTATGTTTACATTACTCTAGCACAAAGGTATAGGTTTATAAAGGTAGGTAATTTTATGTACTATATTGTATAGCACAGACTTTCTGATGGGAAAATTAGGTTACTTCAATAAAACTATAACGTAAAAGCATGCACTGTCAATCAGATTCTTTGGTAGCTGTAAAGATGGCAATATGAGAAGGTTCCAGGGATGTCAGTGGCCTTGTATTTGAGGTACTTGGTAGTATATTAGTATCATGTAGAAAATAAAAAGTTTTTCCCTCATTTTTTCCCTTGAAATGAGAAGTGCTGATAACGCTGCAGTGCTGCTACACTTTTTTTTTCTGCATCAGTTACTTTAAGAACACGTGTCTGACTGTCAAAATCTGTCTTAAACTTTTCACAAAGAAAAAAAAATGGTTTATAGGAGAATTTCTTATGGTTAGGAAATAGTCATTATAAAGGATTACTGTTTTGTTTCATTCAGTGTCTGTTTTCTTTTAAAGCTAGCTAAACACATCTATCCATTCTCCTTTCTTTCCTGGTATTTTTGTATGATCACAGAGCTTTGAAGCTGTCCCTGTGATTCTTTAATTTTTTATTTTCCAGTAGGCTATAGGGCATATTAGACTGGTGTGATATTAATGGGCCTGAGATAAAGTTTAATGTTTTTTCTCACACACTTCATCACTAAGCCAGTGGCACTTTTTGTTATCATCTTTTCTTTGTGGTTGTTATGTTAGCTTGGTCCTAATTATAATGAAATCTTTCAAGGCTGCATAGAGTAACTTTTTTCTTGGTGCCCGAGGTTTAGGGTTTATTTTCCTCCTCCTTTTTTTCCCTCCACCATTATAAGTGTTTGATTCCATTCTGCTTACCACCATCTGGAACAAACTATGTGTATTTACAAACTGTTTTCATTCATCCAGTTCATGGCTAAACCAATTTGCATACAGCTCATAAAATCTGTTAATCATCTTTGACTAAGGTTTAAAACATATTTCAAGAATTGCAAGAATGAATGTCATATATATATCTCATGGACAATTCTAGCCTCTCAAACTCCATTATATTGAGGAAGGAATTCTTATTTCATTTCTGCAGTGGGCAGTGATGTCTATAGTAATTCATAAGATAGGGAAGTAAAATTTTTTCCCTGACTTATCCCTGTATTGCTAATTCCGTTTATTTGTGTGATAGTGTAGCTCTACAAGTTTGGAGAGGATAATACCTCCTAGTGGGTAATTTTTTAAAAAAAATACAACTTGTTGTATTTTAAAAAAATACAACAAGATGCAACTGAATGCATCTTGTGCAGACAGTCCTGTTTTCCTTGCAATTACGTTGTCTGTGGAGTAGAACACTTGAATAAAAAATGAGGCGGCTGCTTCACAGTAACAAAATTAGTCTTCTGATGAATATTGTAATATTAAATAGGTACCTTGAGAGAGCAGCTACTGAATTCATGAGAAGTAAAGGGGTTATTAAGATGCATACTTTTAAAGTATTATTGACATATAGTCATTAGTAGTAGTCTTACCTTAGTTTCATTGTACAAACTGAGCATTCATTATGGACAGTAATGAAATTCTATCTTTAAAGCAGATTACTAAATGTATGAAGGATTAAACTTATCTTTAGCCCTATATAGAGGAAAAAAAAAATCCAATGACAGATTATGTATCAACATTTAATGAAAACAGTAAAGACCTTTGCCACTATGAGGCAGAATGATTATACCTTTCAGTAGTGTTGAAGAAAGTTGCATCTTAAGCAACGTACAGGAGTTGCACTATTAGTCAGCTGTGTTATTTAGCTCACGTCATCATTTGGACCTGCTGCAATATCCAGGCATAGCAATATGTCAGAAAGAGTTAAAAGAAGATGAAGAATACAGTCAGAAAAATGCTACTGTATTTCAGCACCACAACATGTTTTTGTGTATTTCCTGTAGTTTACGATTTTACTACAGGAAATGATGACAAAAGTTGTTTGGTCAAATTCTTAGAGACCCCATGACTGTACCTCTGCATATTCTATAAGCACATTTAGTGTTGATACTCTGTCTGCAAAGACTGCCTTTAATAACACCTCTAAAGCAAAGCAGCTTTCTCCAGGTTCTGTCAGACTCAAGCACTGTTAGTCTATATTTTAAATTTTTGTTAGCTAATGCTTAGTTAAGTCCCCCAGCTGTACTGCCCTTTGATAGGTCCTTCCTCTGTTGACAACAGTGGTGATAAAGGCAATATTCATTTTAGGTTAGGGTTTATGCTTATAGTATATTTTAGTGGAGGTAAGATTTTGTGTGTAGCATATCTTTGCTCTTTGTTAAAGTGAGTCTAAGTTCATTGTCTCCTTTAATTTCTTTCCATTTCTGTGTTAATAATCTACATAGACTTTATAAATTATCATTTGTAGGCAAATATAATAATACAGCTCTTTTTCTTTTAACTGTTTTTCTGGTATCCAGATGGATTACTGGAAGTTTAATTTAGGCTGTGAAGTGAAAACTGGAAGTGAAAGTAGTCTTAGAGAGCAAATTTTCTAAAACAGGAGGTGTTATTTCTGGTAGGTGTTTATAGCTCAGAAATACACTGTAAGCAATGATTTGGTTCTCTTGCACACATTTTTTAAAAACCTGCAGGTATTTCTGGGCAACACTAACAGTGCACAGTGGCTGATTACAGAAATGTTAAATGTAAAATAAATAGAAGTTAATTTTTGTAGAGTAAAGTTTAACACTCAGATTACGTATAGGCATCTTCAGAAAACAAAGATGTGCTTTTTTGCATTTGAATTTTCCCCTAAATATAGTTTCAGTTTTAATTCATCACCTTTCTTTGTCAAACTTTTTCGCAGCTGCTGTATACATATTGAACCTAAGTATGACGCATTCCATACTTCCAAAATGCTGTTGAATGTGTGCCGTGAAACTTGGTTTCAATGTAGAATTGAGGCCTCGGTATTTATCACGGTTTATCTTTTGCAGTGCCATCTGGTGTCAATGAAAGGAATAGTACATTCTTTGTTATCTAAGCATCCTATCTGAAAAATAAAATCAAGAGAATGAAATAAAGTGAAGTTCAGTATAAAATCAGTTTAAATTTTATGTTTCTTAGACATGTATTTTTTAAAAAAGGAGGACTTGGATTTTAAAATACAAATATGACAATTTATCATTTCTTAGACTTTTGAAGTATTTCTGGGTAGTTTTATTTTGTGTTACTCATTAGGAAATAATCTGGAAATTATGGTTTGTGGAAGTCAGAAGGCATTTGAATTTCACTGGCAATTTGACCTGCAAATATTTTCATGCCGTTATAGTAATTGGCTTCAGTGTCTACCTTTAAAAAATATATAATTTTCTACCTGAAAGAGTGATAACAAATTTTATCACTTTCCATCTTTATGTTAGCTAGAAACTAAAGTATTATTTTCTCTATAATGTATTAGTATGTATGATATGAACATCTAGTTGAATTTTTGAACGTGAGAAGATATCTTGCAACCATGATGGATTAGTTAATGTGTTCATTCAATGGTAAATTTCTCAGAAAGAAAATCATACCCATGACAGAGTTCTTACAATTTCAGAATATTTTTTTAATTTAGATTAAATATAAAGATATTGTGATCGTGTGTTTTTGGCTAAATTAGAGTATACCAATTCATGGCAGTTGGCCAAATTAAGCTCAAATGAAAACTTTAGAAACTTTTCTTGTTCTACAAGATTGGAATGTTGGTGACTGGGTTGGAAGGGTTTTTTGGTTGGGGAGTGAGGATTGGATCATACTTCATGTCAACTTGGATATGCTGTATATTTATGGAATTCAGTACTAATATCCCCTAAGTTTTCTATTTGGTGAGATTCTTATTTTTTTGTGGCTCAGAGGAATTAATTCTTTATTTTATTTTTATTTCTGATGGTGGAGATTTTGATTTTGCTTTATTCTGAATTTTGCAGATGGTATTTTAGAATACAAAAGTACTTGCTACCTGTGTAGCAACTTGATCTCAGTACAGCTCTCACTTTACTGTAAAAACTTACTAAGCAGATTATTCTAATTGAACCGATTGACCCAATCCTCTGTCTCTTTCAATTTATTCTTAATGTATCCATCAAGCTGTGCCTTAGAAAATGTCTAATTTTGAAATGCCAGCAATTAGAAAACAGCTTCCTTGATTCCCAGTACTTTTAAGATTTGTGATAGGTCTAATTTGATTAACTTAAAATGGTCATTCAAGAGTAGGACCATTTTTAGAGGTTAAGCATCCACGTTAACTCCTTCATTGTACTTCTCTGGTCTCAGTCTAGAGTTTATCCATGAAACATAGATGTCTATTATCCTAGCCTGGACAAGAATCAGAAGCTATTCCTGCTCAATTTCTCTGACTATCATTTTTTCATCAGTAGTTATTGCATAATGCTTGAGATGAAGAAGCTAATGAGAGCTGCATGGCTTATGCCATGTGTCTGTCTGCCCCCAGTAGAAATCGGATTTGCTGTACTGGCATTCTTTTCACTAGTACGTGAATCCTCTTTAAAGCAATCTTACAGTCTTGCTTCTATGTAGAGTTTGTAAGGGTGTGACTTGACTTGCTGTAAAGCTTTAGGTACTTACTGATTTAGATTTGATTCAGAATTCATGAAAAGAAAGATGGAAAAAATCTTTGTTTCTGTCAAACTCAGTGTAATATTGATGATGATGGTAACATATTTACCTGCTACTCTGCCTAGCTAGAGTTTAACCAGGCTTTGTGGTGTAAAGTCTATTAATAGTCTAGGCTTACAATGACATGGATACCTTGAAAAGCAGGTAAGTACAGTAGGTAACTCCCATTGCGATAAATAGAGGCTCATTTTGAAGATTTAGTGCAGAAAAGAACTTGTGCTCTGTGTCTTTAGTCTGTTGAAAACTTGACCCTTTCCTTTACCTATTTCTTTCTCCTGTATTGAGAAAATTTCTTTAAGTGTTCAGGAATTTGGAAAATGCTAACTTTCAGCATTTATCTCACTATTTGTAACCTAAGGTTTTAGCAACAAGACAAATATAGTAGACTCAATTTTCTAACTGTAATCACATGTAATTTTGCATTTTCATGTAATGTAATTGGGCATTTCATTTTAGCTTTTATTATTATTTTGTCAAGAAATTGCCTCTTTTCACTGTCTTCTGCTGGCCAAGAGATGGCAGCAAAGGATTGAAAAGCAAGTTTGGTTTATTTTGTTTGAACAAATTATCTACCAAGTAGCAATCAGATATCACTGAAGGAATACTTTCTTCATCTCAGTAATATAAGATAAATTTTTTAAGATACTTTTTAGTGATCAGACAACACAAGAAAAATGAGACTTGTGATTGTTTTTCAAGGTTGTTTTTAAGCTCATCTATCTGTTAATACGTATGCTTCAGACTGAAATTCTTTCTAATATAATACATTACGGAACACTGACATTCTGTCTTTGGCATGCACAGGGAATGAATGGTACTCTTCAGGTTTTTTTTCGCTAAAATCTATATTTGAGATAAGCTTATGGCACGTGACAGTTTTCATGGGTTTTCCTGGCACAAAGGCCACAAACACCTCAAGAGCTTGGCTCCCTGCATGAATTTCCCAGCATATTTTCCCATGGATGCTGAGGAAATAAATTTGCAGTAAACAGTAATTTCGAGTGGCAAGACAGAGGAGTAGCTGAAATAAACAAAAGATCTACATGTGAAATGCTGTTGCTCTTCAGAACTGAGATGCCTACCATTTACCATAGAAGAATTATCTACATTGCCTGGATAGCCTTGGGCAAGAGAGCTAAGGCAGCACAAGGAGCAAAGCCTGAAGTTGTAGGTAACTCCCGGTACTGAAAACATTGTTGCAGGTCAGCTGAGCGGTATAATACACCTTTTAGAGCTTGATGCCAGTGCCACATGGGTGTGGTTTTACTCCTTCCAAACAAAAGCTAGAGGTTCTGTAAAATAATGCATATCTTCACATGGCTTTTGGACAGCTAGGGATTACTACAGGGCTGGGATATGTTTTAGGCTGTCTCATAGCCCGTGGAAAACTAGACTGTACTTTGCTTTCAGAATACAGGGACAGATGGTGGTGGTTCCATATGGGTCTTATGTGACTGCTAGGTTCAGCAGCTACCAATCTGTTTTAGGCTGGTAGGGCCAGTAGTGAAAGTTTCTCTCTGTCTTTCTCTGATCACTCTGTTTTTCATCAGTTTTTTTCTTTTTTAGCAATATTAGAATAGCTATGTAATTACCTCTTTAGTTCCCTTTCACATCCTTACAGCTGCCAGCTCCCTAGAGCAGTAGATCTTTCAAGAAATCAGCAAATCATGGTGATGCTTACTGCCTTGTGCTCTCTCCTTAAGCAGTATGCCATTAAAATCAGTCCTGGATCTTCTGAGGTACCAGTTAGAGCCAATTCTCAGAAAGTGAAATATTTAGTTTTCCTTTTAAATCAGCTAGGGGCACAAATATCACATATTCCACCTCGTTGGAGAATGCCCAAGATACAATTTTGAAGGCTACCATGTCACTGGTAAAAGAGATGTAATATATTCCTACGGTGAAAAAGAGGCTACAAAAGTAATGAGAATATATACTTATATAACAGAATTCAGTTCTACTCTGTTCCAGGGTCCATTTCTGTGTTTTATCTAATAGTTGCCTGACTTAAGATTGAAGTACCAAAGTATAAGTAAGTTAGACACACAATGTCTCTGAGGAGCTGGACATTACAGCAGAATATTATACAAAACAGACTGTAATACAAACATGATTAACTCATTTAACATGTGTATTATAGGACATCTTTTGAAAGTTTCCTTTCTAGGTAAGGAAAAGTTAGTGTTTACATGTCTTCCATGTGTAGCTTGTTCCCTATTGACTTCAATAGAGAGCTGAAAGAATCTTATGTTTTAATCATGCCCCTTATTATGCGTTGTCCAGTAGCCAATACAGAGCCAGGATAATTGGTTCTAATCTGAATATTAACATTGACATTATTATTGCACTTGACAGAAAATGAGGACTAATAACTAAAACATTAATAAATTGAATAAATTAATATAAGTCACGTCTAATTTGCTTACTTGCTATGCACTGCACTGAAATATTCATGTCATTCTGGATATGTACCATCATGTTTGCAAATTGCTTTTTTTTGTGGTTATACAAGGTATCTTGCATTGGAAAGGCACGTCATTACATCTAAAAGTTTTATTGACTTCTAAGCAGTTATATTTTGTAATACTATACTTACTAAATAAGGTGTTTAAATCTTGCCACTTTGAACACGGTTCTTTTTCCGAACCATAGAAGACATTGGGTTTTGTTTACCTTAAGTAGAACTGATACTGTAGAAGAGGGAGAAGTGGAGACTTTCCAGTTGGGTGTAAAACACTGAATCAGTGAGAGGTGATATAGTCTATTTCTGAGGATTTGTTTGTTAGTGTGAGTATTCATAAGAGAGAACATTATGTTTTTTCCTCATGTAATGCAATTCCAGCCATAAATGTGTAAACTTGTAATTTCTTAGTTTGTGATGAAGAGGTACCACAAATATACTTGGGAAAAATTTCTGATTATGCTATGCTGTACATGAGATGATTACCTATATAGCTGCCAGTAGTGCTGTCTTTGACAGAGGACTCCAAGAGTAAGAAACATAAGAAGTTATAATACACACTACATCTATTTGAGACCTGATCTAATAGTGAACCTCCCAAAACTATAGTGATTCATATTGAAGACATAGTTCAGTCTTGATAATTTTTACCTGAAAATATTGTGTTGAATAGTAATACAAACTTGTACCAGTTGTAGTAAACCGTTATTTTCTTGGAGATAGGAACAGTAATCTAGATAAATTATCCCAAATGTTTTTTTAACAGTTCTTATTTTTAGAAGTTATAGTGGAAAGGATAAAAGTTACAGAAAAAAATTATAGAAGGTAGAGTGAGGGAGGAATAACAAAGAGAAGAGGGAAGAAACATGATGGCCACTGTGTGCTGGGTAGGGGTAAGATTGAAATTCAAACAAACCCAATGGCTTTAGTCAGCAGAAATTATCTGCATCTCCTTTGTGTAAGCAATATCTCAGCAAGCTTTGGAACAAATCCTCACACCCTACTGACTTCTAATACTTAGCAGAAAATGACTTGCTGAATAAAAGATGCGACAAGTTAAAAGGATCTTTTCATTGTAAGTCAACATAAATGCTGCAGAGAGTTGGTGCTTTTGCTGTCAGGAGCAGGTGAATTACGTTTCCACTCTCATCCCATCTCACGCAACTGCTTACAGCTTTTCTAACACATACCTGGGGATCTCTCTTCATGTGAAACTTAATCCATTTATGTGGAGGACAGTTAAGAGAGTAGTCTGCTGCTCATTAAGGAATGTAAAAGAAAGCCTAGGATAAGGAACACATTTTAAAACAGTACCCTGGAGAGGAAAGAGGTAGGTAGGGGATTGGAGTGTGAGTATTAAAATAGTCTTAACTGTCATTATTTTATATTAAGCATTGAGAAGTCTGAGGAGACTTTATAATAGTAAAGATTTAATTCTCTGTATGGTTTTGGGGCTGAGATAGGGTATTTGTTTTAAACACTGAGGTGAAAAAGAGTTATACCATGTTTCTAAAGTGATAGAAAAGATACAAAAGATATATAATATTTGTATAAAGACAGATCTAGATTAAGGTTCGGTTGTGCCCAACTGGCAGTGCCTCACCTCATGGAAAAAGTTCTGGCAAGTTCTCTAGAAAATTCCTTGGAGAAAATGAGTTTGAGAAGTCAGTAGCTCACTGAAAATAGATTGTAAACATTTATGACAATTTAAAAGAGTTTCCGTGGCAAGATGGCAGCCCTATGCCATTGAATTATTGCATTAAAAAAATGCATTCTTTCATTCCTGTGGTAATCTGCAAATACTCTTTTAAAATGTTTTATTTATTACATGAAATTCTTCTTTTCACTATCTTAAATGCCAGCGTTAGAAGTCTTTTGTGACAAGTATGAATGAAGCATGATCTGCAAAAATCCCACATTTTTTAATACTTAAAATTACCTTATATCTGTTGTATGTTGCCATAATGCAAGACCACACTGTATCAGCCAGAGTATATCTGTATATTAAAGACACTGTTTTGTCCCTAGAATCCAAAACAGATCCATTTTATTTTAGATAGCACTGGTAGCACTTTTCTGGCTAATGGGAAAAAAAGAAAACTCCAAATCCACTTCTGTTGTAAAAACTAGTATACGTTATTCAAATGAAATTTGGAAATGAAATTTAGATTAGGAGAAGGAAACATAGTGACACTTGTTTTCTAAAAAAAACTCTCCAGAATTCCTACAGAATTATTAACTTTCCTTTAAGATAAACCAACATAGAGACTAAAATCTCTGTGTATGCCAAAAATGTATTTAAATGTGTATGTTCTACCCACAGACACTGTAATCTGTGGCAACTGCACTACATAGTTGATCTGTGAATGTAACTCTAGTATGTTAAAAATGCTTGCGGTTTGCATGACTCCAACTCTGTCAGCACAGATTAAGTCCGCTGTATTTCACATGTGATTTCATGTAGCTGACCTTGAACATGGGAGGAAGGAGAAGATACATAGAGAACACATATAGTCTGATAGTTGTTGTTGAGGCAAATACACAATTTCATTGCTTAGAATCATAGAATCATCATGGTTGGAAAAGAGTTTTAAGATTATTGAGTCCATCCTCTAACCTAACACTGCCAAGCCCATCACTAAACTAAACCATATCCCTCAGCACCTCGTTTGTGCACCTGTTTCCTTTGAAGAAGGTCTTAGAAGATCCAGTGTTTAACAGTGGAGAGTAAACTCAGCAGCTGAGGCTTTTACAGAATCACAGAATCTTAAGGGTTGGAAGGGACCTTGAAAGATCATCCAGTCCAACTCCCATGCCAGAGCAGGACCACCTAGAGTAGGTGACACAGGAACTCAGCCTGCAGTGCCAAAATACTTTGTTGCAGGTTTCTTAACTTTGCAGGCTTATCCTCAAGGCCTTGTGCTGTTACTTATTTTCCCTCCAATCTTTGAGTTTCTTGAGGTTAGTGAACAACTTAATTCTTTGCTCTTTCCTTATTTTCTCAGAGTCTTACTCTGCAATAATTACCTTAAAGTAATAGAGTTTGGTGCTAGGTAGGAAGAATAGCAGAAACTTTCTATGAAGTAATTAGCTAAGTAAGGATTTTTTTTTTTAATTTTATTTTTTCTTCTTGACAAGGCTTTCCTTTTTGGATGAGAAGTTACACAGTTTTGTAGTGACTAGCAATTCTGAAATAATGTAGTTCAGACATGTGTTTTAATTGACTTATACACAGAAAAAATTAATGTGAATTCTGTTGAAAAGGCATAGACTTACAAAGGAGAGAGAGTATGGATAGCATAGTCACAATTTCCTATTGTCTTCTCTGTGTATTGCATTGATAACTCCTTTATTGAAACAGAGAAATAAACCTCTTATAGATGTTCTCAGAAGTATGTTGTCCTTGCTAACAATTCTTAAAACTCTTCAAACCACTAATTTCCATACAGAGATTTTTCCCATCGAGCTTCAGTTAAATATTTACATATACAAGAATATATTCAAGATCAATATGTAATTATGTTATGCATAGAAAGATTCCATAGTCAAATATAGTAAAAACAAGTGGAGTTGCTACATGTGACTAGTAGAGATTTAAACTTAGTAGAAAAGGTATAAGCTCTATAGATACACAAGAAAATTGTAAGATTCCTTATTCTTCCTTATCAGGAAGACAGTATGCTAATTCATCTCAAATCTGCTGCTTTTTTCTTTTGTACATAATACCTAAAATGTCAGTAAGAGTTGATACATATGTGCATGTGGGATAGAGAAATCTAGAGAAGATTTTCTCATAGTTTTGCATGTTATTCTACTAGTAAAATTACCCATCAAGTCACTGAAAGATATAATCTTTTCTCATGCTATTTGGATGTCATCACAATATCCACTGAGCCTTTGAAAATTCTCTTTATTGGAAATTGATGTGTGGGAGAGAGATTTTTTTATTTTTTAAATATCAAAGGGAAGACTTCATTTTGTCTAGTATAAAGAGGAAAAAAAACCAGACCACTCATTTTAAATCTTTGGTTACTGGAGACTTGCAAGTATATTGCTTAAGAAAAACTTGACAACCTAACATGTAGGGATTTAGTAGGTAACTCCATTAACACTAACAAGAGCAGTTCAGCTAATCTCTGACATTGCAACTAGACTGCTGACAAGCTCAACTGTTCCTTCAGATGAGGGAATTGTGGCAACTGAAAAGGTAATAGTCACATAGTGAAGGATTGTGTCTGAAGAAGAGGTAGACAGAATTTTTTCATTAATATTAAATAGCTCTTGCTGTTCATTAGGCAACTTGCTTTCAAGACCACATGAGAATTGTCGTAGTATCTTTTCATAAGAAATGTATGTATCATATAGAATTGCAATTGATCTGTTGCCTTATGGAATTTCTGCACACAACCAAAATGGCCTTTTACTGATATACTCATGCTAGTATAATGTGTCCTGAACAGTGGTGGTGGCAACATTCGTATGTATGAGTCTTCATCAGACGTTATCAAATACGCAGTTTTGACTTTTCAAAGCCAGGTTCACTTTCCTGATGCACCTCCAGTATACTATGTTTTCTTGGTGCAGTGCTCCATACCAGCATCACTCTGACACATGATAGAATTAATCCTTGGTTGTAAAACACTCTATTAAAAACCACAAGAGGTTTCTAGTTACACAAGTAATGTTTAGGAGGGCTGAAGATGAGACACTGATCTCAACTGTGCAATCAATTATTAGATTACTCACGAACAAGCAGCTGGCCAGACAAATTTTATGACACAACCCATGTCCAGTCTATGCAGGACTAAAAATCTTCTGGCTTTTGTTCTGACCTCTAAAAGGCCATTAGAATATAGGTGGTCCAAGCAGGAAACACTTAGAATACAGAGACTAAATATTAATTCTTCAAAATAAGGACATAAGAAATTGATTGACTTCCAGTCATTCTTTAAATTATGGTTAAAATACCCATTTAAAAACATGTAACAGATATATGATAGAAGATGCCAACTAGATAAAAGGAAGACACTAAGTGGTTATGAATTGAAGTCATCAGTCTTTGCCATAACTTCAGTAGCAGGACTGCACCACATCCATTGATCATTATTACTAGTCTCTTCCTTGTCCTTTTTAAGTAGCTTGAATAAAGAATCTGACTTAACAGATGTTACTGTATGAGTGCCATGTGTGGCCAAAGGAACGAGTGTATCTTGAAGGGAGCAACCAGGAGTACCCAGGTATAAAAAAGAAAAATTCAAAAGCCTTTTCTAATTCAGAAGCATTTTTTTCAATAAATTACTGCATAGATGAGTGTCAGCATGTCACGTTTGCTCAGGATTCCATGGCATCACAAATTTACAGAATTGTTGTGAGAATTAGAAAGCTGAGAATTGTTTCTTCTGCTCCTGGTATTTTGAAGTTTGTACCAAACTTTATTCCTACCCGAGGCATTCTTTGGTAATAACAAAATGATAAATATTATTTCTGAACTTTATCTGTATATCTTCTAATTTTGGAGAAGTCTATAACATTGTTGTTCTTACAAACAACTGTGACCTTTTTATTCTTTTGAATGTATTCCTAGCTAATGAGAAGCATTTGTTGTTACCAGTCTCATCTCCTATGCAAACTAGATTATTCTGATGGGATTCTCTTAGGTTTATGTTTTTAAGAGATGAACTTGTAGGAGCAGGTAAGAAAATGAAACTGAGAATTAGTTGGTTTTTTGAGAGTCACTCAGAATAGTGTTTCTTCTACAAGACCCAATTAAAATAAGAAATAGAGTTTTTCCTCTTTGCTTTTTCCCTTTTCTTCCGTTGTCATATTCCTTTTAAAGTGGAAGTTTTAATTATAGGTATATACACATAGTCAATATGGAAACTTTCATTAAAATAGAGTCCTAGAATCAAAAGGAAGGCAGGAAATGTTGCATTAAATGTTGTCTGGTGTTAGTTTTACTACATTTGAATTTTATTTTGTATATTATTTTGATTATGTTGCTTGAAGGTTCCAAAATCATTAAATCTTTAATCTAAAATTGTTGTTATCTAGGAGTAGAATAATAGGAAATTGTTTTCTCTCAGTAGAATTACATGAATACATGGATTGTTTCATTAAAAAAATGTGTCTTCTTATACTGCAATGTATAAGTTTCAGTGTTTAGGGTAAATAAAATATCTTCATGATGTATCTCTTTTTAATTCTACTCTTCATGGGACAATAATAAACCTTTATCTAAATACGAGTTAGTACCCTCCTCTGTTTGTCATACATAAGCTTTTAATTTCTTCTTCTGTTGTCCTTACCACTGCATTTAAATGTGGAGCTGGATTGTTTGGTTTTTAATTGGCTTTATTATATGTTATATAGAACTTAATCAGTTCTATTGGATGTTACCTGCAGGTGCCTACAGTAAGGCCACATTACATTGATTTTTCATTTTTAAATCAAATCAACTGCATACATATAGTTGTTGCTGTGTTTGCTACTGACAACAAGGTTATTTACAGGCACTCAGTCAATATGTAACATTTATGAGAACAACTACAAACTCCATAGTATAGACTTATTAGACAGCAAATAAGAATATAGTAACTCATAGCAGCTGACTATCCAAGCTGAAGGATGCAGAAGTGTAAGAGCTCTCCAGATGAAGGTGAATGTCTGCCAGGATACTGTGGTGATGAGTGAAGTACGATGGTGCCTCCTTATTATAAGTATTTCTATGCAAGTGAATATTTGATTCTATCAAATTGCAGATCAACATGTCCTTCATGTTGAAAATTTTATAAAACTCATGAAAACAGCTGTGTTGCAAAGGTAGAGGACTTTGGAGATAGATGAAGAAAATGTGTATGAAAACATATCGTAATTTACAATTCAGTAGTGCATTTCCCTACCTACAAAAAAATAATCAGGCAATTCAGCTTGATTTTGAGGAAAGGTAAATGGCAGATGCAGCCTGTAGAAAATCTCAACATCAAATGTAATCCTGTTATCATTCACTGTGTTTTGTCATCTACAGCAGAGCTATCTTTTCAGATGCAGTTGTCTATCTGAACAGAGCTTTTTGGGAAGAGAAGTTGTTGCCTGCAGTTTGTAAGTAGACAGACTTGAAAACTATCCTTGTGTCTAAACGTAACATAAGTTCTAATTAGCCAATTTAAGCTGTGCTACCTAGTTGTTCTTCAACTAGAGAGCAGTATTGTATGCAAAATGAATTATTTTTTTATCTTGTGATAATAGTTTATCAAGGTTTCCAAGATTATCTTAAAAACCTTAGATTCTCTTTGCATTCATTTTTTCTGATGCTATTGTCTACACAGGGAGTTAAGTTCCAATATTTTTTCCCCCTTCATATAGTAGAAGTTAATAAAATTCTACAGCCCAATTTTGCCCCCATTTTTTTTCTGATAGTGAACACAAAGTGGATTGATTAGAGTCACGCAATCATTTGGGAGGGTAGCTGTGTTCAGACTGAAGAAAAGGACTGTAATCAAGCAGGCTGTCAGTAGACACTATAGAAATGTTGCAAACAATCTTGTATTTGTGTCAGATTTTCTTTCTAGGCCTAGCTGTGTTCTTTAAACTGTGAATAACTGATTTTCTCTTGATTTAAGTTCTTATCAAACTGTGGAGAGGTTTGTAATGGTTTAAAAGACAGGATTTACATAAAATCACCTGTTTCAATTCACTACAATATGGAAGAAAATAATTTTGTTAATATGTAAAGGTTTGCTTGGCTCGATTAGGAATCTATCTTTGAGATATTTTAGAAGCTGATAAGTTTCCTTAGAAGATAGTCAGTGTTGCTTAGGAATCTATGAAAGTGATTTTCCTTTGCCTTTGAAAATACACCTGTGCAGAATGGCTGGCATGCTGTAAGTAGGTTTTCCCTTGCATCTTTAGAGATGTAATATTTCTATGTTTTGAAAGAGTGGTGAGAAAGAAATCTCTCTTAAGCTGCAGTTAGAAAGATCAATGTCTGAGAGATTTCCTTGTCATAGAGAAACCACTGGTCTCTACTCCCTGTGTACCCTTGAACAGTGTTAAGTGTTGGGTTGCATTGGAAAAATGCATTACTCTTTCTGATTAAAAAAAACCCCAGTGCATTTCATTTCTTAAATGGAATTTGAATAACCCTGTTGAAATCAATAGTAGCTTTTTATCCATATAAAGATAATTGATCTTTCTGAAGCTCTTTAAATACGATGAGTATTTGATTGTGTTCTATTCTATTGTTCAGCTTAACATGTTAGCATAGTAAAATTAAATGTTGCTTGTAAAATGACTGTAACATTCAGTGGTTCTCACTTTTACAACACTTCTTTGTGATCTGTTTTAGCAGATTAGCTCTAAATGAAGATAAGAGCTGCTGTTCTGAAATGGCTGATATAGCAAGCCCATTTCTTTGCAGTGTATGGAAATCAGTCACTTCAGTTGTCTCTGGTCATCCTGTAGTGAGCACTTCACACTCCAGCACTATTTTTTTTATTTTCTCTTGTTAGTCAGGTATCTGTGTTAGTCCCTCTGTTTCTGTGTGATCTGAACCCTAAAGTTTGGGACTGGAGATGGAGAATGTCATTGTGGTTTGTTTTGTTTTTTATTTTTTTAAATATGTATACAGCTTAATCCTGCATTGACCCAGAAATGTACAGTTCACTGCATAAGTATGTTAGAAGCATGAAGCAGAAGTAACCTTGGAGATTGGTGAGAGCACAAGGTTTCTGACTCTCTTTTCCCTATGGTGATACGGTAAAGAAATAGCTTCAGCTAGTGTGTGATGGGCACCATCCTCTTCCTACTCAGAGCCTTTGTTCCTACTAGGATGTAATCAAGTACAGGACAAGGATTTCCCTTGTAACATTACTAAAAGGCAGGCTTTTTTATATATCCTATTTCTTTCAGTATTCAAAGTCTTCTACAGATTTTTAACTGTTACTATTGTTAGAGAAAATCCCCCATCTTCTTTTTTAAGGTCAGAATTTTCATTTAATTTATATTTGTGTACATTGAACATCCCAGTTTATTGTTGTGTAGTAGCCACAGGGTAGGGTAAAGATCTTTAAAATCTTCACAGTGGATCACCTCCCATAAAAAGCCGCCAATGTCAATTCATTAGCAGTTTCTCAAGAGTACTTTTTGTTTTAATTTGTTGTGATCAGTTATCTATTACCTCAAACTTTTTAGTTTGCTTTTGCTCTCTATCTCAATCAGTTGGTCATTAAACAAACAAAATCTGCTGTAATCAGAAGTAGAGCCATATCAATCTGCATTACAATGACTATTTTATGTAACTTTTTATGTTTGAAAAATTATATCATCTTTAGTCTAAGGGGGTGAAAGTGTTGAAAATTTTAAGTATGTGTTACAATCTGGAATGGAATGGGAAAGCAAGGCTTTTCTGTCATACATGCTGAAACTTTTATCCAAAGGTTTTCTATTTTTGTCTGGTACCAATAAATTTTACATTACCTTTCATCCCACTGCAGGTGACAAAATTTATCACATACACCCTGACAGAGCCTATGGCTGATGAAGCGGTCTTGTTACTAAACTGATGATAGCAGATCACTGTTACCTTGCATGTGTTCTGGCAGGTAAGTCATACAATTACTCACTGACCTGGGAAAATACTGACCTATTCTATTTCAGCACAAACATTTTCAACCAGTATAGCAGCAAATAATTTCTTCATAGAAGAAGACATAATACATTTGCCTAAGTGCAGAAAGGGTTACTAAACAAATAAGTACAGAAAAAGAAGCTGAAATAATTATTCACTGGATGCTGTTCAAGGTCCCTGGATATGATAGCCTAAAGAAAATGAGGTAAGCACAGTTCTCTGTTCCCAAGTCTAGCCGGTTGTGAGGCTGGACATGTGTCATCAGTAGGTGCACAGGCATGCAGCTTTCCAAGCAGTTCAACACAGGCAGAAACATTCAGCACTCATGCAGACAAATAGGATCAAAATCCTTATCTTCTCCCTTCCTCTGTCTGATCATGCTCAAAGTGTGTTAGAGGCAATATGAATTTTATATCTATATGTCTCTCCGTGTCCAGTGTGCATCTCTTCAGTCGCTGGCATTAGTCAGGCTAGCCTGGGACTGGCCCCTAGATCCCTTGTCTCCTTAGCTGCTGGCACCTGGGCATATAAGACCCCAAGGCCCACAGCCCCACTCCAGTTGCTAGTACAGAACCAACTGCTCATTAGGGAAAAATATCTGTAGAACTGAGCATGCAAAAGGAGAACTTTAGACTGGCCAAGAGGAGTTCAAACAGAGGCTGACAAACCTGATGCTTGAGACCTTCCAAGCCAGCACAGAGCCTTGTGGCCAGTAACTAGCTATGACAATACTGTACTTGCTGGACTGCAGAGCTACACAATACAGTAAATACAGGCAAGATAAGTCAAGCAATCACTCTCAAGACTATAAAATAATACCTGTTTTGTTGGAAGTGGAAAATTTTGCCCAGAGCATGTGATTCAGCTTAGTAGTTTCAGTTAAGCATATTCATGTACTGAATTTGGCACCATAACCGGTTTTGCTAAAGACATATGTCATGCAGTGTACTGCAAACTTGCTCAATAAGGTAGCATATTTGTAATAGCATGTTTTAGCAGTGTGGATTATTTGGTCTTTAGAAAGAACTAGAAATCAGCCATTCCTATTGTAGCTCTGTTTTAAGCTTACATTGCAAATCCAGTGTGACCTACGCAAAACAGTTTACTGGATGATGATGATGAGCTTTGCTATAAACAGGAAAAAGCGGTGGTTCTGAGGGTTTTTATAATGTTTATCAGTAGGAAAACAGAAGTGGCAATTGCTTTTAATTGCCCAATAATTTTATTATTCAAAAGATGGAATTTACAGGAAGCAGCTGCAGTTGTAACTGAACCAGCTCTTTTAATGTGTTCCTGTTTTTTCCTGTATTATATTATCTAATTGCGATAAGCTGCCGGCTTGAATCAAATTTTCAAATACAGTAAGAGTTGGATTTATCAAGCTCTGGGATGAATACTCCAGTTCTCTTGCTGAAAGAGACCTTTGTGTACTTGATGGTTCTGAATTGTCTGTAAAAATCCTATTTCTTGTATTAAATCAACTTTCATTCTTTGTTCTCTCAGTACACAAGAACTTTAAGATTCATAACCTATATCTGTTTGGTTTTTCTCCCTTTGTAGATTTTCCACCCATCTCTATTTTGTTATTCAGTATGTAGGAAAATTCAGCCCCACAATGAACATGCAGTCTGAATTAATTAGCTACTTTCTGTAAATACAAAAAAAAATGACAGCAAGATCAAAATGGAATGTAAGATGGGAAGGACTAGCTCCTGTCACAGCTGTAGCAGTAGTGCTGCTAATTTTAAAAGATGTTTTAAAAGATGCTGTAGAACCTGTACTGCTGATTTTTGTCCATTGTCAGTAATGCTGCTCTTTATGTGTCAAGGTCCTACACCACCAAGTTGTCCCAGAGGGTCACAATGAAGATGTATGGTTTCTTTTAAGCATCAGATTTTGCTTGAAGGATTGTGAAAAGCTGTTTAACTAATATGATTAATAGAATATAACTAGCTCATTGCAGATGACCAAAATTGTCAGTCGACCACAAATCCCCCTCAGCAATTTGAGATTGTGTGGAATGTAACTTGGCCTGCTCAACAGTGAAGAAGTACCACTAATGTGCACATTCATAATTTCCAATATGACAGGTTTTGTCCAATGTTGGGCAAATGCAAAAGCTTCCTGAGTGGTTAGGGATGACTACAAGAGAAGCAGAGTTTGGTAGAGCTGTTTTCTTCATCACAGACTAAGACAAGAGTTTACTGTTCTTGCTACCATGCTTTCCAGGAATTTTTAGTAATAGTCTTGATTTACTGGCCTTGTCTTGGTGAAAAGTCCATTTGATAGAATCTTAATTCACAACTGGCAATAGAGTATGGAAAACTGCAGTGTGGCCTGTTGCAGGCCAAGCATATACTGAATTGGCAGATTAAATACAAAAGATGGGAAAAATAATATTTTAGTTGACTTATCCTCTGATAATTACATGTTTCTTGGAAAATTATGATTTTTGTGTTTTACAGAACTTAAAATCTTGAGTGATGATATTCTTACGGAATGTGAGGAAGGTAACAGTTAGCATCATGTGCTGTATTTTTCAACTAACCTAGCTTCATTCCTCATTAATATTAAATAGGATTCCAATGAGATGGGTCTGTGGTTTTTGTTAATCTGGACAGGCAGATATAAGACTGTCCTAATTAAATTTCTCTTTTCATTCATGAATGGTGAAATTAAACAAATATTTTCCTTTGGAGAAAAGTATCAATTTGATGTTAATTGCTTTTATCTGTTTCTCAACATTGTCAAATAGCCTATTGTAGAAGCTACTTAATATTTCCAGGGGAATGCCGTATATTTCATAGCTTATTTCCTTTGCTGGTTATTTCATTTGATAGTTAAACGGTAATTGGAATGAAAGGAATAAAGAAGCACTTGTGGGTTGGGAACCACTCAAGGGATTGAAAATCTAAAGAACAATGACTTAACATTTTTTTTGTCTTTTGTAAAGCTTTTTCTTTTCATATGTGAATTGCAGGGAAGTAAGGGAGATTATAGGGAGAAAAATAAAGGGAGAATGATGAACTCATTTAGATCAAACTCCCTGTGCCTAATAAGGAGGTAGAAAATTTACAAACTGTCTAATCTTTACAGTTTGTTCTTAGCTTTCTTAGATATTGTAGGATTCTCAAAATAATGTTAAGAAAGGAAATTAGCCTTTTAAAAATGTGAAAACACAAAAACAAAGCTTTGGCATCATACAAAGAGATATGTGGCTTCGAGTTACTGTGGAAGGGGCAATCAATAGAAAAAGCAGGAAAGAAAAGAAAGAACATACGCAGCAGAGATTTTCTGGAATGAGAAATGTGCTTGGATTGTGACTTTATTGAATTTTTCTACTGTAGGGCATATTAAAGGACAAATCAACTCTCAAGCATCCATCCGAAATATTGCATGTGATATTTGCATGTGAAAAATGTCTATAAATACATGTTCATTTTGAAATAGCCATTATCAAGAGAGCTTATGGGCTATGTAAAATATAGTAGAACTGATTTCTTACAATTATTTATATATGTATATGTCATTTTTTAATGTGTCTGGACAGCAGGCAAGAAGGTCTCATTTGTCTTATCCTAGCTACAGAGTTTTGAGTCAAAGAAGGTGTGATCAGGGGAGTTCTGGTTGTTTCCTGAAAACAGGAACCATATTCAACTTGAAGAATGTTCCTGGAATACAGGATAGAACTGGCAGAGTCACAGAGTAAACTGCATTTAGGAATCAGTCATCCTAACTGGAAGACCCCTGTGAGGATCAGAGCAGTTCTACCTTGGAAGCTGTAGTTTCTGAGCCAGGTGTTACAGATTGTGTATCAAACATTTTAGTGGAGATGTACTCCACTGTGCATGTGACTGTCTTTGAAGAGAAAATGAAATTGTCAATGAAACGTTAACCTATCTGATTGTGGATCAACCTGTGTCAGCAGGTTTTTTTGAGGTCCAAAGTGAGAATTTTCCCTATGTTTCTGTCACAACTTGAGTTAGGCCTCCTGGCTAAATACATGGCAGCTTGTGAAACTAAACCAGACTTGTCAAAGAAATGAACTAATGATTTTCCAGTTTAACAGAAAACCACTTATGAAAAAGACATGTCCAGATACTTAGTGTTTAATTATTCTATGTAAAAACCTCTAAAAGAGACTGGTAAAGTTCAAAGAAAGATATTGTTTCAAAGTGGAAAAAGTGTAGATATTGCATTCCAAAACACGTTTGAAATATTTATTTCCATTTTCTGAAAAAGAATAACCCTGATTGGTGTGACTTCTCTGTTAACTAAATTCTCTCAATGTGATGAATGATGGAAATTTTGCTAGGCCAATTTTAAATCTTTCTTGGCATTGAAAAATGTAACTGGTTTTCATTGTTTCTCTTGTATCAGGATGGATTTGGATAATACACGATTATGTTTCTTGTTACTGACTGCAGTCTAAATATTCTTGGGGACAGACACTTTTCTTGGGTGAATGATTCCTCAGACTAAGTGTTTCATCCACTGGAGATACTGCCAGGGCTGTTTGTTTGGGGCTTTTTTCGAAAATTCTTGCACATTCTCTTCAAAGGCAATGTGACAAGATGACCATGAATGCAGGCTTAGCAAAGGAAGCTCTTCAGTAGAGAGAATATGTCTGTTCATGAGGGAATGTGCTTTGAAAAATGCACTTCATGAGCATTTACTAGTCGTGCTGCTTTTGTCAGCATTCTTACCACAAAACCTTTGTGTATTTTGACCTGATCTTCTTACATGGTCTGATGTATGAAGAGCAGTCATCAAACCACTACTATTCTCCCTCAAAAAACCTGAGGAACGTGCAGCTCATGGTTTATTTCAGCTAAAGGAGCTGTGCATTGCAACACTCCCCAGTATTGTAGTATCAGCTTTGGTTCTTTACAGATTCATTTATCGTTAATATTTAACTAAAACTTAACATGTGTGGGAAATATCCAACTCTCCACAAATCTTCTGGTGTAATCTTTTGAAAGTGTCCACTTCTGTCCTATAAAATCACTAGACTAATTCACAGAGTATACACAAGGATCACACCAATATTCAGAATGTGAAGTCGGGTTTTGAGATACAATAGTGTTCACAAAACACAGGAGCACACAGATATACAAATATATGTAGGCTGGGATTCCAATTTTCTTCTTCTTTGATAGGGAAAGTTGCTTTTAGCTTAAATGATAACATTTCTTTACTCAAACTCCCCCAATTTCTGAATGCCTTGGTGCATCAAGAAACACATTTTTTTCTTCAATGAAATGGAGGAAGGCATATCTCTAACTGGGGCATTACTAGCCTGCATGCAGATCTCCAAGTTATTCTTGGTATTTTTCATGTGAGGACTAAGAAAAATTAGATATGTTGAAGCATGTCTTCTTTTTAATTTAAAAAATATGCATTGAGATATTTCGAAGGATTTCAATTAAGTGCATTTATGCCTAAAATGAACTGTTGCTATTGTATTTTCCTTCCATATTCACCTTTTAATTAGATATATGAAGTGTATACATATTTAATCATACCTTAGTTTAGCAAGAATATATTCCAGAGAATCTTTTTTATTGCCACTTCTGTCACTTTGAAGCCTCTAAGTCTGTTGGATATTTAGAACACTTAACTTGTTTTTCTTTCTTTTGGTATCCTAGTAGCGTAACTAAATACATAGCAGATGTGCATTTGCACCTTAACGTGAATAAGGATACAGAGCCAGAAAGGTAAGAGCCAGGAACATAACCCTCTGTGCTTGGATCTAACTTGCTCATGCAGTGAACTGATGTAGCTTTCATTGCCTACTTGTACGTTTTAAACTCACAGTTGTTATTTCATTAGCAAAGGGGTTTTTTCCTTCAAAGATTTACTGTGCTCTGTGTCTTTTGTACAAATTGTTATATAGACTGCAGTACCTCTTACAAGTAAATACTGAAGTCTAAAAATGTAGGTTAGAAATTAAAGAATTAAGAGTGTGGTTTACAGTTTCCTTTTAAGTCTTTTTCTTGCTAATGTCTGAAAGCTTTTTTGTACTACAGCCAATTTTGGAATAGCTCATTTGCCCATTACAAGTAACAAGTAAGAAATTTGAAGATGGAAAAACTCTGAATAGATTGCAATAGGTCAGATTCATTGTACCTGAAATCATTATGCAGACAAACTGTGTGGCCACGACTTCCTCATTTTGGAGCAAACAAATTCTTTCTGAATCAGGAGGAAGGATAGAGAAGTTTTACAAAAGTTGGTATAGGAATTTCTGTGTATATGGAAATTAATAGCTTGGATTTTTCCAATATTTTTCAAAGTCATTGTAATTGATGTTTGGAGAACAGTAATTTCTCCAATAGACTGGGATATTCTTGGTCTCTCTTACAGTACTAAGCGTACTAGTCGTGTGGTGCAAAAGGATCAGATCATTAGGCAGAAGCAGTAAGGACTAAGACCTCTACAGCAACTCTAAATGCCTCTTGGGGCTTTGCTTTATTCCCTTGGTACAACAGCATAATGCATGTGGTTGCAAGCTGTGACAGACCAGTTACTGATGTGTATCTATATTGCATATATTCCTGCAGAGCCCATGAATTCGGGAGTTCAGTTCAGCTTCAGGATTCATCTTTGATGGAAGGAGAAATCAAGATGAGCAGTGGTTCAGACTAGAACTAAAGCAAAGGTATGACTCTGAATACTGACTATTTGGCCTTGGGGTCCCTCCACACTACAAAGATCCCCCTGCAGGAGAGCATCTGACTCACCCTCTGAATGCAAGTCTGTGCTGATCACTGTACATCATTAAAAGTAATAATGCTTGATACATGGCCTGTAAGCAATAAGGTATTATGTGACTACTACAGAAGAAAGTTTTTGCACTGGAAGGAGACAGCTGCTTTAAAAGAGAAATATTTTTAGAAATTGTGTTACTTCAAAATTAGGATGCTTACTTGTTTACTTCAAAAGAAGGATAATAGCAACATTGGACATTTGCTTTGAGTCTACTCCTGAAGAAGAGCAGACCAAGTGTATAGGAGTGAGAATACAAACACATTGGACTACCTTGTTTTTATCTCTTTTTAAAAAATACTTAAGGTGGTGATTACACCTGTTGCTAATTAGATTAATAGGAGTAGAGTATAGGAACAGGAACATAATCTTATCCACTAAAATAGTATACTGTTTCAAAAAGTAACACATGTTAAGTTTAAAGTGCTGGAAGATGTCCAGCAACAAAGCAAGGTTTTCAGTCTGTTGCAATACGTGTAATTACCTAGCCAGAGGATATGTGATAGGTTCATCCTCTGGAGAAGAGAGTGGCTGAAGCAAAGCAGCTAGGAAATTAGAAACTCTTTACAAGGATGTTGTGGATGTGAAGACACTGTGTGTGAAGAATTTATATCTTCTAATATTAAAAAATCCTCACATATTTTCAGTGAGTCAAGTTTAGGTTCCCCTTGATACAAGCCTCTCTGAGACAGAGATGACAGTTCCCTTCACTACCCATACCATTTAGTTGTGTGACTGCAGCTGGTGGCTACCTCTTCTGCAGAGTTTTCAGGGTTTGCAAGAACTGCATTTGTACCCTCCTTTGGGTTAGAGATTTGGGTACACATTCTGCCATGGGTGATTAAACTAGCAATATGAGAATGAACTGAAACTGAAGAACAGGAGTAGCTCTTGAAATCCAATAGTTATGCCAAACATGATCTGGAAACTGTGTGTTGACTGTATAGCTGAAGTTGCTTTGAGATAAAAGTGTGAAAATTGTGCCACCAGAATTTCGTTGTCGAAGTCCTTCCCCTCCCCTTCCAAGACTGTGTGATAAATGTTTAAGAGTCTCAAATGATTTTTACAAAGTCTCATAAATGTTCCGTACGTCACTTTCTCTAAAATTATAAACTATTATCTCACTCAAGTGGAACAGTAAATGCATTGAAAGAAGTAAATTTATCCCAGATGCCCCAGCAGGTTGATTCTTCATTATATGTTAACATTAATGGCAATTTTCCATGGAGCATCAGCCAGTTCAGGTGAGCAAAGCTTCGAGAAATGATATTTTAATTTTAAGTGTAGACACTAACAGAAGATGAAGGGTGAGATGTTTTTGATCAATACTTTCTTTATGTGTGTGTATATAAACTGTCTGGGCATAGGTACTTCAAGCAACAGTATAAAATGCTTTGATTTATAGAATATCACAAGAATAATAATTTAAGTCTAACTTAGTGGAATGTTTTTATATCTAAAATACTGAGTCTTCACTATGTTATGGATAAGGCAATGATAATTATTAGCTGAGATACTAGTATTTTTACTTGTAATATAATAACACAATACAGTGTCAAAGTTTATATATAGGTTTAAGTTCAATTGGTGTTGAGGAATTTCACTGTGCTACTTTGCTATGACACGATATAAGTCTAGTTCTTGTTTCAAGGTAAAAGAACTGGAAGTAGGATAAACATTAATTTTTTTTTTTAGCCACTGCTCAGGACCATCCATGCTGTAGATTGAAATGAACATGGTTAAGATGACTGCATGTATGGCTTCTTTGTCCTATGAATTAAAATTGACAGTTATAGTGTATTTTATAAATGCATAAGTGGATAATAGTACATAATTATTTAGAGAACATTGAAATATTTGAAGCTTACTACATTTCTGATTCACTTCAGTGTCTGTCTTTGGGCTATTTCTAAACTGGGATCTGTTCAAGTTCTTTATGGTTTCACATCTGAGTGTGTCTTAGGCTGTGTCTTAATTCTATCTCATTTAAGAAGATTTGAGTGTGCAAGGTGGGAGGAAGTAGTCAGTCAGTTTGGCCTGATCCCTGATCTGTATAGTTACATGACCAAAATCACAGCAGCTTATGGTTTAGTTTTTGTGAGTGTCTCAGCGTGCCCTCTTCTTTCCTTGGGATGCTATGTTCATACTACGGGAGTAGTATGTATCTGAATGTTGTTTCCACAGTGAAAAAGTATACTTCTAGAATGTATTATCAAAAAATATATCTTATTTTCACTATATTATTACAAAAATGCTATACCTGTATTAAACAATGCCACTATATCAGATAGATTTATGATTAATAATAATAAATAATAAATAATAATAAAATTGTTTTTTAAATGATCCCAACCAATTGCCCAAGTAAAGAACAAAACCAACAGTGAATTCAGGACTGTAATTCTTGAGTTGTGCTAACTACTTTCCAAATATGTGGAAACAAACACATTATTTTCCTTACTATCTTCAGTCTAAACAGGCAAAAATAGCAAATTGGAAATATGGATCTAAGTGAGATGGAGAGCAATGAGGTTTGCCAAGTTGTAGTCGTGGAGACATTGGGTCAGTGGCTACCATTAACAAGTAAGATTTAATGGCTGATTTTCTTTTCCCACCTTTGAAAGCTGTGTCATTGAATAGACAAAGATAAGGGCACGATAAGGGCACCCATAGATGAACAGTTAAAGTGACAGCACTGAATAGACCTGACATATGATAGGGATATGAGGAAGTGTGAATAAGCAGTTATGGGCAGTAACATTTCAGTCTCAGTTCTTTTACAGAATAAATTATAAGTGAAAACCAGCTGAAAAATGAAAATAGATTAAGGATATAAAAAATATGTTATTTTCTGTGTAAACTCGATATAAAAGTGCATAAAACTAACATTGTTTAAATTGCTTAAAGAAGTTTATGATGAAAAGAATATTATATTACTTGATAAAAATTCAAAGTCATTTCCTGATTGTGTCATTGCCACATATTGTATTTTCCAGTACTGCATTTCTTGCATGTCTTTCCTGTTCAGTATCAAATTTTGCTGTGAACCTTGTTCATATTTTAGAATTCATAGACAAGCTTCACTATTTAAATGACCTAAACAACAGAAAAATTGGTGATATAAAACACAGTAAGGAGAATGAGAAAAAAACCACAGAATATATTATTCTCTATTTGTAAACTTCTATGTGTTCTTTTTAATGATAAATGCATATTTGAGTTGAATGTATTTCAACCTGTGATAAATGTATCAGCATTTTCTTCATACGTGACCAATTTCCTTTGAAAGTCAGGAAAGCAGTGAAATTGTCCCTAACGAATACACTTATCTTGTAAAATCTTGTTTTTTTCATGTGAATACAATCCAGAGTAGTGAAGTGGAGACATAGAAAATGAGCATTCAATTTATGAGGGTTAACAATTTCATTTTCATACTGACTGGAAAGACTCTTCATTATGAATTAACAAACGCCTTAAGATTTTCAAATTCTTACTCTGCTAAAACCCAGCACAAAATTTTGGGAAGGTACCCGTGACAAAAAGTTCCGTTATCTTTTTTGTGCTTGGAACATAGTTAAATACATATGATTTTATCCTGTCAGGAAGGCAGTAACCAGTTTTCTCCCAAGTTCATAGTGTTTGTTTAGTGGTTGGTTTTGACTTTTCACCATGTGATTGAAAAGAATTTGATAGTAATCTAGAATGTGGATGTATGTAAAAAAACCTGATTGCATTTATAGTTCAGAATCACAGAATAACAGTTGATGCAGTTTTGTTGTTTGTCAGGAACTGGACAAAGAAGCAGTATAAACAAAGAGAATTGTCTGTAAGAATATAGAAATGATCAAGATGAGCTGTTTGGGATAAATTACAGAGCAATCATACCTGAGATAATGAAGCTACATTTTTCAAGAGTAGCAGAGAGGATTTCTAGGATGGAATCTGATTATGGAGAGTACTCTATACAATCAGGCTTCTGAATTCCTGTTTTTGTAAGCTTTTACAGGAAAAATACTGGAAGATCTTGCAATTTGTACCTCCACTTGGCTGCTCAGGTGAGAATACTGAATATAATGTTAAGATTAGTAGGATGGGCTATAACGGTAAGAATTATGCAAATGTGTCAGGGGAAGAGTCTAGAGGGAATTGTTTTTCTATTCAGTGGTCCAATTAGTTGTTTTGGAAGGAAGATTCTTAAAAGTAGCATTACTTTTATCAGTCAATTAAGCTGTTTGCCATGAAATTACAGGATGTAATAACAAGAATTGCTGTCAAATCCTAATTCAGAAATTAGCATCTTGCAGGACTTGAGAACTTTAGGGAAAGTCTTGCATATAATGTGAAAGTAACAGTCTTTGATGGTTTGATAGTTCTCTTTTATTTTGCCAATATATTGATTTATTTCTCTATGTGAGCAATTTTTCAATGTAGGAAAGTCTTTTGTCCACTTTTAAAACTACAAAGGTAAAAAGAAGGGCATGGTATGATTATAATAGTTGATTGCTTGATCTCCAAGCTTTCTTTTTAAGCAAAGTTGGAGCTTGTGATATTTTCACATTTATAAATTAAGAAAGACACTCTACAGATGCAAATAGAATAACAGTCTTGTGGAAAATCTGGACAAGTATTTAAGGAATACTTGCATATGTTGATTCTCGAGTGAAAAGTGTTTATATAGAGAGAAGGCTTAGGTTTACTGAGATATTACACAGTTGCTTATATAGTTACTCTAAAATGTTGACAAGCATCCAAGGCAGTGTTTGCATTTGTCTGTTGAATGGACACATTAAGGTTAAGAAAAATTAACACGGAAAAAGTTAACCCTTTGAAATCCAAATGATGCCCTCACAATCACTATGAATTAATCATTTTGGGAACTATATGGTGGGAAAACACAATCCAGGGGAGGGGCCACACTGCAGCTTGGGCTTGTGCAGGGACTGTGCCAACAATGTTGTGACTACTCACATTGCTTTACTTAGAAATGAATATTTTTGTATACTTTTTAGTATTTCAACAATGCGTATTTCTTATTAATTTTCCTGTCAAAATCTGGAGATATCAGGTGTTTGTATAAATAATCAAACTAAGAAGAAAGCTAACTGTGGTGGGTTGACCCTGGCTGGATGCCATGTATCCACCAAAGCTGCTATGTCACTCCCCTCCCCATCTGGACAGAGAAGAGAAAATACCCTGCAAGTCTTGTGGGTTGAGATGAGAACAGGAAGATCATTCACCAATTACTAGCATGTGCAAAACAGACTCAACTTGGGGAAAATTGATTTGACTTATTATCAATCAAATCAGAGTAGAAAAAGTACAGTTAAAAACTAAACATTAAAGCATCTTCCCACACACACAACTCCCATCTTCCCAGGTTTAACTTTACTCCTAATATTTCTACCTCCACTCCTTCTGATGGACAGGGAATGGGAGCTAGTTCATTACACATTATTTCTGCTGCTTCTTCCTCCTCAGCTAGAGACTCCTTAAGAATCTCTTTAAGACTCCTTAAACTCTTCCCCTACCCCAGCCTGGAGTCTCCAGCCTGTTACAGTTCACAGTTTGCTCCAACGTGGGTCCTTCCCATGGGCTGCAGTCCTTCAGGAACAGACCACTTCAGCCTGAGTCCCCTGCAGCCTCACAGTCCTGTCTGGGGCCTGTTCCAGCACCAGCTTCCCAAAGGGTCTCAGTCTTCTTTGGGCATCCACCTGCTCTGGTGTGGGGTCCTCCCTGGGCTTCAGGTGGATCACTGCTTCATCATGGCCTCCATGACAGCAGGGGCAGGGCCTCACCATGGGCTGCACTACAGACTGCAGGGGAATCTTTTTAGAAGCAATAATGCTTTTTTTTTTTTTTTTAAAGTCCACTTACTAATATAGTATCTAGATACAGTTACTGATGATTTTGTGTGTGTGTCAAAGACTATTTTAGTTTCTGATGGGTTTTTTTAATGTTTTTCTTGCTTTTTGAAAAATCCATGATTATCTTTGACTCGTTTTCAAACTCAGTATTTCATTGTTAAATAATAATTAATCATTTCCATTCTCTGATTTTTGGTTCAGTATTTGCAGGTTGTACCCTTTTTAAGTACCATATAATGTTACAGTGATAACAGGTTCTGAACAGGACTAAGTAGTGGCAGTTTGTTCTGAAGGATTTATGGCACAATGGGAGATGATCTCTACTAATGATGGAGGACCACACTTCAAATAATTTTGTTCACCAGGGGTGACTATTTATTTTCAGTCTTGTAGTGGTTGAAGCTATTTATCATTTTTAAAATGTTTCCGTCATAGTATTGGTCTCCTACTGTTGAACCAGCAGATCAAATTTAAGTCCTTCTGTATTTTTCTTGTATTTAAAGTAAATTCAATAGGAAGGCAGCAGAAAGGATTCTGTAGTCTTCTACGAAAAATTGTATGTAAGTAGACTATATCCTTATAAAAAGTAATCTTCGAAGTTAAAGAGACTTGAGCATTTAAGACCTAGAAACATCTATGTTTTTTAAAAAAACGAGTTGCAGAATTTATGGAATACATCCATGATACATTTCATTATTTGACATTTTTAAACTAAAAATATCACAATCTAAAACTCCCTGAATGGAGTTTGTTATCAAGAGTAATTCAGTGCATTTTCACACATCACTAGATGCATTGAATTCTCAGAAGTTTCTGAGACCAGCTCTTAGCAATGCTCAAGGGAATTAAACGAAGTTCCAAATAAAAACAATAGTTCCTAATGCAGAAATATTTTTTCCACGTTGCAAATACAACTGTTCTTTCTGCATCAAGAAGTAAATTCACCAGAATATGCTGTGTAGCTAGCAAGGCACAATCTTTTCAAATCAATTTAATGAGCTATTTGTCCCAAATTTCATGTTATTAATTCAACCCACCTTTGTAGGTGTGATGACTTAACCCTGGCTATGTAACAGGTGCCCACCAAAGCCATTCTATCACTCATTCTTCTAAACTGAACAGGAGAGAGAGAAATATAAAAAAGGGCTCATGAGTGGAGATAAGGACAGGGAGATCACTCAACAATTACCATCACAGGCAAAACAGACTTGGGAAAATTGGTTTAATTTATTAAAAATCAAATCAAATCAAAGTAAGGAAGTGAGAAATAAAACCTGAATCTTAAAACACCTCTCCTCACCCCCCCCTTCTTCCCAGGTTTCTACCTTCTCCCCTACAACAGCACAGGGTGATGAGGAATGGTGGTTATGGTCAGTTTATCATAAATAGTGTTTGCCACTGCTTCCTCTCAGGGGAAGGACTCCTCACACTTCCTACCCCTACAGTGTGGGGTCTCTCCCACAGGAGACAGTCCTCCATGAACTTTTCCAATTTAAGTCATTCCCACAGGCTACAGTTCTTCACAAATTGCTCAAATGTGAATCTCATCCACAAACAGTATTTCGGGAACAAACTGCTCCAATGTTTGTCCCCCATGGGGTCAGCAACAGGTCCATCTCAGCGCCAACTGGCACTGGCCTTGTCAGATACAGGGGAAGCTTCCAGCACTGGAAGTCATTCTTGTAGCCCCCCACTACCAAAACCTGGCCACACAAACCCGCTACAACAGGGAGACATTCTCTATTGCCATTGTTTGTGAGAAGAATTACTCCATGTAAATATTTGTGTATATGTGCAAATTACTCAACACAACAATACAATTATTAGCAATACAATTTTCATATTACAGAAATGCTGATCTGGGTAGTAAGTACTATATTGACAACAGGAAATGCAGCATTTACTTAACCACTTGAAATTTTACACAAGAAGTCTTTTTGTGATTAGTAATTTAGTAATCTCAAATTTACACTTCATTGATAATTGTAGCAGTATTTTCTTTGTCCACACACCGGTAAGTCTAGGAAAACATTACTTTTCAGGGAGCTATATGCTGCTTGGCATTTTCTGAATAACCTGTTTTCAGTGTAAATACATTTTACAATTAGCTCACCACAATTTCATGAGCAGTCTTTTACATTCAGCTTTGCTGATGACCAATTTAATGCTCCAGGTTCTTTAGTCATTTTATTATTTCTAATAACAAAATAAGTAATATTACCTGTTTCTATTACTGCCGTTCTGTTACTAAGATGTTTATGCTGGTGTTCATGGTCTGCTTCTTTGACTTATCCCTGAGAGTGATACACTAGCTACCTTGTACAGTGTTCAGTGTATCTGAAACCTGGAATAGAATCAGTAAAAATAATCTCTTTTTATCAAATTTCAGCCTCTCATCACTAGTTCTGAGAAAAGTATTCTCTCTGAAATGATGATAGTAGTTGAGCAGATTTTTTAAAAAGGAAGAAAAAAAAAGTTAAATATCCTCCTTATTTGTCAGCAGAACTTTGTTCTTTGTTTTCGTAATTGGACAATATGTTCAAGTGTTGTAAGCTTAAAAATTTCTACTCTGCCAGTTTAAAAGACTATATACAGTAGTGTTTCTTGCTGTGGTTTCTGAAGTCAGCATCCTCTACACTTTTCCTCCACCATCTAGCCTAGGAAGATTGGAGATTTTCTTTCCCCAGCTGTTCAGACACTGTTACAGGTTTTTAACCAGTTTTAAAGTTTTCTTTCTTGAATGATTTATTGGTTCTCTATCATTTCTGAGCCATTTCTATCATCCCTTATCCGTTCTTTCTACTTAGTCTTTCTTTTTTTTCTCATAGTAGTCTGTTTCTTTTTAGAATATCTTATACTCAGCTCATATTGTGAAATTTCAATAAGTATTTCTAGGTTCTTGCATTCATATATTAGTTGAAGCCAGATCCACAGGATATTTTGTGACTGGGAGGCAGAAATAGAAAACAGACTGCTGGGCAGTAATCAAACACTTCCCTGTCTGTTCAAATAAGGAGCAAAAAGCAACATACTACATTGTCAACTGAGCAAAATGTACAATAGCCGCAGCCTATGAAGCCTCACAATGAGTTGCACTTAAAAGAGAACCTCTGTACCTTTGCTACAGTATATAGAGTTTCTGCTATCAGATAGGAATTCATGAGTCCTGCCAAGAATATAGGTTATTTAAAAAAAAAAAAAAAAAAGAAACCTAATAAAGAATAAAAACATCCAGAAGTCACAATGATGTTACAACTCTAAAGCAAGAAAGAGTTCATGTATTTTATATGCTTTTGAATAAAATGCAGTGTAGATGATAATACAGTGAACTTGTTTCCGAGCATGGGAGAAAAATTGCAAGATATTTCCAATAAAAAATTCAGTTATTGAGGTATAAAGCAATATATTGGACAAACAGAAGTCTTTTTTATACATGGTAAATATAAACTTGAAATATAATTTACACTCACAAGATACGTGATATAGTAAGTGTAGCAAATAGGTCAAGTGGTCAGTAAAGAGAAATAAGTACTGCAGTTTTATTGCTTTGAATAATTAGCTTGTTACATTAGTCAGCTGGAACATCATGGGTGATAAATTGCAAAATAATGTTTCTTAAGGTATAGTGAAGTTCCTTATACATTCTCAGCTCCTTATAACACAGACTGTGAATCATCAGGAAAAATCCATGAGGCATCTGGGGACTGAGCCCAGTGGATGTTTATGAATTTGTCTGTCCTCACTGTGCTTCCAGGAGTGATTGTACACCCTCTGTCCGTACAACTGCCTTTTGGGTCACACCTACTTTTCCTGATACTATTTTATTTACTCATTCCTAACCCCACACCTACTCCTCCCATACCTTATAAAGTTGTGGTTAATTTCTAAACATTAAAACAATAGCATACTGTGAGGACTGACTGATACAAGTGTCATATCAGTGAAGAAAGAATCCTTGAAATGGAGGAAGAACAGAAAAGACTGAAAGGAAAACTGGCTTTAGAAATTACTTCCTAAACCAGAATTAGTAAATCTGGAAAAGAGATGCCTAAAAAGAATGTAGAAACAATGGTAACATTAAGGTTACTATAAAGTAGTGATTAGTGGATTATCCTGTATGTGTTCTATTGTATTACAGAGAAATCCACTCTTGGCCCCACAAGAAGCAGATAATGTGCTTGATTGATCTTGGTCTCACAGTGTGACTCTCATAATGATTTGTTCATTTCCTGCTCATTCTCATTCTCTCTGTTTAAAAGCTACAGTAATACAAACAAAAATGTAACAAGAAACAAATCATGGAGAGGTATAGTGGGTGCAAACAGGGTATTGGATTGAGGTTTCTACCTAAGGAATCTTTTATGAAATGCTTTGATTGTATTTACAGAACTGAGAACAGATTATCTCTCAAGATATTTTGATTTATACCAAAAGTCTTTATAGACTTTCCAAATTGTTATCACTCATTTCTAATGAGTCTTCAGGTTTTGTATTTGAATTAGGACTCAATCACTGACTGAATATAAGTGCTGCACTTGCAGTTTCTTTGAGAGAAAGAAACTACTTTGATACTTATCTGTAATGTATTTAGAGCAACCTCCTTTTACCCTAGCCATACTTCCATTTCAACCACTGAAATTTCTTCTGACTATGACTACATTGCATTCCAACCATAGCATGCCAGGAAAGTACTTGCAACCCAATAGAAATTGAATGTTTATTAACTGTCTGTACTGATTTTGGCTGGGATATAGTTTTCTCCATAGTAGCTGGTGTGAAACTGTGTTTTGGATTTGTGGTGAAAACTGTTGATAAAACAGGGATGTTTTCATTACTACAGAGCAGGGCTCACACAGAATCAAGGCCTTTTCTACTCCTCACCCCACCCCACTGAGAGTAGCTGGTGGTGCACAAGGAGTTACGAGGGGACACAGCTGGGACAGTTGACTGCAACTGACCTTGGGGTTATTCCAGATCATATGGTTTCAGACGCAGTTGTAAAAAGCTGTGGGTAGAATAAGGAAGGGAGATAGTGTTTGGAGTTATGGCATTTATCTTCCCAAGTCACTGTTGGGCGTGATGGAGCGCTGCTTTCCTGGAGATGGCTGAACACCTGTCTGCCCATGGGATATAGTGAAAGAGCTTCTTGTTTTACTTTGCTTGTATACATGGCTTCTGCTTTACTTGTTAAACTATCTTTATCTCAGTTTTCTTACTTTTGCTTTTTCCAATTGTCTCTTCATCTCGCTGTGGGAGGAGTGAGCAAGTGGCTTTGTGATGCTTAGTTGCCATCAGGATTAAACCATGACACTGTGGAAGGAAAATGCTTATTTGTCTTCGTAATTCCATCAGACATATCTTTTACCCTTGCTACAGATTGAGAATTGTGAATTGCTGAGGGATCTGAATGGTACCTCAGCTCTACTCTTGGGAAGGAAAGAGAATATTCAAAATGTGTGTGCAGATCTGTTGATCAGGATCTAGATCTTGGATTCATGAGATATGTGAGTAGAGAGAGAAGGCTGACTGAACAAGGCATGTAAAACAGTAGAAAAATGTAGTAAAAATGGTAATGAATTACAGTTCTATTTGCTCTCTGTTACATCACAATGTTATAAACAAGGTACTGTGCATAAATCATAGCATTGTGCTAGTGTTAGCCATGGATAGCCAAGGAAATAGTAAATCCACCTTGTGGTGTACAAGCATAGAAGAAAATGTCTGAACTATGAAAGAATGATATGCAGTAAGAAGCATGTTGCCTGGGGTTTCCTTGCAATAATTCATTATGCCTACTAATAGAATAGTAGGTTTGCCGTGAAGAGCTTTTAGGAAAGTGAGGTGCGTAGATGCAATGGTACAGTATAACATTGGGAAATTAAGAAGAAAATAATCTTTATCAAAAGCAAGAAGAGAAAGTCTATTGCAATGGGATGCTGTGAAAATAACATAATCACAAGTTTAGCATAGGAATTTGCCTCAGGGCAATTCCTGTTCAGTCTACTTGCATAGGAATAACCCTAGAATTGAACCTGACTTACAGTGAAAAGTAAAAAGACTTCATTATTGAGATTAAAGCATTTTAAATGAAGTAGTTTTTCATCTGTATTATCCAGCTTAAGTGCCTTGTTTACATATATAAAAGAAATTAGCAATTTATGAACAATTTCTAATCAAGTGTATTTTGCATAGTACCTGAACTTAGAACAAAGGCAGTGTGTACATACTCTCTTAGAGAGAATAAAGTCTATGTATAAGCTCATAGAGGTCCCATTCTATCATTTTGTCCTATCTTCATGCTTAGCTACATTTATTCCCTGCTTTATGCAAAATGAGTGGAACATTTACTATTTTTAAATGGTTTTATTAAATATCTACTCTATTACCCTCATGAAGTGATAGTGATAGAGATTAAGTGCTGTGATATCCTTTGGAATAAAGAAGGTTTTACAAACAGGAAATGGTAATTAAAGACCACTGATAATGGTGACCATTATGTTAGTTCATAGTAATGAGTCACATGGGAGTTTCTCATATTTGCCTGTTTTTAATGTTTGTGTGTGTGTTCATGTATCTGAATGAGTCTGTGAACAGGCTTTTGCTGAGACATTCTGTGTTTGGTTTGTTTTGTGTTGTTTTTTAATAGATAAATGTCACTTCTGGAGTTTCGTTTATTATTGTATAATGAACCATGAATGGAGTGCTACCATTTACTGGGGTGCTGGAATTTCAGGGTGGATGTAGTCTCTGGCACTTGAAATTTTAAGAGTTAAGAATGCATTAAGAATGTAATGAACTCTTACTTATTTCCAAAACATATAACATGTAATCTTTCCATGTTATCAGCACAGTTAGGTAGTGCTGTCATTTTAAACTATGCTTTGTTTACTGAAGCAAAAATAATATTTCATGGATTTTTGGACTGTCCACAGAAAAAGCTATATTTATGGCTATTCAGATTAGTCTTAGTTTACATGATATAGTATAAATATAGATCCACAAACAATCATATCCACCTATTTGCATGTTTCTCTTCATGTGCAACTAAATGTCTTGATCAGAACATGTTAAATTGCTAGCTATCTGTTTCAGTTTGCTGGAAGGGAGTGGTGATAGCCTTTGCAGTTTAAGATGGATGGTTCACTTCTTGTTCACAGGAGGTGAAAAAATTTCCAATCATTCTGCACCACTGGACTCTGGCATGAGCTGCTGAGAAAAAGGAGGATAAATGCCATTAGAAAAAAGGCAGATGCTTTCCCATGTAAAAACTTACTCTTGCTAAAACAGATGGTTAAAAAGCACAAAATGCCAATCTAAAAGTGATATAAATGAAAGGATTTTATCTTGTTTTAAATAATAGCCCTTATGAAGAATTGAGCAAAACTGACTGTTTTTTTTTAACAAACCCTTTTCATATTGAAGTCATTATTTCATAATTAACTTATGGAAAGCTGTAACTGTTTTCTATGGCTGAAATTGTTTGCTGCAGAAGGAAGGGAGCAATAATTTTTACTTTTTTATTAGAGTGTGTACCACTCTGGTCCTGATAAGACATTACTATGAATATTATTGTATAGTTCACCAGTTCATTCCAAGGATTAAATCTTCATCAATATGGACTATATCAATGTCATGCAGAAGAAACAGTTTAATTACTTGAAAATACAACTACAAGATTCAGGGTTTCTGTTTCCTATGTCATTATGGGCCAATCCCTGTTTAATAGTCTTCTCCTTCCCCTCAGCTACTTGAAGTTGCACTTCTGCATTCTGACTTACAGTGAAGTATTTTACATGGTGTATTATGTCTCAACCAAAAGAGGAAAAGCTTAGATCTGGGATTAATGGTTTCCAAAACAGTACCAATACATGTATCTGGAAAAGAAACAGTCAAACTAACTAAATCTGATTTTGCTTTTTCTTTCCAGTTTTCACTGTTCCAATGAAAGAAGTGTTTCTCGTTTCTTGTATGTCTGAGTCTTCTACCACGTGCTGTTGCTAAGAAACAATGCTGTTGAGTGATGTAAGTAAAAGAACAAATTCCCATTAAATTCACTGTCAAAACTGAGGAGCTGTCTGCACGATACCAGGATTTTTGTTTTGTGGAACGCATCAATCAGATAGTTAGCTTTCAATATCTATGTTCTTGATATAATAGCAGATGAAGTCTATGATGTTGAGTGTTTGGAAGAAGATCCTGGCTCAATGTATCTGAATGATCCCTCTAGTTGAAAAGCCCATGATACTCTTAAAGAGTTTATAGCTGTCTGCTGGGGAAACAGAGTCTTGTGTGTATGTTACAGAACACTAGAACTCTGAGAATGACTGATACTTTTGGATCCTTAGCTGAAGCAAAATAAAAAGAGGAGTGGTATAATATAACCTGAACCTTGAAAAGGGTGAAGTTGACACTTAAAAGAAGAAAAACATTTTGACTCAAGTTTAATGCTTGGAATTTTTTTTTATTGTTTTTTTCAAAATTAAAAGACACTCTTCATGTGAAAACAGAAAGAAATCAGCACATACTGAAAATACAGGAAATACATTTTTCCAGGTAAATCTCCTTGACAAATATGAAAATTAATGAAGAAAAAAAAATGTTTAGCATGAAAATAATTTATGATTAAAAAACTTCAACCTTGAAATATCTTTTGAATAAGGGAGAAGGCCTAGTTCTTGGAGACCTTTGGAATGCTTGTACTCAAATTCTCAAATTGTGGCTTAGTGTTTAGATGGTACACATACTTTTGGAGCCAAAAATGATGTCAACGATTTCTCCAGAGAACTTCATGACAAAATTCTGTTTTTTTCCAAGGCATAGATAATAAATTACAGTATTCATATATTAATGCAATCTTGCAGCTTTCCTATAAAGTCTATTTGAAAGCTTTTTCACTGTAATTCCTGTTTGACTTGGAGTGAGCCTGAACTGTCTTTAGTCAAATGGAATAGAGTATGCACTGGTGAAATTAATTATATACTAGCTGTTGCTCTTCAATTTGAAGTGCTGATTTTTTATTTTTTTTTTTAGCTTACTGTCTCAACTTTGATTATTAAAATACAGTAGTTCTCACCCAACATTACCTGTGAGTGTTTGTCCTCCTTACTAATTAGGTGTCAGGATGTCAGTGATTAATGTAAAATCATGTATAAATTACAAATGAAAGCCATACATATGTACAGAGGCATTTAACTAATTAAAATGCTATGCAGCACGAAGTACACTAGTAGTAACCACTTCTGACCTTTGAATTGGAGCTTCATTTGCCTGGAATTTCGCTGATTGATTAAGTAGATGGTAATAGTCAAGCCAGAGTCACAGCTATAAAACTCATTTGTCACAACAATACAAAAGACAATCTCCATCTGTCAATCATTGAAAGCAAGTTCAACAGATTTGATCTACTTTTCAGTCCTGTACCTATTTGTCATTCAACATTTACATAATAGGGGAAAATGTAATGAAGACTGTAGTCCCAAATAGTGACTAAGACTTACTCATGAAAAAAACAAACAGGAAAAAAACAGAAATAGGTCTGGAAGAAAATGTACATTCTTGCTTTAAATACATCTACATCATTAAAAAAAAAAAAAAAACATAGGAAGGAGGCCATAGACTTCAGGTTAAATGTGATGAGAGATGAATATAATGCAACTGTAATACTTCCTGGTATACCTGAAGTAGAAGGAAAAGTAACTTAGTCAAGAAACTGTGATCAATAATAAAGGTAGATGCATCTCTGGGCTTTCTTAATGTCCTACAAGGTTTTTGCCCTCCATCCAAGTACAGTGGCAGAAGCCTAGACAGATTGTTGATTAATGACTCTGGGTCATGGAATCCAGTCAGAAATGCATATTCCTCTTCTGCTTTTACTAGATAGTACCAATGTCCCTTTTCTGCCTAACTGTTAGGGAGCACAGGTCTCATGTCACAGTTTTTTTGAAGGCTTTTCCCTGAATTGGTGACTGTTGTTTCCACTTTATCTCATCAGTTCTTTATCAGAGCCATTATCATTTTCTTATCTTGTGAGCTGACCGATCCTGTATCTCTTGTGTACTACAGCTCCCTTGCAACCCAAAAATGGGCATTAGGAAGTTGGCAAGAAGGGGGATGTATATGGTCTGACAGAGGTTCAGAGTCTGCATCTAATCTTACTGGTATAATTTTAGAGATGCTTTTGGTTGAAATCCTGTGGGATCAATATCACCTTAAGATATCATCTGTCAGAGAATCATGGTTCTTTTTGTAAAAATTCAGAGCTCTCAGAAACACAAAAACCTTCAGAGTTACCAGATCCAGCATTTTCCAAACATCTGGTCATTCAGCAGAGCCATATAGAGAAATAAGTAATAGAAAGAAATTAAAATAAATTTTCATTATGGATCTGTCTGAAACTTTAAAGTTCAAGATGAATGGATTTAATTAGCTCGGGACACTTCAGTTTTCCTATAACTCAACTGTGTCAACTTTACAACATGCAGGCCCTTAGGCCATCATTTGAAGTGAGTCATCTTTATTTTACAGTGTTTAAACTGGGCATATATTCAGGAGTTTGTGACACTGTAAAATCTGACAGATTGTGACTGGGGGCTGTATTTTCATACCTGTAAATAAACAAAGAATGGTTTTACCATATTCCAATAAGTCTATTTTATGATCAGTTGCGGAAAATCTCAGAGAACCATTTTTAGAACAGTCTCTGGCTCTGCATTATGCTTTCAGTAATAGGAATTCAATAGAGTCCTCTCTGAAAGGATATATCCTACCAGTGGTTCAAGTGCAATAAGGATCAAAGCTTTAATTACTTTAGGGCTTATCTGGTGAAATTATTTTTTAAAATTTATATTGAGAACTGTACATTACAGATCTAGTACATGCAGACAAAACTAGACCTTTTTCTTCTCTGAATTTAAATAGAGCTACAGCACAGAAGGTGCATCCAAGAGTATGGAGTGTGGAAAAAGACATACGTTGTTAGTGGGAACCTTGAGTTCAGGTCATACTCACTTTCTTTCATTTATTTTTTCTTCCTCCAGATTATGTCACAAGATCTTAAGAGGACAGGGGTCTTGATAAATTTCAGTATTGATACGTATCTCAATATGTATGAAATAAATGAAGACATCAGTCAGAGGCCAATTACATTGCATGTTATCAAATTATACTATAACCTGAGCTTTCTGTTCAGAAATTATCCTAAGAATCATACATGTGAGTGATTTGGCTTATAAAAGACTATTCAGAAAAGAAAAAGGCAAAAGAAATTGTTAGTTTTATATAGCTCTATAGATTCTAGGGTGCTGAAAAATTCTCTTTGTTCTTTGGCTTCTGTCCACATATATTCTTTGAGATCCTGTTTATACTAAGGATTTACTTCCATTTCAGTCAAGGACAAACTACTGTCAGAATAGCTAATCAGTTGTAAATACCAGCTCATGTAGAGTGTCCCGTTACCATAGTCTGTCCTCTGTGATTTCAAGGAGGAGACATTTTTGCTAGGACAGGGAACAAACCTCATTATCTGTGCTAAGACTGGGTCATTGTGAAGTTCTGAGATGGGTTCTGAGATATATTGTTGATTACAGCTGTCTGTTGCTGCTCTGCCCTGGAAATTACTCCCCTCATTGTTTCCTCCCATTCAAATCTGCTGGTGTAGCAGCACCTGTGGCTGTTACCTTGCTGAGGCATACACAGCTATGTAGTAAATTTTCAGGAGTGGCTATCCTGCCCTGAGTTAGGACTGAGGACAATGAGATGTTTGGTGTGGCTAGTAGACTCAACTGCAAGGATTGCTTATCTAACTCAGTCCAAAACTGCATAGTACAAACAACTCACTAGCTCATTGCAGCAAAGAAAACTGTTACTAGTACCTGCATCAGTATTTTATTAAATCAGAATGAACAACTGTGAGCACAGTAATCTGAAATGCTTCTCAGATGATTTCACTTCTTGTCTGTTTGGAAGAGTAAACACCAGGCTTCTGAGATGGATGCTTTCATCATCTCCATTAGGATGTAACATACTCAAAGTGATGAGCTTTTGCAGAGACTTCCTATAGAAATATTCAGTTTACTGAAAACATTCTTTTTGGAGTTATCTTGGTGTTATCTTATCTTGGTGTTATCTTATTCTTTCCTCATAGCCAAAAGCCATGAATAAGCACTTGGAATGCTGGAACCAAACAACAGATAGCTTTGAAAAGATATAGAGTTTTTGAGCTCTCCTCATTCAGATTTATGAACCAAAACCACTTCCCTGGGGGAGTGTTTTTCCTTGTTAACTCATTTAGAAGATAACTGACAGCTACAGGTGTCCAGCTTTAATAAAGCATTAGTGACCAATTATGTAAGACACTAAAAATAAAGCTAGAGTCTTTGCATGAGGGAAGTGAATACAGCGAAAAAATATTTAACAGCCAAACTGCACAATTCAATGGGGAGAATATTTTCAGAAAGTAAAATTGTTGGATAACTTTTTTAATACATATGGAAATGGTGTTGTTGAAAGAAGGAACTACTATATCTTTCTACGTGAAAGATATAAAAAGACACTAATAATATAGAAAGGTATAAGTAGTGCCAACACTACCAATAAAATAATTTTCTGTTTGTATTAAAACGTTCTTTAAAATATTGCTTTAAAATAGTGAAGAGCCAGCTATCTGCTAACATGGAATGTTGTATTCCCTTGATTTATGAAACCTCATTTCATTTGCAAACCACTGACTCTTCTGTGTTTGTGCCTGAGTACTGTATAATTCAGCAGACAGCTCAACTAGAAGCATTGCTAAGAGAAAGAGGAAATTAGATGTATTAAACCTGAAGAACCAGTGACATTCAAATAACAGTTTTCATCTGGTATTTCTCATTTGTTAGAAGGCAGTTCCTAATAAAAATTCTAACATGTCTTAACATTGGAAACAATGATCTGTTTCATTAACCTCAACAGAAATTTAGGACAGGGGTTCTGACACTTTTTTAATTATAAGATGATATTTGATGAAGTGCTTGGCTTCCATTTGTCTTCATCTGAACTTGCCTTTTTCCTCTTTGTGGTTGTATCACACTCCATCTCTACTTCAACATTAATGAGAAATGGTAAATACTCATCTCATGCAATTCTTTTTAGAATTGGTTTGATAGTGAATTTGAGAAGAGAGAGCGGGAACTTCAGCAGTGTCATAGGAGTGCAAGTCTTACTCCTTTCACTGCAACTTGTACTCATAAGTCACTGAATATGTTTGTAAAGTTGTCTGTAAATGCCACAGCTGGGATTGCATAAGATGCTATAACTCAGTAGTCTATTCAAGGGAGTGTAGTCAGGTATCAAAGTGATTTTGAAGTGTCTTAGCACTTACCTATTTGATGCTTTCAGGCAAAGTTAAGGACTATATAACAGAGATATGAGTTGTGCATGAAGACTGAAACACTTTGATGTCTGTACATGGCTTTGAAAACACAAAAATGAGTCATTGCAATGAATCAGCACACATTGTTGTCCAGAGTTGTGAATACAGTCTGCAGCTGTGGAAATACCTCTGCACGGTTGCTAACAAAAGGGCTTTTTGGTAATTTAAGAATAGAAAGCATTGCAGTTTTAAGAAGAGTGAACAAGTGCAGCATTTGCTATGTTTCTTAATCATTCCCTAGAAAAATAGAGAAAAAATGATTGGTTTTTTTTATATCTATGAGAACTACAAATATGAAATTTAATATTTCTCTGCTTATATTGAACTTAATATTTGTCTGTTCTTAACAATAGACAGAAGACATTGTGCACACATTACAGGTATTAATTGGAGTAAGTTGTAGTAAATATTGATGTAATACTTCAGTGAAGTTAACCTTGCCATGTGTTTCAATGTAGGTTTGTCCCTCTACCTATATTTATGTACATCTAAGTATGTAACTGTATGTGTATAGCAAATGTATGTGTTTAAATACACGCTCCCTGAGGTTTCTTTTTCTTACTTTGCAGGAGATGCATCTACCTCTAGTTAATACTAGAGACACTAACAAAAGAGCTTTTTTTTCTCCTTAAAAAATGTTTAAGGATGGAATTGGACCACTGTTTTTCACATCAACCTCTTTTAGAGAAGTCAAATATTGGCATCTGTACTTCTCTCTTTTTGAAAATAGAGGAATATCATTGTTTTCCTTGTTTCTTTCTGGTGAATTTCTTAACTTAGCAAGCTAAAATTTCAGAATTAAATAGTACTCTGGGAAATACTGTTCTAGGGTATTCTTTGACATTTTAAGGTATACATTTTCATTATGGAAACAGAATATCTTTTTATGTCCTGCACTCTTCTATAAGTTCATGAAAAGCTTAGATGTTGTCTAGTGCTATTAATAGCTGGTTGTTTGTACCTGTAAGTCGTAGCCAAACTGAGAAGATTTGAACAGCTTGAAATAAATGTGAAAACCTGGAGGTAGTTTTAGGTACACAAGTATTTTTAAAAGATAATTTAGGTTTAAATGAACAACTAGAATAATTTCATTACACTGGTAACAGAAAAGCAATCTGTTAACTGGGACTTAATACTGTGGTTCTCTCTTCTTCTGTAAAACCTATAATTCTGTGGAATTCATTTTTCTCTTCTGTGAGTTGTAATTGTTTCTTCATTAACATAAAATCTCAATTGTTTCTGTTGCATGGAAGAAGGGTCTCAAATCCATGCTCCTCAGTGAGAAACTGAAGTTGAAATTACATTTGGGCAATTAATATCTGAAAGTATTTTTCCATGGGATGTTAATGCTCTAATATGTATTCCTTTCTGTTTTTTCTATCAGTTTTTCTTGAAGTCTGTTTCTTTTAAATATTTAATATTTTCACTTTCGTATTAAGTATATGGAATTTACGGTGTGACCTCAGTTAAAATTCTGAAAGATCCTTAAATTTCAGAATTTCTTACTTCTGCGTGTCTCCTTATTGCAATTAGATATTTCTGTAGCTAATGAAATATATATGATTTGTTTGTTTATGCCTGAGGACTGAATTTGTTGCTGAATAAGGCAAAAATAGATGCAAGAACAAGTATAGTAAATGGAATTAGGAATGTTGTGCATAGAGGGGGTGTGAGCAAAGTCAATTGAAAGAGATGTTACAGCTTTGGCACTAACTCTCTACCTCCACAGTGCAGGAGGAAGCATGTTTATTTTAATACTTGCATGAGTGGAAATTCCTCAGGGGCTGCACAAGAATGGCTATTGTTATTTAACCAGAAATTAGTAACTCGGACAGATATTTTTTTTACAATAGATGGAATTAAAAGCAGCAGTCTGAATGGTTCAGAGGCATTGGTGGACCGTTCGGCAAGCTACAAACATTTACATTCTTGTCCTGTGATGTGCTGGCAGATTCTGAGCAGAGTAATCTGTATACAACTATCTAGCAAAAACAGAAAGTGAACATTCACATTTCAGTTTCAAGAATATTAATATTTGAAGCCAGGCTACAAATAATATTTTGCTAAAATCTAGTTTGTGAGATTTCAAGGCAGCTTCTTTTTTAGGAAAAGACTAATATAAGTCTACTTATGATCAATTTGTATTTCTTTCCGTACCACATCTGATCATTGCTAGTCCACGTGTAATAGTAGTACCTTTTAAATATATATATGTATTTTCAAGCAGTATGGATAAGATTAAGGGAAATCCAGTTTGTTTAATTAAAAAGTATCAATATACTGCAGACATATATCAGTGGACTAGATTTTCTTCCAGAAATAACTTCAGTGGAATTGTATCATGAATGAATGTGGTCCAGTTCAGTTTATAATTATAATTTGAAGGAGCATAGAAATAGGGAAGAATGAAGTCTTATATCCATCTTACATTAAAAAAAATCTGCCTTTGATGTTTTTGATTGAACAACTGCTCCAATTTTTAGCACAGCAAGTGGGTACAGAAGTTGCATCTCTTTCATCTGCAACACTGCTTTTTTATGACATCTGTAAGTGATGTGCAGTGTCAATACAGTTTTGCTCATAAACTTAAACACATTCAGTACATATCTCTCTCCTTGCAGACAATCTTCAACTCTGCTTTCCATGTTGTGGAATTTGTGCCATACTGCTAGAAAATTTGCCTTGAGCGTGTCCTTGTAATATTTTCCTGGCCTCTCTGCCATTCACTGTATGTTAAATGGCCATACAGAAAGGTAGCTCTGAGCAGCATTTATCCAACATAATGCCCACACCAGCACAACCAGTCTTGGAGTATCGCTGTTTCAGTACTTAGTATTTTACTGTGAGTTTAATTTTACATTGGCTATAGTATCAACCAGTTATCCTTCATGGGGACTGCATTATTCAGCTAATCAACTAGCAGAACTTATTTGAAAATTTTGTGCCTGGTTATATATAGAGTGATCTCCTTGAATCGAGTTAGCTCCTTACACTCATTTTGTTATACTTGGAAAACAGTATTATTTAGGTACTAAGAATGGATTCTTATTGCTAGTAAACTTTTTTTGTTGAATAGATAAATGTTATGCTTATTTTTTATTAATAATATAAGTAATATGCACTAGGTGGAGAAAATGAAAAAAAAAAAAAAATGAGCTCCAGGTGTCACACAGGGATAATGAAAAGGGCAACCGACCTACTGATACCCACTAGAAATGAATTACCTTGTTTTAATAAAAACTTGATATTTTTCTTCTAATACAAGTGTGACCTGGAGGGGAAGGCCTTTTCCTAATGCGTAGCAGATGCACTTATTAGAAACGAAAACAAGATTGCAATTGAATTGCTTTGAGAAGCTTCTTTCCTAATTTTTGAAACTGATATTTTTCCTATATAATCTTTGTTTCAGTTACTTCACCTTAAATAAACAGTAGCATCATGTGCAAACATTCATTACTTTCAGGCAGCTTTCTGCTTCTGGGGCGTTTGTGGAATGAAGTAACATTAACTCATAGATGCTTGTATTTATTATGATAAACTTTTCTACATTAGTGAAAGTTAGCTGATATTTAGCAAATACCTAATCTATTCTAGAAATATTTCTATTTTATTGATAAGAAATAATACATATTTATCATTTTCTCTGAGGGGAAAACCAGAAAACAATAAAAAATAGAAGGCCGGAGGATTTGCTTATCGAAATCCACAGATATACATTTCACGGTAAATGTGTCTATCCAGGTTATTTTACTACTTGCATATAAAATCACACTGCTTAGTGTCTGTATGTATTTATGTATGCATGTATGTATTTATGCATGCATGTATGTTTGTATTTAAACATGGATTGTGAAAGTACAGTGTATTAGTTGGTGCACCATTGCTTGGGAAGGTAGTTCCTCTCTGAAGCCATAAAGTTGTATCTGCACTTTTTTAGCCATCTAAGCCCAAGTATCTGAGGCTTTCTCGAAAGAAAAGTGTTTACTGTTTTTGTTTTGTAACTGGAACTATCTTATGCTTTATTATTTTAGGGGGCAAGCATACCTCTGATCACATGCCTTGTCTCCCTTTCTTTCTGAATTTGCTTGTCTCTGTGTTGCCTGAGGCTATTCTACCTCAGGTAAGCTTCAGATGTTGAGATTGCCTTTGAATTTCAGCATTACCATGCATCAGATCACAGAGTCCTCATCTACTGTGACATTGAAGGCAGCTACTTTCTCTCCTGAATTAAGACAGCTTGCCTATGCTTTGAGCTTTAATTATTTGAGTCATTTTGAAGTCATTAAGAAGATGTAGCCTAGAGTTTTATATGCATATGTGGGCAAATGTTTCCAGAATCAGATTTTAATTTCACAAATTAGTTTTGTGGTGAGACTTAAGAAACAGGCAGAGTTTTATACATTAGTGGAAAGTGGAAAAAAAGAACAGTTTTTTTAGAAAACATAAGATTAATAGAAACCATATGTAGGACTGTAAGTGATTCAGTGGGGTCTAGACAGTTGCCCTTTCTTTCTATTCTAATGTTGTGTGCAGCAATGACAGAAGCCATATGTGAACAGCAAATAAACCCATCCTAACTCATGTCTTCTCTATTTAAAGTTTAATAAGTCTGTTTTAGCTGAAAGAAGATGGATGTTTAAGAGTGAAAATGTCACACAAACAGCATATTGGCATATTATACCACAGAGTGTGTTATGAAATTCAAATCATATTGTATATATTAATTTCGTAGTGAAACTGAGTGAAAACGGTAACTCCAAACTCTCTAGCTATATTATGTTGGATATGTCTCACTATTAATTATTCTATATCCTAACCTCTCTCTATATTCTATATTCAGTTTTTTGACTGGATGTATTTCCTCATCCTTATTTTTTTATTATCTTCCTTTTTTTTTAGCATGCATTTTCTCATTACGTTTTGTTATTGCTGATAGTTAGACAATTGCCTCTGTTTCTCAGTCCCTTGTCTGCCTGCCTCTTTTTTACATGTGAATCTCAGCTTATTTTACAGAAAAAGTAAAAAAAATACAGCCTGTTTAAAAAAAATTCATTTACAGTTTCAGTTCAGGAAGACATAAACTTGTTAGGAACCTTGATTCCATTTCCAAGACAAATTGCAGCATTAAGACACTGATCTTTGCTATCTAATTTTTCCTGATTAGACTGTTCTTTTGGGAAACATTTGTGAAAGACTATAGGTAAAACCCATCATTTCTTCAAAGTTCTTAAAATTATGCCAGGATTGTTAAAAGGGGAGGGGGATAGAAGAAAGAACAGAAAAAGTACTTGTTCTCCTAGGGGTTGTATCTAGTACCAAGTTCTCCATCTTTAAATGGCCTGTTTGGTCCTTCAATTTCTTATTACCATGAAATCTGACCTTCAGTTGCTTGCCTCCTGCACAAAACTGTGAATATCTTGAAGTGCTGCTTTCGCAGAAATTCTTTGACACGGATTTTGGTATTCTCCTGTTGGTACCATGCCCATATTCTTAAATCTTCATCAAAAGAGGTTAGAGATGTTTTCTGGAAGACTGGAGTTGTAATATAATGCTATTATAGTTCAGACTTTGATATTTCCAAACTATTATCATTATGTCAGCTAATTAACACCATTTTTTTAACAGTGGTAAAGAAAAGTAACAGCTAAGTAAGGTGAAGAAGCTTGTTCTTAATAGTGCCATGAAATTTTAAGTACATGAAATGGAAGTAATAATACCATATTTGGGTTGAAAATAATCTTTTAAATGACTGTGGGATTTTTCTTTTTAAAAACTGTATGATGCAGTGTTGGATGCCATCAGAAGTAAACTGTCTCCTTAATTAGCATCTGGTTTTGAATATCTTGCTAGGACTAACAGTTTGTCAGTTGGTAAATAAATATTTGACTCAAATGTAATCAGTGACTTCAGCATTTACACATTGTATAGCTGTCATAATACTGGGAAATTAGATTTTTCCTAGGCCAATGCAAGCCTTAATGTTCAATCCTTCATAAAGCTTAGGTAGGTCCTGACATGCTTTTAAAGATTTATACTGTAACAGTACATTTAGTAATGGTAATAAACTGACTAAATATTATATTTCACTGTAATGTGCATTTCCAAGGAGTTATAACTTATTCAGTCACTACATAAAGAAAACGCATATAGATGGCAAGAGATGAGTTCTCTGAATTGGTCTCACTTTTAAATCAAATTATGTGCTATATTAATAAATGGCAGTGTTATCTGAGTCAAAGTAGAATAATTTTGCTAAAGTAAATGCTCTAAGAGCTGAACTGTTTTCCTTTGTTTCATTGCTACTTTTGTGTAACTGTTCTAAAAAGAAAGGAGACTTTCTGCTTGTTGGGTTTGTGGATATAGTTCCTTTTTCTCAGGATTCGTAATTGATCCAGTTTCTCAATGCAAAGTGTTTAGAAATTAAATTAATTGCAAAAAAAGCCTCAAATGTTTTCTTATTTTAGTAAGTTTCTCAGATTTATTACTGAGGTTTGGAACTCAACTCTAAGAATGTGCTGCAACGCACCAAACATCTGCACTAGCTTAAGAATCTTTTATCCTGCCTTTGGACTCTTACTGTGCTCACACTGTGTTGTGACATTTCCTCATTGGGACTGAAACAATTTCTGCAGGGTTCTGTTCTGAACTGCATCAGGAATTTGCTGTGTTTTATTTAGAACCTGATCTGCGTCAAAGCAAGGCATTACATTGTAAACTAAAGTGTATGTAATCCATGAAGAAGGCCAAAAATAGAAAGAAAATTATTAAATCAGAGTTCTTGCTAATTCTCTCTATTGCAGAACTGCTTCCTTACCTAATGGCTGAAAAATTCTGCCATAGCTTTGACTCTTCTGCATTATTTATATGTCATGTAAGCGCCTGTTGTTCCAGAAAGTGTGAGTAGGTTTTGTAACAATGTTTCCCACCTTTTGGGAAATCATTTGAATTTATTGAAAGTCTTTTTAGTGAGTAACAGATCTTTCTAGTCAAATATAGATTGCAAAACTTTTCTAGTCAATGGTGCTGCTGAAATAATTTTGTCAAAAGACTAATTCTGTCAACTCAGAAGAAAGAAAAATTATCAAGAAGCTACCAAAGTTGATTTTTTTATTTGATATTCTAAAAGGGTTTTTATTATAATACAGAAAACTTTTTCTCGCCAAAGTCGAATGGCCTCATTTCTGTGGATTGTTTGTCTACACTACCTATATCCTCTCTTCTCCTGATGAAATTTTCAGAAAGTTATGCATATTCTTATTAAATGTGTGATCAGACCCTAATATTTATTTCAGATAATGGAAAAAGTAGCTGGAAATTGGATTTCTGTATTTTGCAAAACACACAGAAAATAAATTATCTTCTAACTTATTCTAATCTTTGAGCACTAACCTTTATATTATTTACAGTTCAGGAATGTTCAAAAAAATCTCATTTACTGAATGAAATTATTTTTGAGAGGTTTATTGTCAGTTGCCTGACTGCTTGCTTGGGCAGCTCATGTCAGCTCTACTTTCTGTCTATAAAGGCTTCAAAACCACAACTTTGATTTTCTCAAAGGATTTCAGAAGTATTTTAGGAAAGTTCACATTTTATGTTAAAAATAATAATCAGGTAAGTTCTGTTAAAAAACCTCAAACCTTTAAGCATATTTGACTCTGTCCGTTTCCCCAGGACAGCATATAACAGAAATTGTGAAAAGGAGCCTGTAGATACCTGATGTCTAATGCTACTGAGAAGCAAAAACTGTGGTTATGTTTTATTTTGCTGATCATGGCTGATCATGCACAGTTTGTGGTAATATCTTATTGTGGCAATATTTTCTTCCTTTGTGTGGTTATTGTGAACAATTACACACCTAACTATTGTTTCCTTTAAACTGCACTTTAATTAGTAGGTTCCACTGATGGGATAGTTTCCTGGATTTGTTTCTTGATATCAGCAATGACTGAGTCCTAAATGACACCTGTAACTGAGCCACTTAAACACACCAGGCTCCCACTTTGTGTTCTGAATTGAGTTCTTTGTTTCTCAGTGTGCATTTATGTAAGTGGTAACTTATCTTACTTGTTAATGTAGGAGGCTGGTAGAGCTTAAGGTAGAATATTTCTCAGTATGCTGCTGCAGTTCAATGGAAACAAATGCAGTAGTCTATCAGGAGACCAGACTGTCTTGTTTTCATGTGCCAGGATGGTCTCACCTATACATTTACTTAGCATTCTCTTTGACATTCCTTTGGTTAAAACAAATTAAAAGTGATTAATGCATTATGTGCTGTAACTTGAATGAAAACTGTCTTCGGTGTAGATAAGGCTGGAGAGAAATAGAAGGAAAAAGTGTTTAATGTCAGATAGTAGCATAAAATGGAGCCTAAACATGTGGTGCAAAGAGGTAAACTGAGCTAGAAACCTAAATTTAAGCAAACTCCAAACAACCAAGCCCATGATTTCATTTTAAAGCACTGGATGCAAATTCTGCAATCCTGTAAAATGATGAAATGATATCATTGTGTCTGTAAAGCAGCCAGCAGTATTCTCCACATGTTGGAACGGAGATGAAGTAATCCCTGACTAAGGATTGTAAGAGTCTCTTTATGAACATTGAACTGTAGAAATTGAATTCTAAGTCAAGGCCACACTGTCCTGTACTTGTTTTTATTCTATATGTAGTAAGGGATATAGAAAAAAAAGATTTTCATCTATATTTGGAAGATATCCAGCCTGGAACACTAAAAAAATGAAATATATGACAATGCCCTATACACCTCTATGAGCTAAACCCCAGAGAGATCTGTATTAGGGTTTAGGTTTTTTTTCCTCAAATACAGTGTTAAAAATCAAAGACACAAGTTTTGTGGTCTGACTGCTGCTTTAGCTTCCTAAATCCAGAAATTATATATCTCCACTGCCAGCAGTAAAGTCCCCTTGATCTCCCAATTATCATTTTAAATCTTACCAATGTCAAAAGCTAGGTGACTCTCTCAGACTTAAACCTTCAGTTCCTTTGTCCCTTTTATGGAATGAAGTAGCAACATAGCAAATATATTAATGAGATGTACATAAAAAAGAATAAAGAACAAAATAAAAGTGCTTATCAAAATTAAGAGGGGCTGACAATTAAAACAGTTGACAATTAAAACATATCTAGCCAAGTTAATTTGTTCCTTAGCGTGTAATAAATTGTGTCATATAGTGGGACACAGGATGGGTAGTCACTTGTACATACCTACATTGGTTTTTTGTTTTATTCTTTGATGTATACCCAAGGAGGGGTTTTTTCAGCAGCCTCAAATCTGCAGCAGCAAACTGTTTTATATAAGAAAGAATAATGTAAGCTTTCTGCCCAGCTTTCATTCAGCATTATGATGATGGCAGACACAGGTTATTGAAGACATCGGTTATTTCAGCGTTTTGTTATCGAGCACTAATTATTAAGTAATGCTAGCTTATTTTTCATTTACAGTGCTTAAATTGTTGTTCCCATGACACTGTTTAAGTGGCACTGACTTTAAGATAACCTGAATATGTAATAGTGAAGGCTTCATATTGGCCTGTAATACCAGTGAGGAATATATAAGTTTCTAGTGTTACCTGCAATGAGACAGGAAAATTCAGAAATCCAGATTATGCAACGTGACATAGTGAAAGTAAAGAATAAGTGAGAAAAAAATATATGTATTTTTAAAGGTCAATGGAGAAATTAGAAGAAGTTTACTACCTCTGATGTGAGAACACAACATGAACCATACTATCTGCTCTCTACTTGTTGACTCTGTTGCATAGATAGTTGTGGATCAAGTGCTTATAAAAAAAGTAGTGTCTGTATGGGCAGTAGCAGAAGTGTGTTGCAGGGGTCCTTGCAATGACAAGTTCAGCTTCACAAACTATTGTTCATCTGGATCCTTTTATGCAGCTGGCCAGTAGTCCAACATGACCAATCTAGCCATATGTGTGATTGAAAAAAGAAGATACATCTAACTATCTGAGCTATGTACAAAAAGAGTGTCTTACCATTTCTGCATCAGTGAAACACATTCTGCTACTTACAGATCAGTTTTGTAGTGGCAAGTTTCTGGAAGTTTCTCCACTAAGGATGTTAAATCAACACATTTAAGCATGGAAACTTTTGTAGACACAGCAGAAGCTGCAGGAGGGAATCTTCACAACTGCCCAAAATTCCCAACTGGATTGCTGCTGCACCTTTTAGTCAAATCTATAATACTGAAGGTGGGCAGTTGAGTCAAGCACCTAGTTTGGAGGTGATCCACTGGCTTATCTATACAGGTGACTGGCCTGGGGGCTCCTGACCCAGCAGGTTGTGTGGTCTGGATATGCTCAGGGACACGACCGTGATACCCAGTTACATGGCAGTTACAGGTCTAGGGCACACCTCAATTTCATACTTAAATCTCACTGACAAATTCAGGTCTTTAGCTCTGACCACAATTACATTGAACTGTTCTGGAATTTGGAGATCATATATGTATCAATGCAGAAAGTAATTTACAAACTGCTGAACTGTTTTCATTCACTACCTATATATTCATTCTCTTTTCATTCTCCACCTGTGTATTAACTCTCTTCTAATCCATATCATATCATATCATATCAGCAATGCTGTCTTTGGGAAATTATCTTGTAGAGAAAAGTTGATTGTACTTACAATAATTATGTGTCCAGTGTCTGTTTTTATTAATGCAAGTAATTTTCATAACTCACTGTGTTTTGTACTGAAAATACAGACCTCAATGTCATCTTAAGAAAGATCTGTCATATGATGAGACTTTTCAGTTCTCATGATGGTGTTTAAAGTTTTTGTTTCAACTCAAAGCTAGTTGGTGCATAGTGACACTGAAGACCAATTACCCTTGGAATTCCTGTTGTGGTGTTTAGTTTCTTCGCCTTTGAGAGAGAAAAGCATAAAAAGAAGTAATTAGTTTTATAAATGTCATAATCCTTTTCTTAGCTTGATCATTTAGAAACAATAAAACTAAGTAGGAAGAGATACTAAGTTAGGGAGAAGGCACTATTAACATAGAAGTGGGCATGGAGTGTTAACTGAGTGTTTCCTTTGCTAGGCAGTTAGTGATACTACACTGTCACAGTGAGCAGGAATTTAGGTTGGTTGGGGTTTTTTGGGTTTTTTTATTTTCAGTCATTAAATTAAACCAGGAGTTTTCTTAGTAAAAGAAATCAATACGGCTACATGACCAATCCTCACACACTGTAAGTGCAGACATTTCAATTATAGTAATTTACTAAACAAGGAAACATATATTACAGTTTGGAAGATTTCTTTGTTCTCTTATTTTCAGGCACATTTATCAGGCATCTTTAAGCAGGGTATTATCATGTGTTACTTAGTGATGAGATTATAGTAATTGTCATATTTGACAGTTGCTCTCTTGACCTCATACATTATACTTAATTCTGAAATGAATTTGTCTTGCCATGCCCAGGGCAAGATTGGACATAGTTTAAATGAAAGTCTTAACCACTGAGCTTACTACAGGTAACACATTATTAGTATTAGTAGTACTTGTCTTTCTTTGATATGAGATAGCATCTCTATAAATTAATAGTATTTTGTGTTGTAAGTATGGACATATCTGGATCTCTTTTCATGTGTCTCAAGAAAAATATCTGGGTTTCTTTGTTCCTGAAGCCCATACTGCATTTATTTCATTTTCAGCAACCAGTTGATTGGGGAATTCCACTGTTACTAATAGCTCTCTAGTAAATCTAAAATAAACATTTAGTTTTGCTTTTGGAAGTAGTGGTTTACATCTTTGTTTTCAAAGATTAGTAAAGTAGAAAACTTAGCAGGAGTGTTTATAAAGCAAAAGCACTAGAGCTTGTAAGTGATTGAAAATGGATGGAGTTGCAGACATAGAGTACTACTTCACCATGGGAAGATCATTTACTTAATCCTTTGCTCCTAGTCTGCTTTAGTGACTGAAGGTTGAAGTTTTGCACAGGTGTATAGAGCCAGAGGCAAAATGTGACCAAACATCAAACTATAGAGGTGTAGTCATAGATATTTGTGACCTTTCCTGCAGGCAACTTTTCTTTTCCTGAACCCCGTATCACAGACTCAGTGTCTTCTGCTGACTCTGTATAATTAGACTTTGTTTTGAGAGAACAGAATTTCTTTCTCACAACTTTTCCTTTAAAACCTTGACTAAAATGATTCCTGTTTTAGTTGGGGGGATTTGAGATTTTTGTATGCAACTTGAGGGGAATGTTTGATGTTATGATGCAGATTTGGTTTGGGCCAGAGTTACACCATCTTAGCTGTGAGAAATGAGCATCAAGGTATTTCAGAACTGCTCTGAAGTTTGCTTTCTTTCTCTCATGCTTGATTCCTCTTGCAGTCCTGGCATTTACTGAGCTTCTAACTGGGAAACAGCTTCATGTGAATAAAATCCAATCTTGTATTCATTCACTGTACAGCTCAAAGTGCAAGCGGTCAGCTCAGCCCATCAGTTCGTTTTGCCCTCTATCTCTTGTCAGCATCGCCGTCTGTCAGAGGGTCACCTCCTAGTCCCTGAGGAGCAAAGTGCCCTCTGTTAGCTCTGCTGGCCTGTCAGTTTTAGTTACTGGAGTCTTTGCAGCAAGTTAGAATGAATTTGCATAAATATTCTTTGTCAAATACTTTGTTTTGTCTTGATTAGGTGAAATTCATATTTGTCCCTGTGCTCTCACCTGAAGATACTATCTTCTTAGTGCAAAACCACTGTATATCTCCAAATGTCTGTAGTTGCTATTACTATTGAGACATTTCCCATGTTAGTACGTTTGTCTTGTTCAAGAGCACATTTCAACCTCTTAACACACATGTGGAAACTCAGGGAAATTGAATTAGTTGGTTAAAATCATGCAGGAGGCCGTTTTAAATCAAGTCTTCCAGATTTCTAATTTTCACACAAATGTTCTGAATTGATGGATGCTCTACCTCCTTTGAATATTTTCAAAGCAAACTGTCTCTTACTTTTCTTAAGCTATTTTCAAAATATCCTTTATTACACATGGAGAAACCTCTTCTGTAACCAAGCTGACAATGTATATTCTTTTCTGGCTAACAGTTAAGGCCATTTGTATATTTGTTCTGTCCCAGTTGAAACTAATATCCTCCCCCCTCTGACTACCCTTCTCTCTGGCATCTGTCTTTCCTGGCTGCAATCCTTCTGGATTCTAATTAGGCTTCCAATGCTTTGGCTCAGGATGTAACCATAACCAATTTATCATTCTCTTCATCTCCCCCTGGGACATTCATTGAAAGAACAGTACCTCAATATTTTCTCTTTATCTACAATTTCCAGTCTATATCAAACATGAAATCTTGACAGATGGAGTCCAATCTGTCACAGTGAATTAGTGTATTTTTCTTCTGATTGAATTTATTTATTGCATAAAGAAATATAGAAATTTTCTGAAGGTGAATATTTAAAATTTGCAATATAGAATGGTTGGTTGGCTTGAATGTTTCTTTTCATTTTTTATATTTCAGGATCTAGATTGTTACATGAATGATGTGAGACTGGGTTTTGTTGTGATAAGAGGAGGGATAGATCTGGTCATAACAAAAACAGATGTAATGTGCAAAGCTATAATGTAGTCCCTCATGTTATCTACTGTATAATCTCACACTGACCAGAAAAGAATGCAAGGAAACATTCTTCCGTCTGCCAGTAAATCTTCTGCCAGCAAATCAGTAAGATAGTTCCTGAAATACATTCTGCTGTGGAAAAGTGTGACAAAAAATTAGTCTGCCAAAGCACTGGGCCAATCAATCAAGTGTTAATGATGGATCATGAAACCCATTTGTTGACAAATAAAACCGTGTGTGCTGTGCCAATGAAACCAACTGTGTCACCCATCTCCCGGTGACTGCCTGAAATATCATTTGCAGAGGCAGAATTTATTGATGGTAGGGGTAATACTATAGCTATAGCCCATCAAACTGAATTTGCAGGTGCATTGCAGTCTTAACTCTTAATGGTGCTTGATCCCATAGAAGATAGTGAAGTGTTCCCTAGACCAAGACTTCTATGCAAGGGAATGGACCAAGACCAAGCATAGTGCAGGCTCATTCATTTAGGCCTTGCAGCTGGTTTCAGTGTTTTTTGACCATGTGATGCAGATAGCATGGCTGCAGGCTTAAAGTGGAATACTAAATGAAATGTTTTATTCTAGGAGGCGGAAGAACTAAGCAATTATGTTTAAAACTTCAGAGGTTCTCCAGCAGAGAGCAGAGGTGGAATTCCGTCTATTGCCATGCCTTCAAGCAGGGTTGGGAAGCTTTTGTGGAGAGACTGAGTCAGCTGGCTATCAGTATGTTGATGCTCTTTGTTGCACATGAATAGTGGGGTTTTTTTCCCCAGCTTTTAGCTGACAGGAGCAAGGAATAACTAACTGTATAAATAACTCAATGATGCTCTGTGAGATTACCAGCGTAGGAAAGGAAGGATTTGAACAAAGGGTTACTGAAGTGTGTATTCAAGGAACTCTGCCTCTCTACCTGCCTTTACACATTAAAGCAAAAATGCTTCATTGATAGATGTTGAGGAAGGGAAGTGTAATGTAAACCTTGTCACTGTTTGTTACTTCATATTTTCAACTACTTAGCCTGCACAGGAGGAAAAGACTAGGCTCTTGGAGAACTTTAATGTTAAGTGTGAAACCACCTAAGAAATAGCATAGTTACCTCCAATGTAGGAGGTGAGGACTGGATGTTCTGGATTGTGATACCTAAAGACCTCTGTGTAATGCCATTCATTTCTTTGTTTTATCACATGGCTATGTGCTTCTAATCTGTTTGGGGGGTTTGTTTTGTATCTTACTTAAAAAGCAGAGTAACGTAAGCCCTAACATTGAAAAAAAATGTATTTTGTATTGCCTTCCTATTCCAAAGGACTATTAGGATTGAATGTTTCCTGAGAGAGAGGGATTTCTCAGGAGAATTTCTGAGCTCTGAGTGAAAACTCTTTGAGTAATGAACTGAAATTTGTTGTGATGCTCTTGTACAGAAGCATCACAAAAGGTCCATATACCTAATGTTAGTAGAATTAAAAGGGCAATCTTTTAGCACTCAGTATTATTACAGATTTTTATTTCTCTTTGCAAAGGCCAGGGACTACCTTCCAATGGAGAGCCTGGGTGAACATGAGATTTTGAGGTTTATGTGCCAAATTTTTGACCTGGCATTTGCAATTCCTTTTTCTATAAAATAAATGCAACCTTTTTCCTCCCCCTGAGTTTCCCCTTGCCCCTTTCTTTGGCTTTGAGAATATTTTATTAGGATCTATTATGCTATATGCTATCTGCCTTTAAAAGGCTTAAGGAAATAAGAAACTGAAATTAACCAAAATTGGCAAGTACTTTTCCAAAATAATGCATATCTTCTGCTGTCCAGAAAGTATTTGACTGATTTGTACTGGCCTCTGACAAAAAATTCTTTCTTACTTCCAGTGAAGCATGAGAATTTCAATTCAAAAGATTTGATTTATTCAGCGTGGTGTTAGGTGATTAATGTAATATTCTGGCATAAACAAAAATATTGATTATAACTTAAATAGGAAGCTGAAAGCTACAGTTGTGAAGATAAGATCACTTTGTCATACTTTTCACAGGCAGATAAAAGTGGTTGCAAGAAGCCCCTGTTGGAGGTATTGACATTCACTATGCTGAATCCTTCAACATGCTGTTCTGTATGAAGGACATTGGATAGTATGTAAGAGTTCACTTCACTGACTTGATGACTTGCTTCAGGAAAAAAAAATCCACACTTTGTTGTGCATTCAAATGTTGCTTTGGGTTTTGGACACGGAAAGACCATCATATGCTGTAGCAGTCTGTGCTCTTCCTAGCACAGCACAATCCCTCTCTCTCATAAGCTCTTATGTTAGAGCAACAGCTCCCCAATCGTTTGCAGGCTCATAAATGCAATCCAGCAGCATCCGTCTGCCCAACAGACCAGGGAAGCAGCTCAGAAATGAAAGCCAAATAAAACAATAACTCACAGCAAACAAACAGGCAACTACAACAATCAGATCATGCTGCAGGAGCTGTTCCAACTACCCAGACACTTCATTAGGCATGGAATAACAAAGGAAAATAGACCAGAGTAATCTCATTTAACTCTCTTAGGCAAGTTACCTCCCTCAATTTTTTTTTCCCCCAAATCCTATTTATTGTTATTTTCTGCTTGAGGTAAGGAAGTGCAACTTGTGTCTGGAGACAGAATGAGCTCTGTTTTGCAGCCGCAAGAATATGGGAAAGGAAGAGTTCTTGAGTTCTAGTTTTGTTCTTTCAGTGACATTTTTCATAGTCTCTGGCATTTTGGTAATTTTCAAGCTCTGTTTTTCATCTTTCTTAATATGTAAAAGAGAGGGAATCATGCTTCACAATGTATCAGTTACAGACACAATGCTTTTTGCCTCTCCTAATGTTTTACCTGGGCTTTATTTGACTCATCTGAATGATGCACATCCTTAAATGACAATCTGTTTGAAAACAATATTTAGCCTTGTCCAGATGGGAGTTACAAGGTTAAATCCATTAATGGTTGTACATTATTTTGCTGATATTAATTCAATTGGAAAAACTAAGATTATTTTATCTTTTTGTAAGATCTGCAGTGCTCTGTTCTTTTAATGAACTTCTCATATTTCATTTCATATGTTGGGGTTTTTTCTATTCATAAATGCTGTGTTTTGTGGCAGCCTTTCCTTTACAGTGCTGATTCAAGGTCTAGGAAGTTGGTTGTTGCTCCTGGCCCCAGAGAAACTTTGTGGTCTGTTCCCTTATCCCCTTCTCTCCCCATGTGTGTTCACATTCTGCACACTTCTCAGAATGAGAGGCTGTTTGGCCTCAGTTATGTGGCAGGGACTACCTGAGAACATAAAAAGATAATGTCTAAAATCTTCATCCTTGGAAATGCCTTCTCACGTGCTACCTAAAAACTAGAATCAACTACACTAGCTTTCAGGAACATTATTATTATTATTATTAAGAAGCTAAGAGTTTAAGTGGGCTAAACCTGACAATCATTAGTGCTTAGATTTACCTCTCACAATGTAACCTAAAAATGTCAAATGTTCAAAATGACAATGGTTTAGCAAGATATAAGTAATTTAAATCTCCTAAGGGAAAATAACTGATGAAAGCAAGACATGGATTAAGACTGCCACACTGACACTTGTACCAATACCAATATACATCACGTGTCGAAAATCCTTTCAAGTTATTATTGAATTGTAAACAACAGATATTCTAAACTTTGGAAAGGTCACAAACATCTACCTACTTCCAACAGTTTGAACAGCAAGTGGAACAGTAAATCTGTGAGGTGCTTAAAGCAGTACTAAACCTACTAAAGCTGATTTCCTTACCTCAGAGGGAGCTTCAGACCTGTGTAAAGCAGTTTGGAGTCTGGGACTCTGGAATATTGACTGCTGCAAAAAGACAATTTTTGTTAAAATATAACAAATGTAATGCATGATAATAATGTAGTATTAATATTCACAGTTTGTTGTTCAGATCTTTCTCATTGAATAACTCATCTAAACACTCTTCCATCATTTAATCAAAGCTGACAAGCTTTGCAAATATTGTTAATGAGAGAACAATTTTTTACCAGTATTATGCAAACTGGGATTTTTCCATAGGATATCCATGTGACACTTTGTGACTTGTTTGTGAAGAGGATCATTCTGCATGCCCTGGTTATTGAGTTGACACTCATGGCACTTGATACTGCAAGCAATGGATAGTAGTGATCACACTTCGGGGAGTTTTTAAGGCAGTTTTGGCTGGCACATCACAAATGCAGTGCTGAACAGGCCTTACTGAGCCAGGTCATTTCACTGCTGAGCAAATCATTAGATAAGTAGATATTAAGGGTAAAACTGAACAGCAGAAGGTAACTTTGTTCTCTTTCTATAGTCCTTGTTGAACATGTCATTTCAGGTGTGGAGAAAGAATGGTGCTGTTTATGAATTGTGCAATTCAAACCAAGGTGAACATTGCTGGTACAAAATGTTCATCTGGTAACATCTCTCCATATGTGGAAAGTAGGATCTTTTTTATTTGTTTTGTGTGGTTGCATATCAGTTAAGAAAATGCTAAAATTCTTCTACTCCAATAACATTTGCATGTGTAAATGTAATATAAATTGTGCTAGGACACAGGTGATTAGTGTGAATTTATTCTGTACCTGTTAATTTGTGAATATTCTGATTTTAAAGTAGACAACAAAAGTGCATCATTTCAGCTTTACAAAAAAAGAAGCTATTCTGCTAAAATGCTCAATGCTTGTATATAATAGTTCATTTACCAATTTAGTCTGTCCCTTAAATATGTAGTAGGATACCTTTAATACACTATTCTTATTTATTTCTTTGAAGGATGCTAACTTATGTTCTGTGTAACAGTAAATTGTTGACTTGAATCCTAGCATTTACATCTGGATCATTCCTTACAAAGATCTCAAAAATTGTATGTGCATAAAAAGTGACTTGAATCAAGGTCAGGGAGCAGACCATATCAGTGTCAGAGACAAGGATACTGATAGAAATCAGATTGATTAAACGTTTATGTAGCATTAGCCATTACTATACAAAATTCTTGCATGTGTGAAAAATAAATCAGTATAGCTAGATGTCCTGAGTGTATTTGATGTTTCATTGTATGAATGAAAGTACTATATTTTCTTTCTTCTGTCCACAGACACGCAGCTGGATATCTGTGAAGGTGCCCTACTTGCCTTCTCTTTAGCGGTTTGTTGCAGTGTTTCCTTGAGAGAGACCTAACTGAAAATGCAGCCTCTGATCAATGTCTTTGTGAAGACAGGAAGAAATACTGCTCTACACAAAATGGTAAGCCCTCAGCTCAGCAGGAAATCCCATTGTAGCCTATTTGCGAATGCTTTAAATATTTAGTTTAATTGTCAGAGACCTGAATAATCATTCCTTATTGTTTCCTGGTTAACTTTCCCGTCCTGTACTGCCCCTGTTGTTTGGTGTTCAGGTGCTCTGCTGACTGGGTTCTTCTTATCTCTCTCCACAGACCAGTCAAATTCTCTGCAGTATAAAAAAATGTTTTCCTCATCCTCTCTTCAGCTAGATTCCTTAGCTATCATCATTCATGTGAAGGAAGGCAATCTTTCTTTTAGTTTTTGGACTGAAAGCCACTCTGTTCCAGTTCAGAGACAGTAATCCCTTACCTTTATTTATCTTCCCTGTTGGAAATCCACTGGCTTTTGATGCAGACGTTCTTGCATAAACTGCTGCTTTTGTTTGCAACACAGACAAACGGTCACACCGAATGGTTCAAGGACCCATTAGGGTATTACTGTTAAACTGTGGTTTTGTTCACAGTATATCCTGCTAATTTGATTTTAGCAGCTAGATGTCTCTCTTTCCTCCATTATTAAGAAACAATAGCAGGAAAACTGCTCTTGCCTTTGGAAAAGACTTGTTGCCCTCCATCATTTGTCCGTTTTAGAAACAAATTTAAGATTTGGATTTGACTATAAATCTGTAACTCACAGAGCATGTGGCTTGATTTTGCACATAGCTTTTTGCAGATCATTGATTGTTTCCCTCTATTAATCTGTGCTGGCCTGAGGCTGACCTATGTTTTCACTTTTCATGTTCCCCTGTGTTTTCCAAGCAGGATTGTAGATTGAAGATACTTTCTGCCTGTGGCATTCTTCTTTTCTCTTAATCACAGCTGTTTTTCACCTCATGTAATAGTTTGCATTTTGCAGTATGTTTTAGGTTAGAAACACTGTCCTGGTACAAAAACCACAGTCTTTGGTGTAAGCAGAGGATTGCGCATGTGTAGTTCTGGAGTTATTCCTTTCACTTTGAACCACTACATGTACTGCAGGACCATAACTGCTGCTGTATTCAGTGAAGTCGAGTAGAATATCTGAAGTCTGGGGAGTGCCAGGGTTTGGTGTTTTTTTTTCAATATAGTGGAAATCTGTGGGAATTTATTTTAGTAGATCTTTCTTTGCTTATGCTTCCTCTTGTAATACTTATGTTACCATTTCTTTGTATAGGGTGTCCTCAGATTGTTCCTACTGGTGTGGAATAACTGCCAGAAACCAAGGCAAAGGTTCCTATTTCATTCTGTGATGTATTGAAAATGGTACAGTTCCTCTCATCTCTTTCTCTAAGCTATTAACTGAGGCAAAAATACCTCCAACTATTCTGGGCCAGATCATCAATGCATGCTTGAATAAAGTATGTGGCTATTCCCCTAATCTGAAAATGAGACAGCACAGATATAAGACATTTTTAAAAACAAAAAATCTCTATTTGTAGTTGTTTTTTTAATGAAAAACATTTTCTTCAAAGGATATTCAGTGGTCAGACTAGGAAAGCTGTTAATTGTTATTAAGAGAAGGATTTCTTGGAGCGCAGGAAAACTTAATACACTGTTGTTTGCTGCAATGGTAAAAATAGCATTTTATAGATATCAAGGGGCTTGGCATTTTAAATATTTTTTTTCAAATATTTAGTATAATTACCATGATATTGTTAAAATTCTGAAGTTGTTATAAGAAACAATATCTATGTAAGAATGTATATCTCCAGTGTAAAATAGCATTTATCATGCTAAACTGAAGAGATAGATAAACCAGTCTACTTGTTTCATTATAGGTAGTGATGCTGGTATGCAGTGTGCTTATATTTTGGTTTTATACTAGATCTTTGCTAATAAATTTTATTAAATTTTTAGGATAATATTCCCTTTTGATTTTAATGTGACTGTATGTGTTTGATAGCTAGGTTGTATTTAAAGCTACATCCTGAATCTAATTCATTTCATAATTGAAGTTGATATTGCCTGTATCAGGATCAAGACCTAACTTTAATGTAACTGTATTTAATTTTAAATATAATTCAGAAGCTGATTAGTTGCTTCTACAGGGAAAGGGGCCTGGGGGTCCTGGTGGCCAACAGGATAAGCATGAGCCAGCAATGTGCCCTCGTGGCCAAGAAGGCCAGTGACATCCTGGGGTGTATTAGAAAGGATGTAGGCAAAAGATTCATCTCCCCCTCTACTTCTGTTCCCCCTTGTGAGACCACACCTGGAATATTGTGTCCAGTTCTAGGCCCTTAAGTTCAAGAAGGACAGGGAGCTGCTGGAGAGAGTTCAGTACAAGGCCACAAAGACAATGGAGTAGAGCATCTCCCTTATGATGAAAGGCTAAGGGAGCTGGGGCTCTTTAGCTTGGGGAAGAGGAGACTGACGGATCATCTCATTGATGTTTACAGATATGTAAGGGGTGGGTGTCAGGAGGATGGATCCAGACTGTTCTCAATGATGGCCAATGATAGGACACAAGGGGCAGTGGGTACAAACTGGAACATAAGAGGTTCCAAAGAAACATAAGGAAAAACTTCACTGTGAGGGTGAGGGAGCACTGGCATAGGCTCCCCAGATGGGTTATGGAGTCTCCTTCTCTGGCTACATTCAAAACCCACCTGGATGAGTTCCTGTGTGACCTACTCTAGGTGGCCATTCAATGTTCATTTTTCTAAGTGGTTTTTAGCCCTTCATTTTTGTTGGTTAGCAAATAATATCTAAAAGCAGTGACTTGCCTAAATAGCTGTATTCTAAATGTGTTTCTTACTCAGAGAAAGAAGTGAGTGTTTATTTGTATGAAGGTATTGGAATTTATTAAGATCTTATTCATGTAAAATACAGATCTGTAAGTTTCAGCAGTATCTGTGTGACCACAGCTTTCCCGTCAAACATATAATAGCAACTATATCTTTAAGAACAAACAAACGTTACTTACATAGTTATATGTAGACAGTCTCTCTTGCCTGTGCAGAAGGCTGGTCACATCCAAGGCAGCTTTGGTCAAAGATGGTGGCTGTCTGTGTTCAGCACCGTGCTGAAGGCAGCACAAGGCTTGTGATCATCATGCGCTGCACAAGGGCTGCCTCAAATAGCATCAGCCTCAAGCAGAGGCAGACTGAGCTTACATCAACTTCTATCTCTCCATGTCCATACGTGTCTGAAGAGGATTTAAAGCAAGTCTATTTCAAATAGTAATGCTGTGAAAACAGTCACTAGGGTCAGTAGTGGGAAGGGAGACATTTTCAAGGGCAGGGGTGAGTTCTCTGCCATACATGGACTGACATCCACAGGAACTTAAGAATCACACACTAACAGCTTATGTGGTGAGGATATGTCCACTGTATTTTTGAAAGCTAAGGCTCTGAGCATATGTGCTGTATGCGTGCTGGGCAGCAAACCTTTGTACCTTTGAGAATTTCTTCTCAGTATCTTTTGCCTGCTCTATTGCAACCTACAATAATAACCCATTAATCAAGTGTCACCCTTCTTAATACAGAGGAGTCCTTTTTTTATTGCCTTCATTTATAATAATTTAGTTTATACTTTACAATGTTATTGATTTTATGAAATGGCTCATTACACTTACACAAAGCTAAATCATTCAATTAGATGCTTTAAATTAAGTCATATAAATTTCTTACTAGATTTATTGTTTGATTGAATTGGAAATCAAGCCCTAAGAAATGAATTTTTAAATAATTATTGGGAAGACATTCTTATGTTACAGGCTAGCAAAAGAATATAAATTACTTAGCAAACTTTAAAAAATTATTCAAACCTAAATCTCCTGTGTAAACTGCTGGGTGGCATAAGCAGTGGAAAGTTTGCATGACTTCCTCTGCATGAACTTGAAAGGGGAAGAGCAGCATCAAAGGGGGTTTTCTGTAGGTTCTAGTAAGTGAAAAAAAGGCATATTCTGGAAAATGGTCCATTGGTCAGCCCTTTCTATAAAGATATATGGATAGAAACTGAAAAGACCAGAAAGAAGAGTCTGTGTAAGACCTTAGCCTCTTCATGCCTTCTGTTCTGTCCTGTGAAGCAGGATTGAAAGCTGGCCTACTTATCTCCATGGGAAGAAATCAGTCCAAAACCTCTATGAATGTTCATGTTAGTCCTGAAAGAATTCATTATTTTTAAACACATAGATCTGTCACTCTTCTTCTCTTTAGTCATTGATGATGCTGTTATGGAAGTTGTTATATGTATTTAAGAATCATAAAATCAGAGAATGGTAGGGGTTGGAAAGGACCTCTAAAGATCATCTAGTCCAACTCCCCTGCTAAAACAGATCCACCTAGATCAGGTCACAGCAGAAAGCGTCCAGAGAAGGCACCTCCACACCCTCCCTGGGCAGCCTGTGACAAGACTCCCTTACTCTTACAGCAAAGAAATTTTTCCTTAAGAAAATGAAACTATTTCACACTCTTTTGAAACTGAAATGAAGAGGAATATGCACTGTATTGTCTTTGTGTGGTGGGGCTGTGAAACTTTCCCTCTCCTCCCGGAGGAAAGGAAAAGAATGTAAATCCTTTTATTGCATATGTGTTCTTAAGACACTTTTTTCATTCTTTGTCTCTTCTTCGTTCTTTTTTTTTTCTATCATTCTTTGTTCATTTTTCAGTCTGACTCCCTCAGACTGTCTCTCTTCTTAGTAAACCCTTCTCTGCTGGACAAAAGGAATTATGAACTGCAGAGTTAAAAGAAGTCTAGTAAAACAGCAGTTCTGATAATAACATAACAACAGTAACTAGTGATAGGTACTGTTGTTAGTATAAATGGTGGGCAACAGGGATGGCTACCACAGGTCAGTGACAGGAAGAGTTTCCCAAGGTGACAGTAGTGCAGCAATACATCCATTAAAGCCCAGCAGTAATCCGGGCCATACACTTGAGTAGATTTTGGGATTTAATGCACTGGCCGTGCATTGATGCCTCCTATTCACTTCCTACTACATTAGCACTACAAAATATATATTTTGTTTATATTCCTGTGTCATCCTGACTATTTTTTTTTATATTTATCTTATTTTTTCCTGAGTTTTCTTAAGTTGTCTTTATCTTTTTTTGATGCTAGCTGCAGTGCAATTTTAACAATTTGCCTTTTTATTACCTTTGGAATAGTTTGTCTTGCTGATCTTCCCTCCGCTGCTCTTTGTCAAAGATGACAGGCTTACCATTTTTAATTTTTTTGAATAATTAAAAGTCTAGAATCTTTGGTTACCCTCTGCTGGACTGTCAGGATTTGTAGCTTAAAAAAATAATAATTGCATGCTCTGAGCTTTTCAAAGTTATCCAAAGGTTTTTTCTCTCTGGTAATAAAAGTAGCTTTCTAAAATTTCTTTTCTTTGTGTTGGAAGGAAATCTATCTATTAATCACAAAAAAATAATATATTGTGTGCACATTAAGTTTCTAGGGGACATGTTTAATTCTTAATATAAAATAACTGCACCTTTCTTTTCACTTTACCTTGATTTTTACTTGTTTCCAGTCTTATGTAACAGGTCAAAGATTTTACTCTTTTAATCTCATTGTCTTATGTTATAAATTATTGTTATCAATGTTTCCTGTTCTTCTGTGTTTCTTCAATGTTACCTAGATGCTCTGGAAAAATATTTTCTTTCTTTTCTGACTCTTCCCTTTTTTTGTGTATCTCTCACTCAGTCCTTAGCAAGACTTCTCACTGTGTCACCTTAGAAGTAACTATTCAGCCTCTAATCACATTTCTGAATTTAAAAAAAGACTCTTTTTCAAAATGATGTTAAAGATTCTCCCCTTCAATGCTTTTCTTCACAGTGTGATGTCCCATCATCAGTGCTTGACCCATTTCTGCTACCTGTGGTGCAGTTCTCTTCAGCCTGTCAACTACAAACACAAAAGACCTTAAACTTGAAACAAGTTCTGCGTCGCTGTCCTCTCCTGTTGTCAAATTAACTTTGGGACAATCATGTCCACGTCCTTGATAGGACAGAGACCCTTGGCTGGGAGATCAGTAGAAGTACTGTGGATGATCTCCTGCTTCTCCATTTTGGCTGGAAATGGCACCACCACTTAACTGCCCACATCCCAGTGCTACCCGCAGCGTTGCCCTTGGCTGAGACACAGGTGAGTCAGCACTGCTTTGACAAAATCTGAATGTCCTGGGCAACACAAAAAGAGTAAGATGTGGACACATTGGGTGGAAACAGTGTATAAAACACATCTGAGTTAAAATTGTCCATGTTCCAATCAGTGGAGAAATGGAATTGGGTTAAGGGATTAAGCAGAGGAGAGAGATCAAAATCACATGTTTGTTTTTTGTTATTATTAGCTCACTTCATATGTGCTGTCTGGTTCAAGCAAGCATCTTGTCCCATCCTACACTAGAGGGAAAGGATAAAACTCTTTAGATTATTTTCTTTTTTTCTCAGAAAGTTTTGATTATTTCTACCCCAAAGTCTGTGATATGAAATAGTTTAGAAGGCCCTCACATCTCAGTAGCTGACATCATGCTGTATCACTGCTTTGACGCTGGTCATTTTCATACTTTTGTAGTTGCTGTACAAATTAAATATTTGTTGATTTAGAGCTTTTAATTTGTGTCTCCCAAGACCTATCCTGAGAATCTTTACTAGCAAGGCAGATAGCATATTTTATCTCTGTGTCCTCCACTGAATCTTTAGTTATTTATGGTTGGAAATCAAGAAACATCTACTCAAAGTAGCCACAGAATTGGTGGTGAGAGTTATCACCTAGGAGATGACAGTGGGCAACTTACTTGAACTGCCCAGAGACTTCAGGCCCTTTGTTTCCCAGGTGAGTTCAGAGAAGTCCAAGGAATTTACAGTGGGTAAAATCCTCCTTTTCCGCCTTTCTTCACAGACTCTTTTGTCTTCTATGCAAGTGAAAAAGATTTTTGTCACTATGTAGTACATAACATTATTTTTTTTTGGTTTCTCAACCAAAAAAAAACCCCTATAGTGAATAGCTTGCTGAGAGGTAGAAAAGAATGAAAAACATTTATGTATAAATAAGTCACATAGCAAATAAGTAGTTTTGGAACAATGGATTTTATTTGCCTGTGGGGCATTAATGGCAATTGTAGAGGACAGAACAGAAAGAACAAAATTCAGTTAAATAAAACCAAAGTGTTTAGCCTTGCAAACTCACCAGCAGACATCAGCACCAAGCATTAATTCCTTTCCTGCTGGCAGCAGGAGGGTGGGTGAGACAATACCGTCAGTTGCACAAATTAAGTCACTGTGGCAGAAGCACAACACAAATAAATAATAAGAACAATGCAGAGGAAAAAGAGACTGTTGTTGCTGTATAAACCTTCTTCCAAGCTGGAGGCACAGAAAAAGGAAATGTAATGACTTGATGCATGTCATCTTGTAGCTTGACAAGCCCTTTCAGAATAGAAAAAGAGTATAAGATGCCAAGAGAGGTCTCACTGCACGTTCTGATACAGAAAAGGGGCTTCAGCAGACTGAGAAATAGAACAAGTCAGTTGTGATGAGCCTCGGAAAGCTAGTGGAAATACTAATCAGGATTAACTGAAAGATAGAAAAGATATGTGATAAGAACACACAGCTTTTTTTACTCACTGTCATTTAACTGTCATAATATTACAGACCCAACTTTCAAGACCCCTTTTCACAGTGGGGAAAAAAATAAAAATCCATATTTCACAAAAAGATCTATAAGTTCCCTCTCATCTATCAATATAAAAGATACTTTTCCTCTTCTTCTATCAGATTGCAAATTGATGAGGGGGAAATAAATTTTCAATCACTTTTTATCTTTAATCACCATATTTCTATACATTGAAGTTCTCTCTCAAATTTAAGTTTTTGGGTTTTTTTTCCAAAAGTTTAGCACTTTCACACGTGATCCTGTTCCTTTGTTAAACTCCCAATTCAGCTGTTTTCAGAGAGTTCTATTATGGGACTGAAAACAAGTTGAGGATAGAAATAGTTTCAAAGGAAAGGGATTGAGTATATGTCCACATGCTTCTCACAACAAAGGACTGAGAAATTACTGTGGATCAACTGTAATTCTTAATTTAGAAATCCACACTTCTCTGATATTCATTATCTCTTCTATTCCAAAACTAATTTAATCTGTCTACACTGATTAATGCATAAAATCCAGTACTCAAAGAAATCTGGTTGCTTTGCTAACTAAAAACATACTTCATTAGTCCAATGTTTCTTCTGTAACTGATGCTCCAGAATGGCAGCACAAGGGACTGGGACGATGTCATATCCATTAGCTAGACCTAGTACTTGGAGAAAAGAGAATATACTGAGAGAATACAGATGTGCATATCCTCCATGGATAACACTGGTTGCAAATTTTTTACTTAGTAGATGTCAAAAAAGATAATGTCATAAAAAACAAGGAACTGATACAGACAACAAATTTCTTTGGATGCATATATTCTGTTTTAATAGCTAAAACTGCACGTGGACTTATATGTACTGTAATGCCTGATCCCCTGTGCTTTTGTCTCTGCTCTCCACATGAGCAGTTTACCTAGCTGGGTCTGAGCTACGTGTGAGCTGCATGTGATTGGGATAGAACTCAAATTTTTCAATTCATCTCACACATACTGTCTACTATCCACTACAAACTCTGGACAATGTGGGAGCGATCACAGATTACCTTTCATTGCATGAGTCCTTTTTCCTGGTGCTAAGTTAAAGCCAGAATAGGTAGGAATGAGCTCTAAGAAGAGGAACAAGATTGTCAAGCTGAATGGCTTGGTTTGGAAGTGATGAGCCAGACCACTAATTGTGTCTGTACAACTTGTGGGGCAGCAGTAATTTCACGCCATTTTTTTTCTACTTTGTGTTTAAAAGTTTCCCCAGCTCATGATCCAGTTGTCTCATTCCCAACTTGTGCTGAACTTGAACAAAGAGCTGTCAAATATTTTGATTTCCAGTGTGAGCTCAAACTGTGAGCCAAAGTAAGAGAACAGATATCCCCTTTTGTCTTGACTGAATTCATACTGTAAGAGCGCTTGCTGTGAGGTGCTGGAGGTGATCATGCTTTTTGGAATATGATTAAGTATATCATCTCGTTTCTGCTTCACTGTCATCTCTAAAGACCCTATCTACTCATCACACAGCCCCAAAGTCTGAGAGGTCATAAGGGCTTCCTAGCCTGAAAAGGTCATTATTTTGTAATGCCAGTTGGTAGCTGACATCCAAAGTTTATATTTATGGCCATGCTTTCCTATAAAGTGTTCTTGTCCTACCAGTCTAGCTGAAGACAATAAAAGCTGCAGCTTTGCAGATTCCAAACATTAACAAATTAAATTGTTCAGATCATTAATTTTACTGTAAGGCAGGCAAATCATTTTTCTAGGAGTTCAGGGGAAGATTTAATTCTTATACACTTAACAATTGGTTCTGGAGAACATTTTTCATTCCCTCCCCAAGAAAAGAATATTGATATCACCTTGAGTGCAGCAAGAATGTAAGCTCCAAAATGAGAGAACGGCATCTAAATATATTTCTTTAATTTTCCTAATTTAATTTCACAATTTTGTAGGAAATCTCAAATAAATATGCTTGGAATTATGGAGTTTCATGGAGAATACTGTAGTCTTAGGCATGTTGTTCAATGGTTTCATGTTTACTGCATTTTCTTTTAAGTTCACGTTACAGATATCACCTTTTGATAGTACATATTCTAATCCTGTACAAATTTCTGGGATACCACAGTAGTGTTTTAAGCTTAGCAAGATGAAATATTTTACATGTAAGCCCCCCACAAACCCTAAATAAGCTATTTTAAGAATTTGCTTCAGTACTTTCCATTGGTTACATGGTTATGGAACATATTCTTTAACCACTATTATAGCTTGAGCAGACATTTGATTTACCAGTCCAAATCCTTTGACAGCAGTTATTGTTCTAATTAATGCTTTGTTTGATTTTTTGATTTTTTTTTTTGTAATTCGCTGTTTTCTTATCAAAGATATTGATGGACTTCACTTAACTATAATTTGTCTAATTTAAGGAAGACTCCTTTTTTTACATTGTCATAAAATAAGAAAATAAGCATTTAATTTGTAAAGTGTTTTTAACCTAGTTTATCTCATTTGAAGGTGAAGATTTATTAGCTTGTCTCATGTATAACTAGATAGAAAGAACAAGTTTAACTATACACAATGATGAGTAAAATAAGTTCTTACTTTACCACATATATGTAAAATTTCTTGAAGTATAATTTTAACCAGTTGATATTTATTTATGAGAACTGAAACTTAAGTCTATTCAAAGTGCTTTTGCTAGGTAATGATATTCCATGTTTATAGGGTTTGTTATTGATGCATGAACAAACAGGGAATTCATCAAATGAACAGAGCAGGAAAATTCTAAACAAAAAATATTTATGTATATATATTCCTTCTTATGTGTTATAATTCAGAAATTAACAAATAATTTTGAGTGATTAATTATTCATATTGTACCAACACACAGAAAATAAGGATATAAGATTCACTCCAAATTTTTGTTAGCTCTCATGATAAATTTCAAGGAAAGCATCCAAATGTTTTACTAGACATTTAAATTAAATTGTGAACTATATTAGCCACAGACATGAGTATAAAATCAATAATTGTGATATGCTAGTAAGAAAGTTACCTTTTTTCTGTTCATAGAAAATAATGACAAATTTCAACAGCAAGCAAATCTGTAATAATAATATTTCAATTAAGCTAGTTCTTAGCTTAATCTTTCCCTTAATAAATGCTCTTGAGTTAGTAATTACCAATTAGAAAATTAATTAAAAAACATTGTCTGATACAGAAACAGTCATGATATACTGCATGAAACAAAAAAAGACACAAGGAAAATATATTCTCAATTATACATTTCCCTTTTACATTTTTTTTTTAAATGAAAAGAATTGGTCTCTAAGAAACTACAAAAGGCTCTTGAATGCAAGGTTAAAACTTGTACTAACATACTAGCACAAAAAATAGAGGCATTCCTTGCCAGTATGTGACAGCTCCTTGAACAAATTTGTGAAGAATGCAGACAGGACCACTGGGGTTTCCTTCCTCTCACATTAGTTTTACAATAAACTCTGCCAAGAATCTTGTTTGTTAAATAAGAATTAGAAGTCCAGGCTTATGATCAACAGTTTTGTTGATAATTAGTAAATTTAAAGCCTGCAGGAAGTGAGTAGTTCTTTTCATATTAGGATATGATTTATTTTGGCAAATTACTATCCCAGATCTCAAGTTACATCACTGGAGTTTGATTGTACAAAAATCCCGTGTGAGAAAAAGCAAGGGTTTACTTTCTAAATAGAGTGGGGGGAGGCGGAAGGAAAAAAAAAGACAAGAAAAGCAATGTGAACATATTTCTTAGAAATGCTTCCTAACTGCAGTAGAAAAGCAACATCCAAACTAATTGCTCCAGTATTGTCCAAGAGATGCAAGTACCATGCAGTGGGCTGCTGCAACCAGTTCTTATAGCTGATTCACCTGCAAATTTTTTCCATTTGGTATCACATTGATTGGAAATTTGGAGTTCGTTAAAAGCAGTCTAAATATGAACTTGTTTTTGGATGGATCTCTGCTTTAATTTATGGACAGGGTGAAAAGGATTATCCTCTGATTCTAGAGAATCAAAGGAATTTAATTTATGTCAGTGTTACCAAAACTGTATGAATGTATCGGAGGCTGGGATATATGAATGGTAGCTCAGTTTTTGTGGATTACTTCTCTTTCTTAAGAAAAAGGAGAAATAATTTGTCCAGCTAGCTCATTCTCATCATTTTGAAGCGGAAGAGTGTGTGTGTACCTGAAATCTGGAAAATCAAGCAGTATTCCTGAGTTTTCAATCAGTGTGAAACAGTGCATAACATCTTCTATAGTTATTGCTGTGAACTTCTCAAAGCCTAGTTCGACGATTATAAAATCTTGATATTTAGCATTTACTTGTCAACCTGGTTTTAAATATCTTCCTCTGCTATTTATTGATATTACTGACATATATATTAAAGGTTATCGCATGACACTTAGTGTAAATATTTATTTCAGTCAGCATGGTCAAGTGGTAAGATTACTGGTTAGCAGAACTGTGAAACAATATTCCGAGGTAGCTGCAAGTACTGCAGTTCCCAAAAATCTGAAATAATAAATTGCAGTCTGTCTTTCCCGAGGGCATTTTAGGAATGTTTAGCATGTGAACACACATGAAAACTACAGTGAGCTGAAAAGAATGCTGAATTGTACTTAGCATTATTGAAACTGAAAGGTGGTGAAGAGGTGTAGAAATGAATGGGCTCCTAGAGACTTTTTTATAGATTATGGTGGGAGGATGTGTTATAATAAAAGGTAATAAGAGCTTTCCTGCCTCCAATAGACTCTACCTTCAACTAACCTACAACTATCAGGAGTCAGTAATCCATGTTGGATAAAGAGACTTTGAGGAGCAATTTTATTCTATTGGAATGCACCAGTGTGCACAATGGATTTGTTCGCTTTTTGCAGGCAGCCTTCCTGAGATATAATATTTCTGAAGCTCTGAAAAGCGCTTTGTCTGTTTTCACTCTACAGTTCTTTAATTGGATGAATGGGCTGCAGGGGCCTAGAAGTTGGACTGAGTAAAATTTGCACTCTTTGAAAAAGCAGCCAAACAAAACATATCAAGCAGTTTCACATGACACTAGGATAAAATGAACATAAAAGGAAAGCATATTTAAAGAACAGTGCATTAATGTTTTAGTGGTGTTCACTTCAGGCCGGTGTGTTTTACATGAGTCCTTTTCCCTTTTGGGAAAGTAATATGCTCCAAGTTTTCTAAGTGCAGATCGTTTTCACAAGATGCTGAAGGAAAAGACAGTGGGAATGCAACAACAGTGGTGTACTGAACACAGAATTGGGATATAAAGCCATAAGGCTAATTAACATCTTGTACTCCCATTGTGTTCCCTCAGGGGGAATCGTGGTTTTAAATGATAAGTATGTAGATTGAGACATTCTTAATCTAGGCAAGTGGTGCAGTAAAACATTACTCTACTTGCTGAATAATAAAAGGAATACAAGATGGAATATGAGGAATATATTTCAAATAAAGTGCAGAGTGTCCTTTTCCCTGCTTTTCATTGTGTTTACTAACACTGATTTATTCACTGAATAGAAGATGGAAGATGTACAGTTTTAGACTTGAGTATAGGCTTTATTTTAGTACACACTATAAAGAATTTAGAATTATGATGATTTTAACCTTTGGAATATTTTTCCTTTGGTGCAATCTCAATGTTGAGCAATGACAGGAGAAGTCATGCAGAATCTTTTTGAAGAGTCAATAGAAATAAGTCCTCCAAGAAGCATTGATTTCCAAGTTTTTTTCTCACATATGTTCTCCAGAACATCCCTTACGGGATACTACTGCAGCAGACTGAGTGTTGCAATTAGTTTCTCCTCCTGCTTCTGGGAGGTACTACTTTTCACGTACTAGGTAGAAAAATATTTGCAGAGACATGGTATCTTTGTTCCTTGCCTCTTATGTCCCAGTTAGTACCTAGAACTTTTGAAGATTGTCAAACCAAACCCCTGACCTAGGATGAAGGTTTTTTGTAACTTGTTATGACTGATTAATTTATCCGTTTACTAAAGATTTCCCTGGAGGAAAACTTTTTCTCAATGTAAAGAAAGAAATCATGACTTTAGATGTATACTTGCATGTATTCAAATAGAGTACTCTTATCTTCAAAATACTTGTACATATATTTAGTGATGGAATTTGTTATGGACAGTGGTTTACAAAGTTCCTGGCCACTGATGTCATCTTCACAACCAAATGCAGTTCTGCATTATCTGTGAAGAATTCTGAAGATTGAAAAGTCGGGGATGAGGTGGGGAACCATTCCTTCGGGAGCCGTAATTAGTAGCAAGATGCTGAAAGGGATGAAGGAGGTGCATTTTTGGGGGAAATGTGAAATCCATTCTGGAAAAGGGAGACTGCAAGGTAGCAAACAGCTTCAGGGTGAATCTGGCAATCAGGCTGGGAATAGGAACAAAAGGTCAGAGAATGCATCACTCTTTAAGGATAAAATATTTGAAAGCTGCATAAGTAAAACAAGCATTTGCATGGGAAAGAGGTTTAGTAGCTGAATGAGCATAACTGCTGATCTGTGCTGGTATGATGAGGAGATGAAAATGCATTGCTCTTTGGATTGTTCACAGGTTTTATGCCTTTGTAGGACTTTTTTTTCCTTGAACAACATTTTGTCCTATATTTTAATTGGGAAAAATTCATGAACCTCTAACAGACCTGAATTTTGTGACATATCTGGGAATAGCAACAGTTGTAGATCTGTGGTTCAAACTTCAAGTGTAGTGCAGATCAAAGTTTAAAATACCTGACAGCTTTTGATTTGTCTTCTGTCACTGAAGGAGAGAGTTAAATGATCTGTAATAAAAAGCGAGTGAACAAATCATTTTAAAAACCAAGAATGTATTTCTTTTTCTCCGTGGTTGCTAACAGTAGCTTTTGAGTGTTTTCAAAAATTGGTATTTCATAACAAAAAAGTAGCACTATCTATTTAAAAGCTGTTCATACTCATGTTTATACATACATATATCTATATATGTGTATATATATGCCTGTATATATGTCTGGCTTATGCGTGAACACATGCACACACATTCTAGATGTAAGTAACCTTAGCTCAGCACTTCTAAAGAGTATGCAAAATATTTTCAACTTTTCCTTCTTTTTCCTACTCTTTCAGAAGACTGAAAACTGCTGTTTCCTCAAGTAGTGGGTAAAAATCTCTTGATTGTTTTCTATACAGCAGCTCTCTCAATATGGGGAAAACAATATGTTTAGGATTTTTAACAATATTATCCTTTATGTTCAAGAGCATATATGATCTATCTCAAGCACAAAAAGGTGTGTGGTTTGGAGATAATTTCTCAGGACTTGTAAACAAAGAGTATAAGAGAGACAATTTAAATCTCATGTATTTTATGGACTGATGGGGATTTTTAGATTATATTTGACTGAAGGATGACTATTTGTTTCTTGGATGTATAGAGGGGTTTTTTGTCTATTTGTTAGACTGGTCATTCCTACCACCACCCCTTTCTCCTTCTTTTTTCTTTGTAGGATGTAATACTTGTTCTCTGAATCATGCTGGAACATATTTTGGGAATTCATGGGATTATCACCAGGGCTACTGCTATCAGGCAGAACACATGCACATTTTATTATCTCATCCAACAGGTTTTCATTTTCTATGCACATTGAGTCAGCACAGAGGGGGAAACATGCTGCCATTACTACTGGTAGAAGTCGATAAATATTATAACAGTCTTTTCAGCACTGCAGAAGCTCATTCTGTCATGATAATTCAAAATCTAAACATTTCTTATAGTTCCTATTTCTCATCTCTTCCTTTTTCTCATCTACCATTCCAAAATGGATGGTATTCTGACCCTAAGCAGTCTAAAAAATGATGCATATTACTGGGCTATGAATTGATTTGATTAGTCAAATGAATCTGTGGAGCTTCTGAAACGTAAACATGCAGCTGCAGCCAGTGTCCCCTTTTAGCAACTGTGATCTCTGACAGTCAGTTTGGAAGATAAGGCAGGCAAGTTAAGTGAAAACACCTGTTAAAAAACTAGTTACATTAGTTTTCTAATACTCTGAAGAACATCAGTCTAGTAGTGTTTTGCCTATATACCGAATGCGTGGGGTGTGGGTGTCTGTTTTGAGTAGACAAGAACAGTAAAATCCAGTGGGATTTGTGAGAAAAATCCAAGTGATAAGATGAAATTAACTCATCTCAGAACCCTACCCACATGGAAGTGACTGCAGGGCAGTCTTTGTATACATATATACTTTTCCTTGGGACACTGAGTGTGACCCCAAACTGCTGCTATATACCAGGAGGCATCAGCAGCTCACATCTTTTTCTTTTAACTTCACTTTATCCCTGCTCTTTCCTTCCCCAGCAGGAAAAAAATAAAATAAAATCAAGTTTTTCTGTTAGAATTTTGTCAGTATGAGTGCATGTACCCTAAATACAATTGACTGATCAAGGTTCAGCTTTCTATGAGCTGCTGATCAGGTTGCCTCTCCTGCAACAGCCTGAGGCAGTGAGATGGGAATGGAATACCACACTGTCCAGTGAGTGCGAGCGAATTGTACTCTGGCAGAGATACCTACCAAAAGGATAACTTCCCCTCATGCAATCTGCCTGTGACAGTGTCTTTGGAAGTTTATTGTGTAGAAATGGTTTAGTATTTTAAATGAATATTTCCTTCTAGTTGTTTATAAGAGGTGATGTAACTCAATGTGAGGATAAAAATTTCTCCTGTGATTATTAATATCTCTGCACATCTAAGATAAAAAGCTTAAAACTCTTGATGTGACAGGCTGTGCAACCTGTCCAATTCACTTAGGGTTGTTTTGAAACACAAGTGCCTCTTTTTCCTTTTTCTTATTACAATTTCCCTCCTTTATAGATGACTTCATTTGCTTGGAAGAAATGTTTACTTTTTTTTGAGTTTTCTTTGATGCCTCTTTCCTCTGAGTGTATTTTCATAGCTACTTACACCACTCATAGAGTTTTTCCTCTCTCTTCCCAGTTACACTCCTATCACCTATCTCTCAGTCCATCATGTGCTATTTTCAATAGCTTTTTTTTTTCCAAGTTAATTTACCATTCACCTTTCTCCTTTTCCAAATCTTCACATTCAAACATACGCATAAAGAGTTTGGAAATTCTTCATGTTCTAGCTGTGTCAGGGCAGAAGTCAGGTTTGGAGTCTGTATTTCTCCTTAACAACATTTGAGGAAGATTCTTCTGAAACCTTTCAGCACATTACCAATAATAATTCCTATTTCTAAGGGGAAAAAAGAAGAGCATTTAATTAGTCATATCATATTTTCACAATTAGAAATCAGCCTGTCTGCAACGAAGTTAACAGGAGATGCTTTACAATTTAGGCCAAAAGCAATCATTTCCAATGTGCTGAATATGAAGCATTCTGGCAGTAGGGATGAGGCACATAGGTAGGGATGGGGAAATGTGCTCAGAATTCAAGGACATAACAGCAACGAGCTGAGAAATCTATTTTTCCAATTGAGCAGTGTATTTTAAAAAATAAATTACATATACTTTCTTCTGTTTCTGATGGTTTAAGCAATGTCAATGCTATAAAAGAAGGGCTTGATTATCCCAGATCATGCCTTTCTTGGGTTTATAGTACCCAGACCCAAATTCTAATCCCATATTCAGGCACTGTGATTGACACTTCCTAAGCATGCTCACATTGACCCTGTATATTTCTACAAAGTAGGCCTTGAAATGAAATTTAAGATTTTGAAGACCTCATTTTTAGCTTGCATTCCCATCTGCTGGAAGTATTTGTCTTGACTGTCCAAGAAGTCAGAAAGTAAAAGTCATCTTCTTCAGCTGGTTGGAATAGGGTAAAGCTCTCTGTCCAGCATGCAGGCAGGAGTGTGCAGAGGATCCATTACCCTCCATAATCCTCTAGATAGTGAAGAACCTGAATTTTTCCTTTTCCAGCTGTGCCTTTCTTTTATGAGCCTCATAATAGCCCTTAAATATTGTTTGTGAAGAAACCACTCCATTATTTCAGGAACATATGTTCATGACAAGTACAAGTCATGAACATTTGAATAGTCTCCATCTGGCATGAATTAACATAGTATCATAATAAATAAGAAGTGTTAATACTAAGAAGCTTGTCTGGGAATTCTAGATTTAACCTATAGTTATAGTTATAGTTATATATATATAACTTGGTTTTGGTTTTACTTTGAAGAGCATAGATAGAGGTATGATTTACCGTACCACAACTAACTGCTAGCCATAGAATGCTTTCAGTGGTATAATTCTTGAAATAACCTGATTATAAAATCTCAGTGAAATTCCCAGGTGCTTTTTAACTTTTAAAAATACTTCTAAGGAAAATAATAAAATAGAATATATTACTGTATGAAGCAGTGAAGGCAGTAATGCAAGAGTGTCAACTCAGCATTGTTTGTTAACATATGTACTTTAAACCCTTCAATGCCCCTTGAGTATGAAACATATATCTATCTTCCATATGACCATATGGAGACACTGCACTTATTTAAATAACAAGTGCATAGTAAAATTATCTTAGCCCCAGAGTGCATGTTGTTTATTCAAGAGGGGTACTCTTACTGCCTAAATTAAACAAACAAAAAAGAAAACGAAGGCTTTTTTTTTCTACTGAACCATAACCCTAAACTATTAACCAATAGAAATTTTGAGACAAGAGGAACTCAGCATAACGTAACAGACACTGATCTTTACTCAGTGCCTGTTTATTCTGTAGAACAAACAAGTATATTTTAAAAAGTCAGACTTTGTGTGTTTGATTATATTTAACATTTTACTGTGCACTTCTGCAGTCTTCATAAACCATCCTCTGTTCTCTTTTCAGTTTGTTTTGATAATCAAATTATGCAATATTTTTGAATGTGTAGAAAAAATAGGCAACGAATTACCATTATGGAAACTGTACTTCTTGTTGTGTCTTTTGCTAATACTGATGTATTTAAGAATGTAGCAGCCCAGCCACACTTCAGTTAGACTTGTTTTGTTCCTTTCGAGCTTTCATTTTCTTGTTTTATTCCATTTAAAGGGGTATTTCCTCTGTTACCCAGACTGCCCACATTTCTCTGCAATGTGTACACCTTCCTTACTGCCTGGAGTAGAAAAATTTACAATAAGAAAATTATTCTCGACTTGGTATACATCTAAAAGGAAGTGAAAAGGCAAAATTATATGGTATAAGTTTTATGATGTTCAATGTTAAAATGCTCAGAAAAGTATATTAAGATCAGCTGTGACCTGTGGAGAATTTATAAATGATAGAAGTTCTGGACTTGGACTTACGAGAGTACTGGAAAGATTTAGCCAAAAGACAGAACACAGAGGTTCATCTAGTGCTTGAGGTAAAGTTTCCTCAAACAGACAATGAACAAACAAAAAGTCATCTTTAGCCTCACTGAAGCAAAACCACTGTAAGGGGGACAGGAAAATAAGTCATTTTTTCTTTTCTTGGATCTTTCTTACACACCCCTTCTGCTTTATAACACTTTATATTTCAAATGAAACATAACACACAGTAGTGTAGTCTGTCCTGTGGTGTGCTGGTTCACTGCTGTGTAGGGATACAGCGGTGTATCAAGTTGCTGAATTTGAATGTCTACAACCAAGAGCAATTTACACCTCTCTGTGATGCATTTTTCAAATATGTATTCATTCTATAAGAGATGATATTTTCCAACTGCTAAAATACTTACAAAATACATTAATTGATCCCCTTCAAAAATTTGGAAATTTCATTTAAATGGTTTATACAACAATCCTGTAGTTCAGTGGGTGATTCAAGCTATTCACTTTTTTTTATTAGTATTCATTCTCCTTAGTTTGATTAAAAGAGTAGACAGAAGTGTTCCAAATTCCTCTCAAATCTTTTTGGAAATTAATGCATCCTGGAATAGTTCTGGAATCTGACACATCTTGTTAGATACAGATAATGTTCACAGCTTGCAACCAAAATTAAACTTTGGGTATGTTCACAGGCCCAAGGCAGCCTGAGGTGGAGATCTCAGCTGCGAGGAGCCTTGGAACCCCTCACCAGCTCATTTTCCAAACCACATTTCTGTCATACACTGCTGCAGTGGTTTCTTCACAGTACTCCATGGTGTAGTTCTGGTGAGGAGATGCTCCTCTTAGAAGACAACCCTTTGAATTCTTTTGCACTTGGCTAAGTTATTTTCTACAATGACTTTTATTCTAAGGAACATCAGAAAATGTGCTGGTATAAGGAGTTGAAGGAGTAGAAATACATAGAGCCACGAATCTTCTAAGAATTTTGAATAGCAACTCGTGTATTTTGACTGAACCTCCTTTGAAAGCCAATAGGAGAGGAGCAGTTCTTTTTCACTTCCTCTAGACACAAGTATGACACTATGTTGGAGTCAGTAGTAGGAATGGGGCAGAGTCTGGCAAATTGCATAATTGAAGTCTTGTTTTTAATAAAGGTCCTAGGATTTGGCAGTGTGGAAGAAGCAGATGGGTAGTGAGATAGCAGTCTTGGCTGGATGCCACCCACAAGTAACATACAGCCTCCTTGTTTAGTGTGTCTGGGCGTAATTTTCACTGACATACAAAGAAGTATTTTTAGGATTGAAGTCAGTTCATTGGCTGAAACAGCATTGTTTGGCTTGCTGAAATGATTGCCAAAAGCACTCACTGCTTTTGAGAATGGCACTTTCCTCTTTGCAGAATGTCATTATTCTGCATGGTAATGACTGTTTTGAAGGGCAGGTCAGGTAGTCAAATAAATGTGTGGTTGGTGCTTTCTGATTGTTTCTAAAATAGGCAGGCCAATTTCTGCTGAAGGAGAGTGAGTCTGAAGTGTGCCAAAAATCATTCTGATTTGCTAGAGAAATTCCAATAGCTGTAAGCACAGCCAGGGGAGCAAGGCTAATGTGTGCAGCAAAAATGATCATGTAACATTCTCAATGCGGTCATCTTATCTTTGTGCCTCTGTACAGCCCATACAACAGAGACAAACAGGGAGAAGCAACAAAACTGGCTCTGAGTTATGACCCAAAAACGTAAGCACAGAAATCGGAATTAATTGTGTTTGCGATATGAAGGCTACTAGTTCAGGGATGCATGGAGTGTTTAATGACACTCAGTAGGAAAAATTAATTCATTTGGGTTATTTTCTAATTATAAATATATGAAATGCTAGAGATTTTAAATAAAGACATTTCCTCTTTTTGAAACTGTGTGGTCTGAGAAGGCTGTGTTACAAAAACCTCTACCCAAATTCCTGCAAGACTCTAAAATATTTCTGAACTAGGTTTGTCTGGATTTCAGAAGGAATTACTTTCCTAAGTCACTAAAGCAATCTACAAAATTCTATCTGTAATTACTGAATATGGTCAAAGAGTGAGGAGTAATAAGAGAAAAATATGCTGAAAGTTGTTGCTCTCTGACAGTGTATAATGAGCATGTCAGGTAATACAGCTATTCTGTATGGCAAAGTACAATCTTTCATCCTGTGTCAAAAAGCTTCTCTAAAGTGCTTTTCATATTAAAAGTGTCAGATATATATCAAGTTTTTTCTCAATTTTATGAGGCAGAAAGTGAAGAATGAGTTAGTGATTTGCTAAGATCACTAAGAAATCAAAATCAGAATGAGGAGCTCAACGCTTCTTTCAGTACCTTCCTTTACTCACTACATTTCAGGAGTTTTTCTTTTTAAATAGTTTTAGAAATGGAGGAATAATACATTTAAAGACACTAGGTATTACATCCAAGCCACTGGGGTTAATTCATTTCAGCATGTGCCTGTCATTTTGTGCCACAATGCTAAGCCCTCATTTTATAATTCATCTAAATGGATTTGTTCCCAGCTTTGCAGTAAATCTATTTTATAAAAAGTTCTGAGCTCTCAGCAGTATTCTTGACAAGAATCGGGATGAAACCAAGATATTTTGGGTTATACTGTGAAAAGTGAAAGAGTGGTGGAATTGTTTGAGAGCAGTACCAGCCATGAGCTCACTCTCTGTTTTGTTTTGGTTTGATTTGATTTTGGTTTCTTTTTTGCATGTTATTTTGAGTGTGGTTGGTGGTGTTTTGTCATGACTAAAGGTGGAAATTCTTTTATCTTTCATCAGACCAAAAGTGCTGTTGAAAATGAGCCAGCACACTTCAGTGCCAATGAGGTCATCTTCATGTCTGACACAGAGCTGGCAACTCTGAAATGAGGCTATTCAGAAATTGGCTACTAAAAGTTTTGCTTTCTGTAGAGTTTGGGGGGATGCTGCACTTATTTCTTACAAACCTTTAACTTTCAACCCATGTTCATGTATACCTGCTTCACTTCATCCCATGGACACTAGCGATTTTAGCTTGTCATATTAATCAGTTCAACAGTTAAAAGATAAAAGCAGTTTGTACTTTACAGCAACAAGGGATATGATCAAGGGAATTGATGCTGACCTTGTTCCTCTTGACAGTTGTTCCCAACCTGTATTTAAATGAAGTTTGCTTCTTTTGTTTCATTTCCCTAGAAGTGCTTGTGTGCCTGAAATAATGAATTGTTCAAATAGCAATTTTAACCTAGGTCCTGAAGTGTGAAGTTTCATGACACCTTGAGTTCATCTAACAGCTTGCTGCTTCCTACTGGGCTTCCTCTCTCTCATCTTGTAGTCCAGACACTCCTCCTGCTTCTCCTGTGCTAGCTCCAATACTTGTCATTTTTTTTTCTCCTGAATTGTTATTTTGCTGGCAAAAAGCTGAACCACTTTCCTGAGAGTTCGGATGATCACGTGGTCAGTGCGAGAGAAGTTGGGAACATCAGGATTGGCCTTTTTGACATCAACAAGACCGTTGATCTTCTCAGATGTCTCATGGGGTCCACTGCAAAGTAGATTTTGGCAAGTGCTTAAAGTTGCTGCCAAGAGCAGTCCTACTGCATCCTGTCCCAGATAGCTCATTCCATTCCATGTGCCAATCCTGGAGGCCCTGGTAGATCCTTTCTGAACTGAATTGAAGAGCTGGTGGGATTTAACTAATCAGTTTAAAAAAAAAATAAGTAATTTTGCTGGAATAATTTTCCTGTCCATTTTGCTGCAAGACTCAACAGATAGTCACTCTGTTGTCACAGCTTCTGGTATACTTGGGGTTTCTGCTGACTGAGTGGCAGTTACAAGAGATATTTTCATTACTACCGCCTTGGCTTTGCTGATGCAGATGTTTGTGGAACTATTCTGAATATCAAAGAAAAAAAGTGACATTTTTTCAATTTCTGAGACAGATCTGACATTTTTTAACCCAGTTAATTTTAGTTATCTGCACAACCAAGAGAAGCAGTGAGTTGTGTCTTAGAGGCAAGAAATTCTTAAGCAGCTTTGTAACTGAAGAAAATAGATTGTCAAAATACAGAGTAAACTAATTTGACCCGTTATAATTTCAAACAGACCTGAGAAAATCTGCTTAAAGCTAATGTATTCTGCACATCTAGAAGAATCAAGATCTGCATTTTTTATGCAAACCTGCATGCTTTCTCCCAACTAGAATATTCCCAGTACTAGTGCCTACTCATAGAACATGTTTAGTGCTTTTATGATTTTCTGACTAGTTCTACCAAGTGAATTTTTGACATTAATGTAAGAAATCTGTGATAATAGAAATTTTGGAAGCGTTTGAGTAAATTAGAAAATTGCAGTGTTTGACTCATGCCCAGTTTATTAGAATTTCTACTATCTAGCAGTTAGTCCCTCAATCTATTTAAGCAGCTCTGCTGAAAGCATGTATTTGCAGAAGGCAGTAAGAGGTCTATGCGCTATAGTGATGCCCGTGGCTTCACCTTTTCTCACACTAGTAGTAATGTTGTTACTAACTGGCAACCAAAACAGCTGATGTTGGCAGAAAAGAGTTTGCAAACTTGACTAAATGGGATTTAACAAATTAGATTGAATCGGGTTATGTTGCAACGTAATTTTGTTTTGCATTTTAAAAGTTGTCCTGTAGTGATATTGAGACACAGTGCACTATTATATTAATGTGTTATCATATTAAGGCTTCTGAATGTATCTCTTAATTTTATAAAATCTGGGTAACAGCTTGATGGAGTGCAGATTCTGCAGTTGTTAATGATTCTAAATGCATTTATCTGGCCTTTTTTCAATTCCAGAGAATAAATTTCATTTATTTTATTTATCTTACATATTTAATTTAGAAATCTAAAGTATTTGTGCTAAAGCCTTTGAATGTATTCAGAAAAAATGTTCAGCTATATCACAATAGTTCTGGTTCTCTGTGTTTTAATCAGAAGTTATTTATTTAAATGTTTTAGCAGTGCATCATTTTGTAATTTCACAGGTGTTTGGTATAAATCTACTCTTAAGTTTTTCATTAGGTAACTTTTATACTGAATAATTGCTTATTTTATCCCCTCTCTTCCTAGTAAGACCTTATGGTGTTAATATGAAAATGCTTTTTTTTCCTGTGTTGAATTTCTTGAACAAGTTGGTTCTGGATTTATTTGTCAGGCTCAGACAATCTGCTCAACAATGTTCTTTCTGCCTAATTCTGTTCACAATGTTTGGCAATCACATTGACAAGTAACCTTCAATAAAAACAAAGAGGGTTTAGACGTTAAACAGGTTGTTCCAGTGATTTGCACTTCCATATAGCTTTAAATTTGCTGCTTGTGCTCTTCTGTCTTTGTTTACCTACATATAAATGAAATGAACTTGTATTTGTAGCTATTTATTTTGATATATTGTAGTTTTCATGGCAAATAGAAGATGAAGTGTAGAATCACTCATGCAAAATAGAATTTTTATAAGTTGGACTGGATATATGAAGCATTCCTGCCTCCTCAGTTATCTGTACCTGATGTGTGTGCCCTGGGTGTGTTTTTCCAGAGAAGACAAAGATCCCCCTCCCAAGTTGGTCACAGAACTCGACTGTATGTGGTGCAAAGAGTTTGTGAAGGATCTGGTTTGAGATCTAGGGAAAAAATATTTGAGTTGTCAATAGAGATGTAATGAGCCACCTGAAGCCTTAATGCTCAAACTGCTTACTTTATCAGTCAGGCTTGTAACTGCCAGGAAAATGTTCTTTCAGCTATATTTGTGTAGAGCATCCAGATGTCAGTTAGCTAAATCACAGTCATATATTCTCTAGAGAGATCTTAGGTCTTGTTTCTAGTTAAACGATACAGCAGGTGGTAATCAGAATTCAGATCAGATGTCAACTACACCACAAGTTTTCGTCATCTCTCTCTGCCCCGATTTTTGTGCGTGTTTTTGCATAAGGCGAACAGAGGAAAACATAAAGCAGTGTGATAACAGTTTGATAGCTACAGTAAAAGAGATTTAACGATAAGGAAAAAGAGGGAAATGCTAGTCGCATTTCTTACCAGTTTATTTTGGTTTTCTTAGTTTGAAGAATCAACTCAATAACCTGTTTCAATGTGAAATCTAAAGTGAAGAATTAAAAAAATGGTCAGATATATGTATCGAATACTGTAAATTATTTGAATTTGTTGTTATGAATTTTATAGAGAAAAAGCAAATTGAATGTTTTCCATTTGTTTCTCCTTTGTTGATACTATTCCATGACAAGTGCATACTTATGTGCTTTTCCCTTAGCTTCTGAGGCCACCATTACATTTTGGATTAAACAATTTTTCATTTCACCATAAATAAATCTATGAGTGGGGCTTTATTAGGAATATGTGGTGATTTTGCAGGTAATAGGTTTCTCATTTCATTAAGTCTTTGGGAAAAAAAAAAAAAACATCTTTCCTTGTAGTTCTTAGCTATCAATTAAATTTATTAATTTACCAGTATTTTATACCAAAACTATATGTCTTTGTGTTCTTTCAGATAATAAGACAATCAAACCCCCACAGAATTATACTTTTGTTGATAAAAAGCACTGTTTATTATTAAACTCAAATTATTCATGTTATGACAAAGACTTAAATATTTTTTGTCAGGACTAACAAAGCATTGAATCTTGGTTAGTCTCTTTAAAAAAGGCCTGAATGTACTGAGTTTCCATACTGTTATGTTGCAGCTTTCATGAACTGCTGGACTGGACATCTTGCCGACCCTGTGTAGTCCATCATTTCACACAAAAAAGAAAGGCTTCCTGGTCTGTGGTTCCCGTTAGATGGTCTCTGACATCTCCTGTCTCAAAGATTTTAGGATTTAATAGGCAGTGTGGCTGCCAGAGCTGAGGACAGCGGCAGGCTCTGGACTGCTCTGAGAATTAGCCATCTCAGGTAAGAATATAATTTGCCCTACATTACTGAGGACAGCTGCATCTCAAATACAGATTATTTTGTTCTTGTATAAGCTAGTCAAAATTTTTACACTCTTGAATTATTGTTGATGAAGTAAAAGAAACGGAAATGTTCTCTGGGCTGCATTACCTCCAGAGATAGATTTTCTTCTCTGATCATTTCTTAAAAATCCTTTTTTTGTCTTACTACTGTGTCTGTTAGTGGATAACTCTTGCTATCCAAGATTGTTTTTATTGCATGACCACATGTAGGCAGGAGTAGCCAATGAGGTTACAATTAAATAAGAAGCTGGAACTTTGCTATTTGAAAAAAAAAAAAAAAAAGGAGAAGAAGAAAAAGACAGAAAATCAAATGTATTTATTTCAAAACTTTCAGATGAGTTTTGGTTTAGGTGCACATGTCATGCTGAGTGTGAGCCCCAAGCAACAAAAAAACAGTTTGTTTCAAAAGAAAGAGGCTAAAGGGTGTGCTCATTAGATGCAATGCATGCATTCCTGGGGGGGAAAAAAAGCACCAACTTTTTTTTTTTTTAAAGGTAGTGCATAACTTAAGGCTGTCCCTTGATGGCAGTAACTTTTGAACTGAAAATTTATATACATTCCACGTGCTTATTTTCCTCTGCAGTTCATGAATAAATGAACTGGTAGTGCAACAACATTATAGCTCAGTGTACTGCAGTTTTTGTAGACTGTCAGTCATGCCAGGGTGGTGTATGAGCTGTATCAGTGTCTTGGTCACCTGAAGATGAATATTAATAAGCTTCAGATGGTATAGTGGTCAATTTTGTATCATTTCCCTTTTACTTGTTCTATTAATTATTTAGGGTAAAAGAAAGAAAAGGAATAGTACTGGTGCCTGAATTTGCGTCTTTGTCTCTCCTTGATCCTGTTGACATCACACTACTGTGGGTTATTTTCCATTAATAAATAGTAGGGCCTCCAGATGGAATGTGTGCTGCTCACAAGAAACCTTTGAGCCCAGCAATTCAGCTAGCTTTCAATCCACTGTCTGCTTCTCTAGTTTGTCTTTATAATGATATTATTGGAGAGAGCATTGCAATCCTTGCTGCAGTCATGTCCTCACTGCTTTCCCATCATCCTCTGATCCTGTCTTCTTACCGGACTATCAGATTCATTAAGCATGATTTCCCCTTTCCCATGCTGACTGCTTCCAATTGTCATTCATTATTTCTAGTACTATAACAAAAGTAAGTCTTTATTACAAAAGAATTAAGTGTAGAAAACAAATTAATTACATTTGGTCGTAATAATACCTTAGAGAAGTCATATTTCACTGTAATATAACCTGTATGACTATAGATCTGTGACTTTCAAAATTGTACATTCAAGTAAATAAGTCTTCATTATAATATATCAATAAATCATAAATGTTAATCTTCAAATGTTATTTTTAACAAAATTTATTATCACAGGAAAGTTTAAATATAAGTATTTCCAACTTGTGAAACAAATTGTCATGGTTAGGTACGTTTGATTCCATAGGTCTAGCTCACATGGAGTTCCCCTAAAAGTGTAAAATCGTATTTCTGTTAGTAAAGTATCAGGACTAAAGTAGCAGAGTTGGTATGGGATTTTTCTAGTATAAAAAGAACAGAAAAAATAACATTTTGCACTGTTTATAAAGGTTGTTATTTAAGTATGTTAATTGGCCATTTCTACCCTATTTATTATTAACAGCTTGACAAGTTTAGAAAAACTTTTCAGGATCTGTAACAGTGGCTGTTTCTGAGGTTTGCTAATTAATAGTGTCCAATGCATAAATTATTTATTTTCAAGCATGTTTAAAATGCCCCAAGGATTTCTTGTTGAAAAGTGGGATAATTCATGCTGCCCAAAATTAATGTGAAAATGTTACCAGACTGAAGATAGCCAGAAGCAAGCTATTTGACGAGGCCTGCAAATCTCATGTGTGTGTGCAAACTTCAGTGCTTCCGTGTATTGCTTGGTGTTGCTGCTTTATTTATATAATTGTATTAAGGGAGTCTATAATCATTTTCTTTTTAGCTCCTAAAGAAATGCTGATTATTGGATATCTCCTGAGTTTTTGTACTTCTGTCAACTAAACAAAAGTCATATTCTCATACTTTGTGATTTAGGAATGCATGAAAATATTTGTTGCAATAGATTGTTTGGTAAAGGTAAAATTTTCAAAATGAAATTCTCATAAAGCCGATGTCTTTTGTCTGAAGCAGAAAATGTCTTAAGAATATCCTCAGAAATGTGCTGAGAAAAGTGCATGTGGTGAGCTATGGTAAAGAAAAAAAGGATTTTAATATGATGAAGTGATTAATCTGAGCCAATAGAAGATGTGAGGATACTTACAACCACAGGGAAGATCAGAGATTGTATCAGGAGTGTTTCAGGGACAAATATTAGAAAGACCATTGTCAAAACCTGATGATGATTTTGTGCTAGAAAATGTCTTTTGAAGCAATTGGAGAGAGGGTGGCTTTTGTTCTCCAAAGCAAAAGGATATGGATCCTTCCCTCTCTTATTTAGAGAGGAAAGGATTTCTCTGTCACACAGTGACAATAAAAAAGACAAACAGAACCACCGAGGAAAAATGTAATCTTATGCAGTTTTTTGTTTTCTGTAAATTAATTCATCTCTTTTGTTCTCCTTTCTCATTGTAAAAGACCTGTGAAAGGCTTTGCCTTTTCCCAAAGGTGTGTTTCTGGGAGCAGTACTCATTTTCCATATATATGGTGATATTCTAGCAGCTTTGCTACCTTTTTTGTTTTCCTAATTACACATCTATTTATTTTTAAAGACTTCTAAATATTTCTTTTCTCCCATGCCATTTGTAAAATACCCCAAGCAGTACTACTCCTTTTTTGAATCTAACTTATTTTTTTTCTTTATGTTATTGTTTACCCTCATACAACATCCAACTTTCTTATCAAAAAATATATTTCAGATTCCAGGTACAGTGAAAATTGACATTGATACTTTTCAGTTCCTTTAACTTTGTTGGAATAATACATGCCTTTGACAGCATTTTTAAATTTGCTTCTAGAAGTTGAACTCAAGAAGAATGAATTTTCATAATAGATGAGATGTACCCCTGTACTAACCCTTTTTTTCCATAATGGTTAGATTCTCAGATGGAGTGTTCAATATTTGATGTATATACACTTATGGTTTTTTGCTTATTCTGTTACTACAGTCAAGTAGTAATAAGCATAATACTTAGATAGTAGAAGAAAAATTACAATATACCTTAGTTATGTTTTGGAAAGAACAACCATTTTCTTGGTTTCTTTCTGTTTCAATCACAGAAGGTTTCTTTTTTCCCGTGACTGTTGAGCTATATTTACTCTAGTTGTACCTAGATAGATAATGAAGCGTTGCACTAAATTTGAATATTGGCTTATGTTAACTTTTGTTTGGGGTGCATTTGAACACGGTGAACTTGAATTGTAGCCCAGATTTTACTGGTGCTAAATGAGGTTGATGATGGAGAAAACTCTGCTATTAGTCTTCAAAAATTGCAACTAGTAATAGTTGGAATGCAGTTGAAAATCTACTTTCTAACTAGACTTTAAACACTAAATCAAGAAATGCCTATCTCTTCAAATACTTGAGGAATTTATTGGACTATAGGATTTATGTTAAAAATAATTTTCTCTTGCAGCACTGAAGACATTGAAACAGATATTAACGGAAGCCAAATGCAATGTAATATAGACTGTAACTGATCTCTTATCCAGTCTTGCATTGCCTTAATCATAGAATGGTAGGGGTTGGAAGGGACATTTAGAGATCATCTAGTCCAACTCCCCTGCAGAATCTGGTCAACCTAGATCAGGTCGCATAGGAACGTGTTCACGCAGGTCTTGCATGGGGTTGTTCCTTCCCAGATGCAGGACTCTGCACTTGTCCTTGTTGAACCTCATGAGGTTCCTCACTGCCCAAACTGCCTTAAACTGTGTGTCATTTGAAAATTGATTGATGTAGAATTCTTTTTTAATCTCAACAAGCAACTAAAGCAATAATGACCCCCAAATACCCCCAATACTGAAAAACTCAGTTACACACTGGCTCAAAGTATTTATATATGAAACAAAATACAGCAGACATTTCAATCTTAATTGAGACCACTTTTTATGGAAAATCAAATATGAATTTACAGACAATTACTTTGTGTAGATATGTTCATTCCAGGTGTTCATATCAGTTCTTAGAGTAAGAACTTGCTGAGATAAAGTGAAAAAAATTATGTATCTGATGTGAGCATCTCCATACTTTTTCTATTGGAAGACCAGAATATTTAAGCTGATAAGCTTCTACATTTTTTAGAATTATGGTAGATGCTTAAGCTCATCCTAACTACTACAGGTTCTGTAACCTGCTATCTGAGAATAGATTTTTGTGCAAAGTTCATCAAGCATTCAGATGCCAAGACTAGCAATGGGAAAGAAATACCACTTGTTGCATATGTTATCAACTCAGACATCCTTTTCAAAATCCAAAGTCCAGTCTGAATGCAGATGTATCAATGTTGTGTTACATTCTTATGATCTAGTGTTCCAGAGATTTGCTTTTGTCCTGTGCAAACACTAAAAACTCTGTCAAACACACATGTTTTTGAAAGCTTCTAAATTACGATAAAATTGAACTTCACCTTTTGCTTAGCCATAGTCAATTGATTTATGTTGGTTTCAAAATGCAGATGATAAGTTTTTAGGGCTCTGAGGGTGCATCTGAGGCATTGATTGTCAGTAAACTTGGTGTATTTGCAGTGTTTGCATTAAATATGTCTTTATTACTCTAACATTTTAAATTATTTTAAAATAAAGATCACTTATATTTTTTCTTAATGGAGTTCCAGTGGAATGAGGATATGAATTTCTCTGCAGAAATACAATTTTCCTTTTTCTCTCTACCTTAAACCTGCTTCTCAGAGGGTTTTAGAAGTCTATCCAATGAATTTGTAAGGACATAGGCATTCAGTTTTTCCTTGGTTTCTAGAGAGCAATCAGTGCAGATTTTTATCTTTTGATTGCTTCAAATACTTTTCTGCCTTTCTTTGAGGAAAAAAAGTTACAGGTATTCAAACCTGCTTTCTAAAAGTGTTCTGTTTAAAATCATCCTGGTATTCCTGAAACACTTTTGATTTTCTTAAAGCAATTATCTTCCACCTTGGGTTTTCCATCTTTCAAATACTGTGTTTAGAAACTACTGCATACTTTCTTATTTCATTCTTGTCTGAATTACATGTACCCAAACTTGCTCATTTCTTTAGTCCATCAATATCATCTCTATTTGTTCTTTGAAATCTCTCCAATGAGTTTAATTGCTGGTATTGAAGCAGAACATAAGCCCAAAACTTACTCTAAAAGCTGACAAACAAGTTAGATTATGACTTTTGATGGATGCATTTGACTTTGTAATTTGGTAGTACAGTCACTAGCCTCTCTTCCAAACCAGTCAGCTTGTTTTTTTCTGAACTGCCCAAGGACTCATTTTATTTTACAAATGTTTATGCAAATGTATTCTGTATAAGTTAACGTATCACATAAACTGGGTTTTATTCTCAAGCTTATAATTTCATTTTATCAGTCTGTCACTAAAAATAGCCAATTTCAAATTAGCAGTGCTAGCTGACTCTCTTTAATCAATTTACTTAGCAATTGTAAGGTTAAGAATTACTTTCAGAGGCATTTAATAATGCCAGTATTACATTTATATGGCATCTCAGGACAAAGGAGTTAATCATGACACAGAATCTAAACTGCAGATTGACAGAAATAAATCAGATGAGGGAGAAGAATTCCCACCAATATTATTTCACAAACGGTGGCATCTAATTGCCTTCCGTGTGTTCACCAGGACTGCTCTGAATCTTGTTTCTGAATGATTGATTGTTCAGCTCAGCTGTTAAACTAGATTTTCAGTTTATCGAAGGCTGTTGTTAAGTGTATAAGCCTTGAAAATGAGTTGAACAGCATCATACGTTACTGTTGGCTACTGTGTTGGTTAATGCTGCACATCTAGCCCTCTGACATTATCACAGACATTATAATCTCATATTACTGCAGGGGAATGGCCTGCTATCAGTAATGTGTTCAGGCCTTGAAAAATTCAATATCAAAAGGCATTTACTTCTGTAGGATTGCAAGTTTTTTCTATGGAATTCAATTGCTTTATAAAGGCATTTAGGGGTTGTTTGGTCACTGTGTTCAGCTGGAGCATCTTGAGTAGATACTACTATATGTGTAGCATCTATGTTTGATATTCTAAATGTGCCTGGCCCCATGTTCAATCTATATATTCTTATATAGAATGATTTACTGTACCATTTGCGTTTTTTCTCACAGACACTACAACAGTGATAAATGTGTCTCACCGTTATCCAAACGTCTCCAAGGTCAGGCAGTAAGTTCCAGAGTGCAAAGCGCATCCTTGGTCTTCAGTGTTACACTCATGAAAAAAAATACTGGACAGTACTATGGAACCACAGAAACAAACCAGACTGATGGAGAAGCCTGAAAATGTTAAGGTTTGGTTCAGAGTGTACCACTATTCAAACACTGGAGAAAGGACAATTTTTTTTCTAAATTTTTCATGATAGTTCTATCTGACTGGGAAATTAACTGTGCAATATGATATCTTGTTTTTCAGTCTAGGATTATCATGATGAAAAGTAGTGCTACGTTTCAAATGGCTTGTTTTAGGGATTTCCTGAGTATGAATCTTTTATGAGTGAAATGTCAACTGAACCACAGCTTCAGTCACAGATTTGAGATGACACACAGTATCTTTGAGTCCAGGTGGTAGGACTAATAATGAATACTTGTCACTATGTCTTATTTTTATTTAGAGAGGAAAAATGTAAAAGATTTACTATATGTGTATAATATACGAATATTTATTTATGAAGATATAATGTTGTTTTACAGTAGAAGTCAAATGTCCAATGAGTTTTCTCTGTCCAGCATTCACCTCTGTCCTAATGGCTGTTTCTAGGTTATTCTGAAATATTTTACTATGGATAAAGTATTATTCAATGTCATTTTAGGTCACTTTCACAGAATACAAACACAACCATGTAGCATGGACTATATGCACTGGCAGCTTGCCCAGCCACAAAACCAAAATATTAATTGGGAAGTAGAAATGAAAGTGGGGAATTCTGTAGGCCTTCTTTCATTCTGCAGGTCAAATGAGAGATTTTATTTTCCAGAACAATTTTTTATTTTTCTTGAATATCTTGGAATTCTACTTACTTTAGTTTGATGCCATTTTAAAAAATATTTTCTGCATGATTCTCCCTTAAAATTTAAATTATTTTTCTTCCCATAGCCATTGCTTGAGGGCATAATTTGAAGAAACTGGTTAATTTCACCATCTTTTGTACATAAGTCAATAATGGACACTAGGAAGATTCATGTTTGTAAAGGAAAAGATGACATAATAGCAATAAGTCTTTCATGGGAGTCATTTATCTTTTTCAGTTACCAGTACAGAAATGATCAAGTTAAATCTGGTGCATACTAATTACTGCCTGTTTGGTCATGGGGTAGGTGCTGTCGTTTTACTGCCATTGAGTGTCCCAAGTTCTGCAGTGGAGCTCTTGATGTTCCTTCTTTGGTGTTGTGTTCAGGACATGATCGTGAGGAATCCATACAAGATTTTTGAAAGCTCTGTAGAAGTAAAACAGTTTTTGTTTTTCCATTGGCTTTTTTATCACCAAAACCACATAAAATTAAAAAGAAAAAATAAAAACCTTTCTGAAGTTATGTTTTGTGGAACGTGCCCCTTTTCTTTTATTCTAATTGACAGACCGTAGAAACATATCTCCCAAATGTTTAATGAAAAATGTTTTGCCAGGATGACTGAGCAGTCTTACACTGAAACCAAGTCCCAGCTGACATGTGACTAATCTCCACCCTGAACAATTTGGAGACATAGTGAAAGTGTCGTCTGATAACAGATGGGTGAGTCCATGCCACAGCAGCTGAGGGAGTTGCAAGAAATACCATGTGGTTGGATTTTTTTCTTTTTTTCCAAAGCCTCTCTATTGCTTCCTTGCCACAGAAACCTATTCCCCCAGCTTTCAAAGTGAGAAGGAAATTTTATTGTCTCCTTAATCTCAAAGTTCTTTTCCACCAGTAGTACTTAGAGAGCAAGGGGACAAGATCTATGCTGAGGCACAGCAAAGCAGTTTTCCTTCACTCAAGAGGTTTTATTTGTGAAGTAAAACATCCATCATAAAGGTAATTTTTAATCCAGTGAGTTTTTCTCCCTCTAAACAGGTAACAGTGTCACCTAAACCCAGCTGCACAGAGCAATTCAGAGCCTCCTTGCAATACACTTGTATTGCACTTCCAGGGGTCAGAGAAGGTTGTTCTTTGCCCATAGATTTCCATATAAAAAAACCCTAAGACTGTATGGAATGTGAAGCTTGATTTTTATCCTTCAATTTCCCCTTCACAGCATCCCTGTAGGCTCTCTTTAGTGCCTGAAAAACACTTAAAAGAGAGAACAAAAAAGCAAAGCAAAAAATAAATAACGTGTCAAAACAAAGATGCTCGTGAGAGAATTGTCTCTGGAGTAAGGACTCCCCATGGCATAGCACAGATTCTCAACTTAGCCTTCCTGAAATGAACACTGAAGGCAAATGGTTTTATTCTGAACTGAAACACCAGGAAAAGCCTCATCAAGTTGCATTTCAGAACTCTAACTTTTCCTGAGCCAATATATACAAGTAGGATTAATCTAGCAATTTATGAGCTAGAAGGGGAGCTCTTCAGTTTTCTTTTTTACAGCAGCCTGACATGGGGAACTGGGGAAGTGACAGAAGAAAAGATATTCACTAAGACCAAAGGTGGATATTTCAGGCTGAAAGTATGACCTGAAGTGTTTCCTATACATAAACAACTTTGAGATTGCTGTGAGGGTGCTCAAAATTAGCATAAGTAAAATCTACGTTGAGTTCCTGTAGCAGATTTTATTTTTGTGGGGGAGGGAGGTGGATGTTTTCTTAATCCTGGGATCGTTATCCATTCATAGCCTTTCAAGGAGCTGTACACGACACTGAGCATTTGACTCGGATAGTGTAAATGGGGGCAGTATGAGGGTGGTCTGAAAACTGTCAAGTTTCAAGTGCTTCCTCTGAGCCTCGGTATCTGCTTCTCTCAAGAGACCTCTCAGAAATGAAGTGAGGAAACGCAAAGATATCTCCTTGGGTACCTTTTTCCATCAGTCTTTTTCATGGGACATGTATTAGCTTCCTTTAGAATTTAATAGATTTATTAACAACAGCTGGATTATTTTTGTGGATGATTTCTGTGTTCAGACATGATTGCGCTCAAGTTTGTTGCTAGATGGAGACAATTGCAAACTGTAGATTGCTAGTTATATACTGCAGATACTTTTTCTTTGTGTAAGAACAGCTTTTATTTCTAAATGCAGCCTGCCAGAAAATGTGAGATTAACTATTCAAAATTTCCATTGGATTTTGCAACAAAATTAGGATAGTTCAAATAAATTATCCAATGTCAGTTAAATCACATTATTGCTATTTTAAGGAAGAGCTGTTAAGCTTTTTACAAATGGAATTTGCTTGAATTTGTGAAGCTTTATTATTTATTGAACCTTTTTATCCACAGTTGTATTTTTCTCCTTCTATTGCATAACAAAAATACTATTGAAATACTTAGTGAATGTCCATTATCTGAAAGCTTTGTGGATCTCTTGTGCCACTGGAAACCCCCTTTCAACAGGACTGAAATATGATTACATAATTCTTTTTTCGCTGATCCACAAAATCAGTGATGCCTTTGTTCCATTGTTACTGTGCTACGGTGTTGTAAGAAGCAACTCCTCACACTTTTAACCTGAAAAAGTACTATAACATTTTAGTGTGAAGTATTAAGCAATTGTAACCTTAATTTTAGGGAATCTCAAGCTTCATAGCTTTCATCTTGAAATATAAATGAAATAGAAGCATTAATATTTATTTATTGGTATTATTTATAAAGTGCAACACAGATTAATGTGTCCAGGGATTCCTTTACATTTTTAATATATAGTTTTAAACAGGACACAATTAATAATTAAAAAAAATCCTCACACATCTAAATTACATCAGATAATATAAAGATGCACATTATAGTACCTCATGAGAGAATACAGTTTGAGAAAATTGTCAACATAAATTTATCTGATAAGGTCAAAGTAATGCTTCTGATAGTGGAATAAGGAAGAGAAAATATTTTACTGCTTCCAGGCATCTTCATGTTAAGTCAAGTAAAGAATAAAAATAACAACTCAAGATATATAAGGAAAATATCTAACTCAAAGGATAAAGCGTAGAAAACATTTTTGTATTGTTAGTACCCTTGTTACTGCTCTGCTTAAATGAAGTGCTACAGCACATGTAGGTTGTTTTTTGTGTGAGCGCGACTGAATTAGATAGTAGATATAGTTATGTATAAATAAGGTAAATGCATCCATTGCAGCCTAACATAATAATCAGAGTAAGGGCTTAAGTTCTGATAGTCAATCTTATGATTTAAATTCACTGTCATATTTGCATCCAATTTTATTCACTGGGGACAAATCTTTCGACTGTGAACACAAACTGAAGGTGTGAATTTTTTTCCTTAGCATCCCCAGTAAGAACAGAATTTGGAAACTACTCTTGTGCTTTTTCTGATGTTGTTTAAATACAAATGAGATCCAATCTTTGCTTGCCTCTTGTGACTTGTGTATAAACAGTTAAAAAAAAAAAAGATCTAAATATAGACATGTGAATCAATAAAAGAATTTACATGGCAGTTATGAATATTCACTTGCTTGTTCCTAATTTCTGGACTGCTTCTTCTGTTTATATGTATTATACTGTATATGCTTCATAGCTTAAGTGTTTTTTCTCTAGACATATAAGCTGACATTTTTAGGCACATTCAGCAGAGCACTAATTGTGATATTAATAGAAGTGGTTAACTCAGTACGGAACTCCGATGCTGCTGTTTGTGTGTTTAAGATCAGGATCAGGATTTCATTTCTTAGATCTTTACAGAGGATGTTGTGTTAGATTAACCTCAGTCTATTCACTGAAGTACCCTGCGTACACAGTCTTTTTGTTTTTCTTGAAGCAAATTGTCTGTCGTGCTATGTTGCAGAAAGATGGAAGAAGAATAGTTGTGTCTTGCAATCAGGTTTCTAGCTTCGGAGTACCTGTGGCCCTAGGACCATTCAATGTGCCTTTTCTCAAGAGAGTTTTTGAAATTATTTTGGGAGAGAATGAGCTTGCATGTACAGTGTCCTGGTAATTACAAAGAGAGTCAGATGCTGAGAAGTCACTGGCAGTAGAGTGGAGCAGAGCAAACCAAGGATAGTCCAGAACAAGAAAATAAAGCAATTCCAGAACGAAGAAGGTAGTTTACAGGTTAGGAGCAGGGGGAGAAAAGTTCACTCAAAACAAATACTCCCTGAATAACAGAAAAAAAACCCACAGAAATAAGATCTTCCTCTTGTTTCTCTCATGGTCAATTGTGTTTTGGTCAATGATGTTCTAGAAAGGCATGGGCTAATACTATTTAATATGTTATAAGAAAAATGAAGGTTACTTTTATTTTGTGGAAAATCCATGTTTTCAGTGTTCATGGGGAGTTTCAGGTTTGCATTTTTTAAAAAAATTAATATTCTGAATAACATCTATGCAGAAATTAAGTTTAATCAGTATTTTAATTGCATTATTGAGTCTTGATCATTCTGCGATTCTGTGTTCAGGTAATACTGAATGAAAGACAAAATTTGAGAAGAAAAAGATGACCATTTTAGAACTTTTTCTTCTGGTAAGAAATAGTTTTATTATTTTAATAGTGTTTCCAATGTCTAATTTACTTGTACTATTTAACACCTGTTTCTTTGACATAGTAGGGATTGCCATCCAGATACAAACCACAAGTTACTGTCCTCTTCTGCAAAGAGGATATAGTAGTTGGAGTAACTCCAAAGGCGTTGTGGATGCTCTATAGTGTGATTCAGTGAATATCTGTCAAGTTCTTTTAAGAATATATCTGTAACTGTTAGTAGTTTGCAAATCATAGAGACCTAGGTTGTTTGGTTTTTAATGAAACGGAAATCATAGAGAAATATTTTCTAAGTTTCCATCGGCAATAATGATGATAAATGTTAGTGGGTAGAAACATGAAATTTTAGTCAGGGATGAGCTGTCTTCTGAATATGTCGCTGTCTCATTTCTGAAAGATTCTATGTTGTATAAACTTTTTATTTCTGGCTTTGCTTCTAATATTGCAAGAGGCAACACCAGGAACTACTTTAAAATAGTCAAGTGGAACTGGCTTTTCTTTTTACCACAGTGTTTTCATGTTAAAATGAGAAATTTCTTCAGATTTTTATTGGGTTTCATGCATTACCTCTGTTAGAGACCCTTGCCCAATAACACTTCCAAGTTGCTAATTTGAGCAAGATTTTCCTCCCATTCAAACTCACTGATGAATTTTTTGTATCCTCTTTGTGTGTCTCTGTGTTTAATTTATTTATGACAAAGCTGCTGTAGTCTCCTTGATCCATTTTTCTTATAACCTGGGTTGTGGTGAACTCAAATTTTTGTGTTTAGTTTTAGTCCAAGAGCTCTATTTTTTATTTTTTTCTGAAATTACTGTGTTATCTGGTCATGTATTTCATTTGCCCCTGATCAAATGTCCCATGTAACCTTAGGTGATATATAAGAAAGCAGAACCTTTTTTTTTTCTTTTTGAAAGTGTAGTTCAATGTGAAGAAATAATACCTTCAAAAGATACTGAATCTGTTCAAAAGTCTTCTTTTTTAAAAGTGCTTGCAGTGGCATTTCTTTCACATGTTATAGAAAAATTATTGAAAAGTCTATTTCAAAGTCCATAAAAAATATTTACAAGGATGTCTTCTTTTGTTAACAGTATAAGATGTTCTCTTTTTACCTTTACAATTATTTGATATTAAGTATAAATGAAGAATTTTGTCCCTTCCTTCAACAACTGTAGTCACTGTGATGATTGGTCTTGGTATTTGAGAAATAAGCTTATCCTGCTCCTCTTTGGCATTTTTTTCAGCTTTCAGAAATGAAGCCTTTCCTGAGGCATGAGTTGTAGACCGTAAGGATACTCTTATTTCAGTTTCTCCTACCATAGAAATTGCTTTTCTTCTTCTTAGAGTATATTAGATGTTTTTCACTTTCAAAATCTAGTCATAATTCAATATTCTTGTCTATGTTTCCTCCTGGTTCATATATACTTTATGCATATTTCAAGGTATTTCTCATATGATATGTGAAAATTCCTGTACTTATTTCCTGCAGCTAACTCTGCAGTGTGGCATGCTGATTGCTGTTTTGGATACTTTCAGTTCCTGTTAAGGAGACTTATGTACAGGTAAGCTGAGTTAATTTTATAAGCAAAATTTATGGAGGAGCATATCTGTTGGATTACTGTAATTGATTGTTTAGAGACTGGACAGATTTTTCTTTTACTGAGAGTAATTAAATTCAGTTCTGTGGCTGATGTATGTTAACTACAAGTTGCAGACTATGTTCAAGAGTCATTGACTGAAGCCTACTCTGTGTGTTCCTACACAGCAATTCAGTCTGGAAGATCGCCGTTGCTTCTTTTAATCCCAAACATTAGTGTCTTTTTCAGCCAAAATTGTAACAATCTTATTGAAAACTTTCTTTTTGAAACAGAATTCTACAGTAATACAGTGGTCTCAGAAAATTAAACCACGAGAAAAGAGTAGGATCTAGTCTTCAGTATTCACGTAGCATTTTGTATTATAAGAGCTGTTTCAGATTCAGTTTAATCTAGCAATCTCTAGGCCAGAGACTGAAACATGTAGAAGGACCCCAAGGGATAACCCAGGAGTCAAGTGATTTGCACAAGATTACACATAACAGATTTATTATCATGAGGTACTACAAAATAAATACAAAACTGATTACTAACTCTCACTAGCTACTTTGGAGTGTATTTGGAATAAATGACATAGTTTGTACTGCTCATTGATGGAACACATGGGGCTGGATTATCCACCAGTCAAAGATGAGCACTGCTAGACATTAGTAGGGCTTCATTCATTTAAAATATGTTCCCAGAGAGGCATTAATAGTCTTGAACTTCACTGGTTTCAATACTGCTCAGATCAATCTTTTAACAGACAGAGGGAATAAAACTAGGTGTTACTTAGAGTGGGCAGCACAACTCTCCACTTTTCTTCATTCACAGAAAGCTCCATTGTACAAAAAGTAATAATTGGAATGCAGATTGAATAATCTATGTACATATCTGTCTCTGTGTGGCAGATAGACGTGCAGGCAATATCACAAAACTGTACAGTTTTTATTCACTCTATGCTGTAGAGTTTCTACATGGCAAATACTCGCAATTCTTGGTAAGAAACAGGGGGCTGAGTCTCCTGCCTAGATGTCATTGGAGAAAGATGCATGCTGTTTTGCCCTTTAAAATTCTGCAAAGTGCAGATAAAGTTTTGAGACTCTGTGTAACTAGTGGTGTTCTTGTTTTGCTTTGGCTTTTTTTATAACCAGGAGCAGGGAGATCAGTTATTGTTTCTTATAGGAGACTATAGGAGTTACTTGTATTGTTATGAAACTCATAATAGCTCAAGGTCTTTTAGGTAATAGAAGATTGACTGATACCCTTTTCATTTTGGATTATAGTAATTTATGTAGTGTCAGACCCGACAGCATAGGCTGTCAATCCTGCTATCTTGGGTATTTATCATTTTTTATTTAAGGTTTATTCCTTGAAGTTGAATCATAAGATGTTTGTTCTCATATGAGTCAGATTATAGGCTAGGATTCCAGCTATTGGTCAGGTCTTTTAAACTTCTGATTGAGACATTTGTATCTTCATTATGCTTATTTTTCCATGAACCATTTTTCCTCAGTTTGATTAGATATGCTTACCTATTTTCATTAATTTCTGTATGATTTTCACCATTATGACAATGTCAGATTAATTTTATGTTTGCAGAGTCTAGATTTAAAAAAAAATAACTGAGGAAAAAAAGAATTTTCAATCTATTTTATTTTGTTATTCTACTGTTAATATAGGTCATATATTGACCAGATATTGTTTTGGTTTTTCTTTTTTCTGAACTGAAGTAAATTGTTGTGAGTGTCTTTTTCTTTAGAAAAATAATGATTCAGCATGGTTATAATCCTTTGAATTTTCATTTTGGGGTATGAATATTAACAATGATCAGAATATGCTCAGCAAAAATAGGTGTCTGATATACAGAAACTGAAAATCACATGCATTCTTCACACTGTTACCATATGCAGTACAGTTGCTTATTCAGCCCAACATATCGGCATTTTAAATTTCTCATCCTTAGTACTTTTGTTTGGCTTATCACTTCACTTGAAATCTCAATATAAACTTCTATTTGCTGAAACAATCATTATTTAAAGAAAATAACTACATCACTAAAATAATAGAAATTTTTTTATTCATGCACAAAAAGTAAGCTCTGCAGTATCAAACTAAGAATGAAAAAAGTATGTCATTTGTGGATTGTAACAGAAAATACATTAAAATCCAATGTGTGTGTTTAGTTACTGTTAGTGGACAAAAATATATGGCACATATTTCTTTACTTGTAGAAATCATCACTCTCACTGATAGTGTTTGCAGATCAATAGCAGACCAAAACTGCATGAAACTATGTCCACATCTTTGATGCAGTCATCCTGAAACATGTATGAAGTATGACCAAACTGCTCCTAGAACATCTTCCAGTGGTAGACATTTTGACTTCATGAAGAAAACTGCCACGTTTGGTCTTGAAGTAAAGAGAATAGCAGTTGCAAGTCATATCTTCTGCTTCACTCCCAGTTTAAGAAAATGTATTTAAAATAATATTAACAAACCTTCTTTAATAAATAGAGATTATAATTAGCCCATGACATTTTCCATTTTCATTATCCCTCCATTTAAAAAAAATGCTCTAGGAGGTATTCGCTCTGAAATTCAACAGCATGATGGCAGCAAGTAAGTACATTAGAAAACTGTCATTCAGCCTAGTACATTAAGTAATGAAATCAGAAGGCAAGAGAAAGAGATTTTATGTGTTTGTCAACCTCTGACAATTTGAAATCAATAAGAATTTGATCATGTTGAACTATACTCAAGGATAATTTCCTAGCAGATTTTTCCCCAGCAATACTGCATAGTTTCTTTTACTTCTCAGACGAAAAAGATGTGCGACATAGGGTATATTGGTATAATTAACAACAACAAGAAGAAAATTAGTGTAGTGAGTGGGATAAATATAATGAGAAATAGATTATCTTGTTTATAGTTCTGGTTGTCTAAAACCAAATATCTTTTACTGGCAGTCTTGAAAGCTAGATTCCTTCATATTTCTCAGTTGAACCTACCTCATGTAAGGTACAAAATTCAGTAAGAGATTGCTTTTCAAATTAAAAGTATGTTGGTCAAACTGTTTAGTAAATAGATGTCATTTATCAGCTTTTGTGGTACAAAATGCACCAATGCTTTGGGAAATTTATATAAAACAAAAGGAAGTTATAAAACTCTGTAGCTTCAGAGTTAAGATAGGTAATAATGTAAGGAAACGTGTAGTAATTCATATGTTAAATTATATTTTTGATGATTATGCTATGTACCTAGGTGTCTACTCTTTATAACTAAGGGCATGTTTTATCAGTGGAATCCCTTTCAAGAGTCTTGCTCTTTCTGATTATTTCTAATTAGAAATTACTTTTTATTCTCACTTTGATGTTCAGCTGAAGAGCAGGATACATTTCAAATTGTGGGTGCTGTTGACTATAATCATAAAGTTTGATTATGAGTCTATGTTATGGCAAGGTAATATTAAAAATAAGGAAGTTTGTGGAGGATTAGAATTCATTCCTTAATTATATTCCTTTTTGTAATCCAAGCCTTGGACGAAAGCAGACCTGTTACTTTTTATGGAAACTTCTGGCTTATGCAGCAGTATCTGTTAATCTTGATGAAATAGTGAAGCCATCAGTCTTTGATTTAGACGAAGAAAGATTAAACTTCAGCCTCTTGATTAACAGAATTAATTATGGAAATGAGAGTACACTGAGCCCATTAATGGGAACCTTTGCTCTCTGTGGAAGCAAATGCAGTATATGCTCACTTTCTCTTTTGAAAGAAAAAATGTTCCCATCTGTTTTGCTGGTGTGAGGACAGCTGTAAAGTTCCCCAAAGGGTGGGAGCAGTAACAGAGAACGAAAGTCATGGATCTGCAGGTTCAGTGCCCAGCTTCACTGGTAATTCTGTGAACTTCTGCAAATCAGACATCAGAAAATATATTTTAATAACACAGCTTGTAAAACTGCAAAGTTACAGACCTGCTTGGAAACTGTGGTAATAGTATAGAATACGAGTCTACTTTAGAAAGAACCTCTGTAAGTCTTTTTTTTTTTTTTTTCCTCATGTGCTCATTTGTTTGAAGTTACTAGTTGCCATACATGTCCTGTTAGGAGATGTAATGGAATTAGTTTTCTTCTTTTTTCATCTGCCAATAAGAGTATATTGAGAATTGGTAACACTTTAGAAGCACTGCCTAGTATTCTATTGTTAAATGAAAGCTTTCAGAAGCAAAAGAACACACATACAAAAAAAACCCAACAAAAAAGAAAACAGTTACTTCTGACTGTTACTCAGTATTAAACAGTCAAAATTAGTCATAGTGTGAAAATAGTCACATAACAGATGTTACTGTTCTTGTTCAGTGATAACCAGTTTTGGTAGCTGGGCAACCTTTCCAAAACTTGGTCGGGTATTTCTACGTTAACTTTAGTTGATGTGTCATTAGTCTAGAAAAGGATTTATTCTGCTGAGTTCTTGTGATGGAGTTCTGGGCTAAAAATATAAATACATCAGGAAACTAATTCTTCTTTTGTTATGGAAAGTTTTGCTAATCTTTTAAATCTTCTAATGCCACATCTATTAACTTATTACCTTATTAATTTAGATTTAAAAATAAGGTTTTCAGGCACAATTAGAGTTCTTTATCTGAATACCATGTTTTATTTTTTCCCTTGCTCTTATTTATTATTTTAATTAAAATAATAAATAGGCTATAGTTACCTGCAAAGGTAACATTTTTAAACCTTGATAACTTTTTTTCCTATATGTTATAGGAAAGCAAAAGAGGGACCACTGTAACATTTGGAAAGAAATGGGTAAAAATCTTAGGATTTCACTGCAGTGATATTTGTTCTAACACATAAATTAATATTGGAAACTCTGGACACCTTTGAAAAATTACTTTTTTTATCTATTTTTTTCCTTGTTATTTATGAGACACACGCTAATACCATCTGTTAATGAGTATGGTGACAAACTACATCTTCTGCTCTTCCTATCATGATCTGCTTTGAAGATGCTTTCAAGAACTCATTTCTTGATAAATATTATTAGTCTCAGACCAATTTATCAGGAATTTTTGCATATATAAGAAGAAAGAAAATTATTTTAAATAAGGCATATCCTATTTCAAATGTGTTATTGTATACTCTGTGTAAAATTTAGCTCTAAAATAATTATTTAGAGCAAAATATAACCACTTAAAATATATTTGGAGGGAAATCCCTTCCCTATGCAGAACCTATGAACAGAATATGAGTAGGATTCTTGTATTTGTGTCGTCTGGTGCTTTAGGACTCATAATTTTTTTGCTGGGCAAGTATGTGGTTTGCACAGGGAAATGTTGGCACAATACATTTTCTGTTTCAGGTAGCACAATATTGGCAGCATAATTTGATCCAGATTTTTATGAAGCTTGCCAAACTCACCTTGGCTATTGCTTGCTGATAAAAATTATTTCTGTGCAGGTGAATATTGTATAAAGTGAACATGTCAGAAAAAGTGTACATTGTTACCTTTTGTAATCAAAAGAATGTTCTTACCTATGCTTGAACTTCAAATATGCTTACACAAAAGCTCATCAAACCAAATCCCAAGCAGATGCTGGCCAGCACCTTGGATTTGTCTTATTCATCAGGAAAACAATCCTGGAAATAAATGCTTCTACCTCTTCACATAAATGAACCACTAAATCACAGAGTCCCAACATGGATGATGTTGGAAGGGATGTCTGGAGGTCATCTTGGTCCAAACTCTGCTCAAGATTCCAAAATCTGCCAAATGCATGTTAAGTTCATGTGAATTTAATAATTGTAACCCATTCCATGGAATCTGTATTATTCATCGAATCTGTATTATACCTGAAAACAGTGCATGATAAAAAACTTATTCCTCAAAAGGCACTTGACATATTACAAGGTCAGCTCCTTAATGACTGTGGTATTCAGCCATTTTTTATAAGTAGTTGCTTTGAAAGAACTGTTTCACGACATTTATGTCAAATAGAGTCCTTACTGATGCCATAGTTTGATGTTTCAGTCATTCATTGTCATTGTTGAACTTTCATGCAAAGGCCTTCCTTTTATTTTCTTTATAAGTACGGATCAGTAACACACATAAGGTAGTTCAGATCAAGTGAAGGTACATTAAATGACTGGAGGCTATTGAAATCAGTAATTGCAAAATATCTTTGAATTTGAGCAGTTCTTGAGGGTGTGTCACTGCTATTACAAAAGTTGTTTGGGCAGAGATCAGATCCTTAGGTGCTCTATTCTGTCATATGACCAATCAAGGCAGTAAAAATTCGATGATGTATTAGTTAAGGATATGGTCCTCTAAAATGGTCATTTCTGTAACACTTCATTGAATTTCTGCTGCATGATCTGATGGGAAAATAAGACTCAAATAAAAAAAAATAACTTGACTACTTGAGTGAACAAAAGGGCTCATTGTTGCCCAAGATTACAGTAATTGCATTATTCTCAGCAAAATATTCTATAAGACATCAGCAATACAAATGTTTCTGAAATATCTCTTCTATTTTTTCTTTTTGATTCTTGGAGCTTTCACCTGCTCTTTGGGGATGAAATTATTTCCTTGACGGCTGGCAAAGGCAAGAGATTCACAAGTCTCAGCAACTGTTTTCCTGGTGGAAAAATCTAAGTGAAATGATTAGAACATCTGGCAAAGCTCTTAAATAAAGCACTACTATGAAACAGAACTGATTCAGTGTATCCTAGGACATTACATCAGTGACATTAGAACAATTAATATTCAGAACGTGCTTAATTATAATTATACTTCACAGATGTTCTACAGGAAAAGTGGAACATTGTGATTTCAGGTTGAGCTCTCATGCAGGCAGACTAATGCAGTGGCACTTTCTTCCTATTAAAAAAAAAATATTAGCAGCATTGACTGTTAAAGCAACATTATGAGTGAGAATCTTAACAATAAAAAGCACCCAGAATTTTAAATTATGTAAACAATAAATGCAAGGTTTTATCAGCTGGTCTATGAACTGTATGAAATTTTTTCCACATGAGGGCACATTTTTGACACATCAGTTGTGCTTTAGATTTGTCTAATGTAAGGATAATAGTAAACAAACCAAGGGACTCCACATCTGAGGCAGTTATTCTGCTACCTTAAGCACGAATCTGTGCATTGGTTTTTTTTTGCAATATTCTGTACAATTCACTTGCTACCAACTGAAATCAGGTCAGTCTGCAGAGTTCTGCTGCCTCGGTGGGTAAATGACTCACCAGTAATGCAGTCAATGAAAAAAATGGGATATTAGCAAGCTATAAAAAATTTAACAGTATTTAATGGTGCCTAGGAGGTAAACCAAGGTTGAAACAGAAACATCGGGGACTTTCGTAACCTTCAGTACTTGAATTAGAAATTTTAGCAACACTTTTAACTAGGAAAAAAAAAGTGATACATATTAGGAGGTTATCAGCCAGATATAATTTAGCTAAGAATGTAGGATATATGTCATTTAAAGTAGCTATCAGAAGTCATTAAAATTTACTGTTGAAAACAAGCAGTGGCCAGGTCAAAACATGGATAAGTACCTATATTACCAAAGATAATGGTAAGACTGTTCAAGGCATGAGGTGTAAAGGGATTCCCTTAGCTCATCATTGTCTTTAATATGACATATGGGTGTGTTTAGAGGCAAAAGGTCTCTAGGCTCTTGAAAGGAAAATAAAAGACAGAGCAAGAAATAAGTATGGGGGACAAGCCATTCCACTAGATAACAGGATTAGGAAAAAAAGCCTAATGCAAAGGTTTGGTAAGACCCTTGTTGAACAAAACTTGTTGCTCTGAGGGAAGAAGTGCTGTTTTGATACCTCCTGTTCTTGAGCAGTTATATTTTATAATTTACAGATTCTCAAATAAGAGAATATCAAACAATATCCATTATCAGTTCCTCCTGCTAAGAAAAAGTTGGAGTCAGTTTTTGTTGTTAGTTGCTAACATCAAAACTACAGTGAAAAAAACCCTGTGATTTCATGAAGCCACTTGGGAATACAGTCAGTTAAAATGCAGCCTTAACTCATCTGAAATTTAGCCACCTGTTAATTGTGAACAAACTTACGGTAATTCATATTCATTGGGAAAATGTATGGGCTTGGCCATTTAAAATCAAATAGTGAAATATATTTCTGAGTTCCAAGAAAGGAGAATAAATTACTAAAAACTTCTGCTTCCAGACAACTTGAAAATATGTCCAGTACTACTAATTAAAAATACTCAGCTGAGCATCTGAATTTAATTAAGCAAATGAGGTGGTGGTGACTGTGATGTTTATGTTATTTTTGTCTGATATTTCATATCTAATGAAATGTCACATTTGTTTTTTTTTAATTTGTAAAAAAAAAAGTTCAATATATGTATTTAATTAAATATCTCTTAAACAACTTTAAATAAACAGAATGTATTTTCATAAAATTAAAATGTTCACTGCGTAAAGTATCTTAAATCCATAAGATTTAAAACCCCAAAGAGTAAGGAATGTGGTGTTTCTGCAGATCCACATGTTCTTTGCTTTCAATTCAGAAAATCTCAAGGGTGTACAACACAAAATATCTGCTTGCAAATAGTTTATTTTCATGTAGTTGATGATTTATTCTGCATTTGTCTTGATTTTGAAATCATGTAAAATTTACATCAGTAGCCAAACAATGTTTTCTTAATAATTTCTTTCTTTCATCCTAACATTTATTGAACAGCTTCCTCTGATACATCCCTGATAGAACAGCGGAGAGAGAGAGAGAGGACAGAAAAAACTATTTCTTCCTTTTAACTTTTATTTCTCTTACCTAGAAGTTGTTAAGCTATTTTTATGTAGGAAATGTTGTATTATATTGTTTACTTCTGCTGACCATAGTTTATAGAAAGACACTAAAAGCAGCGGTAGTTTCCACATTCACCTCTTCTCGTGCAGACAGCTTTTTGGTACTTCTCTTTGAATGAAATAGCATGAATTAGGATTTTGTGTCATTTGGTATGTTTTTCAGATGTTTCTAGCTTCTTTTTCTCATGAACGTCAAGGTGAAAGAACAAAACTAGTCATTTTAAAAATTGCTGGGTTTTGAGGAGATGAAGTGTTATTAGTGTTGCAGTTCTCTATAAGCTATTGTGTGATTTTTGGTCTCATCAAGCAGATCTCTTCAGGTTAGTGCTCACAGCGTCTTGGGATTGAATTTTATACATGAATCCTGAAAAAGCTGTTCTGAGGAGTGGGTATACGAGGCTGTGTCAAAGCTCCTATTTCATATATTGCTGCCATCATGTTGTAACATGTAAGACGATGTTGTCTTAGACATTAAACTCAACCTAAGCTTGTGGTTGAGCACTTGACAGATGATTTTAGACTGAAGTATCTTAAATTTGATCCGAGAGCTTATCTGGCCTGCTCTTATGTGATAACAGAAATCAAGGTTAGTGAGTTTAGCTGTGTTCCTGAATCTTTCATCTATAGGTGAAATCATGGTAGAAACTTCAAAGACTTAATAGATTTTCATATGTGCTTTTAAATACTTATTTCAGTAAAACCTTCTTATTTACAAAACAAGGAAATAAAACTCCAGACACGCCAAGATTCACGTGTGGGTCCACCTTGCTGACAACTTGTACAACACAGTACAGAAAGGGTACTATCTATTCTGAAGTTTTCTCTGAATGTAAAAGTAGTATTATTGGAGTTTAAAATAAAAGGAGAAATATGTTCTGTATTATGTTCTGTTGTGAGGTAATTGTGACTAGAGACATTTTAGCTGAAGGTTTTTATTATGCTTATTAGAAGTCATTTTGTTACTTTGCAAGGTTGTAGCCTGTATCTTTGAGACTCTGGTGTATAAAATTCTACACCTCCCCTTATTGGGCTATATGACAGGGACAGTAATTAACACTAAAGTCTAAGGCAATTTATTTTCATAAAACTAATAATAATGAAGATAATTTCATTTTTGAAAGGAGCTCTGTGAAAAGGCATCTCAGATCACTGCATGGAGGTCTTGATTATACAGTGAAAAGGAGCTATTCACAGGAGGGAGTATTAGCATAGCCACGTTCCACTAAAAACACACTTACTCTTGCCAAGTTTCTGTGCATAAAATGATACCCATGCTGTGTTGATGTTATTAGCTTCCATCATTCAAGCTGCTGCAGTCCCCCCCGTATAAATCTATACTGAAGAATCTTTATATGCCAGGGAATATTGTCCCTAAATACTTTAAAGTGTGATGCATTTAAAATAATGCAGAATAAAGTATGTCAAAATCCAGGAAAGAAAACTGAGTGGATGACTATTTGAATTATTTCTGTTTCCTATCTGTAAAAATTGAATTGACTGACAGTAGAAAGAAACACTTAACTGGTTTTATTATATTAGCTTTTATTTCAGTTGCTTGTCTTTAAATTCGATGGTACCTTAATCAAAATCTTCAAGTGAGTTAGAGAAAGTAGCTTGAGACATTATGGAATCAATGTATAAATTTAAACCCAGTTTGAAAAATGCTGTTCTTGGGGTTTTTTTCCAAGCAAAGTACTACATGGCTCATAATGCCATTGCAACATGTAGGAATAAATCACTGTACTAAATTGGTGACTGACAGACCTTTTAACTCCTGGATTTGTGGTGCTTGAATGCCTTCCTGAACAGAACATATTGGTTCAGACATATTCTGTGACTCTACTTAAAAGCCTGATCTCTGAAGCAGTCATCTCATGGTAGGGCAGTAGGGAAGAAGCTTTAGGCTTCTCCATTTTTATTCCTATGCAGCTAAACTGTATCCACATTCTTACAGTTCTCATGTCATTCATGTGTTAGAAGATCAAATATCTGACTTTGTGAAATGCAGAAGGAACTAGATAGGGAAAAATAACAGCTTATTGAAACTGAAACGGTTTTCTAAATATATGTGGTTGAAACGGACACTGTTTTCTGAATATACGGGTGCACTCTGAAATGTGCCAGGGCTCTTTACACTTTGTCATTTTTGTCCTTTCTGTCTCAGTTCACAGCCATTCAGCTGAGACAGTTTCACTGCACTATGGTATTTCACACTACAGCCCTTTCCTTCATCTTTATTCTGTTAAATGTTCTTGTTTGTAAACTCATAAGTGGGTAAATTGGTGGAAATGCTGTGTGTCAAGGGGTGGAAAGTCAAGATTAAACTACTGGGTATTCTTTTAGATGTGCTTTTTGTTTGTTTAAGCCTAGGGAAAGCTATACAGACAGAGCACAGCCAAGATTAACCCAGATTACAAAAACAACCCCCATTTTAAAATCATTAAAACTGAGTAACTATTTTTCAACCTTTTAAATGAATTGTGATATGCTCTTCAACATGAGACATCATCTTGAGCGCTTGTTGGGAAAAATGTGTCTCAGAGTGGACCCACCTGAAGAATGTGGAAGTGATGTTATATATTAAAAATATTTTGATTGTCAAAAAAGCTGCAGAATTGTCAATGAATGATGTAATGGGAAATACTGAATGGGGCAGGCTAGGAGGATTTCACAGCACAATCTTGTGGTTGAAGCTGTTCAGATTGAATTTTATCAAGTTTGGGAGTCTTGGAATAATGTTTTAAAACATTGAAACAAATATTAATACTGTTTTATTCTTTTTTTTTTTTGCTTAAAACTTGAGAATTTGACACTGATTTCCAGTTTGAAGAAAATTAAACCAGTAATGTAAGTACTCTGAAAAATGGATCCTTAAGTATTTCAGATTGGACATCCTAATTTGAAAGAAACCTAATTTTGTCTCTGTCTCTCTTCTCCATCTAAAAAATGAGGATAACACTATTGCCTCATCAGGATATGGCAGTTCCTCTTTGTTAGATGGTTGTCTACTACAGTCAGAGAATTTAAAGGACTGATCAAGAAAAAAATTATTTCATATTCCAGAAATGGGTTGAGCAGAGTGCAGCAAATGCAACTCTCTCCAGCATTAGTGTCATGGAGCATTTGCTATTAGAAGAGAAAAGAAAATGTGGAATGTTATTAGTCCTTTCTTTACAGAATTGTCAGTTGTCTTTGGATCATTGTCTAGCATTTTAGGACTGATATGAGGAAGCCTAGAGCAATTCCACACTATCATGGATGCAGGTGGGATATACTACCCTGATACTGATGAAGACTGTTTTGTTCCTATTGCTCGCATCTTATTCATGCATCCAGAAAAGTTAATGGTCAGGATATGTAGCAGCACATTTTGACATGTTTCACATGTTTATTATAAATTTAATGTGACTAAACTTTTTTATATTCTATTTGAGAACACCTTCGGTATGTGACTCACTTTGATTACTTGGTACAAAAGTTTCCTGTAATATAACCCTCATTCTTCATCGTCCCAGATTCTCATTTATACAAATTTCTTGTATCATGAATTTTGTACAGATCTTGACAAGGTCCCCTATGTCACTAAGCTTGTTAAGGTCTGTGCTGCTCCATGTGGTACATCTAAAATCAATTTCAGTCACATTTGACCATTGTACAGATGGAACATTATTCATGCATTAGACTTTCTAAGTGAGGTAGAGCAGAACCTTGCATTTATTCCTTACAATTTTATCTGCATTTTTGTGTTATATATGGTTCAGTAACCTTTTGTAGAAGACCAGAAGATGCCTCTGGAGGCAACACAATGTGCATCAGAACTGATTTATACTGTAACATCTGTCAACTTTTCCCTAGGACCTAGTTGTGCCAGGATACACATGTCATCTTTTCTAATGACTTATCAAAAGATAGAGGCTGACTGTGGAAGGAGACGTACCACAGGAATGAGTCTAATACTACTTTCTGCCATTTTTCCAAGGAATAGTTTTCAATGTCATTTATTGGCTCAAGGATTTGCAACTTGCAGTTTACCGTGCATTTTGCCCATGGAGTTAACTTTTCTTCTTAATGAATTTCTGAAAATCAGGCATAGAAATCGTATTGTAAAATGTGTAAATATATGTGCAATGAATTTTGAAAATAGAGAACTTAACTCTCCTGTCCTATGGAGTCTGCTGAAATTTCAAAAACATCCTCAAACCAATATCCATGTTGCTTCCTCTCTCTTCCTAGCAAATGGAAAATAGAATAGCCTACATATTTTATAGTACTAATTAGTTCAGGGACTAGAAAATAGATCTCTTGCATCTCATGTGAATGTTTTGCCTATTTGGATATTATATCACTCTTTCAAATTCTATAACTTAGTATGCCAGGTGAGTGACAACCAGATACCCAGAGGAGTTACCTAAACTATAAAAGATTTAGAGTGTCTGATAGATTCTTTCAGTTTTATAGGCATTATCCCTTGATTCTATGGTTATTTTGTTTTCTTAATCTGAACGTAAATAGAATTAGAACATAAATTCTAACCTCAGAATTCTTCCTTAGCAAACAGCAAATAATAAAGCATCCTTTACTTTAAAAGGTTCACATTTTATCACAGAATCACAGAATGGTGGAGGTTGGGAGCAACCTTAGAGAACATCTAGTCCAACCCTTCTGCTAAATCAAGTCCACCTAGATCAGGTCACACAGAAACGTGTCTAGACAGGTTTTGAAAACCTCCAGGAACAGATGACTCCACACCCTTCCTGGGCAGCCTGTGCCAGGGCTCCCACACCTAACAGTGTAGTAAGTTTTCCTTAATGGAACTTTTAATGTTCCAACTTTTTTCTACTACCCCTTGTCCTGTCACTAGATATAACAAAAAAAAAGTGATGCCCCAACATCCTGACACCTGTAATTTAGATATTTGATATCTGATTTAGATATCTTTAAGTTTAATCAAAGGCAAGAAAATGAATCCACAGGTGCACAGCCATTCCTTTACAAAGGAACTACATCTTCACCGTATTAAAAACAAGAACACTGATTTTGTCCTGAAAAGTGTATTTGTATTAAAATAATTACTCTAATATTTGCATTATTACATATCATTTTTAGGAAAATATATCCTTTAATACCATATGTGCAGTTCATTGGCATAGACATCTCAGGTCCTTGAACTGTTTTAGTCAGTCGGTTCTGTGTGACCATAATGTAAATATGAGCATTTTGTCATGGGAGGTCTGATTCTTTCCCTTTTGTGATTGGGGTAATCACTAGCTACACTGTAACAGTTATGAATCATGTGTAAATGAGCAGGAATTTTCCTTTTTCTTACAATAGAGGTTGAAATTACAGTTTAGAATGCACTAGAGAAGTCTTATTTTAGTCTGCCTCAAAATATCTTTAGTCCTTTTGTAAGTAAATTTGCAAGTGTAAAATGACATTTTTATTATGCTTTCTGATTGGAATTTAAATTATTTTGGTTAATATTAGAAAAAAATAATAAATTCTGAAGATTAGACATAGTGCATGCATAAACATAAAGATAAAAAGTAAAATTCAAGTATAATCTAAACCAAATATAACTTCAGTTGCTTCACAGACTTATAATTCTGCAACATGTTTTGTGTCTTTTTGTGATAATTGGCTTTACTGCTTTTATATTGATTCAGTTTAACAGATTGGCTTATATGTTAGAATGATTTAGAATGTTATATTTTTTTTATTTTCCTCTTTAGATTTCTCTTGTAAGTGAAAATACACTGTGTAGTTTGTAGAACATATATTTCTGAGTTAACTACACAAAGCTATATTTTAAAGATTAAGCATAATGTTGTAGCATAACATAGTTACATGTTTATACCATAATGTGACATGAAACTATTTTTCTTGAGTATACTTGAGGTATTCGGACAGTCTCAGGACAAATTATTTTATTGCTTGTTGGCAGTTGACCATATTCTAAATACTCTAATAATTATCTGGTCATGGGAAGGAATTTCAAATAAATCTAGAGAATTTTCTAAATTGGTGGAGCTGTCTAGAACGTGACGTCTGGCTTCAACTTCTTGCAAAGGAGACAAAATCTAAAAGAAACTGAAAGTTTCTCTTGCAGTAGAGAGCATCCAGGACTTGGCACATTCACCTGAAATATGGCAGGATGAGGGATGAGAACTTGCATAAGACTTTTTCTTGGGAATTCCCAGTTGCTCTATGTGATTCTGTACTGTAAGGCATAAAATCCACCATGGTGTCAGTTAGCCAACAGCATTGCAGTGGGATTTGACAGTTTATATGAGGTTCCATAGTCTCTGTGGTGGAATTTCAAAAATTTTAGTGAAAAACTCATACTTCTATCAGATCAGCCGTGTTTCTTCATGTCCATTGTTTAATGCTCATTCATTTTGGAACCTGTAACAACATAGAGACATGTCAGGGTCTCACATGTAATCAGAATGGAAGCCTACATATTACAAGCAAAAATGAAAATTTACTTTTTGTTCTTTCTTTTCTTTATATTTCATTTACACTTTTACAAACAGCTGATCTATGTTATATAGTAGCAGATAATTTGTTGCAAACTAGTTTGCAGTTTTGGGACTAGAGAACCATCAGTTGCTAGCTCAAAGCGCATCCATTGATGGTTTTCTAGCAGTGCTTTGGGGTTTTTAAAAATCCTTTTATTATTGCTATTTCCATTTCTTTGTGTTGCAATGCACAAAAAATAACATTTAAGAAAAATAAAAATGGTGGCTTTCTATCTTGAGATGTCCACAACTTGAATGCATAATGGTGGCACATACTCCTGAAAACATCCATGAGGTCGGAATACTGTATGAAGCTGTATCAGACAACATTGACTTACCATTAACTTTCTATTCCAGCTGTATTATGTTTAAATCTTCAGACCTAAGCTGTAGACATAATTCCTTTTATTGTTTTGGTCAAAGGATAGGATTTTTGTCTGTAAATATTCCAAAAAAATTGTCTGCCAAGGAAAGTATTCTGTCGAGCATTTGTGAGTTAATGAAAGAGCTGCTTTAGCTTTATAGCTAGATTTCAAAAAACAGAATCTGGAGAAGTATATTGCAAATGTAATGTTACCCAAGCCTCTCTTAATGAGAATCTACATAAAGAATGACCCAGTGGAATTGCAACAGTGTATAGTGCTGCCATTTAGGAGAATGGAATCATGTCTCAAGCCTAGAGCATCTTCAAAATAGGGATTTGAAGTTTCTGGTCTCAGGGGACAAAGTAAGTGCTTTTCAGTTTCTTAAGCCATTCACTCTTGACTCTAAATAGCCTTCTATAGATAGTTGCTAATCGAGAGAAAGACTAAGATTATTAGAATATGCCTAATATACTGAAAAAAAAAATTGCAGGCTTGTTTTTCATTGTGCCTTTCTATGAGTGAAAAAATAATTGTCAGATGAACGCATTTTTAGAGGACAATGGTACATGTTAAAAAAAACCAAACAAGCAACAGCTTATGCCTGAAACATTTAGCATTGCTAAGTAATGCCTGGTTCAAGTACTAGATAGGTCTGTTAACATCTTCTGGGAGCTCCCTTCTCCTAAGATTGTCCATATTTCTCCTCCCCTTCTACTCTGACCTTGTGAGACCATGTCTGGAATATTTTGTCCAGTTCTGGGCCCCTCAACTCAAGGACAGGGAGCTGTTAGAGAAAGTTCAGCACATAGCCATCAAGATGATGAAGGGAGTAGGACTTCTCCTTTATAATGGAAAGCTGAGGGAGCTGAGGCTCTTTAGCTTGGAGGAGACTGAGAGGTAACCTCATTAATGTTTACAAAAATGTAAAGAGTGGATGTCAGGAGGATGGAGCCAGGCTCTTCTCAATGATGGCCAATTATAGGACAAGGGGGTATAAACTGGAACACGAGGTTCCAAAGAAATACAAGGTAGAATTTTTTCACTGTGAGGGTGATGGAGCACTGGAACAGGCTGCCCAGATGGGTTATTGAGTCTCCTTCTCTAGAGACATTCAAAACCTACCTGGACAAGTTCCTGTGTGACTTACTCTAGGTGGTCCTGCTCTGGCAGGGGGGTTGGACTGGATGATCTTGCGAGGCCTCTTCCAACCCTTAAGATTCTGTGACTCTGTGATTTAACCTGCCTTATCTGTAGTTGCATATGTGAACAGACTAGAAGATACTAAAGCGATAGGGCAAGGACCCAGCATTCTCCCAGATATCCAAGGTTCTCAGATGAAGGACTATATTACGATAGAATCTCTCTATACTAATGTAGTGGTTTTGCCTGGACCGGGTTTTTGGTAGTAGGGGGTGGGGGCTACAGGGGTGGCTTCTTTAAACTGATCTGTCAGAAGCTTCTCCTGTAGCTGACAGGGCTAAGGCTAATCAAGTCAAAAATGGACCTTGTAGCTGACCCAGACCTGGCCAATTAGTGGTTGAGGTAATGCCTCTGTGAATAACATATCTGAGAAGGGGAAGAAGTTTCTGGGCAGTTAATAGTTAATTGCTCTAGGAGACAAGAAAAAATGAAGGCTAGTGTAAAATGTAAAACAGTATCTCAGATATGGTGGCTAGAATCTCTTCCAATATATGTTTCCATCTACATATTTATGTAATGTAAAAAAAGAAATAGAATCTATATGTATCAAAAATAAGCCAAAAAGTGTTGTCAAACTCACCTGGGAGACAGATACACAAGACTTCCCAGTGTGGAATACTTAGTATGTTAGGAGATTTCTGTGGTGCTAATTGCAATACATCACCGTCATTGTTGCTGAGAAAACTCTCCTCAGGCATAGTGAGAGATAATGGTTAATATAGATACATTTAATTTGTGCTTTCATAGTTCACTTTTATTTCAATCTGTAGGTATAATCAGAACTTTGTTTAGTTTTTCTACTGCCGTGGACTGTTTAGAGGTAGAGTTATGAAAATTGCAGGCTTTTTAAAATACAAGACTTGAGCAAAGAGAGATTTGTTACCTCAGAAAGCTTTGCAAGTCATAAGTAATTGCCCACTAGCCCTCTGAAATAGCTTTATGGGAAAATGTACATCCTTCTCCATATATAAATGAAAAAAACTGAGATAGAAATGATTTCCTCAGGGCCATAAGCTGCAATTGGAATCAAAATTATTACTGAGTAGTTTGTGATCCCAGCCCAATACCTGGGCTGTAACAATACTTACAGGGTCTCCCATGTCTATCTGTCACTCCTAGAATTAGTGGCCCTGGGAGCTATTTCTCCGTGAATGACAATCATAGTTTACAGCTTCAACTTATTCAGGAACAAGTTTGGTGGATGAATTCCCTTTTTTTAATCTGTCCAGTGTTTCATTTCTAGGTATAAACTATGATTGAATGATTTACTTCAAATTGTTTCTAGTGAAAATGCTGCTTCTATAACTTCTTCCATGAAATATTTCCATTTCTATTAGCAAATATCAAGTGTTTTCTAGCACTTGGGGAAAAAATATCTCCATTTCAATGAATATTACTGTTTCATGCAATTGCATGCTGTAATACCTTTTATTTAGCTGACTTGTAAAGGTTGAAGAGAAGATCAGACTCTCATTTATTTCTGCTTCTGGTGAAGTTAAAAGTGGTACTTTACCAAGGTTAAGGGAAAAAAGGTTTTGATCCATTGAAATCAGGGGTCTACACCTGACACCTTTCAATTTGCAAGAGTTCTGCTATCAGCTGGCATGTTAAAAGGTTTTCCTGGGGTTCATTGATTCATGTGACCTGTCTAATCATCCCTTTCCTGAGATGATTAGGACATGCATATAGTATCTGGGCCTCATGTGTTCTTCAAAGTTTTCACACAGAGCCATTAAAAGAGATCAAAGAAACTGTTTGGAAAACATAAGAGATAATTCAGTGGCTATTTTCTTTAGGCTGTGAAAAACCTGAACTGCTCGTGTGCCTTAATTATTGCTATATTTGATGAATGTAGACCTTAAAAAAGAGTCCGTGAAGATCTCAGCACAGCTGAGTGTGAATCGGTAGAGCTTGCCTCTGGCAGGAGAAGGTTTATAGCTGCTTCTCAGCATATTTGAAAAATTATTGCTGCTGACGCATTGCAAAAAGGTAACATTTGTGTGCATCAGTGACTAAATTGCCCCCTATTATACTGCATCCCATAAAGTGACAAACCTCATCAATAAAAAAAATGCAATAAAGAAGGTGCTTTGGGATTTGTCTAGCTGAGGGGAACTAGAAGTACTTAATAATCTTGAATAGCTATATCCAGTGGCAGGTAGGAGGAGTTACTGATTGTTATTTGAAAATTACCAACCGTGGATGATTTTTTTTAAGAGATTTTCTTGTTTTCTGATTTACCATATAAAGTAAAAAATCAGTCATTATACCAAACATTAAAAAAATGAAAAGAAAAATCTATTCAAAAGTGAACAAATAATAAAAAATGCCAAGGGAAACAGATTTTTTTGATCTTTTTTTTTAAAGGTAACATTTGAAGAATAAATTTTGTCCGATCTTTAATGTTGGGAGGGCTGGGGAAACTATTACAAGTGGATGGTATCTAGAAAAGGTGGAAAGAAGAAATGATCATGACTGAAGGATGGATGTTGTGAGATGACCCTACAGGTTAAGACAGTTGGAAGAGCAATATTATTGAAGAGGTTAGAGAGGTTAGTATGTCTCTGAAGTAGCACCTTTAGTTCACTGGTAGTTAAATTCCTTCCTGATCTTGTGAGAAGATGAGAGTTTTAGTTTATTTTATTTTTTAAATTTCTAGAAAAAACAATATTTTTTCCTAAGTTCAACTGTGACAAAACAGTTCATGTATTCAGCCTAATGTAAGTATCAAGAAGGATATATAGCAATGTGTGTCTATGACCTGTAACTTCCTCATTGTCTTCCTTCTAGCAAATAAAGGAGGATAGAGTGGCTCTGTTATGTGCACCTCCTAATAGTGTGCACAAATACTTCTTTTTAAAAGTGTAAATCATATTGCAGCATGCACAAAATTAAGAATACTAATAAACATTAAATTCTGGTCCTGAATTTAATTCATGTATCTTGTACATCTCTTAAGTCTTGCTCTTACAAATGATTAGACACGCTTTTGCTATAATTGATAAAAGTAATCCTGGCTTCTATTCTTATGCCTGTAGAGGTGGCATAATGTGTGTGGTATCATCAGAAATTAAGCTTTCATAATGCTATATGCTTTCCCCGCTACGATGAAATAATTTCTTAACTGTGGAATCTGTTTCTCTGAACAAGACTAAGTACTACAGAAATTTGCTTTCATATAGTGTGGCCTATGAAAAATGACAGTTGTTCAGGAGTGAGTTCTTCCTCTAGTCTTGACATAAGATGGTATAAGGAGTCATAGAATTAAGGACAAAACAGAGCATTTAAATTATTTATTTATTAACAGTCATCTTTACATTTAATAATTGATAAAAGGCATGAACTTCTTTTGTACATACATCTAATAGGCCAAGAAGACCTAGCTTTGAAGTGGATAGATTTCAAGGTACCTATTTTGTACCTTTTGTCTTTCTCTGTGAAAGCAAAATTAATTTTTATTCTTGAATTTAGCTAAGGCTTACCCTCTATACCACAGCAGAACTGTGGTGTAAAGTAGAAAATACAACACAAAGGGAAATTGGGGAACTGAGCAAGATTAAAAAACAGTAAGAGTCCTGCATGAACTTTCCTGTTTAGCTATGGCAGTGATCTATTCTTGTGCATTTTATATAAGCATGTTTGTAATATCATGGCCTCAATTAATCAGTGAAAACCTAGAGAACCCTTGAAAACAGAGGCTTTCTGCTTCAAAGGGGGCTACACTACTTCTTACTCTCAAGATTATGTTGTCTTCCTCTTTTTGGCAGATATTTCTCTGAACCAAGCAGGATCATTCTACTATTTCCAGATTTTCTCCTTTCTGATGTGGGTTTTTTGAAGTTTACTTTTTAACACTGAGTTACAAATCATCCTACACTTTCACTGAACTGCAGAAAACTATTAATATTACATTGTTATGGGCCAGGTATGAAAGCTTCCATTGAAATGAAAATCTGCAGGATTCAATGCTTTTGAGTGATGAGAAGTTTTTAGATTAATTTTGTTTATCTGAAAATAATGTCTATGAAATTTGGAGGGAATTATATCTTCATCTAGATTTGCTGAAATACATGAATGTCACAATATATAATGGGAAGAGTCAGCAAGCCATTCATTGTTTTTTTACTAGTTGAAAGCTTAGCTTTAGCAGTTGCTATTTTACCAGACTTTTACAAATATTAAAAGGTTGTTGTGGAGTCTTTTTTTTTTTTTTCTGAAAAACATGGAGTTTTTTTTGATTACACTAATCTTTTGTTATATTATCAGATCCTTTGCAACTTTTGTGATGATTATTAGCAGTAGGCTTTCTTTTGTATGTCAGATAACTTTCAGATGTGTGACTTTTTAGGTAGGAGACAGTTCTTTTCTGGCTGCCTCATGTTGCTTTGAATTAACTTCAAGTTTTTCAATCAAGGACCTGAGAAAGTCTGCTCTTATGTAAACTAATCACTGATGAAGCTACCATTGATTAACTGTTGGGCTTTCATTGATTGCATGGTTACAGTTCCATGGGAAGATTTCAAACTTTATTTGTGTGGTATTTCTAAATCATAGAAGAGCATTTTGTGTATTGGATGCATTATGGCATGATTGTCAGATATAAATTAGAAAGAGGGGACAAGATTTTTCCCTTGAAGTGATGAGAACCTTTATATACTTTAATCCTGATTTGCTAAAATAAAGATTCCTTATGCTATTATTTTTTCTTTAAAAAAAACCAAACCTCAAACAGTAGGTTTTCCAGCATCATAAAATTGATTGGTGATCCTATGATTCTCTTTTACAAGCTGTAGGCTGCCCCTGATGCATTCACTACAACTCCTGGTTGGTTCGTGCTCAGTGCTGCCATCTGGAAGCCTAGGAAGGGCTGCAAGTATGTGCAAAGTTGTATCTGAAGATACGTCCTTTTTAGATGGCGTTCTCCTTTACAGGCCCTCTTATGAGAAATGATCTTTCTCAATCTTTTGCTGTCACGATTTCTTTCATAAATTCTAATTTACCTTTTTGAATATCTTAGCATTGCAAGACTGCAGTACTGCTGTGTTGAGAAGAGCAAGCAGGTAACCTTTCATGGCATTATTTTTGCTAATTATCCAATCAAGTTTAAGCTAAGAGGTCCCCTTTTGCTCATACCTTCCACAACTGGGGTAAAGCTGGCTTTATCTGCACTTTTGAGTCCTAGAGGTCATGTTTCTTGGCTATTTGATCCATCTAATTATTTTGCAGCCCCCCAGCCATATCCTTGGCTCTTTATGAACCCATGATCCTACAAAGGGCCAAGATTTTTGTTTCCAAAGAACCAAAAATGTTGCGTGTGGGAGATACATATTATCTGCTAACATATGCCCATAGGGAATGAGATCTAGTATCCTGTCTTGGACTTGCAAAACTCAACCTAGTTTCTGCCACTTTATTTCATGTTCTTCTTTGCCTTCATTGCAAAAAATCTACTGTCTTTTTGAGAAGATTATTCCTATCCTTTGGCTTATGGGAGTAAACAGCTCTCCAGCATGCCTATTGCTAGAGTGCCTCATTAGTGCACTTTCCTAAGGGAGGGACTCAAATACTTCAAGCTCTGTTCTGTTTTAAACAGTATTCTGTTCTGATCCTGTTCTGCTCTGAAAAGCGAGCCTTAAAGTTAGTATAGCTATACTAAATGTTTGAACTCTATCCCTTCACTTCTGCTAGGTACAACACCTCCTTCTTCAGTGTTAGTTGTGTCAGACCTTTCACAGTTTAGAATGAACTACAAACTGCCCAGAGAATTGCAGCTGAGCCAGACTGTAAGTGGTGTGATAACAACCTCTTGAAAAATAGAGTGCTTTTTCCCACTTCTCCAAATCCACACTTCTTTCCCTTTCTGTGTTATCCTTATTCTAGTAATGTCTTGTCTTTGTGGAAGTTACACCAATAAAGTCTAGTACCAGGAGCTACAAATGCCACAGTAATAGGTTTTTTCCCACCTTCTTTCCCTTTCTGTTTTGCTATTAGGACATGGCCTGCCCTCAGAGAGGACAGTAACAGAAAGCCCTCAGCTGAACCCACATATGTTCCTGAATACAATGAAAAAAAATTGCTTAGCAATTTGGATGTGGGGGATATCCTGTGGATATATTCCAGAAGTAATTTCAGAAAGTAGCTTTGACCAGTATCTGATCATGTTTCTACTATTTCTGGGGATTGTATTCCACTATGGCTTGCTTTAGAATGTGTTTTTTTATTTTTCCTATCAGGCAGGGTCATATAACCAGTTATCAGAACAGCAGTCAAGCTATTTAACTAATGAAAAATCTATGTCATTAACCGGTTTGTGGTATGGATGTGTAAGATCACATTTAGGTTATTTGGGGATTTGAGATAGAATATTTTCAGTGGTGGTATGGATAGAAATATTCTTTGAGTTAGACCATTATGTGATGATTACTCAGATTCATAACTGGTAATGAAATAGAATTATATGTGTAGACTCATACCAGTAGACAGTGCAACATACAGGAGTCAGAGATACAGCTACAATTTTTCCTCTAGGAAAAGAAAGATAAACAATGAAGTAACAAGGAAACAAATTCAGATGTTGATTTGTGAAAGCTAAATAAATAATGAGCAGCTCTCAGCTGCATGGATTTTTATTACTGAAAAAAGAGATTTAATATTATTGGGGTGACTTAAACACTTTTATCTCAAACTTTATGATAGAAGTTTATAGTTAACACTTGTATAAAGGAGAGAGTGGCAAAAGTTTATGACTTTTCAAACACAACCTCTTTTCACAAATAATGTGGAGTAACTATCATTTCAAATAATAAAGCTACCTAAATAAGATAATGGATTATTCCTGTTATCATTTTAATGCCTATATTTTTCTCAGTAAAGTTGATATGAAATGACAATTTTATCGTAATCTTCTTCACAAAATTTCAGTGCTGTAATTTGTAGCATGGTTGTAAACTTGTGACTGAGATAGAAAATAGATGATAGTATTTTTTGACTGGAAGAAACTTTTAAAATAAAAGTGGGCCTGTTTATATGCATATAATTATGATCGTATTTTTCAATCTTTTCTTTATATGAACATATTGGCTTTGGCAGATTGTTAATTTTACTTATAGGGTTGCAATCAAATTTAAAGAAAGTGTTTTTGTTGAAGCTATTATAATCTAAATCTGTTACACAGGGCCAGTGGCTCACTTCATCTCAAAGTAGTTACACTCCAGAGATGAATTGTTAAATAGTGTAAGAGAGTTCCAAATAGATAAATAATTTCATTATTTATATATATATGAGAGAAAGCTTAAAATGGAGAGATTACATCTTGCCATATGAACTGAACAGAAGCATTAACTATCTTTGATTTCTTGGCTCTAGTAGCTTTTAAACAAAAGTTTGACATAAGCTGTGAATGCTATGGTATTTGATTGTTAGATTCAGAAAATATGTGGGTGGGTAAAGGGAAACTTGGGCAAAAATATACAAAGAAGCCATTGTCTTGAATAACTGAATCCTTTGTTTCACTCCTCTCCAAATACATTTATATTATAGACTACAGTCTTTAAGAACAAATGTACTATATGAGACAGCATATGGAATTTAGGACTATTGTATACTTCAGATGCATGAAGGAAAAGATTTATCCTTAAAAACCGTTAGTTATATTCTGTGTCGTGAATGCTTAACCTGCTAAAGCATACCAGTAACTTTCTTGTATATAACACTGAAGTACTTAACATATGTGTTTTTAAAGCTCTTTCAATCTATACAGAGTTCTTAAGAATTTTACAGTACTTATTGAAGGCAGTTTCAGAGTGATATCTATTAAAAATAAATAATGTTTCAGAAAAGTATATGTGTTTAAAGGTGATTCATGCTTTCTTTCTTTTAAATAATGAGAATTGTGTACTGCAGGACAAGTTCAGGAAGTATAAAAGCACTTTAGAAAGGAAAGAGATTGAGTATGGTGTAAAATATTAAAGCTTTATACTGACAGATCTGTTTTTATTTAAATTTTTATTGAATTTTTTCTTTGAAGTAACAACAAGAGACACATATTGTTGGCAGATAAATGATGCTGTGCTGAATGAGTGGCTACTTAACCCTAAAACTGTCAGACACCATTATTTTCAGTGTCAAGGATTTGGAAAGCTTTATGCAATGTATTCTGTTCTTCAAATTAAAATGGTCAAATTTCTGTTCTTTTATACATTTATATGCCACAGCTACATGTGATATCTAGACTAGCTCAACAGGGAATGCTGAATTTGGCTCTAGACCTGCATACAACATGAAGCCAAATTATGCTTCAGGTTATCTTGAAAGCTCAAGCAGCAGTGCCTAAAGCACTGATGTTGTTCTTTTGCTCCAAGTTTTAGAATACACTAATGTCTGAAGTAGACACGCTGTTGTCCTAATTAATTAAATGTAACAGTGTAAGATTCTCTCAAGAGCACAGTGTGTTATTCTATGAAGACAAGAATTTGCAGTATGTTAAATTCTACTTCCATAGTTGGTATTTGTCTCTTAAATTGAATTTGAAGACATATGAATATTTTAAATTGGGAATGGTCATTATGTACATCTCTGATGAACTTACTGTCACAAAAGAGTTGTGCATTGCTCTTGCTAGTAATTTCATGTTTGACCGGATACCTTGCAGCTAACTTGCAGAAAGACTGGATAGGCCTGTGCTTTTGAGTGATAACAGTGCAGACTGTCCTCATTCCAATAACACATCCATTTAAATTTATTTGACCATAGTGTGAACCAACACTATCCTAATAGAATGGTTTGGCCTAAATAAAAAGTATACTAAATAAACAATATCCTAGAATGAATGGTTTGGGTTGGAAAGACCCTTAAACATTATCTCCTTCCAACCCCCCTGCAACATATCAAGTTGCTCAAAGCCCCATCCAACCTGTCCTTGAACACTTTCAGGGATGGTGCATCCGCAACCCATCTGGGCAATCTGTGCCAGAGCCTTACCACCCTCAGCCAAGAATTTCTTCCTTACATCTAATATTAATCTCTGTTCTTAACTTTTGAAGCCATTACCTCTTGTCCTATCACTACAAACCTTCCAACTTTCTAGATAACATTTGGTCACCTAATCCAACCTCCTGCTCTAAAAAGGGTTAGCTATGAGCTCACCCTCATGTGAGGAGAAGCTACAGCCCCAAGTCAATCCCTTAACATTATAGCTGACTTAGTCTTTTTCAAAATAGTAACAAAAACCGTGGAAAAAAATGTTAATGAGAAGTAGTTACTTCAGACTATTTACTACTTCACTTGAGATGAGGACAGGATTTTCTTTGCTGTTTTCAGAAGATATATGATTTATTCTGTAAAGTGGTGAAATGCTCTTCAAAGACTGCAAAGGCAGAGTTGTGTTGTGTATTGTGCCTGAACAGCAGGAAATGAGAAAACAGGTGCTAAACAGCAACGATTAGCATATGTATACCAACTGATGAGGTGTTAAACATAATCTCATGCAGAGGTGTCAAAACCCTGGCCAAAGGATCTGTTATAACCTGTTATGTGAAATAATACAGATGATATAAACCACAATGGCGTGTAAAGGGCTTCAAATATCAAATGAACTGATAAATATCACTACAAGCTATTTCCCAGGATATGTATTTTCAGGAGATTTGCAGTGTGTGCATTCAGAACCATGGCATTTCTCAACATGGTTAATGATTGGATAATTTCATGATGATTTCAAAGCGAATGCTTCGTTATGTCACTGCAGTGTAACCTACTCATTTGATCTCATATTTTGTCTTGTCACTTGTATCATATACTGTGTGACTATTTTTCTTCTTTACGCACTGTTTGCAGTGGAACTGGAATGCAAGATTTAGTGATCTTAGTTTAAATTGTTGACATGGTCTGCTGCTTTTCAGGCACTGAAATTATCAGGTTCTCTTAGAGACTATGCTCTTCTTGTTCATTTTTGTACCACATATTCTTTATATTCACTTAATGCATGCACTTAAGGGTAATACATGTGAATCTGATAGTCATGTATCTTTCATGATTTTTTTCCTTTAACTTTTGCTCTCTATTTTGTGCCTCAGGCATGATTTGAACTTTTTTTCCTTAGCAATATAACATTCATTGTCTCAATTTTCATTTTGTTGTCTTCGTGATAAGTGAAGGGTTCAGTCACCAGTAGAAGAGCTTGCAACTTTCAGCCATTAATATTTACTCGTATGCAATAGCCAAACTTTTTTTCAATTACAGTAGAATAAAAAAGTCTATTCTCAAAATAGATACTGCTTTCATTTTCTGCATCTCTTTCTTTCCTGTATTAATTTGGTAGTTCCATGAAAAGTAGTACTGTTAGGAACTGCCAATGGCCTGGAGATGACTTGGGGCCTTATTATGAGAGCTGTTCTCTTAATGAGTCACTATCCCTAGATGCATTAAACTCTTCCTCTTTCCAGCCTTCACCTGGACAAAAGCCATTCTCCCTTATTCATCTATTTTTTACTATTGTTATATAAATATTTTCGTTTGTAGAAAGCATACTTCTGCAATCAAGTTATGGCTGTGTTTTGAAAAATAATAAGATGTCTACAGCTGAAGACTAATCTCTAGAATTGTTTTATCCCGTTTGATCTTGTCTGACCTTGCTTGTATCCAAGTAAAACCTCCAGGTAGTTTCTGGTGCATTTAACAATCTCTCTGTCTTCTTTTACCATGATGGCTTTGTTAGCAATTTGACTTCATATTGACGATGTGACCAAAGTAGTATAAACATGAGGCGGGCTGAAAAATGGAAGAAGCTATGTGAACACTGTGGATGCTGGTCAGCATAAACTCCTTTAGTTTGACTATTAATCAAATGCATTATCAAATATATTGCAAATTGCAGTCTAATCTTGTGATAAAATATTAAAGGTTTACCTGCAGTAAATGATAGTATAATAAAACTTAGAAGTAGGAATGGTGCACTGGTTAACATAGTTCTTTTTAACTCTTAGTGGACAGCAGATACTCTTTACTGTATTTTGTAATCAATATATTGTAAAGAGACCAAGTCTGATGGGTGCTGAGCATGTTCATATCTCACTGATTTTTAGCACTGTATAGCAATTATTGAGACAATAGGACTTCCATTATTTTTCAGTGAGTGATTATTCCTAGTTGGCAACATTTCCAGAATCTTTCAAGCATACACTTACCTTTTTCCGTCTAGGTTTGCTCAGCCATAACAAGAAAGCATTTAAGGACACAATCAGATGAAGTTCTTCATATCTTACCAGTCAGTCTTGAGATATTTCAGAACTGAAAGCACATTAGGTTACAGAACCTCTACTTTATATAAATCAACGCTTATAAAATTGTTTAAGAAAAACACTTTCTTGCAGATTCCAAGTTAATTGCCAGCATCCAATTAATTAGATTTCTGAAAATATGGTGATGTGGGCAAATTGTGTTGTACTGTGTCATAGGGAGGCTGTGTGATTTAACTGTCATGTGAAAAAGAAAACTAAAAAAAAAAACGGCTGAAAAATCACACATCACTTATTTACAGCAGCAAATTAGCTGCTTGTTGATTCTTGCTGTCCCTGCAGGTCTGTTTAGGTTTTAAAAACTAGACAATATTTTTCTTCTGCATTATGTTTCTCTTTGTGTCTATATTGTTAATAAATAATGTGGAAACAGTTAAGGGTTAGCACATTTCCAATTTAGTGTTGAAATCTTACCCAAGTTATGAGATGGGGACGAATTTTTGGAAATTCCAAGAACACATAGCAGATGTCATTCATTAATATCCACTCAGATAATAGCAGAAGCACTTATTGCCAGTAGGCCTTGAGACATGAAATAATAAATCTTCCTTTTTACAGGGTAATTAACTGTTAAAAAGTTGTGAGGCCTCATTGGATGTTTTGGATGAGATTTAGAATATGAGTGAAAGACCTGGTATGTTTTCTGTTAGTTACTGCATGAAACCTTGACTGGTAGATGGCCACACAAACAGCAGTGAAGTGAAGCTTTGTGGCACCTTAGACAGGGTGTTGCAGACGATTAAATAGAGGTAATTACCTTCCGCTGTGCTATTACTGTTTTGAGATTCTTTTCTATATAGTGAGAAGGAGGCTGCAGTTGTGAAGCCCTTAATCCTACTAATAGAGCTTCTGTAGCACAACTTCATTTCTGCCTTTTTGCAAGGTTTAATATCTAATTTTTCCAATAATAGGTCATTTTCTTCCCACACATGTTAACCACACAGTTAATTTTCTCTTTTTTGACTGTGTTACACACACAAGCCAAACTTCCCAACAAATGTAACTGACTAATGTTTGGAATCTGGTGTGAGGGAGTTGAATTTTCATAGCTTAATTAGTGTCAGCAGGTTGCCAAATAATTAATGAAATTCTTTTGTGCTATCTCCAGCTGTATTTAATTAGACTGGTTTTAGAGGAAAGAAGTCTAGTGTCTAAATGTAGCTAGGTGATGATGATTTTTCAAAAAAAATGTCCTTTGTACCTCGTTAAAGGTTTTTTTCCCTTTCAAATTCAGAATTCTTCACATTCTGCAAATTAGTACAGTGTGTTCTGTCAGCATATAAGTGGTTAGCAAGGTTACTATCTTTATGATGGGACATGGAAGCATTTCTGGTTTCCAGTGTTTTAGATAAACCATTGAAGTTTCATTGAAGTTTTAGATAAACCATTGAAGTTTATCATGCAAAAGACCTGTGACTAATTAAAAATATGTTTGATAAAATCCAAGTTAGATGCTGATATATTCCAACCTAAGATATGGCATTATAGAAGAGGACTATATTAAATTGCAACAGGGAAGACCAGATCTTTATGTATTTTGTTATTTTAGAAGACTTCAAAATGTATAATCTAAAAGTAATGACCTATGAATTAAAATTTTGCTCAAGCCAAGTCTTCTGAGAAACACCTGAGTATTAATGTTACTGGATTTTCAGTTACAGGACTTATCTTACTATGAGGTCAACTTTTAGCATCTCTTTGTAGTTCAAAATTGGCTTTTGAGTTACTCCTACGTAAAAGAATAGTGATTTCTCTCAACTTTTTTTTAAAACAGAAAATGTATTTTAAAATAACAAAGTAGATAAAATGAAGAAACTTTTAGATCTTGATAAGAAAAGCAGCAGTCATAGAGGATCATTATCATCTTTCCTTTCCTAACTAACTCATTGACAAATACAAGCATTGATTATTTGCATTTTACTCTTTCTTTCTTCTGCATCTTTTATAGTTATGATAAATTACCATAAATAGAAGGACCCCCCTTGGGTATTGGTTGATTTGGAAGATTTCAGCATATCAATGGAGAAAAGATTTCAAACATTAACAAATGGCAATGAATCATTGTGTCAAAATTTAGTACTTGAGGGCCATTTTCAAGCATAAGAATATTTAACTCATTTTTATTGAAGTAATAAATTAAAAAGCTGAGCAAAAATACAGCTCTGTATTTACAGGAAGTTAAATTTAAGGTGTAGCTTAATAATTTCCTTTAGTAGACTTAACTGTGTATCACCACCCTCTAAATGTGAACTGGGAATGGGGTATTTATCCAGCTGACTGCCTCCAGAAGCAAAACTGAGCTTTTAATTTGACAATCACGACATGAATAGCTTCAGTCCACGATTCAGAAATAACACATAGATTGTCTGGACACAACTCTGCCTGTGCTTAGTTATACATGGATGGAGAGGTATCAAAATTCTGTCTTCATGAAAACAGAATGTCTCTAAATGGTTTTGCTAAATTTTTTAGTTTCTATTTAGGAAAAAAAGCCAGTCCATTGTTGAATGTGCCTTTATGTATTTATGTGTTGGTGTTAATTTCCTCAGGATGATGCCAAAGCATCATGGTTTTAAAAAGTATGTCCACAAGTGGGAGCAGCTATTTACTTTCTGTTCATTTTGTGATAATCTTGTCAGTTCATCATAGAGTTCCTTGGGCATCTCCATCCAGGTGCACTCAAATTGCAGCCATTCCGAATTATATACTTACCTTGGCAAAGCTTCCTTCCCTCTGTACCAACATAATAGCTACAGCTAGCTAGAAAATTCACTCCACTGATTTTTTAAATTAAACAATACAAGCATTTAAGTTATTATATATAGCAAATAGGAAGGAAGAGTACTGGAAGGAACACCATGCATGACTGAATCCAGTTTCCTGCTAGTGGATTCAAGCATAGGAAAGGGATGGTAAAATAAATTGATCAAAACCATAATCTCAAAACCAGTTAGGATCTTTATGTGAACTCTGCTAATTCCTATTCCTGACTCTGTGCTATACCTATTGCACACTGACAAACTTCATTTTTAAGTCTCCAATATTTCTGTCAAGGTATTTCCTTCACTTTGAAAAGTGTGAAGCAGCAGTGTACCTAATGGCTGAAACTGACAAGTATGTTTTAATTCCTGCTATTGTAAACTTACACGAGTGCTGTCAGAGTTACCTTCTAAGGATGTTAATATACATAGCCTTGAAAGCCATTGCTTTCAATTAGGAAATAAAATCGTTACTTTTGTGCTTAATTCCAGAGCCATGTGTATAGAAAGGAAAAAAATCCTCTCAGGTAATGTTCAGCATGATTTGTACAGCGTTAGCAGTTCTTCATTTGCAAATTGTGTTGTGATCACAGGTAAGCTGATGTATCTCTGCTGATTACAACTGAATTGATCTCGCTTAGTCCAGCATTTAATTTGACTTTCTACTGCAAAGGTATATGAAAAGAGTAGTGTGCTAATAATGTATCCACTAAATCTATTCTTTATAGTTCAGTGGGGAGGTAGTTGACTATTTTATTATGGGAAAGACTTATACTTAAAAGTTAAAGGGGCAGTGATAGCTTTTAGGCCTAACATTTAACTTGACTTAGTAAGAAAAACATCTTGACATTTATTTGTTTTGAATTAGAGATAATAACTTTTTTAATGTATATCTAGATACATTTGTTATGTAGAAAGAAAGAAGGATGACTAAAGTAGGTATACATTTTGTTTTCATGTTAAGATAGAGTTGAATCTCAAAAGCCATATAGCTTTTTAGTAACTTTGTTGTTCTTTATTTTTTTTTTAAAGAAGTTTTAGAGTAGAGTTACTCAATGTTGTCTGTGCCCAACTCTGCCTTCATTATAGTGACTATGAGATTATGGGTTTGGATCTCAGTAAAGATTATGATCATTGTTTTATCTTTATTACTGTTATATGTAGTGCTATTTAAGTTCCTATGTCTGAGAATTATTCAAAAAAAACCCTCTCTGTGGATTTCAGGGAACCAAACTGGGGTTTCTGGTTAAACCAAAAAAATTTTCAAAATTGAGGGAGAAGCAAAAATATGTAAAGGTAAAAATCTGTTAATGTTACTATTGTGAAGTACAATTTGGCTTTACAAACAGTTTGTAAATGGTCAGTGCTTTCCTCAGCTATTTGCACGTTTGACTTTAATTGTCCTACCTAAAGCAGTGAAATAAGAATGCATAAATTTCCAAAATGGAACATTTTTTCATAATAATCAACTAGCTGAAATAATACAGCTCACTAGATTTCATTTGCATGGCAAGGTTTTGATAACAGGGGGAGCTAAAGTTGCAGCATCTGTGCAAAACTGCTAGAAGCTTCCCCTATATCTGGTACAGCCAATGCCAGCCCACTCCAAGAAGGACACACTGCTTGCCAAGGTAAGGCCCAACAGCGATGGTGTTAGTGCCTTTGGGATAACATATTTAATTCTGCAGACACTAAGATCAGGGAAGAAGGAGGGAGAGGAGGTGCCCCAGGTGCTAAAGCAGAGATTCTCCTGCAGCAGTGGTGAAGACCATGGTGACCAAGCCCTGCCCTCAGCAGCTCATGGAGGTCCACAGTAGAGCAGACCTGTCACATTTCAATTTTCCTCTTCCTAAGGAGATTTAAACTGTCAGAGCTTGTGAATATGCTTGGTTCCTACATGGTTCTTCTTGAGGTTTTTCATGCTCTTCATACATCCTTCCTCACTCGTACCTCTACTGTTCCAGAGCCCTGCAGCAATCAGCTTGTCGCCATTACTGTGGCATGTGGGGATTTTAACGGTATGTTTTCACATGCAGGTGTTTGAAGTAGTAGTTATTTTCTTTTACAGGCTGTAGTTCTTTCAGGGCTTGGGAATGGGGACGTGTAACTTTTAATAGTGGCTTCAGCAAGTTTTGACTGGCAACAATGTTATAAAATGGAAGAATTGCTTCTAAGCTTTAGTAAACAGATACCTTTTATCTTTCTGGCATCTGGTCCTCCAGCTTGAAGCTAAACTAGAGGTATCTATCTGGAAAAAGGACATAAGCAGTGATGTAATAAATAGAACAGTGTTCAATTTAACTATGAGTATTATGATTTTTATGTAGATGAGCACTAACCTGTTTTATGAGTCACGCATATCTCAGTTCTGAAGACCTGCTTCTGTGACTTAATTATATAAATAAATAAATATGCCCTCAAATCTTGCCAAGAAAAAGAAGAGGTTCATATGATGTGTATAACTGATCATCTGAGATGACACAGATATATTCTTGTGCAGTGTTGGAGGTGGAGGGGTGAAAAATTCAGAGACTACACCTTTGTGAGCATTTGCTTTTTGTTTCTTTAATAAGCTCTTTTGATTTACCAAACAGGTTACAAAGGTGGTTAGAAGAAAATGGTGGTCCTTATTTGTGGCTGCTGACTAAGTAGATTTCTGCCCATGTATTGAAGTTTCCATTAGTGTCAGATTTTTAAATTTAAATTTTATAGCATGCATATTTGCTACTGGGAATTGCAGTCAATTCACTGTAACAAATAAAATCACAGTAAAACAACTTTGGTTTTTCACAGATCACAGATTATTGAATCAATGCTTTAACATGGAAAGTTAGCATTTAAGATTTATGTTATTACTGTCATTTTTGCTCTAAAGAAGCTTCTCAAAAAGTACTTTCGCTTTAAAACTGCCTAAGTGCTTTATCCTACACAAAGAAGGCAAATGTAACTTTGCACTATTGAACAGTAGGACAAAAGCTGCCTGTTAATAGACCAAGGAAACAACTGGGAGAAAAATGGAATAGCTGAGTTTAGACAAACTTGTACTTTTTTCTTAATGAGCAGTTTAACTGCCAATTGATCAGTCATTTAGCATTACAGTAAATGGTCAATGAAATATATAATGATGCAGAACTGCACTTTAACCACACTGAATTTTGCAGCAATCAAGAACACTTAAAGACAGAAAAATAAACACAGAACAAATTTCTCTTTGTGCTTACTTTAAAAAAAAACAAACACAAAAAAACAAATAAAAGAGCAAAACCAAACGTTCAGGCAGCCAATCAATAGCATTCTTTATTGTGTGTGGTGGCACACTTGCTCATGAATTTCCATTTTGCATTTTTGTCTTTTGTTTGCTTATTTAATGCTACAGGATTTTTTACTGTTGGATTTCAGTTAGATAATAGTTGCATTTTTAAGACCTTGAGCTCACAAATCTTTATGTACTTGTTTAATTTTCTATGTGTGAGCTCAAGGCAGCTGTCCAAACAGATGAAACTGAAAGCATTTCTATGTGCTGCAGTATTAATTCCTACATTAATGCATTGGTAGGCAAGGGGGAATTTCTATTTTTAAGAATTTAAACATGGAAAATATTTTAGTTTTCAGAAACAAATCTTAGATTCTAATCAAGTAAATATCAGAGCACATCACTGTCTTGCTTCTCACCAAAAAGATGGTATCAAACAATCCTTTCATCAATGACATTTGCTAATGTGAATGAGAAACACTAGTAAAACAAATAGGATTTTTTTCTAGTTTTCTTTGCATAGGGTGTGGTATGTACCATTATAGACAGTTGCCTGTGTGAATGGGTTATCGGTTACCTAATTTATAACGTGTGAAAATAGACACCTGCTAACAGAACTGGAATAGAAAGAGAAGAGTCTCAAAAGAGCACTGTTCACATGACGTTTACCCCTCACCCCTGACTAAGGTCCTCTGGCACTGAATACACTGTTTGGAGGGTTGTTAAATATTTGACTTCTATGTTATGACCTCCTCTTTCAAGTAAGATGGGAAATAGAAAGGCTCAGTTTGACATCTCCCAAGAGATCAGGTGGAGTAATGGGTAGCACTTACCTTTTTTGATTCTGAAGTTAAAGAAAAAACTTTTTTTTTTCTCCCTAATAACTTGCAGAGAGCAAAATTGCTATTCTCCACAATGTGACCTAATGATCCTGAAAGGCTAAGAGAAAGTCATAGCATACATATAAAAGGAGCTTTTGACAGGACACAGATAAGTGACTCTGATGCGTCTTCCATTGACAATTTTCATCTTCAGAAATGCTCAGATTTCTAGGTACTAGCCACTTACTTGTGAGCAAACTTTTCAATGGGCTTTGAAGGATAAGAGAATCCCTGTTTCTCTCTCATGTATGTGTACCGTACATGAACAGCCCAGCTTTCTCTTGCAAGGGGTGCAAGTAATAAATTTAATGTTCAAGTAGTTTGCAAAAGGTACAGGGGAGTTTGGCAATTGCAGTATTAAACAAACTAATTATGATAGCATTAACAACTCTCTTCTGCATGCAGAGCTTTAATTAAATTTGATTTTGTACCTAACAGAACTGTTTCTGAGCTTTGAAAAGAGTAGTAGTTCTGTTATTAAGACTGAATGTGATTAACATTAATTATTGATTAAACTTCCCCGTATCTTCATATAGCATCAAAAAGAGATTTATTGATGAATTCTGAAAGGTCTTACAACTGTAGTTATTATGCTGTAATTCCTTTTGACTACAGCTTAACTGGAGCATTCACGAGATTTCTTTAAACATGTGGAAACTGAGCATAAAGTCTATCTCCTCGACATTGCCAATTCAAGCAATTTAAATATACTTGAAATATCTATCTTTATTGAAACAAAAGTTTGTGTTGGAGGGGTTTCTTTGGAATTTTTTTTAGAGATGAGAGGGGAGGGAAATGAAGCAATATAGACAATAGATTGTGATGCTAACCTGAGATACAGGAGAGGCAGTTCACCCCTGGTTACATATCTGGAATAGAATATTCTGCAGCATTTCAGTCAGTTTTATGGATCTCCATTAGTAAAATTGGCTCTAAGAATATTCTCTTTCATTTTTTAAATCATTTTTTTTCAAAGATAAAGCACTATAAAATGTTTTGTCTTTGACAAATCATATTGCAGAAAAAATAAATAAAATTACTGTGTAAATAAATAATGCTTGAGTGAGGAAAATACTATAACATTGATCTTCAATACCTTTGGGAATCAGAATTATTGTCACATTGGATTATTAATTAGTGGAAGTCCGTTGCAGAATTCTGTCTTCAAATAAATTGTCATAACTTGTAGTTTTTAAGAGGAATTTAAGACCATTTCAGGTTAGTTGACCTACATATTTATCAACTATCCCATGCATTCAGTAAGTATTTAAATGATGTCTTCTATATTAAACAAAGGATAATTAAAGGATTATGCAACTGGGAGATGCTTTAGAAGGGTGACTGCAGGACCAGAGCAGCTTCAGGAACCTAGTTGCAGGTGAGAATTACACATCCAAACAGCAGGATATACAAAAAGTTAAAGTAGTAGCTTAGGGGAGAGGAAATGTTTCTTTCCTTACTGTGTCCTGCTGGCTATACTGGGTAGGTAATTTTCGACTGGTATTCATGACTCTTCCTACCGTTGTATAGGGAACTCATTACCTAAATTACTGAAATGCTGAAAAATGGATGTTCCCCTTCAGAATGAGGAGAAACTTACAACAAGGTATTTTTGGCTGTTTTCAAAGTGTGTTAATTTTTTACCCTTTAAATGGAGGAAAAAAACTTAGTGATTTTTATGATTGTATTGCTTGTTTTTTTAACTCTGAAAAGCCAAGGAGATAGAAAAGAAATCAAGCTGTAACTAGTATCACATCAAGTAGAATGGTTTTCATTTTTCAAAGTATCAAGTTAATGAAATATTTCTTTGGGAACAAGTGTTCCAGCACTGGCAAAACGTTACATACTTGTTAACACCATGGAAGGTCACCATACTCTTATTACTGCTGAGTTGTGGGATTATTTTAATTGGGTTTTGCTCACTGATCTGCATGCTCAATTTGCACAGGATGCTAGAGAACATGTGGCCTTGACATTAAAACAAACCCCCTACCACAGCATAATTAAAGCTGATGCTAATCCAAGTGTAGACTCAGAATTTTGTAATGTCTTGTGGACAAAAGCAGTTGGACACTTGACACTGAATGTTTGCAATCAGTAGTTTGTATGCATAAAGTACATATAGAAAAATTAAAAGTGTAGATGTGTATGATTTGGTCAGTGAGTACAAAACTGAGGCATTCAGATGAATTATTTATGCACCATATTTTCTCTTATTTTTGATTTCTCCCATATAAAGTGATTCATATGAAGAACTGACGTACAACAATAAAAGTTTATCTTCACTTTGTATTAATCTTTTTGAAACTGAAAAGTAACCTTACCTTCACTTCTCCACATTCACAACAGGCCAAGCTGTACAGAAATCTTTCCTGTGTGTATCTTTCCTTTCTGTGTAACACAATGAAATTTCTATGTTGTGCTGCCGCTTTTCTGGACTTCGGATCATGTGTTATTTCAGGAGTGGGTATTAAGCAAGTGTGTTGTAGAGCTTGTAAAGAATATTTCAGATGAAAAGTTTGCTTATGAATCCGATGTTTGTAACAGCAAGGGCAAGATTCTTTTCATGACATCTCCAGGCATTTATATTTCTAAAGCTGGTGTTAACAATTCTGTAAATAGAACTGTAGAAAAAAAAATAAAGGAGCTGATGTTTTTTTTTTTTTACAGAATTTGTTTTGGTTTTGGTTACGATTTTTTTTTCTTAAGTCTTTTACAAGTAGATAATAAAGAATAATGTTTTACTTTGTAGCCTTTATGACCTTATCTTCTATGCCAGCATGACAGTATTAGCCATGTTACTGCAGTAGAGTCATTCTCTAATTTATTTTTGAGCATTTTCTAGACTGCAGAAATAGATCCTGTTGTAAAAGGATAAAAGCGTATTATTATTTCTGATGCATTTTCATATACCTTTAAATCAGAATTCATACTATGAATCGAAGATACCTTAACAGGAAAAAATGTTATAGAATGTTAATCAATTCTGTTTCTAGTTTCTTTATTTCCTCTAGTTTTCTCTTTTTAATGTGGGAGGTAGCTTTTGATTTTCTAAATAATTAATGAGTAGATGATGTCAAATAATTTCCTGAGCTGAGGCACTCAAAGACATACTAACAGAAAATGTCTTAAAAATAAGAATTTATTAAATTAAATGGCCACTGTTTATAAGTAGAGATCAAAGTACAGACATGGAAGATAAAGAGTTCTTTGTTAGAGAATAACACCAAATAATAAGAGAACACTATCTGACTTTGCTTAAAGGATAACTATGTTAATCTATGTTCCTTTGACATGATTTTTAAGTCTCCTAAGGTAATAGATAATGTTATATCTGATATGGAAACTTTGCAAGAATACCAGTGGTCTTTAGAAGAAATTAGTGCATGAAGGATATAGCATGTTCTCAGTTACAATGAGAAAAGTGTAAAAGTTCTGGCACTCTGGGTAGCTGGGAAAAGTGGAAAGATCAAATGTATGTGAAAGGTAATGTAATGCATTGGTTCTCCCCTCAAAAGCCTCTGTCAGATTTGTGAACTGTGCTACGTGTCTAGCAGGGAATACTGTCAGTCTACAAATCCACAAGCAGAGTGTGACTGAGGCTTAAACAGAAATGTAGAGCATTCTCCTTTAAAAAGCTCTGATTAGGTGAAAAGTATGAATGTATCAAATATTTTAACTGTTAAAACCTCTAGGGAGTTGATGTTCATAGGCAGGCCTTTTCTGTGTCAATTAATAATTCAGATAAAGGAAAACCACAATGGACAGGTTTAGCTTGGAGACTTGAAAATAATTATATTCCAACCAATCTTCAGAAGGAACACACAGAGTATATTAACAATGGATCATGACATAGATTCTGGCACTTAGATGTAACTGTTCATGTAAATTACCAGAAGCAGGTTTTGTGATCCTGTACATTTTGTACAGTCATTCACAGCTCATTAAACCTTCACTAGTGCTGTCATTCACTAAATACAAAGGTAGCATAAGAACAGCATAATTAAAGTGTTTAAGTCAGACTGCTGTTGCTAAATTTCTAAACATTAACTACTCTACCTGCAACTCACCCTGGTTTTGAGGAATAGGGGTTAGACCAGATAATAAGCAAGATTTATCCTGGTGCACCCCAGAAGCTTTGGTCTTTTATTGAGCTAGTAGATCTTCTCTATGGTTAAAACTTTGATGTCAAGGTATTCTAGATACTGAATAGATACTAGGTATTCTAGATACTGTGGTCCTGCTATCCTGCTAATTCTTAAACTAATATCATAAGCATAGTATAATAGTATTTTTTGGGATGAGATTGTCATTTGGCAATAAAGTTAAAAGCAGATGAGTATAGGTGGACCATTTGGTGGCATACTGATAATGTTTGTGTGGACCTGTGCTCAAACACAGAGTTGAACTTATATTAAACAACAATTTCACTTAAGTATCACATTTGATGTAAGAACAAGGAACAAGTATTTAGTTAATTTATTTTCTATCAAAATTTTATCAGAGAAAACCCCTGTATATGTGTGAGTGACTTCTCCTGTGTACATCACTTCTCACGTGTTCACCGGTTTGCTCTGGAGGACTTCACACATTCGACACATATTCTTCTGCTTCTTTGACCTAAATAAGCTTCAGTGGTCATGATTTCTTCCTTGGTATTGCTGGCATGCTTTCTTGGGAAACAAGAACAGATGACCGGACATTGTTCCCTAGACTAGCTGATGTTGTAATTCAGAGGCTTTAGAATGGTATTAGCACAGAATTTTCCAAACTGAGAGCTTGAGCTTAGTGTAATGCAGTCAGAACTACATGTATTCTTGACCTGAGAGTAATCTAACCCAGCTAATTTAGGAATTTTTGGCCTGGATACTTTTGTGCCTGTCTGACAGAAAATGCAGATGTCGCAGATTTAGTGAAACTCACAGAGCAGCTGCCTGTATTGACTTACCCAAGGTTGCCTCACCCTCAGCACTCTGAGCACACTATTTCCTATAGTCCTTCACCTAACAAACAGTCTTGATTTGCAATTCATTTTTCAACTAAAAGCAGATGTGCAATTTAACTTAGCCAAGGTTTCTGAACATCAAAGCTGTAATAAAAAGTGAAATGTACCAAGGCACCAAAGCTAGTCACTGCAACTCTGACAGACGTAAAAGGAACAACCAGAAGTAATTTATCTCCCACTTCAGTCCTATTTCTTGGTCTCTTGATTGCCTGTATTGCATAAATATTAATTAATTTCTTATTTCTCATTTAGTTTAAACTAATTAGTTCTCTTGCTAAATTCTCTCAATCACAGGTGTGGTTCTGGGAATCACTAGCTGCAGGAACTTGTCCCACTGTTTGTCCCTTCCCTTGAGCAACTATGTGGCAAACTTCCCTCTCTCAGAAAGCTCAGGTGCTCCAAAGCTATACAGCCAGTAGCTTAAAGCATACCTGTCATTTCAGGCTGTAGATGCCTTTATTCAGATGGACTGCAACACAGTCCTCACATCCTATCAATACTCATTAAAAAGAAAAAAATAATCCCCCATGTGGAAGAACGGGACACCGTGGTATGAAGCGCAGAGGAACCCAGGGACACCATGGTGTGAAGCTCAGAGGAACCCTGGGCCACCATGGTGTGAAGCTCAGAGGAACCCTGGGCCACCATGCACAAGTGAGATGCAATCTGAGGTTCATTCCCTCCGTGGGGACATAATTAACACTGCAGATGTAGTTGTAGTTTCTGACTTAAAAGGTTCAGCTTGAAAGTACTATTTCTATATGTAGTTACTAACTGTGGCCATTCTTTGGTTAATTTGATCTAAGATAATGCTGCCTTTCAAGAGGAGAGTTTTATTCTTCCTTCTGGCATCAGCTTCAGTGCTCCCACAGCTGGAGAATAATCTGCAGCAGCTTGGCAGAAAACTAAAAAGGCCAAATAAAAATAGTTGGCACCATCAATGTTTGAGCTCAATGGGCACACCAGCACAAGAGAAAGTGTGGGAGTTTGCAGGAGTAGCAGTGCCAAATGCATTGTCACCCCTCTCATTGTCAGGCCATAGTATGATCAGCTTAAGCTGATTGTGCAGCCACAGGGTCAGGTTCTTAAAAGTAAGAGTTAAGTGCTTTGGAAAAAGAAATCCTTATCCCTAATAAATTCTACATCTATTGTATATTCCTTATCTCTGCACATGTAATTTGGGATATACATATCTCAAAATATTTCATGGTGTTTTTAACCAGCATTTTAAAAACTATTTTGTGAACAAAACAGGGCATACTACAGTGGTGGTGCTCTGTGCTTTAGTTCTGCATTTTAGTGCAAATGATAAAATCCTGTTTGCCTAGCTCAAAGCATGTTTTTTATATGTGAGAATGTTCCTGTTTTTCATTGCTATTCAATGCAGTCTATTGTTTGTATAATTAATGTAATTATTGCTAATCATGTAATTACTGTAAATACATGTAATCAGTGATTCTAATTTGTAATTATAGAATTTTCATGTTTATTTGTGTAAAAGTGCTTACAAAACTTAGTAAGAGGAAGAAAAACTGGTCATATACAGAAGGTAATTTTAAAAAATTGAAAGAGAGAAATTGCACAAATTTTTGCCAACTACCAAAAGGAAATTAGTTTTCATTATTTACTAATTGGGTACACATTTTAATTTTTTTTATAAGGGTAATAATTACATTACAGAAGCCTAAAACTAATTTTCTTTCCTCTTACATTATAGCTTAAATGAGTTAGAAAAATATTACATTAGTAGAGTGTAGGTGCCAAATTTAACCTGTAATTACAGTAGCCACTTGAAGTAGAATTACAGCACAAAAATTCTAACCAAAAAGATAAAAAATATTTTTACAAAACTCCCTTCCCCCTGTGACAATATACAAAGTAAGTTATTTGCAGAGAACTGGCTGTTGTTTTCAATGCAGACATAAAGCTTGTGCTAGAGAGTGCAATTATCGAGTGGAGAAAAAAATGTCAGATGGAAATTAGCGTCTTACCATCTGCAGATCACAAAATATTTCACCTGTTGCCATCTTCTCATTTCTCCTCCTTCTCCATCCATAGAAATTAGAGGTGTTCTTGCAGTCTTAAACTCTATCTGGGCTTCTTTAAGCAGAGATCAGTAGCTCTGAGTTTCAAACCAATTTTTTTTGTTTCTTTTTGTTACAGCTATTGGTTGCTGATATTTACAGCTTGTTTTTTTGTAAGAGAGAATCTGTCTTAGTACTATGACAAATTGTTTGCATTTTTTGTTTGGTCATCAAATTGGGAGTTGAAGAAATCAAATCAAATCTTTCCTAACTGTACTTTGAACCTCTCCCTTTAATTGTCCTTTATGTCTGTTATACACAAAATAAACTGGGATCTTTTACAGCTTTTTAATTATTTGCAAGAAAAGAGAAGGAAATAATAGCTAGATGTGCAATTGTAGGTTTATGATGGTGGTGATGCTTCGTCCTCTATCTAAATGATAGAGGCACTAAATTAGTATGAGGGAGACATGAGTTCAGATTTCAAATATTAGTCTGATTAGGCTTTAAAAGAGAGTGTCCTCAGTTATTCATGTAGATGCTGTTTCATTTTGTGTATTTACATCTCTGAATAGAGGGAAAAAAACTCTGTCTGTAGCTGATGATTGGAGAACAATCCAAAGTTCAGAGCATCTCTGTGTTTACAAGTGCAGTGTGGATTTGTGTTGTTTTTTTTTCTTCCAGTTACTTGAAATTATTCCATTTCTTGTCCAGTTTAATTCCATAAAAGGTGTAACTGCTTCAAGAAAATTAGTTGTGAAAAGCATTTTCTTTTTGTTGACAGTTAAACTTAAAGCAGAGGACTTTCAAACAGCTTCTATACTGTCTATCAAAGTTGTTCAAGGATCAGTATTTCTAAGCCTTAGCATTAGACAAATATCAAAGTTTACAAAACATTCTTCTAATCGCAGAACAGATTTTTTTAAAAAAGAATTATTTTTTTTTTAGTGGTTCCCAGTATTAATAAAACAGGGCTGATAATTAATCTACTTTCTGGAGTAAGTAATGTAATTTGCTCCCTGTCTAATGTGGATGCGATTTTAATACAATGATAAATTCTGTAAGTGCATCTGTTTGTGACTTCTAATGATACAGTAGCATATTCATGACTTAGTGAATTACAAACCTTAAATATCTGCTCTGTTTTTTGAGTCTTGGCTTTAAATGATATCTCTGGTCTTTAGCCTCGAGCAGAAAATGCCTTCTGGATTACATGTGAAATTTCTTATTACCACACAAAGCTTAAATCCCCCAACCTCATAAACTTCTTCATTAAATGATGACTGGAAGCAATGAGTTCCATGCGTTAATTATGTATTATATTAAAAAAAATGTTCTGCTTTAATAATTACTTCCCAGTTTTCATTAACTCTCAGATCATATCTGATGAGATGGTGCATTTTGATTTATATCATTCATTATCTTATATACTTCTGTCATATATTTTCTTAAATCAATACATTATTTTTTTATAACTTCTTTATATAAAAACCAATGTCATCAGTTTAATTGATTAATTTTGAAGATTAGTATTGTAATCCAAAATGTGTTAGAAAATACATGCTTTGAACTAGAGCAGCACTGGAGTAGTAAACATGAAAGTGATTTCTAAATTCTCAGCATCTCAGTTTTGTGATTTGATGGATGTGGTTGAATATTTAACATTTCTAGATACCCTAGATCTATCAAATGGCCTTATAATGTAGTCTTGGTAAATTTTTATAACAGAGGATCACGGCTAAGTTGAAAGTGCTGTTAAAACCTCAGTCAATGTTTTTCAGGCAGATTGATAATGCTGGTGCTCTTGTTGAAGATCATATCTTAATCTGAATCTCCGTCAGCTGTTGGCAGTTAGATTTCCTTGTTGAAGTGAGAACTTGCTTGCACTGAGTTCCATATAAATGTCAGTCTGGAACAGGTGGAATGCCAGTGTTTATAATGCCAAGAATACATATAATGAATATTAAAAGCATGAATGACTTTTTCTAGAGAAAACTCATTGCTCAAGTGACATAAAGTCCTCCAGCCTATTTAAAACTATCTTCTGGAAGCTGGTTGCTGAGGAGTCTGGCTTTAAACTAGCATAACACATAGTAATGTTCCCAAGAGCTACTGGGAATACAATTTTTGACTGCTGTAACAGTTAAAAATATAATGGTTTAGCATCTGGTGTGATGTAAAAAGTATTTGTGCAGGAAAAAGGTGTGTATTAGTATCCGATTTCAAGAATCTGTATAATTAATTTATCATATTCTTAAATCCTAGAAAATATGCAGGAGTACATTGAGAAACACATATCATCGAGTCTCTATAGACTTGAGAAATCATATGAATAGGGCACTCTAATATAATAAGGCTAAACCAGCATATTGTCTAGGTTGTGTTTATGAAATGTGAAATCAGATTTTTTTCATTTAATTTTTAAGTATTAAAATTTTTTGAGTTTTGCAAAATGGTACATTTATAAAGACTGTAGATACGTGTCATGATTGAGCTTTTTTTTTTCCAGCAAGAATTGTTTATTATATGATATATCTCACTGATAATCTGGGAAGTTAGTCTTTGCTTTAATCCTACAGGTGACCTTGGATCCTGATGCTTACGCTTCTAATGGCATAATTTCATATTTTCCATTATTTGGAATAAAAAATCCAAACTCAATGCTTTCCCCAATCAAAATAAATTAATGTGATAATATGTTAGGGCTTCTACAAAACAGGCAGCTAACCAACAGGTCTGATAGACTTGTGCTCTTGTTAGACCTTGTGAGATTTTCAGTACTCTGTCATGCTGCTACATTTTCAGTATCTCACCAAACCTTTGAGTGCACAGAACAATTAGAAAGCTATAAGCATATAATAAAGCATTATTTGTAGACTGAATCCATGATCAATAAATTGCACAAGGCAGGTAACTTCACTAGGATGATGTAGAGCAGAACTTCTGTAAAGCAGCAGAGACTTTTGCTCATTTCTTTGCCCACACCATACTGCTATGGTGTTCCTTCTGAGACCTGAATGAATACAGAAATATAAGCATAGGGCTCGTATGAAAATCTCATTCTGAGTTGTATAATAAAGATTACTTGCAAGTCAAACACTTTTTTAACAATTTACTAGAGCCAGTGAATCATTTCCTGCTCTTACCCAGAATATTATATTATTAATTTGATTGTTGCTATGCAGTACGTTTTATTTATCATAAAAAGATAAATGGTGTGGCAAAAAAAATTTTTCTTGAACATTTTGCCTTCATCCATTTTGCCCTATTACAAGCTACTGTTGCTTACAGTTTTCTTGATGGCTGTGTTTGTATTCCATCTCTCTGTTACTATCCTTCAAAAATACTCTGGAAATAATACTTTTTTAAAAAAACAAACAAAACAACAAAGTATATAATTTTTCATTTTGTAATTTTGGATGGATAGTGACTGTAGGACAACATCAGAATATGGAGCATAATGTGTTAAAAGATTTGAAACTAGCAAACAGCCAATATTCATCTGTGTTTAAGCCTCAAACGATAAAATTTGTGATGAGTTACGTTTTTATACATAAAAGGGACTCCTCTGCAATCAGCAGAACTATATTGTTGCAAATCACAGTAAATAGGAGAAGGATTTATGAGAAAGTCTGTTCTGATCTGCCAGGGCAAACTCATACAGCTTAGTTTTGCCAGCTGCTTTGGGCAGGTTTTTGTGGACTATACAAGTAACATCTAAGATATTAATATATGATTGCAGTGAGTCAGGAAATATCTGCTGTTTCAGTCTGTTTGTAAAACTGTAACAACAGTATGTGAATAGACAAAAGTCAAGCAACATAAGTAAAACAGCTGCTGGGTATCCCTCAACCATGCGGAACCTACTTATCCATGGACAGATAAGTCTTGAACTGAAGGGACTGATGCATATATACAGAGATGATTAATCGAGTAAGCATGAAAAGTGCAACCAAAGGTAAATAGAAGTGAATAACAGCATCTAGTGAAGCATGTGTTAATGTTGCTGAAGGTTTTGCCTTCAGCAAGAGCATATTACATGTTGCTTTTAAAGAGCGTGAACTATATTGCTCTTAACCTACATATAAATGTGTTCAGAGAGTAATACAGTTACAACCGGGCTGTTAACTTGAAAAGCTTAGGAACTGAGACGTGTGTTGCTCTCAAATAGTCCAAGAGACATGATTAAAGGACATATTAGTAATTTATCAGATAATATTTAATCCCACAGCTTTCAGACCAGAAAACATCCTGGTGGAGGGACAAGGAAGGTCAAGTCCAATCTTTGAAGTAAGTAACAACTTCTATTTCCCCCTGTTTTTCTTTGAAATGGCTGAGGAAGAAAACTAGTTCTTGTAAACTAAATGTGCAAAGTCATTTGATTGGTCAGCAGGGAAAACTCGGAGGAAGAATTCTATTTCCAGGAAAACACTCTCTCCTTGGTCACAGACTGACGAAATTGCAATAGGCTGGAAACAAGAATAAATGTGCTACACCATTATATTTATGTACTAGGAATAGTAAATGTTGGAGTTTGAAATGCTTAATTGTTACTGTGAAATTATGCAACTATTAAATGTGTTAATTTGCATTTTTTTCTCTCACACAAGGCCAGTTTTGAGCATCTGCCCATTTATAGATAATATAGGGTTAGATTACCCTTGTGTCTGAAGGGAGAGACAGTCCTCAAAACATGTAAACTGCCTTACAAAATCTCCTTCTCCTGCACAAATATACAAGGAGGAAAAAAAACCCTCCACATTTGTAGGTACAGACAATTGCTACCCAAGGGTCTCTGAAAGGCTGAACATCCACAAATCATTTCATACATAGAAGAGTAAGTCTGCAGGTCGGGATGGCATTTGGCAACATGGAAAGACACCCGAAGGCCACAACTTTCAGGTCAAAATGATGGTCTTCTGACAACTTTTTGGTTGTAGTATTACTGAGTACAATTGAATGCCAGTTACTACTTATTTTTTTTTGTCTTATGGCCGTGTAAGAAATATTTCAACACCGTTAAATCTTATAATTGTCTGTTCATCTCAAAGGACGCACCTGAATCGCAGCAGTGAAGCAAGTTCCTCATGAAGCCAGGGTGTTCTTGCCTTGTGGACCAGATGCAGAGATACCAGTCCACCTAACTACATCTGTGATCAAGCCAGTAAGTCCTAATAAACTCTGACTCTGTGAATGAGATCATTTATGGTACTGAATGGGATGCTCTCTGTCACATTGACAGAGCACTGTACTGAGCCAAGCCATGTTAATGTTATTATGCAGGGTAGCACCATTAAGGGAACTTCACTATGCTCCTATGTCTGATAGCACACCTGAGAAAAATGTACTGATACTTTATAATGTAAGTAAAATAAACTTTCAGCTCTGAATAGTAGAAGTGTTGATTTTTTATATATATTAAATAGGAACAATCAGTAGTGAAAAGAAAATGAAAGGAAGGGAGGAAAGCATTAGGCCATCAGATATTTTTTTTAAGCTTCATGGCCTGAAAGTGTTTGACATGGATGGCAACATGCATGCTCACCTCTGTGAGATAATCCAAATGCATGTATGTAAACAGTATTTGTTCATTGCTCTTCACTATAGCCATTTTAATCTGAAGGAATGTTGTGGTTAGAATCACACTTTAAAATAGGACTTCAAAAAAGTCAGTTTCTGCATGGACAGGATTAATAGTATCGCTTATGTTATGTTGTAACAAACATAAATTCTTCCCTGACTTCAGGAAGTACCATAATACCTCAAAGTTCAATAGATAAAAGACACATATTCATTTGAACTGAACTTAAATAAGGACTCTATTATGTCTCTCTTTTAAGTACAGAAACATATATAACTGTACACAGAATCCTTGAAGGTAGCCTTTGTCTAGTATTTAAGAGTGTTAAAGCATCTCATACTGAGACCTCAATTTAAGAACTAGTACAAGTCAACAGCTGTGACCTCAGTCAAGCAGGCAACTGAGTTTTAAGATAGCAAGCTGTGCCTCATTCTTCTTTGGCCAGAGCTATGTATATTTAATTAGTGTCCTCTCACCTTCACACTACGTGTTTTCCCACTTGACAGTTCCTGGCATCAAAAGAATGTCCTTGAGAAAAAGTCAGGCCTATTGACTCCTAAGCATATTATTTGACTTGCTGTTCAAGTAGTCTGAAGAAAGAGCTGGAAATAATGAAAGACTCTGCAATGTGGAGCTGCCTTAACTGACAGTGTCAGGTGGGTCGAAGCTATTGAACAGTTCCTATTAAATTAGCTTACCTTCATCTCAGCTAGTTAAAGCTGGCATGCTGACAAATTAGTTGCTCTCTGTATATAAAAGACGAGAGGCAGGATGAGATTCCCATTTTGTAGCTTAGTGACAGTAGATATGTCACATCACAAGGTCAATAACAATCTGTCCATGGAAGAAATGTAAATGTTTGGCTGATGTCAATACATTCTGGATTAGATTGTGAAATATTCATTCCTATAGCAGATGAGCTCATTTGCACTAATAAAGACCACTTTATTCCAACCCAGTTAATTACAATGCTTTATATTGTCTGTTTTAAAATCTGATTACAGCTTTTGTTTAGCTTTTCCAATATTAGCTCTTGTGCATTCTATATGCTATTTCTATCCATAGAGTGTTAACAGAGGAAGTTAACAGACATGCTTGGAATGTGAAAAGGGTTAGGGGTTGCTGGTTTTGATTTTGTTGTTGTTGGTTTTTTTTTTCCTCATAGAACAGATGGATTTTACAGTTTTCTTTAAATGAAGACTGTTAAACTCTCGCAGACTGAGACAGAGAAAACACTGAGGTTGATTACTTACTGTAGATGTAAATAGTGTCATATTGCTAAACTCAGATTTTAGGAGTAAAAAATGTTTAAGAAGTTTAAACTATTTTTATGTTATTGCACTGTTCTTCACATAACAAGCTTCACAACTTTTGTATGTTCTTGACCAGCTGCTAAATGTTAGGGATACTTTGTTGCCCCTCTTGACATATTCATTTCAAACTTCTTTCCTAGGTCTTGATCCTAAATTACTTACTGCTTAAAAGACTGCAGTTCTTCATCTTTTGGGAGTAATCACTGGTAAGGACAGCGTGACCTGTGTTAAAGTACTTCTGAAGTATGCTGCTAATTACTGCAGAGCTGCCTAGCAATGTTCTCAGTGAAGTCACTGTTTCTTACATATGATAGTGAATGTTTTAGATGGTTCAAAACCTGAGAGTCTTGAAATTACTGAAATCATCACTTCAAAAAAATGACAAGGTTTTTTCTTTATAGTTGTCTTTTGATATGACTGTTCAATTCTGTGACCAATTTTTGTCTTTTCCTCATCATAGTTTTTTGTAAGTTTTTTTTAAATGAAAATATTTGAGTGCTGTAATTATGTCCTGGAATATAATATTGAACTTGCTTCTACTATTTTCAGAATGTCTGTAAATTTCATTATCATTGAATTTAGTCTCACCAAGTCATTTGAACACAAACTGAAGCTCCAAATGTACCACTTCTGGTCTGACAAATAAGGCTTAGCCTAAGCAGAGGTGAGGACATTTGCTTCCTCACTGACTATCAAATCTAAAAGAAAGATTATATATATAACTTTTAAAGTGATAAAGTTCTTTTTTTGACATATTTAGAGAATTCAACAGAATCACAAAATTATTAGAAGAGGTGTGGTTAGTAGGCTGAGAGAAATTCTCCTCCCACTCTATCCTCCCCTCATGAGAATGCATCTGGACTGTTGTGTCCAGTTCAGAGCCCCTCAGTTCAAGGACAGGGAGCTGCTGGAGACAGTTGGACTAGATGATATTTCAAAGTCCCCTCCAGCCCTTAAGATTCCGTGATTCTGCGATCTTCCTATGAGGAAGGCTAAGGAATGCTAACTTTAAGTATATCTTCAAATGTATATGGCCCTTTTTTGTTTGTTTTCCTTTATTTCTACATTCAATAACCGTCTTTCTACAACTTGCCTCACATCTATTAAATGTTTGTCAGAAGATATCTTGATATCTTTCAGTTCCAGCAACCTGTAAATGAAAGATTTATGTTCAATTCTTTAAATAGTTCAAAAGATGAACTATGAGTCTTGATATTTGTTTGACATCATGTTAATGTAGGCAGCCTGAACTGTTTCAAGTATGTTTAAATTTTATTGCAGTGCCTTGATTCTGCAAGGAATCATGCAACCAGTTATACTGTACCTGATAATGATCATGTACATGCAAGCAAAGTCTCATGTGCAAATGTGCACAGTAGTAAGATATATTCTCTAGGTAACATGTTCATTTCTCTGATCACGTGGTTTAGGGTACTTATGTGATGTGTCTAGCATGACCCTCTACATGTAATGTGCATCCTGTTATACCAGAGGATGCTTTTATATATTCAGGTTTAATGAGGGGAATTGACACATCTGTGCATTCTGTAAACTCAAGTTCCTAGTACAGCCTCAGTGCTGATTCTCCAGAAGCTAAGCCAAGTTAACAGCACTCCTATACATAGTGAAGTATTCCAGGTAGTTGTGAATAGACTAATCAATTTGAAAGGGAAAAGTCTAAAGATGCTCAGTGGTCCAGATCTTATATATTGAGGAAATAGTTAATTGGGTTGAAAATCAGCTGATATGTAATTTATTTCCTAGGATTCATCACTGAAAACTCTCCTTGTATGGCACATTTGCTTTCACGTAATGAAAGATGTTTTATCAATATTTGTATCCATTTAACAATTAAACATCTTTAGAAACTGAAAACGCAGTCATATTACATCAACATCTTACTGAGACAATACATGATTCTCGTTATAAATAAATTATCTGGAGTGATAAAGAGAGCTGGTGTTATATGAACCAACCTATCAGCTTGATGCCTTGGTGTATACCTGGAGGCAGAAAAGAAATAAAGTAACTGCTATGCCGTGCTTCAGATTCTGATGAACATATAATAGAATATGGAAATACAAAGATATTAAAATTATAAATTTTTCATCTGGTATGCTCAGCAAGCTTGTTCTTTTTGCCTTATCCCATCTCTCAAGCCTATGAGTCTCTTTAGTGAGGTTAGCAAGCTGTCTTAATATTTTAAATCAGCTATAGATGGAATGAGCACACATAAATTATCCACAGATAGTGGTGTCTCTAAACAACCTTCAGAAGATATTAAGAATACTTGGGTCTTCTAACTTGCAGTTCTTGATGTCCCATTTGTATCTGTCTACTTATTTGTATCAGAAAATATAGAGGACATTCAGCAAATACCGTGGAAATGTTTAATTTGTGGAATTAGCTGTAGAAGCTGTGCCTGAGAGAAATCTATTACTGGTAAGCAATTTTAATCAGAAATTATATGATATCTGCTACAGAGGTACACAAGTATATAAATATTTTTGTATTCTAAGTAGAAAAATAAATATTCCTGGAATATCTAGGCTGTATTTTTGCTTCTAAAACACCTTCCTACTTTTAGCAACAGTTATTATTGACAGATACCACCTATACTTTGTGGCACTCACTTAAATCCAATTAACTGCACAATCAGACCCTAAGGTATATAGCAACTTACACAAACATCACTTTTATCATTCTGGAGAAGTGTTCTATTGATGTTGGCAAGGAGTTGATTCTTTTTCATGGTGTTCCATGTATTATATGCTGTGGATTTTCTTGTCCCTTCCATTCATGCTTCATATTTTGTGATATCTTTCTTACCCTGTGGAAAAGTAATCAGAAAGAACAAGAGAAGAGGATACATTCTGTATGCTATCAGGAAAATTATTACTGTGTTCTTTTTAAAAAAATGTTTTGTTAAGAGTGTTTTTTTGAGACTTTCCACTGAGAAATGGAAGTATCAAAGTGACATGAAAGCTATATACAGAAGATTTTCTTGGGCTTCTCTTTTCAGCATAACTAGGTATGATAATATGGTGCTATGATGTTTTAATTGAAAAGAATGCTAACTATTGTGTTATGGAAAGATATTTCTTGCTTATATCGGTCTGAAATTTCCTTTGTGAAGCATAAAAGTAACCTCAAAGTAAGTTTATTACTCAACAAAACATTCCATTACATGATTATTGATTTTGATTTGTCATAGTGATTTCTATACTGCTTGAGAAATCTTAAGTTATTAGTGTTTTATGATTTTAAAGATAATATTTATCTAAAAAATGTGGGTGCCAAACTCTGTGAAATTTCACTGAAAAGAAATTAAGCTGCTTACTCAGTTACCTTAAGTTATGCAGCTAATGTACTGAATACTTGCATCATCTCAAAATGAGATGGCAGGTTGTTCAAAAGAGAATAATGACTGTGCTTAACTCTATAGTCTATGATGGAGTTTGTCTGAAATCATACAGTGTCTCTTGAAGCAATCAGTTGGTAAAGGTAGGGTGACAGTGATAGGCTGTCATATGAGTGACAGTTATGATATGACCAGCAGTGGCTGGTAAAATAGATTTCAGCATGTCATTCTGTTTCTGTTGACAGAAGGTGTATTGCAGTCATATTGCGTGGTACAGGATGTGTTGGCCAGAAAGCATTGGTTATCCCCATCTGTTTTCAAAATGTTTACTGAGATCTGTAGTAGGGAACCAAAATCTATGACATCTCATCCAAAGAATAGTACATAATATATTACAGTGTTAGTTTTGGCTAGGTTCCAAAAGCTTCATGTGGGCAGAACCACCACCTTCTGGCCCAGGAATGAGGGCTGCCAAAAGTCATCTTCATCGCCCCCCACCCTCTGTTAATAGTAGACTTTTAACTTCCCTACATTAAACTACAAAAATGAAAAACCCATACCTTAAAAGTATTCAAATGAATACCTGTAGGGCCCTATCTGTTTACAGGGACAGGACATTTATCCTTCTCCCAAACTGTCTTTCACTTCATTACCAACAACTCTTAAATCTAAGTTCCATTGCTAAAGTGTGAATTACTTAGATTGTAAAACCTAGCAGTTGGTAAGATGTTCAGTAAGTATATGGGAGTATGAGTGGATAATATAAAGAAATTGAGGGAGCTTCAAGTTTAGGTTATTACCTTGAATCATGCTGTCATGGTTTAAGCCTAGATAGCAACTAAACAACATACAACCACTCACTCGCTCTTCCCCACCTCAGTGGAATGGAGAGGAGAACTGAAAGAGAATGTAAGTCTTGAGATGAGATAAGAACAGTTTAGTAACTGAAATAAAGTATATAAATAACAGCAATAATAGTAGTAATGAAAAGGAAGATTAAAAAAAAAAAACAAAACAAAAAAACCCCACCCAAGAAGTCCAAGTAATTTGTAATGCAGTTGCAAACCACCTGCTGATTGATGCCCAGCCAGTCCTTGTCCAAATCCTCCCCTGTTTATAGAATGAGAATGTTGTCTTAGGGTATGGAAGATCCCTTTGGCTATTTGGAGTCAACTGTCCTGGCCATGCTCCCTCCCCGCTCTTAATACACTTCCTTGCTGGCAGAGCCTGGGAAAGTCCTTCCCTTCTGATAACCGCTAAGCCACAGTGTGTTGTCAACATTATTCTCACATGAAATCCAAAGTACAACCTTGTACCAGCTGCTAGGAAGAAAATTAACTGTATTCCATCTGACACCAGGACGCATGTAAACTAAAGACGTACCTCATTTCTGAATGATTAAGTTGTAAATGTTTAAAACTTCTATTTCGTTTATCTCTTGCTCTCAGTTTCAAGCAGATTGTCTGGTCAAAAGTTTCAGTAGAATGCTTTTATGTATTCAGATGGTGCTGCTGCTGAGCTTACAAGTTTTCTCAGTAAAGCCATGAAGCAGGGGCAAAATACTAATGGGATGCTTTTGACATCACTCCATCAAATATTTAACCTTTTTTGTTACTTCTTCACACACTAGTTATTCCAGCAGCTCTATTTTAATTGTTTAGGGCTCAATTCTCACAAAGTGAAGTGATATACTTCTGACCTACTTTTAGTGCCATCTTATCCTTAACAGGTGACATGGGAACTGGCATAATTCTAATCTGCTTCTAAGTGCTTCCCCCAGCTCAAAGAAACTGCTGCTACAGTATTCCTCTGATCCAGCTGAAGATTTCCATTCACGGGGTTCAATTTTCACACTATAGTTTCTAATTTTGCCATCAAATAAGTAAAAGGTAAAAGGCTGACAGGAAGAGATTTCCATTTATTAAGACAGACATCTCAGGCTTTAAATTGGATTAAATTTACAATGAACCAGATTAGTTTTGCATATGGACTTTTGTAACTGTCCAAAAGTTCAGAGTTGAACTCAATGACCTGGCTAAATCAAATGAGCTTCATCCATGATACCTGCTAGTCTAGTTGTTTATTATAAACTTACCAGTTGTTTTAACTTACTATTATTAATGCTAATTTAGCATTGTCAACAAGTGGCAATTCCCAGATGTTACTGGACACTGCTCTACCCAGTCTCTTATAAAATAAAGTTACTTTTCATTGAGAACCAATTTAGAGCATAGGACCAGTATGTGCAACACTCAAGTGTCTTAACTGAAGATGTGGCACCAACATGTGTAGATTAGTAGATAATGTAAGAGATTCTAAGTCAGTTGGTAAAGTTAGCAGCAAAAGAAATTTCTTGTAACCGAAATTTTATATCCTACCTACTAGACCATGTGGTTATTGGCAGTGGGAGACTATCACCAATTCATTCCAAATCTAGATGAAAATTACTTGCACCACTCTACTATGCAAAATGCAGCTGGTAATAAACTGCCAGCTTGCTCACATTTTCCAATGGCCTTATAAATTGCAGAAAATGCTTCATGTGAGGGAACAGTACCATTATACGCTTATCTGAATAGAACTGACAATTATAACAAAATCTGCTGCTCCTTTTTCTATTATATCCTCTTGCAAGACAGAGAAATGCTTATGTATAGAGTTTTATCTGAGTCTGCTGATAGTACTAAAATCTTTTGGATTCTTGATGGAAATTCAATCTGCTTTTCTCAGAGTTTTCTCCCCAGCTTTGTACATGTTCTATCAGTGATACTCTTGTTAAATCTAAAGATATGGGAAGGTTTTCATTCAGTGGTCTTTTCAGACTTTTTTCCCTCCAAAAAGATTACACAATTGTTCTGCAGACAAGAGTGGGTTACTGAGAAGGTATTGCTTTTTCTGCCAGTTCTGATATTTATTTAATAGTGCACATTCATCTACAAGTAATTATCCAGTACTATATACTTGGGTAATGTATTCTGCAGAATATAAACAGCAGTGCCGCTTCTAAAAGTCTGAAACAATGGCAGTTTCTTTGAAATAAATAGGAGTTACAGGTATTCTATCTTTGCTTACATTATTATATATGAATTTAGTATTTTATTCTTGTGTCTATGTGGTATGATTATGGTTCAGCAAAATTAAATCTGTAGGGAAAATAACTAATCAGATAGGAAACTGAAACAGGATATAAAAGAGTTCACTATGTAGTCAGAGAAGAAATATAAAAATCATATTCATTGAGAAAAGGGAGAGAATATTAAAAATAGGTAGTGTGAAATGTGTTACAATTGTTTGCATTCAAATTAAAGTTAGAATATGGGCCATTCATGACAGAAAGTATAAAACATGACTTCAGTAAAAATTATCTTGGCTGATCATAGCTTGCAAATTGTATAAAGTCTGTTCTGTGGATAAATTCTGCAAAATTAATCACAATAAATATTAGGACTAGAAATAGCAAGTATCTTGGTTGGAAGTCCAGAGCCCTCTAACATTAAGAATTAAATTATATAATCCTATTTGCAAATATTGCAAGCTTTTTCTTACAATTAATTAAACTGTTACTGTCAATCAGCTATCTAAACACTCTAAAAACTTACTACCAGTTTAGGTATGATCAGACAGAAAGTCAGTTCAGAAAGACTGAATAGTGGCATTTTAAGAATTTTGCTTCATTCCATTCTATTATATCAATTTATGGAATACTGGTTTAATAAGATTGTGGAGACAGTGCCATAAATTTAATGCTCTGAAATCTCAAAATTGTAAAATAACATGTCCACTGAAAAACTCACTGTGTTTAAAAAATACGTTAAAGCAAATAGAAGAAAAGAAGAAAAGAAAGCACTAATTAGTTTTCCTGTATACTTCTACTGTGGACTGGGTGTCATAGTTACAGAATAACTACAAGTAAGTTTAAATATTTTACTACCTCTAATTCATGATGTTTCACATTTCATTAATGTCACTTTTTCTGTCTTGGGAATGTACAAAGAGGAACCACCATCATTTTAAATTTCTATTCAGGTCAAAATATACCTTTCAAATATGTTCAATTCTGGAAGTGAATGAGATGCAATTTAGTGACAGCAAAACTGACAAGGAATAGAAAAAGCATTTAAAATAATTACTAAATACTTCTCAAGGAGGTTTATTTATATTACTATAAATTACTATTTATATTACTATGCACAATAACTCCAAATTAATTTGATAGTTGCCTATTTGAAGATCATTAAATATTTAACAATATTATGGTCTTCTGTGGCTTAGAAAAAGGATTACATATGGAATGTGACAAGGATGGAAGTCATAGATAAATGCAAACATATTTTTTATTTTTTTAAGTTGGAAACTGATGCATCAATGATTGCATGGAATGAGATTGGACCTCAATGTGCTCACGTCACAGTGATGAGGCTGGTTTATATACCTGGGTAGATCTTCAGTTATTGGAATGTAATTGAGCAGAATGGTCAGCAATTTCCAGTACTACTTATTTAAGACATTGCAATCAATTAGCTAAGCTAACAAAAGTTGCATCTAAGAAAAGAAGAGCAGAGATAAAAAATATTGTATGTGCTTTACAAAAGACAAATGCTCATGGAATTAAGTATTCTTTTTCCTGTTACAAATAGAAGACTCTTATTAGTTTTGCTAGATAGAAGATTGTAATTTTCTTCTACTTATTTTACAGACCTTTTCTTTAGAGTAGCATAGTATTTTTCATTCAAGGATGTTTTTGATATGTTAGACACAAAACCCAAATTTTTGAGTGATAATGTCTTCTTACGTAAAATCTCAAATTTACTCTGTTCAATCCCAGAGGTTTATCCCTTCTGCCTTTGAGTAGAATGACAAAATTAGTTAGGTCTGCTTATTAAAGAAATTCCTGTTTCTCTGATGCTATAGGGCCTATGTGTTAGTACCTCACTTTGGTATTGAGGACACATAGCTGTACCTCAATAAATCTATAGTTTGTAGGATTAACTAAGGCTTTGAATGTAAAACTAATACATGCAACTAGGGTTTGTGCTATTAAACATTTCAGAATATGTTATAAGGAAGAGAGTATTTGCACGTTCATGTAGATATATGTAAGTGAGTCTGTCTGGCTGTTCATAGTATTTAGGAAGGAAAATGAAACTGAGTATGAAAACAATTTTGCAAGTAGTCCATCTGTTGATATAAAGCCTTGAAGATCCCTAATAAAATACTATCAAGAGTTATAATATTATTTTACCACCCAGAATGGTTTTGATTGTCATTTGATTGTCAAAGTAGAAACAAACAAAATGTTCCAGCTAAAGACATATTCACCTTCTCAAGGCACTTAAAAGTTTTTAACTACTTAGTTCATATAGCGTAGATTTGGAATCCTGCTAAAGAGCTTTTCTTAAATTGATGTACATAGTCAGAACATTGAAGTTATATACTTTTTCATTCATAGACTCCTTATTTAGTAAAGAATGTAAGGATAAATTTGTTTTGGTGAATCTTAATAAGTTTCAGGCAAATTCTATTATTTCAACACTATTTCCCAATGGTATATGAACTTTGTTGTTCTTATTAAGACAACATGTGTATGTGAGTATATCACAGAATCACAGAATGGCAGGGGTTGAAGGGAGCTCTAGAGCTCATGCAGCCCAATCTCTTGCTAAAGCAAGTTCTCCTCGACCAGAGGGCACAGGAACATGTCCAGGTGGGTTTGGAAACCTCCAGAGTAGGAGACTCCATACTATCTGTGGGCAGCCTGTGCCAAGGCTCCTTCACCTAAACAGCAAAGAAGTTTCTCCTCATGTTCCAGTGGAACTTCCTGTGTTCCAGCTTGTACCTGTTACTCTTCTCATGTCATTGGGCATCAAAGAAAAAAGACTGGCCCCATCCTCTTGACACCTGCCCTTTAAGTATTTATAAGCGTTGATAAGGTCCCTTCTCAGTCTTCTCTTCTTCAGGCTATACAGCCACAGGTTTTGCAGCCTTTCCTTGTAAGAGAGATATTCCAATTATCTAATCAATATAAAGATAAAAGTATTTATTGAGCCATAAGTAATTACAGGGCAGAAAAAAAATATTTAAGACTCAGTTTTTTTTCTGTGTGTTTCTGTGACTCCACAGCAGAGCACATAGTTTCCATGAAAGCACAGTCAGTCTCCTAAATGCTTCAAGCCTTACTCTATTTGTATTGCTACATTTGTAGGATTCACAATTCTTGCTATACAGATCCTGCTTCCAAGTCACAAGGCATGAGCTGTTTGTATGGCAACGTGTTACTCTGTTAGACTCATCCAGTCCCAATTAAGCTATGTCTTTCTGACATTTGAATCAATGTTTAAAGGAGCATATTTTTTCTTCCAAATGCAGCTTTCTTAGTAAGATCTAAGAAAATATTCTTTGATATTCCAGTCTTAGTACTCTTCAAAAGTTGTAGGGGTTTTTTTTTCCACTAGAATCTACTTTCTTACCAAAAGTAAGGTCTGAATAAGATGGAATTGACTGATATTGCTATCCTATGGGAAGATTTGTTCCACTATCTCATACATTTTCAGTAAAGTGTAGGATTTAGTATTTTAAGTATATTACATGTTATGCCAGTTTATATCAATTTGATTTTGCCACAAAAATAATGTGATGAAAGGTAACCTAATTTATCATGACACGCTATACAGGTATTTAAACCCAAGTTAAGATCAAGGCTATTACTACTCTAAATCTCCATTTAAAATTAGAAGCAAGTGGATTTCATAGTGTATTATAAATATACTAGATAGTAGAGTGCAGAATATATGCTGTACTTTCGAATGTCCTTTAAATAGTTTCACTTTAGATGACATAAAGAGTTAATACAGCAGCTCTCAGAGGACTAAAAGTTCTTATAAAATTGGCAAAAGGGTAGGGTTTTTTCATGTAGTCCTTTTCTTGCTATTTGATTATTATCATCCAATTATCTCCACTTTGTCACTTTTTAAGGAATACATAATTGGTACAATCAGTTTCCTTAAGTTGTTCCTGTTTATGTACATGTAAAAATAGCTTTTCTCCTTTGCTGTCACTAATCTCATAAGTGAGTCAATTAATGCCGTGAAAGCATTTACACAAACTTTCAGCTTCCCAAGTAGGAATTTATTCATTACACTTTATACGCAAATAAGCCTCAAATATGTTCTATGTTCTTGAAATATTTCTATTCTAAAGTTGTTGGCATACAGATTCTACATCCACTTGAACTTCAACTAATGTCTACTAGAAATTATTCTTAGTGTTTTAGGCAGCATGGTCAGATACAATAGAAAATTAAAATAAATTTGAAGTTTTTCCCAATGACCAAACTCTTTTTCCAAAAGGACCTTTGCCCCTTAGCTAACCTACCAAGTTAGATAAATTCTTAGCACATCTGAGCTCCACAGGCTGGTCCAAAGTGTTTCTGTGGTATATAGATCTAAGGGAAGGCAAAAACTTCAATCTCCTCTTCTCTCCAGTATTCTTCCCTTCTCTTCTTAATGTGACTCACTGATTTTAAAAGCATAGTTAATTTCTTGACTACTGCATTCTAGCCAGACAGTATATTTAAAGGTTTAGGGTAACCTTTCACCAAACCTTTTTTTGCCCCTCCCTATTGATTTGATAAAAACCGTCTTAAAAATGTCTGCATTAAGACAGATACAATGCATAAAGCACAACAGAGGAAGGTCATGTAAAAGACATTGCTCCATGGAACTGTGATCTGTGAAAGGCAGGGATGTGTGAACTCAAATTTATAGGCTCTCTGTTGAGACATTTCCAGAATATTGCTCATAATATTACCATACTCCATCAATCATGTTTCTATGGGCTTGTTCTAACCCACGTTTTTTTTAATGACAAGAAAAAAAATATTTACAACTTTCAATTTGTATTCTTATCATGAATTGAAGTTTCATAAGCATTACTTATAGGGTTTATCATCTTTGATTTATTATTTAGCTACTTTTTCCAGTCCAGCTATTGTTCTAAATATTGTTTATTGTTAGTATTGAAAACAAAATACTATATATGCAATACCAACTCCAATTTAACAGAGCTTCTGCCTGTTGACTCTTAATCAGCCTGTTATTAATATGGATTACATTGCCTTTAAAATAATCAATATGTTACTTCTGTAGGATTCCATCTCCTTTAAAACAGAATGGACCCTGCTCGCATAATGCTCAATGATATGCAATTAGAAAAATGAAGATGGAATTAGTTTCCATCTGGCTTTTGTACAGCATTTAAAAAGTCTAAGTGCTTTAAGAACATGAATTTATCTATTCAAAACCCACCTGGATGAGCTCCTGTGTGACCTACTCTAGGTGGTCTGCTCTGGCAGGGGGCTTGGACTAGATGATCTTTTGAGCTCCCTTCCAATCCTTTAGATTCTGTGATTATCAAAACAGTAAGATGAAAAATCAGTTCCCCAAGTTAGTAGGGAATAATAACTAGGGACATTATAACTAGGGATTATAAATCAGGACACAGAAGGAAGGTAAAAATACTCTCCCATAGAGGGTGCCCAGAACAAAAAAGCAGATGCTGGTATTTTCACCATTTTCATGTAATATTGTATGGAACTTTGTATTTTTATACCAAAGCTTCATTGAGTGAATTAGCTGCTCTAATACCATATCTGAAAGTAAGATCAATCTTTAAAGCCATATGCTAAGCAATTAATGAAAATTCCAGAATTTCCATGGTGGAAATGACCACCTATAGAAAAAAGATTACCTAGTATGGCATATGAATTGTGCAAAAATTAATTCTAATTTCTATTTTAAAATAGTATTAATCTGTTCTGACTATAACACAATCCTATTTTCTTTTGTAAAGATACGTTTACCTTCCAGTTTCTACAGGAACTGAAAGAATAAACAAATGTGCAGTGGGTTTGTGTATCATCTACTAATCAGAGTCAGTAAATATGAGACAGCCAAACCATTGTTTTCAGGCAAAATTTATTCATATGTTTTAGAATGGTTTTTCTTTTTTTTTTTTCAAACCTGACACTTTGATGTGTCTGTTTTTGCTAAAAATTGAAATTTCTTCACTGTTTTTTCATCATAATGTTATTCTACTTACAGCATCATTTTTGAAACTTTTCAATGTAGCAGTCAGACTTTACTGTGCAGCCCAGCAGAGTATCTTGCTGAGGGTAGTAGCTTACTACCATCGTATCAACCAGCCCCAGATATGGGGGAACACTTTACTGGTAGATTTCAGATAGCTCTTGTAAAAAGAATAGTTAAATGGTATGTCCCATTATAATGGACTGCTTCATACAAGCCACTTCTCCCTACCTTTGCCTATCTTTTTCTTCATTCTCTTAATCTAGCCAGATGTTTTTTCCTAGACTCTTTTTAGCTCCATCTTTCTATATTCAGAAACAGGCTTTCCATCCCAATTGTCCTTGCTCTTCCTTCATGAGTGTCCCTCTCAGTTTGGATGATAAGCATATAGGTGATTTTTTGTTTCTTCCCATACTGTCAGAGTCCTGAATATAATAATGTGACTATATTGAGCCTCCTTCAGCTGCAGCTTCATTATTGCATAAGTACAATCAGCCTGGAGTGTATAATATTTCCTTATGGCAGCCTAAATTTCCTTTAAAATGATCCAGAAAATTATGGCTCTACCTGCAGCTTATATAAGTAAATAGATAGGTGACGTAAAAAGCTTAAAAATGCTATTTGGTACATAATTTCTCAAATTAATTAAGAATCATTTCAGCATGAGGAGCAATTGATAGTGCAGTAGCTTACAGTGGCTCTACAATTCTCGCTTTGATACTTATTCCCCAGTTTTATACACACACTGCAGTGACTCATAAAATTTTTCCAAACATACCTTTCTTCATTCAAACATGGATTTAATTTTTACTGAGGCTCTTTTAGGAGCTGCAGTGGCAGTCAGGTCGGGCAAGTGATTGGCAGCCTGTGCTCTATGCCAGCCCTGGGAGCGGGTGGCCAGCTGAGGGGAGCTGTACCTTTGCATGACTGCTGTGCCCATAGTGGTGCCCCTGCTCCTGCCTAAGTGACCTTGTGCCTCATTGGACCCTGACCCCAGCCCTGACATGGCTTCCTAGTGTCCCAGAGAGTGACTGTGGGCATCTGGGGCTGAGGAAGGCTCTGGGCTCTGTCTCCAGGCCCACTGTGGGTGCTGGGCATGCAACTCTTCAGCAAGGGCAACCAGTCCTGCTGCTGTCTATGAGTGTCACATTTTAAGATGAAGTAAACTTTCTACATGAATGAGTCACAAATATTACTTTCATCAGTTGTGAACAATCTCTCCAAGAATTGTTTTCCACATGGAGAATGACTGTGCCTAGCTAAATAAAATCATTTTGATTGGAAAAGACATTCCTAACTTGCAATCTAAACCTTCCCTGGGGCAACTTGAGGCTGTATCCTCTTGCACTATTACTCATTACTTGGGAGAAGAGACCAGCCCCCACCGCACTAGAGACTCCTTTCAGGTAGTTGCAGAGAGTGATCATGTCTTCAGCCTCCTCTTCTCCAGACTAAACACCTCCAGTTCCCTCAGCCATTACTCAAAAGACTTGTGCTCCAGACCCTTCCCCATCTTTCTTGCCTGTCTCTGGAAACACTCCAACTCATCAATGTCTTTCTTATAGTGAGGGACCCAAAACTAAACACAGCACTAGAGGAGCATCCTTACCAGTGCTGAGTACAGGGGCAAAATCACTTCTCGGGTTCTCCTGGTGACAATATTTCTGATACTAACCAGGAAGCCATTGGCCTTCTTGGCCACCTGGACACCCTACTGGCTCATGTTCAGGCAGCTGTTGACTGGATGTGGGAAGGACAGGAGGTAGAGGGGAGCATCCAGGTGGATGCTGGGGGCTGGGAGGGCAAGGGGCCCTCATACAGTCAAAGGCCCCAAGCCCTCAGGGTGGAAAAGGCAGTTGGGATTTGCATGGTTCTGACTGGCCTGTAAAGACTGAAGAAACAGCTTCAGTCTTTGCTCATCTCTGTCCACTGCTTATAAAATATATTTAAAGGGTGTAGAACCATGATTTTTATTAAAGACAATGGATAAAAAGGAAAGCACAATTTAAGTGAAAAATCCATCCATAAATCACTTCTAATGGACTCGCTGTGGTCTGGGGATAAGGTTTGGGATTACTTTCAGAATTCAGCAATGACTTATTGTGTAATTTTTGGTAAACCATTTAAGCTTGGAATTTTAAATTTTCTATTGAAAAGTGAGGTTCATAGTTTTCTGTCACATACATTAGCATTTGTAACCCATTCCATGTCTTTTCTTCTCTACATTAATCCTGTTTCTCCTGGTGGCTGGATTTCTATCTCTTCATAAGTTTTTAAAAATTATTTCTTTTCTGATTAAATTGCTCATGGAAATTATCCTCTTGTTTTCTAACTATGGAACAGGATTAATTCTCATATGTATGTGTGTGTGTATGTATTCAAACCAAAAAGGTAGCTCTATATCTTTTGATTGAATACATGGGAAATGGACCTGCAAAAACAATACAAATTGAAAAATTTGAAAATGAAGAAAGAGAGGGGAGAAAAGAGTAATTCAGCGAAGTGGTCTTGATTTACCTGTTGCTGATACCACCATCTAGAAACATATAGTATGTGTGCAATCATACAGAACTTTCAGAATGGTGTGATGATTTTGTTCTTTTGTGTGTGTGTTTGTGTCTGTTTCTTAATTATTTGCTTCTTGGACATATATTAGATTAAGTATATGACCTTCCAGAAATTTTCAACCTGTTCTTACTTAAGAATAGGACATCTGTACAAAGCCTGAGTTGCTTTGCTTCGTGGTTTTTCGTTTCCAGTGTAGTGGGAACACTTTTTCTCTTACTCATGACTCTCAGTCTAGAATTACATGCTACTGTATGCCCATTCAGAAACCTATATCTGTCTCCTGCTGAGGAGATACCACAGAGTAGCTGTAAATCCTTTTGCAAAACCTCCACTAGATATGTAGCTTTCTGAGCTGTGCAGCCTCCTATAAAATTAAGTAGAGCAGCAGAGGCTGCTGTCATAATACATTTGTCTATATAGACTCACCAGACAGTTCTCTTGGCTGCAGAAAATGAAAAGATTTTTGGTTTACCTTAGCTAAGTGAACGATTCATTACTATTTTACATGCCATTATAAGTCTACAAACGTCACAGTGGGTAAACTTAAACATGTTTGTGTTGTAACACTTACTACTAAGTTAACTTCTATGTAACAAGTGTTAGTGTTCACTTCATGCTTCCATCTCACCTGTGTAGCATGAGAGGCTTTAATTTATTTCTCGAAATGAGTGAATAATTCAGCAGTACTTTTGCATATCTTCTTACTGTCAGTCCACAAGCATGTTGACGGGACTTAACATTTGTCTTATACTATTTAGTATTACATTACTCTTCATGTATCAGATGTCACTGTTGTCACTGTTCACCTCTCTGTTGAGTATCGGCTGTCTACTAGGAAATACTTTCAATTTACTGTAGCAGTATTGCTGAGCAGCTGGAAAATAATTTTTGTAACATGTGGCAGAACAAATTATTGCACAGGAGGGGGTTAATGGAATTGTCTGCCAGAGGAATAAATAATTGAAGGGACATGGATCTACTTATTAGCTTGAACGGAGGTTTGGTGTCCTAAATTATACCTTGTTAGAGGTAGGGAACCTATACTTTGTTTTAATAGAAGCTGACTTAGGGAAACTCTGTCACTATACCTGATATTTTTATCTGTCACATATATCCTAAGTAGCTGAAAATGTAGAAGTTTTAATCTCACATACAATTAAAATACTACTAATTTTCTCTATGAAAAGTTTTCTCTGTTACAGCGATATAGCAAAGCCAGAAGGGCAGAGCACAAGATACCATCTTTAAAAACAAAGCTACAGATGTTTTATATTGGTCTTCCTTTTACTGCCCTTAATGACAGGACTTTCTAAAATTTTAATTACTTTCTGTGTTATTTTCATTATTTTTTTCCAAAACATTTTAAAAATGAAGTTGTCTGACACAGCACATAGGTTGTTGCTTTCTTGCAGCATAAAGTTGTGCCTTTTTTCTGTAGTCTTTTATAAAAATAACAAAATCACTTAAAGTTATATTTCTACTTACTCTTTTTATGTATAAACAGAAGTTAGGGCTGACTGCTTAGAAGAATGCTTCTTATTGTCTGAATACGTTTATTGCACTCATTTCATAGCAGTACTTACAAAGATAGTTGTATATTTTTTTCAACTAAGAAAAAGGAAGTATTTTCTTAAAATTAAAGGTTTTAAAAAGAAAATGGAATATTTTATTTTGCAGTCTAGCAGAATGGATACAAGGCAAGGTATAGAAATTACTAAGCATATTTAGAGATTGAATTGCAAAATTATTATAGATTGTGGGCCAGAGGGCTGGATATTTAAAATTAAAACAAGCCTCTTGAACATATTTGTATGCATCTTCAGGCATTTAAAAAGTTTCAGTAATCTGCCTATAAAAAAATTAAAATACAAGTTACTGACTTGCAAAATCATCTAATACAAAACCTAGTTTCAGCTACTGATGGTTTTACTGAAGTCTTGTGTTCTTTATTGAATCACCTTGGAATGCCAGCCTAAAGTTAATCCGGGAATTCTGATGCAGGACTGCTCTACAGCAGAATTATCCCTAATTGCCTCAATTCCTGCTGACTGGTTATTTTTGCACCAGTAACTCAAATTAGGCACAGCTGGCCCTAGCAAGTTGGAGTTTAATAACAGCCAATTGTCAGAAACTAGCTGACGGTCAATGTTTTTGTCTCAAACGGGTGAAAGGAACAGTGACAGTTCTCCCCCTCTCTTCCTCCCCTTCCCCATTAGATGTAGATATCTACTTTCTGAAGCTGAAGAAATAATAAGTTGAGTAAGCTTTGTCTTGTGGGGAAACATTCTTTTCCTGCTGAACAGTTACCATACTATTGAGAGGTATGTGCTAACCACATGAATATTTGATGGGTGTTAACAACAAAGTACACAAGAGATCTCATTCATTTTTTGTACATAGGCATTGTACATTGACCAAATGAAACTGAAAAAGTAAAATTAGGTTTAATCTGAGAGACTTCTTAATAGAGGGATTAGTCACCCACACAACAATGAAATCTTTGCTTTTGAAATAAGACTGACAGTGGTTGGTCTAGGTACTATGCTAGACCCTTCATACAGCTGTTGTCTGATTTTCCCAAAAAATAACATTAAAAACCAGAATAGTGAAAGAGCAGTCCACAAATCAGCAAAATAGGCAGCCGTTGATCTTGCTGTCACTTCTAGTTGCTTCTAGCAGCAATGCTGTGATTTTAGTTTTGTATAAAATGGTACCCGGTGCTCTTTTTCTTGATAGGAATGGGAATGCTTTCTGTGGCAAACTTGTCAGGTCCACTTTTGGTAAGAACTTACACTGAAGATTATAGCTCTGTCAATAACAGAGTGAAAAATATTTTGAGAAATCAGGTGTTGAGTACATTCTTGGATTTATGATGTGTGTTGCAGGCAAGTGCTTCAGCTGCATTTTGTTCTAACAAAGTGTACAGGCTTTTGCAAAATTCCCTATTTAAATTTTTGCTGCCTATATTGTAACAGAGTGTGCATACTTGTTTTTGCATATGAGAAGCTTAGATCTTTTACTGTGTTTGCTTCAGTGCTCACCTGTCCAATTAATATGAACGAATCCCTTGAAGTTAATTAATGTTGCATCAAACAAGAGCGTTGATGACAAAAGCCAAATACCAAACTTTAGCCAAAAATAGAAAAACTACCTTTGGGCAGTAATAGTTTTCATTCAAAAGCAACATGCAATGCAAACAGGAATATTTAAAGTAGTGTTAAAAATCTGCTACCAGAATATTTAGTGACTCCAAAGATATTTGCTCCTTATGTCTCTTCATTATTTTATGAGACCTTTAAAAATCACAAATGCCAACACGGAGACATTATATCAAGACATCCCCAAGGGTAAGTTGAATAAAAATTCCCTGGAGCCTATAAATCTATTTGAAGGTGATAACCTAATCACTAGTGTGCCTGTCAAATCTCAAGGAAAGTGATAAGTAAAACAGTAATTCTATGAAATATGGACTTTTACTTATCTGGCTTGACCTTTCTTCCTGTTCTTTAACCTTTCTGCCCTTCAAGCCTCAAAAAATGGTTGCATACAAAGAATAATATAATTCACAGCTCTACTTGGTAAGCTGGAGATGTTGAACACTTCAATACTGCATTGAATCTTTCACCTACTGAGGATCTGTTTGGAAGCCAACATAATAAAATGAGCATAATGTAGTTGTATTCAATTGACCGCTTGTCCTTTTGTGAAAAGAAAGGTTCCAGGCCCTGTGTATTACTTTGAAGTTAAGTTTTGGAAGTAATGTGGCCAAAAAAAAAATTTAGCTAAGGATATACTGAGCTCTGTACTGCCCTACTTAGACACTTTCAACTTCGAAACTAGGTCGTTCTTCTGTATTACTCAAGTATTTCTGTTTGTAATTCAGTCAGCAATACAGAGAAACCCAAAGAACTGCACAATAAACAAATGAATCAAGGTCAGAACAACAAGTTAGTTTGTATCACCTTTATTTAATCAATGTTGGTCCACAACCTCTGGTGACCTAAGTAGATACCAGCTGTCAATGTAAAAGCTTGACCAGTTCCCTTTAATAAGAACCGTTGTCTTTCACAGATACGCTTAATAAACATTCCAATTAAAGTCATGGGCCAAACAAGTATCCTAAATGATGGAAAGGATGATTAAATTTTAAAATTACCAAAGTGACTGAGGGATTTAAAAATACCTGCAGTCTTTAATGACCTGGCAGTTTTATGCAAAACTGACAATGAAAATTGAGAAATTGCACACCAAATTCAACAAAAATAATATTAAAAAAGACATTTTTTTGCATTAATTTGTTTCTACTTAGTTGATAAAATAACATATTAATGTTTGCATGAACGGTATTCACATATAGGAAATTATTATATTCACTTTATTTAAGCTCTTTAATCAAACTCATTTTGAACAATGGTACTATGAACTTCTACAGGTTCACTTCACTATACTCATGCTATTCTCATTAATTCAAAATGTATAGTCATGTAAAGAAAAACATACATATAGGCTTTTGTAAACAAAGACTTTATATGAAAACTAATAAATTGATTAGCAATTTTACCTACTACTTATTCTTGATTACAACAAATCCAATATATCATAAATTACATCCATATATGAGTATATAAAGCATTTCTTGAGCTGTAAGTAATTAGCAGTGAGGGAAGAAAAGTCCATTAAGAACCCAGTATATTTTGTGTGCTACAACATCACAACAGAGTACATACTTCTCATAAAAGCATGTTTTCCCCTCTTGTTATATATTTCCAGCTGAGACACGTATTTTGTTTGATTCTTCCACTCCCCCACACAACTTTCAAATACCATGTAGGAAACAAATAATGGACAAGACAGGGCTGTAAACAACTCAGGTTACCCTGAAAATTATAATTTACAATTTAGGTGACAGTTTAATTTGGTTCCTTCAGAAGCCTACACTACATGAGGCTAAAATCATACAACCAATGTTTGTCAATCAGCTTTCTTCATATCATTTGTTTCCTTTTTAGCCAGCTGACAGTGTAATCAAATCCCTGCTAGATCCTGTATGCAAATTCGTTGGGCTATTTCATGTATGTTTGTACTGATGAATTTGCTTGCATAGGCCTTTTGTCTTACAGAACTCTCTTTTTTTACTCACCGAAATTATTGCTCATCATGCTTTTCTTCATTCAAAAATAAGGTATGTAGTGGAAGCTAGCCTCAGTTACCTTCCAAAAGGTTAATTGAAGAATGCCCTCGGGCAGATGGTGAGAAATTTTCAATGAGTTTCTTCTATGAGTTTGTTTGATCTCTCCTAGAAGCCCATAAGAAGTACCTTCTGTTTATGTGTTTTTATTTGTTTGGCAATGGGACAGCAAAGAAAGATAAACAAGCATACATATGTGTATATATATATATTTGGGAATGATTGACTAATATTCATATAAGAATAGCACCTGAATGATTTAAAATGTTTTTGTAGATGCCTTTCTACTTTCTCCCTGGGACTTTAATAAGGCATGCTCTACAATGATTTGATCTTGGGCTTCCTGTTGGATTGTGAAGGTTTTGGAGACTAGAATTGAAGTGCATTTCAATTCCTAGATGCTTACCTTAACTTGAACTTACCATCATATATTTTCATATCTTATAAGAAACATATTTAATATGTATGTTTCCTATTTTGTGCAATATATGAGGTAGTGCAGCCTGTACCTGTTAAAACGGGTGATTAGGGGTGATCACTACTTGAACTCTAGAATAAATGGGTTTTAAACTTCTCCTAGACTTTTTTTTCCCACTTCATAGAACTATTCTTTTTGTTTGTTTGTTTGTTTGGGAGTGCATCTAGGCCCCAAGACAGATTTTTAGTATTTAACCTGTTTTCATTTTTGAAAGGCTTAATCCTGTAAGTGGTGAAATAAACTGCTGTTTGTATGACAATTTTATTATCAGCAGCTTTCTGCATATTCAATATTCTGCTCAGTTTGTGTTACCAGTCTTTGGAACATTAAATCAAGATATGTTGTTCACTGGCAGTTCTTTATCTGTGAATTTGGATTTATTTAGGTTTTTTTTTCAATGCACAGAATGTTTTGAAAATTTAAGACTAGAAGAAACCATCTATGGTCATACAGTCTGACTTCCTGCTTTGCTTGATTTTCACCTATATAAAAACAGGCATCAAAAGTAATCTTTAAGGTAAGTTATACCTGATAAGTTTGTATAAGACATAAAAATAATGAGGCCTTTTGAATTGCCAGACTAGGTCACAATCAGCTGGATACAAACCACATGTCAGGGAAGGAGTACCTCAAGGCACTTCAGGTGTTGTTTTCCTGGATTATTTCCTGAGCTTTTCCTGAGCAATTGAGGGCTTATGTTTGAGTGTGGCTGGTGCTTGTTACTCTACTAGGTAAGAAAAGCAGCCTCACCTCTTTTTTTTAGCTTCTTGCTGGTTATAGCTCTTTTCCTTCATCTCAGCCCTCATTCCTGCCTTCCTAATTACGTGTACTGCTTGTTTATCCCAGCTATTTTCCTATCATACCCTTAGTGGAAAAATTCCATGTATTGTGTGTTACAGGACTCTATTGTAGTATAAGTTTCTGTTGCAGCAAGGTACCAACTGTATCTTTCAGTTATTTCAGAGATCTTTAATCAGGAGACTGAGGTTCAGCTTTTCTTAAGCTGTATTTCTGGCTATGGAAATTTTTTATGTCCACTTTTTTTCGACCACACTACATAATCATTCACAAGTGGATATTTTAGCCTTCCTTTTCCACATTGTCTACTCAACACTCTATATAACTATATAAAAATATAGTCTTATTTGTTTTATGTATTTTTACTGTTAATAAACTGGTTTAGTTTAGTGGTAAACTACTAGTTTGTAAACTATTTAAACTGTTAGCTACTGTTATAGTCAGGTGGGTGTTGTTTTCTTCCAAATAGCAAGGGATAGCAAGAGGCGAAAGAGCTTCAAGTTGTGCCAGAGAAGGTTTTGATTGGATATTAGGAAAAAATTCTTCACAGAAAGGGTTGTTAAGCCATGGAACAAGCTGCCCAGGGAAATGCTGGACTCACCGTCCCCGGAGATGCTTAAAAGATATGTGGATGTGATGTTGAGAGACACAGTTTAGAGGTGGACATGGCAGTGCTGAGTTGATGGTTGAACTCAATGATCTTATAGGTATTTTCCAACCTAAATGATTCATTTTATTGTCTTTCATTATTTTATTTATTTTTTTTCTGCTGCAGTCTTATTCAGTACCATCTACTCTTCAGCTTGAGTTTATTTTGTTTTCATCTTTAGGCTGCACTATCAAGAACCTAAGTTTTTACACATTTCTAAGGTAGCAGGTTCACCTGCTATAAAACCTATTACAAATAAATGAAGTTTACCTGATCTGCTATTGTTATTGCAAAGAGAAACAGCTATAGAGACTAAAGAAATGAAGTGTTTCTCCAGATGCTATCTTTGGACAGTCCTTATACTTTAATCTAGATTTTTAACAAGAGACCTTTTTGAACTAAATTTATATAGAGGTGCTGTATCTTAACCAACATATTTCTCAGGAAGTCTCCTGGATTTTATTAAGTTACAGAAAATCCAAATGACATGTGATTATTATACTCTTTGGCGTTACAGATTGAAAAATGCATTTATCAAGTACTTAAGGCCATCTTAGCCATCCACCCACTCAGCTGAAGGATATACTTTGTTGCCAGAGGTGTAATATAATAACAGGATTATTGCACTAGCACGTTTTGCTCCCTTAACTGTAAGCTTTTCTTCCTTTTAGCTGTGATTTCTGGTTGCCAAAGCTTACTTCATCAGCAGAAAGGCACCTTCTTAACACTTCACTGCTTTATATATTTAATTGTGTTTAAGTTGGTAAGGACAAATCAGATTGTAATTAACTTATAGGAATAAAAGATGTTTTATGATTTCTAGTAGCTGAATACTAGAATTGTATTCATCAACCTGAATAGCAGGAGTTATTATGGTACATGTTGCAAAGACGCAGTCTCAAGTCCTTGAGCCCAGCGTTGCACCTCTGTTCTCTTAATGTCCTGGGGACTCCATTTGCATCCCCAGGTACCTCATGGATTTGGAACCATAGCAATGAGGTAACTAAAGGTGATGAATGGCAGCTTACCTGAACCAAAGTGTATACTGAGATAATGTCACTGAGATTTTTATCCATGTGATTTGAAAGAGATAATCAGCAGATGTGACATTTGTAGGGCATTTTTAGTCTGTGCAATACATTCAGGGTGTGAAACTGAAAAGTCCTAATTCAAGTAATGCAATTGATGCAGAAATAAATGTATCTTTTGTATAAGTTCATGCAAAAACTACCATGTAGTTGTTTGTAGTTTTGCTACAGACTTCTGGGTTTGGGATTTTCAGGTTTTGAAATTTTTGTAGACTTTCAGTTTGGTTTCCGTTTTGAGAATTGCTGATACATGTTGTCTTTCTGTAGGCAATGTTGGGATTTTGTAATATCCATAAGATTGGCAGTACAAAAAACAGGTGAAATGTAACTGTTTCTTTGAGTCTAGAACCAAAACTGAAACTGAAATGCTTAAATATTGACAAGAAAATGTTTCAACAAACTGCTAAGAGATGCAGTTTCCGGAGTTTGCCCAAATCTTCAGTGCTTGTAAAATATTTATTATTTTTTATTTTTTACTGGAAAACAGAAAATTATATTATTTATTAAAGTCCTGTCTTAAAAGGAATTTTTTCTCCTCTACAGTTCTTTATTTTGAAACTTGAAGTCTAACTTATATAATATCTTAAAATGATTGCAAATAAAATAGAAGTAATAGAAAATAAAGTAATATATTTCCATCTATTTGTCATTATGGATTATTTCCACTTTACTAAGCTGTTTGCATCCTGTAACTATGCTAACAAGTTTCTGAAGACTTTAAAAACCATAAAAGCACAACATTTGATACTTTTAGTTTGTGAAATTAGGATATTATACTCTAGGACACTTCTGAAATTTTTGTTTTACCAATGAGATGATGTAAGGGATGCAAGATTTTTCTCAGTATTTTACAGTTAACTCATTAACATTACTATTCTGGAATTTTAAAGCATATTGCAGTCACTTATTGACCTGGCTTTTTCTAGGATTTATCTGTCTGACAGCATGGTGTAGGAGTTGTGCTGGAAGACTTTCTGAATGAGTCAAGCTTGGTTTTTATCACATCTGAAAGCAAAAATTTGAGTTGTTCATGAAACTGATTGCAAATTATTTTACTGCAATAATTTTTAGATAAGAGAGGACTTTTAAATTGTAATGTCCTTAATAGTAGGCAATTAATAAGTAGATAAATTGAGAAGAAAAAATTTAGTTCAGTTTTTTACTGTTTCACTTTTAGTCATTCTCTATCAATGTTCCAGAAAAAGCATTAAGAAGGTGATACAATTTCCTGTAATGCAGAAGATGTAAAAGTTGTTAATAAAAATATAAGTGGCTACTAATGCTTAATTTTTCATCAAATTTATTAATATACTGAAGATTTTTTAAAGTGCTATTACCAGCATATCCTTTGGCAGGATGAGGCGCAGCATTGAGTTTATATACATTTTTTTAAATGTTTGTTACAATTAATGCCATGAAAAAACCCAAACCTCCTTGTTTGGTTAGTTTGGGTGGGTTAGTGTTCCTCCCAATTAACAAGCTCCTGAACTGCACTGTGCAATTACAGAAAATGAGCTTTGTCACAATAGAAGTGAATAGCTGGGAAGAAGAGAGAGAAAGGTGTCTAGTTTTGTCAGGTGTCTCAAGTTAGAAGTAACTCCTCCTTTACTCTGAATTGTATCCCTATTCCTTGAGCTGGATGCTGATCCTCACAGCCTGCTTTCTGCCTTGTTATATTTGTGTGGCAGACTGAATTGGGCCACCTATACTGGTATTTCAGCAGCTTGCATCTGGCACAAGGCAAGTAGTAGCTGTAGCAAGATGGCACAGTCCTTGTCTGTAGCTTCTGTACTCTAGTTAATGTGTATTGGAAGCAGAACAACCTATATGCCTTGGAGCTCTGCTTCCTTTTGCAGAGGATAAGGACTTAGAGATCATGGAAGATATGACCATCATGCTTTCTTGTCCAAGCTCATTCTTAAGTTTGTTAAAATCATAGCAGGACCGAACACTGTGCATGCATTCATCTCTCAGTTACTTTTGGAGGCATTAATCTTGGTAGACTTGTTCCCCTAGGTCATATAAGTCATGAAAGTGTCACACCTTCTGGTTCATGAGAACACAGAAACACTGCTGGAAAGATATCTGAGCAGTTCATTGAAAACCACTTGCTTCGGGCATGAATATTTTCAGCCTCTGCACCTTGATATATTATATTGTCTGTTGTGGTGCTTGAGGATAAATGTTATTGTGATTACTTGAAGGCTAGATACTCACTACCTGCTTTGGTGCAAGGGAAATATACTGACCTATACAATCTGCACAGAGAACCCTGCACCCAGAATTATGTCTGAGGACAGTTCTAAGGTCTAAAGGACTGTTTGCATTGCATATACTCAAATTTAGGGGAAAACTTAAAGATGCTGCTACAACAGCATTTACTATTCTGGATGTTTCTCCCAAAGTTTAAGGAAAATTTGCTATGAACAATCAACAGGTTTCTGATTAATGAAAGAAAGAATTTTGGAATAAGAGAGCAGGTAACGTGAAGCTCTCAGCACAAGCTGGTGATGTTAAATGCCAATGATGATTGTCAGATAATGCAAGTTGCTTTAAGTTTGCTGAGGACTCCTCTACCATCTTTATTACTTGTCAGTAGCCTTAATGGCTCATAATACAGACTGGTCCAAGCTGAGATTATGTTCCCAGCTGGGAGCCCTAGGTAAAATATCTTACAATGAGGCAAGTATTTAATGCTATTTTCTTTGTGTATTCCACACTGACTGACTTCTGTTCTTGTGCTTAATGAGAGATGAAATGTAATGATAATTGCTAGACTCTGACAAGCTTTTATTCCATGCGTTTCTGTAACTTCTTCCTGAATCCATAGTGTCTTTTTTGCTTGTTTTTTAAAGGCTACTCACTATTAACAAAAGGAGTCTTGCTGGAAGTTGATGCTTCCATGATGCTGGTATAGCTCATAGTAGAGTTCTACTTACTGTGTTTCTTCATGGTGTAACTGTATCAGGTTGTGAAGCATAATGTGTGATTATCTATAAATTAAGTGTGCTTGCGATATAAAAATTATCTGATACATCTTAGTATGTTCTCTCCCTGAATGTTTTTGTAAAGTGTGAAGTTGTCATACTTACATGTGCCTATTATATCATCAGATGTTGGTACCTTTCTTGTTCAGTCTTTCAGCAGTCTGACTCATCTGTAAGTTGTGCTACATTTTCTATGTGAATGACAAGTTGCATATTTTGTTTCTTGCAGCTTGCTGTTTCATTATCAGTTTATAAATTTCATGAGGTCAAAACTGAAATTGCATGGAGAGAATAGAATACATTTGTTTGATCAACTGGAAAGATAGTTTATAAAACCAGAGAGTCAACACTTTTGTTTGGATAGAAGCAGAAACAGACATGTAACTAATCCTTTAATTTACAGAGATTCATTATACTTTTGAAAATGATTGAAATGTCTAGAAAAAAAAATGGTTTGGAATAAAAATATACATTACTGAAAATATCAGACAATGTTTTGATTTAGGTATTTCTGATTAAGTGTATAGTGCTTTAGTGCTTATTTCTTGGACTTTTAATTAAAAATATTTTTATTCCAATTCATTTTTTGAAAAAACACCTTGGGTTCAGCTAAAGAAATAGAAGCACTTTTGTTGAATTAATAGTTTATCCAATAATTCAGGAGATTGAGGGCATATTAACTTTGAGACGTATCATCTTATGGATGGATCACTTTCTGTCTTTCCAGATTGACTTATTGAACTCCCATCCTTTCCAGAGTTTGTAGACTAAAGGTAGTCTAGAATAAAAGAATCTTTACATCTTACCTGCAATTAGACCCTTCCATTAAGACTTGCTTCTAACTTGCTTCTGTTCAGTAGGAGCTGAACATTATATCTGCATTTTTGTCACTATTTGATATTAGAAATATTTTTATTAATAGTCATATTTATTCTTTAATTGCATATCTCAAGGCAAGGATTTATTTCACTATGTTTTAGCGTGCTCATTGTTTTAAAACGCTATCTGGAAAAAGATTTTATTCATGCTGCAGTGAATTCCAGAAAAATAATTGGGAACTGAGAAGTAGTTACTAAAATACTTCTGAATGTTTAGTCCTTTAATTTATATGTCTATTATCAGAAGTGACTTCAATAACACAGTTTTCCACCTTTAAATGCCACTCGTAGAAATTAGGTATTTATAATCGAGGCATGCTAATGGCATAGGTGGGATTGCTGATTTTAATTCAGTAAGCCTCAATAAAACATATCAGCTGGTTTTGAAATCCACGTGGAAAAATAATCTCATTTAGCAGTTGTAAAGATAACAATAGATCTCTAAAAACACAATCATTCATAGAACCGTAGAATGGTAGGGGTTGGAAAGTACTTTTAGAAATCATCTAGTCCAACGCCACTGCCAAAGCACCACCTAAATCAGGTCACACAGGAATGTGTCCAGGCAGGTTTTGAAGACCACCAGAGAGGGAGATTCCACACCCTCCCTGGGCAGCCTGTATCAGATCTCTGTTACTGTCACAGTAAAATAGTTTTTCCTTATGTTTAAATGGAACTTTTTGCTTTCCAGCTCCTTTCCATTACCCCTTGTCCTGTCACTGGATACAATAGAAAAAAATGATGTCCCAGCCTCCTGACAGACACCATTTAGGTATTTGTAAATATTATTGAGATTCCCCCACAGTCTCTTCTCCTGTAGATTAAACAGCCTCAGTTCCCACAGCCTTTCCTCGTCTTTCTTGAGCTGGGGAGACCAAAACTGGACATAGTACTCTATTCACAAATGAATAATCAGATGTGTGCACACTAGTCAAAGTACGGCTGGAATTTTATAGCCACAAGACACAGGTCTCTGTTCTTAAGAATTCTTCATATGTCATAGTTTAGGACAAACATTGTTTATCTGTACCTTGATTTATTTAAAATTTTTGGCTTAAGGCAATATCTTCTTTTATAGTGTGCAATATAACAGGGCATGATCAGAGCAAATCTGCATAGTGATGAAAAACTCAAGACCTGAGGAACGAACAAAACTTCTTCCCTGAGGTTGCCACTATGGGGAGAAAAGGAGGAAGAGGGGAGACATTAAAAGATTTTTAGAAGAAGAAAAATAAAAGGGGAAATTTCATACTTTACATGCACAGCACTGGATAAGCTTCATGAAAATTTCAGAAGTGTTGTAAGTGGATTCTCTTTTCCCTCTCATACATGTGTACATATGTGAAAGCTTGATTATTATATAATACTAGCTTTGATTTTATAAGCTCCAGAAAAGCTGTAGTATTTGTCTCTATGGTGGTGGCAATGTCTATTAATGTTATCTTTTGTGATTTCATCTTCTCATAATGTCTGAGAGCTCTGCTTTAAACTAGCAGTCTATGATTGTGACTGCTGAGATAAAAATTTCAGTGAGATAGAGAAAGCTCACGCTACTATGTGTGACAAATTGCAATGACAAGGCTGTGTTGATAGCAGCTTATGATGTGAAATGAAATCACAACCACAATACCATAAAGATGTGTGCTTAGGGCATCTCTACAGAGCTCAAAGTGAAAGAAGATATGGTCAAAATGTCTAGTAGACACTGTGTTCCTTTCGTGCACTTATTGTTAGAGCTGGACAGTAGCATTCAATAAAAATATTTTAAGCATTTCAGGTTTTTTTCATTTTGATTTTGCTGTGTATCTTTATCCCATTTCCTATGTAATTGACACAATCAGCATCTGAAGATAGCTAAATTTACTATACAAATATGTTATCTGTTGGAATGTGCAAGTTAGTTTTATTTGACTGGCTGAATGATCCAGATGAAGAGCAGAAAACAGAAAAGGATAAATGAGCAACTACAGAATGTACTTCATGAAACTTCAGGGGTTTGTATCAATTTCTATATTAGCTATTTGTGTGAATGACAGAGTACATGCAGCTATGTTATTGAGTTAGGTTTGTAATAATAAGTGTAAAATTCAGTTGCCTAAATATTGAAATTAAAAACTTTTTTATATATATTACATGCATTTGAAAGAGTTAAGGGCTAGCAGATATAAGATAGGATGAATGGGACACCAGTGCTCTTCTGGAATAGTGGCCAGAGGTGACATATAAGCAGGTAAAATGGCACAAGAAACCTATGGTTAAACTGCACTATTGGATATCTAGGAGAGGTTCTAGGAGAGGAAAAGAAAAAAACAAAAAACAAAGAAAGAGTCTCCAGGAACAGCAGGGAAGAGCATTGCAAAACTGAAAAGTAGGGTTCAAAATTTATATAATTTTTAATGATCTCAAACGTTATTAAGCCTCTAGCCGAAAAAAAGAGTGTGTCTCCAAATTGGGACACGAGTTTGGAGGCAATATTCTTTCAGTACCGAGAGATGTGCATTCAGAGCATAGTTGCAGAGGTTCTTGAAATCATTTTAATTTCCTGAGATGGTGTGCTAAATAAATTGACACTTAAGAGCTCAGTTTTCACCCTTTTGAATGAATAATTTGATCTCTAATCAAGCAAGAGGAAAGAGAGGTAGAAAACTATTTCCAAATAGGTCCCATTCAGGAATAAGTTTCATAATTATTTCATTTATTTTACTTATTGTTAATTTTTATTTGGTTTATTCTTTTTAACATTACTATTCTAGTTAATTACCATTCAAAGGGTAATTGTCAATTATTTCTTCTACAGTAGCTGTGGAAGGTGATTTGCTTGCTAAGGTTCAGGCATGTTATGCTTCCGTTAAAAATCTCTGGTTTTGTCATTGATTTGTGTACCATCACAGAGCATACTCTGCAGATATTCTGAGTACAAGCATAAATCAGTTAAGAAACTTCTTAGAATACATTTAAAAGAAAAGTAAAACAAGGAAAAAATAACTCTCATGAATCAGAATAGGTTTTCCCCCTTGTTATTCTCAGTACCATGTTACCGTAGGATGATTAAAACAATGGAAAACTACTTTCCTAATGAAGTGGGAAGGATGCAAACTAATAATTACTATAAACAGCATTTCTGTTCCTGATTAAAGAGCAAGCAATAATTGATAAAGGAGCATGCAAATATTATTTTCTACCAATAGGTGCCAGTATAAGCTAATTAAGCTAAAACATTTAATGACAGGTTTAAAGCAGACATTAGAAAAATATATTACTAAAACTCCAACAAAATGCATCACTTATTTTAGTGATTGTTTGGTTTTGGTTTTTTTTTCTTTAAATAGCTACCTCATTTCTTTACCTTTATTTTATAAACAGAAAAGTAGTCTTTAAATGTAGTCTGGGGCCAGAAATGGAAAAGAATCATTTTCTCGCAGTCATTTGCCAAGTGCATTTTTACCTTCAAAGGGAAAGCTGAAATCAACCTAGCATACAATATGGGCAATGTACCGCATCAGCCTCGACATGCGGTCTCTGCAGCTTAAAAATCCTCTAGCATCTGCTGCAGTTTAGCCATCAACTAAGCAAAAAGAGCTGATTTGCATTAGACCTGTTGGTGTTTGACTTTCCAGAGACATGAAGAGTGAACTAAGTAACCCAGATGACAAATGTATCTCTTCAGAACGTGTCCTTTTAGATAAGGTATAACCTTTCTTATGAGGATTTTGAGTGCTAGTGGTACCAAAGTTTCTGTTCCCTTCCTGCTTCTGCTTCCATTCATCCAGTATAACTGTATATACACATCATTTGCTTCTATGTCTAGCTTGTAGATTTTGTAATTAGTCTCCTGTTCATTAAATTAAGGAATTCATTAAAGCTTTTTAACTGGCAAAATTTACAAGGAAGAAAAACAGCAGAGGGTGATCCACTACAGCTGAATCTTGCCATTGCAGGTTTCAACAGCTGGACCTAATTTTTAGAACAGGAAGAAAAAAATATTTCTTGTGCAAGAATGAAGTAAACTATCATTACAGTCTTTCTTCAGTCAAACATTTTCATTTAACCATAATAGAGATAGTTTCAAACTCAGCCTCACCAAAATGTGGCTAGTCAGCTTCAAGGGAGTGTCTCATGAGCAAAGCCATGGAGTATCACTCTGCATTTTTTTAATGCAACTCAGCTTCTAACCTTCTCCCTTGTAGGTGCCCCATTGTAGATGTCTGTAGCCAGCCATATAATTTAATCTCACTCCTATTTAGTCTTAATGGAAAGATGACCTTTCCAGATATTAGAATTGATTTGTTTACAAATCTGTTAGTCTTGCCAAAGCTTTGTTCTTACAGACAATAATTTTGCTATCGTCTCAGTAGTGCTGATGCTAATCAGTGTATCATAGCAGCTGTAGTGACTTTTTAAAAAAACTATCTATTTTATTTTATTTTATTTTATATTATTTTATTTTATTTTATTTTATTGTATATGTTTTGTTAGTATCTGTATGGTATAGCCTTGTTGAATATCCCCTCAGCCATGTTCTCTGTTGTTCTCCAAAGCTTGGACAGTGTCACATATGAAGTATCCCTTCATCTAGCAAAAGAGCTCCTGCTTTACATCAGCAGCAATTTTCATCCCAAATTTTACTTTTGTTTTGATTGTTTTATGTTAAACATGGTTGTATCATTATTACATTATCTGTATATAGACACTGTTGCTACTGTAAAAAAATCAGATAGCAGCATTGGTAATTTTTATGGTACTCACTAGATTGAATCCTTTATTCATTTTACAGGCTGTCTTTATTTTTTTCAGTGTTGTTTGGTTGGGGATTATTTTTTGTTTTCGTTTAGAGCAATTAACTTCTGTCAGTAGACTTCGTGAGGAGGAAAAGTAATGTGCTTCTCAGATGTAGCAGGGAACATGGAGTTACTTGCTGTAAAGCTTTTTCTATGCTGAAAGCTTTTTCAATGGGAATTTTATATCACACCAGTCGTAGCCTTATGTCTGAATGCTAGCATACAGACTTTTGTATAGAGGCAAATTTTGAGAAATATTAAGATACAATATACTGAAGAATATCCTGTTGGTGGCAGCAATAACTTATCTTTAATTTGTTAGAAGTCATAGAAGATACACAGCTACTCTGCAGTCTGTAGTGACTGAATGCAATAGTGAGCTTGCTGTGCATTTGAATGCTCTACATGGATTCTTATCTCTTAATAGCTGTTTAATCCAGACTTAAAATCACACATTTGGTGTAGTGTATAGCTAATACTTTGAATAAACTTGTACATTTAAACTAAAATATAAAGATATTGCATAGATGTTTAAATTTCCGGAAAAATTATCCTGTTTCTGGTGACATTTTTCTTTGGGGGTTGGAGTTGGTGGGGATGGTGTTTGGTGCCTTTTTACTTTTTTCTTCTTCTAAGAAGAAACATGATCCAGTAGTTGCATGTTCTTGAGGGTGCAATAACAGAATTTCTGCAGCTTCTGTGCTCATAGTTAGCACAATCTTGACACTGATTACACAGCTGTTCATCTAGGGAAAAAATGACAGGAATAATTCCTTGAAGTAGTGTCTTTTATAGAGTAGATAGTTCATAATGGTGTAGTAGCATAATAACATACAGAGAAATGCATGAAGACACATTTTAACTCTTTAAAAAATGGGTATACCCAGAAGCACCTTCTAAAACCTGTATTATTTTTTTGAGCTAAAAGAAAATTGTTCCATTTTTACAAGGAGGACAAACTTATTCTATCAAAGATTTCTTTTTCTACATTTATGACATGAGAATATTTTTTTCATGTTATACTGTGATAGCCAGCATAATGTCAACACCAAGTACTATGTTACCTGAAACATGGCTGCCAACTGTCACAGTAAATGTCACTAAATATAACTCGTTTAAGTGGAGCTGTTCTGATCTCTCTCTTTGTTTGGCCCTCCCTGTATTTCCAACACCACCTTTTGTGATTGTTTTTCGTGGACGGTAGATCTTGTGGTTTTCAGATGACATACCCTTTAATTTCTCACCTTAGGTCCCTCTGACAGAAGAGATCTGGAAAGCTCCTTCTCTCTACAGATTGTAGTACTATTAATTTTTTAAAACACTGTCATTTCTCAACCAAAACAAACAGTGATTGTCTTGTTCTATTATTTCACTAAAATATTTGAAGAATTCCCTAGAAGATTGTGCTATTGGATATACATATATAGAGAGAGCTCATAATGTATGATAATATAATGTAGTGTTGACCTATAGTACAGGAATAATTTCTGAAGCTGTTTTACATAACTACTTGGATACACATCTCTTGAAGACACATGGTTGCATGTGTGGTTTTTACCGACTGTTTCTATCCTTCTTAGTCTGAGCCAGGCGGTGGGGAGAGCGATACATAACTTAGCAATGCATTGGTATAGCAATGACTCCCAGCAGCAACTGGTTGCGAAGTGTCTGTCAGGGTTATGTGAAGTACAGATCTGTACTTGGCAAAGGACAAAATCAGTCCAGACAGAAAGGACAGACAGAAAACAGCTGTCCGCAAAATGTTAATGAACTATCATAGTTATTTTCATTTCAACCATCTGCACTCAAAAAGAAGACAGTCTGTCCAGGAGAACTCTATCTGTTAGAAGAAATCTAGATTATACCAGAACACCTGGGTTCTCATCAAATTCTGTCTGCCAGTGCCTTTATAACAATTATTATTTCTTTGGTAGTAATCCAAAATGTTAACTTCACTGTGATGTCTTGGAGAAAACTGAAGCCATTCCTGTCGAGCACAGTGTGCTGTGCACAATTGTATGTGTAGGTGTAACTTTATCACAGTACTTACCATCTTTTCACTTCTAAAAGAAATTCATATGTTTCTGGTCCTTCCACTTCTAGAAGCAGATCAGCCTGCAGGAGCAAATCAGCATGCTTGTTTTAATCTCTTTTTCCAGCACTGCCACAGATTGTACCAGGTTACTGCAGAGATGAGGATATACTTCACTAGAGAATGTGGTTCTGTTGGTTGCCTGGATGGGGATTTTACTCATTTATTTGTTCCCTCTCAGTCCCCTCCATCTCAGAAAAACACTTCAAACCAGTGTGCAATGATGGGAATTGTTTTTCTCTCTAGTTACAAAAGAAAAACATTTAACACATTTAAAACATTTAAAGCAACAACATTTAACAATTGTCACCATCCTTGGCAGTGCTGAAGAGATGGGTGGAGGTTGAAATGGTCTAGTGGTCAATGGGGCTAGGACAAAGGTTGGACTTGATCTTAAGTCTTTTCCAGCTGAAACTGATTCTAACTGAGATATGTATCTACAAAATCTGAAGGCTTTTAAAAAAGAAGTAGTGTATTTTTAAAGAATTCCTATTTAGTAAAGTAATTGCTATGTGTAAATTATAGCAGAAATTTGCACCCACTCTTTTTTTCTTTTTTAAGTTACAGGATATGTATTTATTTATACTTCATACCATGCAAGGTTTGCACTTTTTATGAACAGAAACATAACTTGCAGGACTCTTTGGATAGTTGCAGAATATCTATTTGCAATCATTAACTTTCCTCAAACACTTCCAACACACTGTATTTTGTTGCTTCATAAATGCAAGGTACCTTGCATCCAGGGGTCCATAACAATGTAATGAATAACATGAATTCATTATGTTTTTATTTGAAGTAATTCTTCTAAGCTTGTAAATGTTTATTTATTTCAAAATGAAATCTCAAGATGTGAATGCCTGTTATTTCCTTGTCCTTACTTTGTTTTTCTAAATATGAATTTATATCTCAGTGATAAACTATTTCTTACTGTGTTGTTATACCATATCATATTCTTAACTGAAGATAGGATACTTATGGAGTTACTGTTCATTTGGTTTGTTGAATTTGTTACTGCCTTTTACAAAGGAAGTCTTCCAATATTTTGTAGTTGTAGAATTAGAAGTAATTTTCTTTCTCCTGAATGAATGGTTAAAGGAACTTCCTATCCAGTCTTTAGTTACTGGTTTTGATTTAAGTCTTATTTTTAAGCATGAACATTTTAACATATTTGGCTGCAGTGAGAAAGGCAAATACAGACCATGTGCAGATTGATTTTCTTCATTGTCTATATTCCTAGCCAATTACTTTAGTCAAGATCCATACTTAAAATAATAGTCATTTTACTAATATCTTTTTCAATATATACTCTGAATTGTGACAGAATTGTTTATTTTTCTGTGAAGATCAATTCATAGCTTCCCAGTAGCTCACTGCAGACATTACAGAGCAGGATAGACAGGGACATTTTGATTTGCTAGATTGGAAGCCTTTAGCATTTGAAGAACCAGTTAAAATGCAGTTGGTCTTTTCTGAGCACTATGGTGGGCGACACACGCCATGTGATTTTATACGTCTTTCTGAAGAGTCTTTATTTATTCTTTACATTCCAGAAAGAAAGAGTCCTTGAGATCAGCCAATATTCGAGATTTTTTTCTAGGAAGAATTTTTGTCACTTACTGTGCCAAGCTGAAGAGCTGTGTGATGTGCTGAGACAACAAGCTGTATTCATTCATCTTCAGATCATGATGACCTCTTGAGTATTTATCTTGCTATTTTTTCTGTCATGCTTATTTAACTGTAAAGTTAATGGAAAAGTATTGCTATCAGACTGGAGAAGCAAGTTTTATGTAACTTCGAAGAAGTTACAGGTGCTCATTCTCATAAGCTTTATTAATGTTCTGCTTTGAATTGTGTCCCTACCATATTTAAAACTTGAGAATGCTCTTTCTAGAAAAGTGCTGCATGTGTTGAGTACCATCTTGCATTCCATAGTTATGTTCTTCATACTGACTGATTTGAGGTTACATATATGAACAACAGTCAAGGTCATCATTGGGATTTGATTGAAATAAATTCTCTTAAAACATCAAAAACATAGCTGACAACATAACATAGAACTTTTGTGGGGAATTGACTAAACAAGGAAGTATGAGTAGTGGTTTTGTGTTTTTAAGCTGGAGCTTGGCTTAATTTAAATTCTTAAATACATCACAGTATTATGGGAAAGAATTCACTGACATTTTTAGAGAATTTAAGTTAGTAGTTCTTCAGTGTTAGACCTTCAAACTAATTTGGCTTTGTTCTGCAGCTTACAAACACTTGCTTAATTAGATTAGCCTGCCATGGGCTCTCAGCATTTTCAAACGTTAGTGGCAATAAGAACAAATACAAATAATTAATCTATACATAAAAAAGGAAGAGACGAATGGTCCAGTTACACTGTCATAAAAAGCTGTACTATAACCTCAGAGTCTCTTGTTGCAGTTCATTGATACAATTATGGGTTATACAAATGTGTCTACTGGAAGGCATGGAAAACTTACTATGACATATATTTAGAAATTTACTCTTTATTTAGAAAATTACAATCCAATTGCTTATTTTGTGTTTAAAAGGAGTATAAATTTTCCAATTCAGAAATGTGAAACTGACCTCAGGAAAACCATATATCCTTATTAGAAACATTTAAAGTTGACGTTAATATTTATTTCAGTAATATTACTTCAAAGTATGGTCTGATGCTTTAATTTCGGATGACATTTGAGAAGCAGCACAGTCTAAGTGATTTTCTGTAAATACGTTGACTTTATAATATTAAAGACTTTATTCTTTGGTGGAAGTTAATAGCACTGTTACCATGGAACACTTATTCCTTTAATTTCATATAAATTTAAATTTTATGATGTTTGCTTCTTCAAGATTATATAATCCCTTTTTATTGAAAAGAATCACCATTATGCAAATTATGATATCCAAGGAGACAAGCAGCAATTAACTGCAAAAGACAGGCTGTTACCACAAGAGTTTACTCTCAATGAACATAACGGGACCTCCTTTAAAATAAACCCTTATTTAAAGAAATCCATTTGGCATAGTTTCTAAAAGAAAGCAATTCATTCACGCAGAAGTTTCTAGTCTTAGGAGTATGTTCAATAGCAGCTTTAGTTGTTTTTTTGTTTTACTCAAAATACTGTATTTCTGTACATGGAAAGGAAAGAGGAGACAGCCACAGCATCAGCATGAACCCTGCTGACTTTGCCTCCAAGAAAGCACAGAAAAGATTTGCCTTTCTACAGGAGGCTATTAATGGAGAAAAATAATCATCTGTAAGCATGGAGTTATGCAGTGTGATAGTCACCAGTCACAGCTCTGGAAAGGTAAAATAATACTCAAAAGAGCTGTGTGGATTACTGCTAATCTCCCTACTGAAGTCATTTATTTGGATCCAGCCATGTGCCTTGCATTTCACTTACACTCCAAATGATGCCACAGTCTCCTGCGTGCTTTGGAATGCACTTTAAAATGTTCACAGATGGCTTGAGAACATACTTAAGAGCTCCCTCTCCTTGGATATCTTCCCTATGCCTGATAGGAGAGTTATACTACTCCAGATATGGGCAGATAACTGTAGACAATGTACATGTTGCTATATATTAGAATTAATTTTGATTTCCCAATTTCCTGTGTAGTGTACTAAGCAGTGTTGAAGGAAATAGCAGCAGGTTTCTGAGGGGAAAGGTTTTTCCTCAGTAATCTTGACACTGTGAACTGTTAGGGAGCCTCAAGGGAGATTGTGTAAGGAAATATAGGAGTAGAAGGTGGGATTTGAGCCACTTAGCAAGCAAAGTGTGTCACAAATTATAGTATAGAACACTTAGAGCAGGCCTCGTGTATGAGCTACTAAAATCCTCTCTGCCGCTGCATGATAGGTAAAACATGCAATATCAAACATATTTTCCCTTGATTCTTTACTAGTAGTATATAGATATGAAGAAATCTGGGACTAGAACTACATATTCCATAAAGAAAAACAGATTCACTTTTCCTCCTCCGTTTTATCTTTTCAGTGACTTGGCTGAGGGTGAGCAGCCTGGACAGGGATCCATCTGACTTTAAGGAGGGCTGTTGCTTCAAACACAGTCGTTACAGTTGTCCACAAGCTCAGGAAAATCTGGTGGCTGCCAAAAGTCTGAGGAGTGTCAATAGATTCTGTGTACTTTAAATCACAAGAACTGTCAGAAATCTTCACAGCTACAGATATACGTTTTTCATTAGTGTCTTTCAATGACAATAAAAGATAAAATAAAAAACTTGCTCCATCTAAAAAGGAAAATAGATTTCAGTATTTGATAACTGGGATATAGACATAGTTTTATGAGTTTTATTTGCACTTTCTAAAAGATTTTGTGTGTTAAATAAGTGTGGTAAACATTTAGTTATCGCATTTTTTAGGTAGATCAACATAAAAAATAGAGTTGTTCAGTGAACTCAACATTTGAATCTCTTCTTGTACATGGATTTTATCTGTTATAGTCATCGTACATATGAAGTTATTTAATGGACAATTCCTTATTCTGAACATGTTAAACAGGAACAACATTAGCTTAGAATAAGAGGTCCTTTTTTTTTTTGTCCCTTTTTATCAATTTGAGGGTTTCTTTTCATGCCTTGAGCAGCACTAATGTGTTAAAGGATTACTGTTTGTTTAGAGATGAATGTCAGACAAGTGCCAATAATGCAGGTGATATGTTTTCCTGATACATTATGCTGTGGTTGAGGTGCATCTGTGAGAACCATAGAGAGGAATTTCAGAAAGTTTTTAATACTGGAATAAGGTTGAAATAAACTGTGTGCAGGAGCAAGGGGCCGCTGGCTTTTCCATGCAATGTGAACATGAAGTCAAAGAAAGATGTGGTTCTCTAAATAATAGGAGAAATAGGAGAAATTATGTCTCTCCTTTCATTATGCTTTACCCCCAAATTGCTAATATCCCATGACTGACATTAAAAGCATTTCAACTTAGATAGTCTCTAAGTGAGGTCACTATATTTGATTCAGTGAATGTTATGTAAAGAAGTGGGCTTGACTGTATCTTTAAAAAGTAACACACTTTGGAGGTCACATATGATAACATATATAGAAAGGTCAAGATGGACTCTTGCCCATCTAAGTATAGTTTGGAATTTACTTTCTCGAAAAAAGGGAAAATAAACTAATAAAGGGAAATAAACTAATAAGGCAAACTGCCTGAAAAGTCGAGTTTCAAAAGGCTGAAACTTTTTTTACACTTTATTAATAAATCAAACCCCAGGCAAAAAGTGATGATCACTTTGTAATGCCTGTACAGCAAAAGGAGAAAAGCAGCTATCAAGATATATTTAAGCTGAAGGAACAAAAAGATCTGCTTCTGTTATTGCATTGGCTCAAAGTATGATGTTTCAGGGTTTTTTGGTTTGTTTTTTTTTTAATTTCGTACTGAATGTGGAGGACTGAACCTACTTGTAATTAAATAACAAACTTTGCAGAGATTGATATAATGCACAGGAAAGCACTGAACACTTAAAAAATTACTAGAGTCTTAACTGATATATTCACATGTGACAGGTCCCTGTGTAAATTATCTATGGAGATATTTTACATGTTACAACTTTGATAAATCATAAAACAGAAACATAATTTCAACATAGAGAAACGCTGATTAAATCTAACTGCTCAAGATTTGAGAAATCCCTCCTTAAATTTATCAGACTGACTATCTTAGGATCTTATATTTATTTGTTTATAAGATACCCCTAATAAATTCAACCAGGCAAAACCAAGACCATGTTGAAGGCAATGGTGCAGAAAAGTACTCTGTAAAGCGTGAGCACAAAGCCTGAACTTAAGAATATGTGATAGATGCAAAGTTCTTTGAAGTTAGCAGGTAGGGAAGGGAAAGTCAAAGGGGAATGATGAAACAGAAATAAATCCTGAGAATAATCTGAAAATGTTTCAAAGTTAACACAAGTTAAAAGTAAAAGCTATCTTGTATACATGTAATAAAAAAGATTAACTAAAAAAAACCCCTGATTATGTTTCTTCAAATTTATATAATTTATATTTTTTTCCACAAACACTATATAACATCTATGACTTTTGTATTTCTATCTGAAAGAGGAAATAGCAACTTCTTAGTTCAATGCATTTTCAGTCATTTCTTTTTGGCTTTTGATCATGGTATAGAATAGTAGCATGTACTGTTTTTGTAGGATCACTTGTAGATAGCTGGCTGAATTTCAAGTCCTTTTTCTCTTGGGAAGACAAGTCTTTTTTCAGCTTCTTAGTAATTAAAAAGAAAGAAAAAAAAGCAGACTCCCACTGTGAAGGTGTGACATATCAGCAGAATTTTTATAATATTGGAACAGAATGATTTCATAAGCTTTGGAAGAACAAAAAAAAAAAAAGAATCAATTCAGTGTTTTAGTTCTTCATTAGATCATATTCTCTAGCTACTGATTGCATTCTGGTGTGGTTGTAATTTTGTAACTCCGAGTCTGAGCCTTTGTGTGAAAATGTGTATGTTTATATGTTAAAATCCTCTTGGAAAACAGCTTGCTTTCTGTATTTCAACTATATTTTACTTGAATAGAGAAATGGTTTTGTTATGTTTTTTTAACTTCTCCGTTTTGTTGTCTATTTTATAAATGTATTCTTCAGTCTTCTTTAAAATATATATAAACTAGCTATTCTGAATTCCATAATAGATTACTTGTCTTGAGGTGTTGTCATTTAATCTTTACTTTATGTAATGTAATACTAAAGGAGACAGAAAGACACAGGTAGTTATGGTAATTCAAGAAAATACATGCTATGAGTTAATCCTACTGCCACAAACTACTGAAGAGACACATGAGCCTGGAAAGAAAACACAGACAGTCTTGTATGTGACTGAAGTCTCCAAAGAGAATCTCACTGTAGTGCTGTATACGTTGTATTAGATCCAAAGTATACAGGTCGTGGTGGATTATAAATGTAGCCAGAAAGATGTGCAGCTAAATCTCTGCTACAATGTTAATTTATACTGCTGTCTGTAGTAATCACAATTCACAATTTGGACTAGAGGGGAAAAAAAAAAAAATTCTTAAGAAGCAATAAGAAAGTCCAGAAGAATGAATATTCCATCAGGAGAAGATGAGATGAAATATTGTAGTTAGATTTGTGTGAAATTTCTGCTGTGAAATGAATTGCTACAAGTTTATGTCATAATGAGCCAGCAATATGCCCTCGTGGCCAAGGCCAATGGCATCTTGGGATGCATCAAGAAGAGCGTGGCCAGCAGGTTGAGAGAGGTTCACCTACTCTGCCTTGGTGAGGCCACATCTGGAGTACTGTGTGAAGTTTTGGGCTTCTCAGCTCAAGAGGGACAGAGAAGTCCTGGAGAGGGTCTTAACACAGGTCCACCAAGATGATCAGTGGACTGGAGCGTCATTCTTATGAGGAAAGGCTATGGGAACTGGGGCTGTTTAGTCTGGAGAAGAGGAGACAGAGGGGATTTCATTAATATTTGCAAGTTTATAAATGGTGAGTGTCAGGAGGTTGGGACATCCTTTTTTCTATTTTATCTAGCAACAGGACAAGGGGTAATGGGATGGAGCTGGAACACAGAAAGTTCTATTTAAACATAAGAAAAAACAATTTCACTGTGAGGGTGAGGGAGCCCTGGCACAGGCTGCCCAGGGAGGGTGTGGCGTCTACTTCCTTGGATGTTGTCAAGATCCATCTGGACACATTCCTATGCAGCCTGATCTAGATGAACCTGCTTCTGCAGGGGGATTTGACTAGATGGTCTCTAAAGGTCCCTTCCAACCCTTTCCATTCTATGATTCTGTGGTTTTTCAGCTGTGAAGGTGTTCAGGTGTTTAGGAAGGTTTTTGTTCTGTTTGGCTGGTTTCCATAGCATTAGTTAATTTTGTCTAAAGATCTTGGCTGCGATTTGGCAAGGAGTATGACTCACAGCTCTCATAGCCACAAGAATAATTGAGACTGTGGACAATCATTTAGGAAGCATGAAAACATTTCCAAACTGGTTTGTAATGTTTTTACATCATCTTTATCCTATTCTCTAAAATATGAATTGCTGCTTAAGAGACATTTTTCATGTCTTGATTCCAACCCTTCAAGCTTTGGGTCTTATGAGTATCAGGTGCTGTATATGTGATTTTTGAGACACAATCTGAAATCGAATAATCTTCTCGTACAATGTTCTTTTCCAAAGATTGTCTGAGAAACCCTATTATCTGGTCTAGTATGCTGGACTAGAAATGCTCTTTGAAGTAAAACACTCATTTAAAAGTAAAGTAAATCAGAGGTAAGGAAAACATTCCCCTTCTCTGGAATGAGAAAGCATAAAGAAACAGACCAGAACATCATATCCAGCTCAGATAGCTACCTCACATGAAGAATAAGAAAAAAGGAATAGATGAGATAGAGAGGAAAAACAGATGAGTTTTAGTAATTTATTTCAACTCCCTGGCAGCAGGATTTGGACCTTAATATTTAAAAGAACACCTGTAGTAGAACTCATTCTGAAACAAAAATAATAAATTAATAAGTATGGTAACTTAAAGCAATAGATGTGTGGTGTAGCATAGCTTAGAGATAAACACATACAAAGCCTGTGATTTTCATTTTGTTTTTATAAATAAAAATGAAGAAAATAGATTGCCATTAAGGTAGGAAAAATGTTTCTACTTGAGATAATGAAAATGCTACAATTTAAGATAATAATCTGAGTTGCCCAAGGTATACTTTTTCTAGTTAAAATATTATTGTCTTAACAGAATGTGGAGATATTTAAATTGTTTCAAATGATTTTAAAATATTTTCTTGTACTTTGAAGACATGTGATGTACATGAAGATGTCATACAAAATGTTTTACTAACATTCATTTAGGATTTTCACCAGAGTTGACACATAAGTTTTGCTGTTGTGTGTAATGCTTCAATCTCATACACCTGTTACTGTAGCTTTTGTGCTGTTCCACATCATTGTGCATGCTTTATGACAGTAGTCTGAGTACAAATTGTGCACTAGAATTGTCCCAGAATCCTAATGCATGTCATAGATCGAGCTCTGACTGTTTGGATACTTGGAGCCTATGTAATGAAAGATCAGTGTGTAAATTTTTTTTAATAGGAACATATTGGTTAATAAACATTAAAAAGCATATGCTTGCTATCATAAATGATAACAAGAATTTTGTATCAGAATCTACAATGACAAACTCAATGTGATAACCACATTATGAAGGATGTGCAGTGCCATCCATTCAATCTTTATTCACAGAGCTAAGAGGTCAAATGAAAAGTGTGACTTTGATAAAACCAGGATATGAAAAGCAAATTCTTGCTTGCTGAATAAAACATCTTCCATTTATGTTGTGTCTGTAAGGCCATAGAACATTGCTGTCTGAAGATATTTAGTACTTTTAAAATTATGCATCCTTCTGTCCTTCCAGCACTTGGGAAATGAGTTTCCCTAGAGAACACTTTTAGACCACTAAGATTTTTCAGTTGTTACTCAATGGCTGTGATTAGATTTACTTTTATTTAATTTGTTTCAACTTATTTCTTTTTAAATCCTAATGCAAAGTGTTTGAAAGTTCAAATATGAACAGCTCCTAGCTATCAGCTTTACATGCTCTTGCATACATTCATTCTGAAGCAAAGAACAGTTAAACAAATACATTCACTTCATCCGCCACAAAGTAATCCATGTTTAAAAGTTTTAGCAAAGCCAGATGTCTCTATACTCTCCCAGCTGCAAAAGTTTTATGAATTAAATGTGAATGACCTAATGTTGGTTTTGCTCAATATCTTTGTGATAACAACTAACAGTCTAAAGCTCATTCAGAGTGTCTTACACTGGCAAAAATTAAGACTTTTTACAGGATTATCTGATCTTACAAAAATATTTTAGATTGACACTCCTGAGGAATTTCCACCATCTGAGGAACTTCACAGCAATGTCAAGCTAAATAAACATAAAGCTTTTTCCTTTGCTCACCGCTCCAGGTTTTCAATAATTAGAGCAGAAGTAGTAGTATATGATGATGTTGTTTGACATAGAAGAAAATGCATTCATTTAATGTGGAGGAGAAGGAGTCTTAACAGTAGAAAAAGTACAAGCTGGAAATAGAGGTATCTGCTGTTTTGTTTTTCTTGTTGATTATTTGGTTTTGTTTATTTTTTAAATAATCTCTACAAATTTCTTGAATGTCAAATTCTTCATGAGGGGATGGTGAAGGATAACAAAGCAAGAGCAATGACAGAAAATAAGATACAGATGTAGATTTTCTTTCCTATCTATTATATGACAACTTCTGGTTTACTGTCACACTATATTTGTACCTTGTAAAGCAAAGTACTTTTCTTCACAAAAGCAGCTATTTTACAGTGTTAGGAAAAGGGGAATTTGCAGCTTTACATCCCTCAGTGCAAGAGAACACAACACAGATGGAGAGAAGCAGTCATCTACTTTCTCTGAATAGACAATTTATTGTCTCACAATGACAAACTTACATTCACCTCTTTCTGACCCTTTCTCTCCCTCTCTCTCATTCTCTCTCCCTCTTCCCCCTTCTTTTCTGTAACGTTTTTGACATTTAATCCAATTACTTTGCAGTTTGTCTTCTCCATGTTTCAATTTTCCTTGGAGAATGTTTGAAAGCGTTGGGTTGCGTGTTCTCCTTTTGTGGGCTGCCTAAAGAGTATCTGGGCTCTATTCCTCTTGAGGAGAGTCTTGTGTCAGACACTCACAACAGATAGCAAAAGTCTGTCTTTGACAGTAATACATATACTGACCTTCAATTAAGCTGCAGGTTAAGACAATACTGGAAAATCAATAGCTCATTTTCTGTCTTTTGTGCTCAGATTTTGAAGTTCACTAAGATAAAGGATGACAATGCTAAAGGCAGGAATCTTTGTTGAACAGCCATTGATGTTGCCACAGGCTCAAGGGCCGGGTACGGCCTAATCTTTGCAAAGCTTCCAAATACCAATATGCCAATAGATATCAACTGTAACTTTATACAACATCTGCTATCTCTGAATTTTCATCAAATAGCATTTTCTGTTTTCCTCCAGTCTTTTGACCCAGATAGTCCCAGGAAGGCTCATGAGTAATCAAAATTCAGTTCATTGGAGGTTATAGTTCCTGTGAGGAAAATCTGTAACATGAAGATTTAAACTGCTTGTATCTAATTTTTGGGTTCAAGCCCTAACTTGCAGGTTCTGGGTGTGTGTGTGGGAAGGGCATGTTTTGTTTACTTATATAAATCTACACTGATAGCTGCTTGCTTGTCTCAGTTCTTTCTGGACAAAAGAACTCTTTCTGGAGAGTTAAGCAGGGAGAAATCTAATAAAATTCAAAAAGGGCAAGTGTAGAATCTTACATCTGAGAAAGAGTAACCTCAGGTATCTCCAACCAGTACAGGTTGGAGAAAGAACTCTTAGAGAGTAGTGTAGAGGAAAGGGACCTGGGGGTCTTGGTGGACAGCAGGATGAGCATGAGCCAGCAATGTGCTCTCGTGATCATGGACAATGATGGTGAATGGAGTGGAGCATCTCCCTTATGATGAAAGGCTGAGGGAGCTGGATCTCTTTATCTTGGATAAGAGGAGACTGAGGGGTGACTTCATTAATGTTTACAGATATGTAAAGGGTGGGTGTCAGGAGGATGGAGCCAGGCTGTTCTCAATGATGTCCAATGATAGGAGAGGGGGCAACAGGTACAAGATGGAACATAAGAAGTTCCGAATAAACATAAGGAAAACCTTCTTCACTGTGAGGGTGAGGGAGCACTGGAACAGGCTGCCCAGATGGATTATTGAGTCTCCTTCTCTAAAAAACATTCAAAACCCACCTGGATGAGTTCCTGTGTGACCTACTCTAGGTGGCCCTGCTCTGGCAGGGGGTTGAAATAGATGATCTTTCAAAGTTCCCTTACAACCCTTAAGATTCTGTGTTTCTGTGTCAGAATGAGAGTGAGCTTTCTGGCATATATCTGGCAAGGTAACCACTACCTCCAACTAACATTTGTCTAATTGTACATGCAACAGCAATGGATTAATTAACCTGTGAGGCCAAATTCAATAGTTCAAGGCAGGACCTTTCTTGCAGTGGCAAAAGATAAATAATCAGTCAAAAGATGGATTATTTTGTATATAATGAGAGTAAATGTATCTTAATTGACTTCTTTTCTTCTACACTTTGACAGAATTTGAAATAACAAAGCCTTTCTTTTGATACAAATTTACTTTTTTTTCCAAAGCAAACGTATGCATTTTTTTATAATTTCAAATATTATGTTTAAATATAATGAAGTTTTGTTAAAAAATGTCTGTAGCAGTGAGAAGGGAAGGACATGACTCCCACATGAACATATTCGGTCCTGGGGTTTCTCCCTACGTCAGGAGAGCTGACATGGTGAGGCTGTCTGCCAGGGAGAGATGCTAAGGGGGAGATGCAAGGCAGAAAAAGATACAAATTAGAAGGACAGAACAGGAGGGAAGAGAGGCTAATTATCTGTCTCTCTCCAACACCCTTTCCCCATCTACTGCTGTAATGACAAACTGTTTTAACTTAACTGTGGCTGATAGTTGTTTTAAGTAATATGCTGAACTTATCATAGGCACATCGATGTGGGCACACAAATAGACGAAGTCATTTTTAATCATAAGAAATGAAGAATTTGCAAAGTATCAAAATGAAAATTGCACCTTATAGTAAACATATTTAAATTTTTACCTGAAAGATACTGTTGTCAACTGTTATTAAACTGTCACGAATTGATAACTCTTAATGAATGGCGTTCGAGTACAGAAATCAGGTACAAAATTTGAACTCGGGACAACAGTTTGATATGTCATGCTGTATTGAAAAGTCTTTGACTTTGCCCTGATGTCTATGTTAGACCTGCAAATTAAGCATTTGTTGATATTCCATATTGACCTGGCTGGATGGAGCGATATTAACTAGCTCTGACTGGCAGCCTCCAGTCCTTGACTAAAGATCTGGTAATTGTGACGCAAGACCCTGGAGCAGAGAAGTGTAAAGGTCAGAAAACTTATAATGTCCCTTACAAGCTCCTGGAGGGAGGATTCCCAGAAGACTAACTGCCTGTTAAGTAGCAATACCGAGAGAAGTGGAATATTTGTGGTTGAAGGAAGTGAAATGCAGTCATGTTCATATGTACGAATAAGAAATCTCCTGCTCATTCTGTGTTTTGTGGTGGGTCCCAAAGTACTTTTTATTTTCTTTTGCTTTTTTGCAGGATAGCATCTCTCCTTTCTCAGGTCTATTTTTTGTGAGCCCTCCACATCATATTTTAAAAGGAATAAAAAAGGGTACAATTCTCCCCAGGCGAGGTTTCTGCCTACCCAATAATCCCACTGACATGCTGCTTTCTGAAGCACTTGCTGTGCACGAGTGCAAGATTTTATAGAGGCAGAGCAGCACAGGAGTGCTGGAGGCGTTCTTCTAACAAGCTGTCCAGGTTACTTTCAGATTCTCTATTTCACATGCCTCCTTGATTCAGAAGCCAAATACTAGGATCTCCCTATCACTTCTTTCCATGTACATTTTAAAGAGAGAAGAGCCTAGTCCTCTCATAAACTTTTTCAGTTTTTCATTTTCAGCAGTAAAAGTAATAACAATATGCCCTAATACACGAGCAATGAGTTTTCATATCTTTCATATTTCGTATGCTGATTCCATTCCAAACAATGCATTCAAGTTAATTTTTTTATGTGACCATTTTATTATCTTTTTAAAAACTGAAAATAAACTCAGCTTTTCCATTGATCACAGCAAAGTAAGGAAGCAGAATTTAATATATTCTTTTCTTCTTTTCCTTCAAATCTTGCAGTGATAATTCAAGTAGAAACATCTTTATATAGAAATACAAAAACTGTTCAAAACTTTGTTTTGAGCCCTCTAATTAATATTTTTAATTTTTTTACTTTGACTGTTTCCTGGTAATGTCCACAGCTGATAGAATCCAAATGTATTTCTGAAGCGGAAATATAAGCAATCTGTTTCCAATATAGTTTAGCAAGTGCAACTCAGAAAACAAGGGTAAAGTCCTGTTTGGGCAGCTACTGGATCTGTATTCCTTCCTTGACTCAATATGATTTTTTTGAGAGATTCTTCAAAATGTGATTACAGCCTTACACAGTGAATTTGGTATGAAACTGTCATTGCTTCCCTTAGAATGCATAAATTAATGCTTTAATTCATCTTTTGTATTGAAAGTAGATGAGCCACACAACTGAAATGTGTACTTGAAAATGTAGAAAAATGTGAATGAATTTGAATGTTCTTACTGAGAAGCTTAATGAAGAAATTATTCACTCAATAAGTTGAATAAAGCTGTATTATTCATAACTATTCCCTGTTATTTCCCTCTTCTGGAGGGGAAAAAGTAATCTGGTATTAATAGGACTGATATTGAAGGAAAGGAAGGATAAAGTTCATGCAAACCTGGCATTAGAACTAATGTTGGATTTATATTGTTCCTATGCAAAAAGTAAACAGGAAAAAACCCTTTCTAATGGACTTCTACAAATATGGTTCTCCATGAAAACTGTATCTACTAAAATTGTAATTGAAGTGTGATGGAGACAAGTAGTTAATGTGCTCAGTATAAAATCTTAAGTCTCTTGTTCTGGTTGTTGTTTATGAGCAGATTTTTTTTTTTTAGTGTTAATAGTTTTTTACAAAATCAAGTTTTTGAAATAATTTTGAACTCCTGAGATCATGAGTAGTTCAGGTATTGACTGCTGGAGCTTGGGACTTTGTGGTAAATCAGACAAATCCCACAGCAGTAAGCCCTTCCAGCACAAATACATTGGTCTGTGGATTTTACTTTCCTTTTGCAAATACTGGTGCATAGTACTTTGAAATTAACTTTGCACAAATGTGCATGCCCATAAGTTAGTCACTGAAATGCTCATGAAAATCAAACACCCCAAAGGATGTGAGCATGGCCTAGGAGAACTGATTTAATAAAATCAGCTGAATATTCAGCTTTCCTCAAGAAACTTGTTATACCATGGATAGAACCTTAATAGTGATGATTTTGATAAGTACCTCTGTAACCATGGGCCGTCACATCTCATTGCCTAGGGGATCTCATGCATTCAACCATAGCCAGCTTGTGGGGAGAGGTTTTTTTTTTAAAGGGTGACTGTCAGAGGTTACGTGAAGTAAAAATATCTTAGATGCTTAGAGCTTGAGTGAATGCAATTACACTCATTTCTGTGTCATTCCAAAGTCTTTGGAGTCCATGAAATGCACCTTTCTCTGTAGTTTGTGCAGCAGTGATACAATTACATGTCTACTCTTCAGCCGAGGATCTGCACTGGATTAGACTGTGGGAATTTTTAGTTGATTCTGATCATATCCACTTGGAAACTTTACTTTGGCATAGCAACCACTTGTGAAGTCCTGTTACTTTGCATTTATCATGAGGAAGCAAATGGCTGCCATAGCTAAATTTGTGATTTGTCCATGTGCTTACGCCTTTACTCCAGCTGTGTTTTGCAATCTGTGCATCTCATACATCTTTTAGCTATGAGGCCTTCCAGAAAAGTCTCATTGAAGTCCTTTTCCCTAAGAAGTAAAAGAACTCATACCTGAAGAATATGTATTTTATTCCTAGCTTCTTCTGCTCTTTCTTTGTATGTAAGGCATTTAAATTAAAAAAAAAAAAAAACACCCACAATTTTTGAAAATTTTCCTTTAAAATTATAAATTTTATGATGTCAAAATCTCAGAGTTAGCTCTGCAAACATAATTCAAAGTTCCAGTCCTTGTCCAGGTCCACAGTCTGAAACCTAAATTAATTTTCAGAAGTCAGCTTAAGATGTCTAGTAAAACATAAAGATTGTGTTCTAATGACACTCTGATATAATTTGGCAGCTGATCTGACAGATCTAAGCTACCTGATCTAGCTGAAGATGTCCCTGCTCATTGCAGAGGAGCTGGACTAAATGACCTTTAAACATCCCTTCCAATTCAAACTGTTCTATGACTCTATCCCAATAGTTTTCACTAAATAGAATCCTTTCATGTTTTTGAACTCAAGCAACAATAAAAATGTGTGATTTGGCAGGACTACTCTGGGTTTAAAATAATATCCCTTAGTTATGAAACAACAGGACATAGAAAGTTACTGCTTATTCCAAAACTGTGGCATAGATTTCCTTTTTCTTCACAGATATCTCACATTTACAAAACAGCTCATTTGGCAATTCAAAAGTGAAGAAAGAATCCATATACCTGCTATAGATGTTGGTCTTTAAATATATATATTTGGTCTTTAAATATAAGCATAGGTTTGGACTGTGGTTTAACAGAATTTAGAAGTAACATTTCAAGGTGCCATTCAAATACCTAGAAAATTATTAAGTTTTAGTTTAGATAAACATGCATTAAAAGTTGGAAGAATCATCAACAATTTTGTATTTAAAGCACAGATATGCTAAGAAATTAACAACCTTTTTAAACTGCAGTTGTGGCTTTACTGGATCCCTTATGGATTACAGTTCAGAATCATGCATCTGTCTAGACTAAATGATCATTTTAGATCCCTTACAACTGTCAATATCTATTTTATGCTATATGAATTTAGCACATTAAGTGAGAAATTGGTGTTGATGAGATGTATCCCAGAAAAAAATGACAAATATGCAAATCATCCTTGAACAAGCCCTGATGATTCTTATTTCACTCCATAATAGGTCATCCATTTAGATTTGATGTGTTTTCTCTTTCTGAGACATATTATCCAATATGGTGTTGCTATATACTCCTTTTAAATTATAGCCATGTGCTTTTGATAATCCTACCAAAGTAGATTATGAACTCAGTTCATATTGTCTGGGCATTGTGATTTTTATTTTTTTTCCTTTTAATGTCAGCTGTTGAAGCGCCAGTAACACTTGATGAAGTATTCATCAGCTCTCCTGCAAGAAGTTTTTGTGTATTTTCTATAGTAATTGGATAGAAATTTAGACTGTTTCTGTGAAGTGAAATAGTAATTTTTCTTTGCCTTTACTGTAGGAAAAAGGAGTGCTATAATCCTATGCAGTAAATAGAAATGTATTGAAGCAATTGTGATCAGTAATCTGCTTGCAGTGCTTGAAATTCGGAAGAATGACTGTTAAACGTAGTGCAGAAAGCCCTTCGTGCCTGCAAGAAAATGAAAGTATCATGGTATGAATTTACATGGCATGCTGCATTTGCCAGGTGTTTTCCACTGTTTTAACTGTAATAAGGTGACCTTGATTCCCTAGACTTAAGATTTTGGTAGTTCTTTTTACTGAATTCTGATGGTCACAGCAAACAGTTTTTGCACACTGAGTCATACCAACCTGCAAGCATGTGGCCAGGTGACCCAGAACACAGAAACACAGAAGTTACATACAAAAAAGTTTGAGTCTGAATGACCTTCTCATGTATAAAAGACATAAGGATACTCTGTACTGAGTTAAAGGCAAATGAGATTATTAGAATTATGTTCTCTATAAGTAACTGTAAAGAGTCTGCTTGTGTCTAGAAAATATAACATCTTAATGCAGTTGTATTTCACAGCTAGTTACTAAATTCCCTCCTGCAAAATACAAATTAATAAATGGGCCTAAATATCACACTGCACACCTCAGTGGAACTGTTCATACGTCCTTTAAGCATATTTTATTTGGAAGTAAAAATGCTATCTGTTAAAATTTCAGCCATCATGGTCTATAATTTTAGCATAATACTGAGAGAGCCTTCTTGTATTTTTGGTTACCATCAAAATTTTGCTATGTTTTTTAAATACTTTTCAAATTTTAAAGGTCATAAAGGAGGAGAAACATAAGACTGATAATAAGAAATTTCTTGTCACTGTCAGGAATAGGACATCAATATTACTTTACTGATATAGTGACCTGGAAAACAGAGGTCATGACAATGATAAATTTGCTTCAGGTGAACTGAGGAGGTCCTTGTACAGAGACATGAGTGTTTTAGGATTTCTAGTAATTGTTGCAATATGTGTCCTTTAATGGGCCTTGTGTCATGCTTTGTTGCTTCACTATGGCATGTGTAAGGTAGGATACCATATTCCAGAACTATTGCTTAGAATATAATCTAAAATTAAGTGTTTAGGTTTTTAAGTTCTTTTTGAGAGTGCAAGTCCCTAGCATGTGTATGAAGCAGAATGATTTCCAATTCACGAGCAAGTGTACTTACTTCCCTTAATGTCCTATTACTTCATTCACTACGCACAGAAAATCACTTAAGAACTTCTAAACAAAGAGAAACAGATTTGTACACAATCCTTTCTTGAACAGAATTTTTGTCATATGGAAAGCATATCTGGTCAAATCCTCACCTACTAGAAATGTTTCCAACAGCTAGAGAAGTAAATTTGGGGATTTTTTTCTTTATATTGATTTCTTTATTTTGTGTGTCCTTTTACTGAACTGTTATGTACTACTAGATAATTTAGTGTTTGACTATTGAGTTACTTTGCTAATTTGTTTATATAAACTCCAGATTATTTTTATTTCACTTTAGGGAAAAAAACCACAGCATAATTACAGTATTTTGTACCACTGCTTTATGTGGCCTTACCTTATTTTCCTTAAATACGCAACGATAATTCTTTTTCAGTGTGTTTGAAAATCAATAGTATGCTTCCAGAAGACAAAGCTCTCTGTATAGATAACTGCTGATATAAAGTATCTATCACACATTTATCTGGGAACTGCATATAATGGGAAACAGATAGCCATGATATTTTGATGACTTAGAAACTTTCTACAATCGAAACAGTAATTTTTTTCTAATATTCTCAGCAGAGATAAATCACTATTAATTGGAAGCTATATTTCTTTCATTTAAGATAATGAGTCTTAGCTCAAAAGCAGCTTCTCTTTTTCAGAAAAGAAATCTTACCACTTCTTTAAAATTTTGTATCATATTTTAAACAATTATTTTCTTGGAACTGCATAGACTCAGTAGATTGTTGTTGTTGCCAGGAAAACTGTTAAGCCACCAATTCCCAAGTACATTGCATTATAGCCCATTATCTCCATCAATACTACTTAGACTATCATGGGTCATAAAATGTTTCATTGAAAATATTCCAATAGGAATAAGATTTGGAGGCCACCTGTGGAATATTTGGTATAGTCTTGAAAACCTAATTTGGTAACTACAGCCTTAAAGTAAGAATCTTACAAATACGAAGCTATTTGGCTAACAATGGGTTTACTTGTAGCTTTGGGGCATTTTGAAGTGATATGCTAACTGACTCTCTAAAGTAATTAAATTCATTTCTAAAAAAATTAAGACTCACTCTTCAGCTGTCACAACATAACCAGAAGGAAATGACTGTCATGGGAAAACTAAACTATTACCTCTCCTGGGCTTTTCTTCAATTATACTTTGGCATGTCACAGAAAAGACACTTACTGAAATTTATGAAGTTTTATTTAAATTTATCGCATTTTTAATAAGACTTTGAAAAAATTACAATTTATTTGTGGAATTGTATTCCAAGCCTCACTGAAAATTTTGTATCTCATTCATTTTTTGTATGTGTGTGAATTTGTCAAGTTGCAATGTGACAGACAACATTTGTTTGAGCTCTTTGTTCTAAATTTGCATCTTATTTCTTTTAGAAAGAAGAGGTCAGGCAAGGTGACACAGTGGAGAGAGGTGAGATAGTGCCTTTCCCGGGCAAACACTGAGTCTTGCCTGGGGAGATTGTGTCAGGCAGAATAGAGAGACAGACTCATAGCAGCATGCTGGGCAGTCACAAAGGGTCTGCAGACTAAGCAGTGCAGTGAATATATTTCCAGGCCTTGACAACCTTCTGAATAAACTTCCTTGATCAACATGGATTATTAAGATTTTGAAACTATTCAGAAAGTTGCATAAGAGACTGAAACCCACCTGGAAGCAGGGATATATCTGTGCATATGGTTTTAAGCTGATGTAGTATTTCTACCAGGCCTTGGCTATTTTAAATTTTTTCTTTAAAAACAAATATTCTAATTTCTTTTCTCACAAAACCTAACATTTGATTTAAATGTCATCCTGTCTTTATAAGAACAAGACAAAAATACCTTAGAGAACTGCAAAACTTAACAAGTTAAGTTGCTGTGAGTTTTTTCCTCAAGTAAATATTCATTCATAACATTGACCAAAAAGCAAAGAAAACTAATTCAAAGTAGGTTTAGTAATTTGGGATATATAGTATGTGTAATATAGAAAAAAATCTGTAAACCTAAAAAATTTCAGTTATGCCAATTTTTACACCACATTCAAGGTTTTGGTTGGTTCGTCAGTTTTGTTTAAACAGTGGTAGCCTTTGCAATAGTTCATTAAAAAGTGTGATAGCTGTTTTCTCTTAATTCTGCTTGACTGGATCAATAGAAATAATCAGGTTTCAAAATTTCCAGTCATTGATATTCACACAGAAGCAGAAGTGCATTTTTTTGGGATGTGTAGTTGACCTGTACTATCAGTCTCTCTTCTTCTAAAACTGGTCTCAAAACCTCAAATTTAGTAATTTTTCAGTTTATCCACCTGTAGTTTGGTGAATTTTGTTCTCATTTTACTACACTTTTTCCTCTGATTTTACCTTGCTGTTGTGTTACTGTCATACAAGAACAACATTTTAAAAATAGAATCATGGCCTTCTGTAAAGATATTAAACATAGATTATATGTAAGTATATATCTCAACAGTAAGATGCTTTTCTAGGAGGTGATATAAAAGAATTTTAACCTGATGAGTGCTGGCTCACACATGTTCAGCAAAGAACATATAACTTCATTACTCTTGTCAGTTTAGAGATAAGTAGTCTGTTAGCTTGATCACGTTTTATTTTTTGGGAGACTCTTGAATTGCCATTGGTCAAGAGAAAGATGCACATTCACTACATAAGAAACATTGGTCATACTTGGTTTACTTGTTACATTTGTTCTGTTTTGTGGTGTTACATTTGTAGCTAAGCCTGGTTGTGAAGAATGAGGAGCTCATGAAGCTCATTATGCTTCATTTGATTTAAAAATTAAGTTTTGTAATTTAAGAGTTTTAAACACTTCTGAGAAGTGTTACTTCCTTTAATGGAAGATACCACATTCCTACAGAGATTTTAAGAAATAAATTTTTATGAATGTTTAAGAAGTAATTCAATATGTTGTGCCCTTGAGATATTGATATACCAGGAATTATATCTGTATAAAGTTTTCCATGTGGAAAACTTTTTTTTTCTTCTTCTTTTTAAGACCTGGAACATTTTATGAAGTTTGTAGTAAGCTATTTCAGCCTTTTCTTACAGTAAAGCTTCTCAAAGACAGATATCTTTGTCATATCTAGCTCTCACCACAGAAATTTAGCACATTTATTTCATTTGTACTGAAACACAACTCTCTTAAGTATCACATTTTCCAGTATGTATCCTTTAGGGTCTTTGGTTGAGTTAGTTAGTACTGAATTAGACTTTCAAGAGACTAGACACTGGATAGTCTCTTGCCCATGCACCTTCTAGCTATACATAAAGTATTTACTAAAAGAAAACTAAAAAGAGAAGACCATGTTATTTTTCAAGAGGTTTAATGTAGAACTTAATGTGTTATCTATGGGTAACAATACAATTTGTGCATACCAATACAGCATATTCTTGCAGAGACTCTTCAAAAGATGTCTTTTTCACTGAAAAAACTTCTGCATTTTGTTGGGTTTGCATGCATTCACTTTCAAACATATTATTTAATAATTGGAATTACTAGATTTAAGAAAGTCATAGTACCGATTCTTTCAATATCTTGTGCATAAAATGAGAGCTGCTACTTTTCCAGAATTTTTTAAAATGCTTAGACTTGGAAATTAGATAATTAAATTTTAGAAATTGATTGCCTAGAGTTAGAAGAACGTATGTCTTATTCGTATAGCCTTTGGATAAGTCTTCAGAAACTTTTTTTCTTCCACTTTAGGAAGTAATTTCACCAAACTGTCTCTTTTTTTTTTTTTTTTTTAAATACAAGAAGTAGGGATAGCAGCAATGTTCTACTTTTGGTCTTTTCTGATATTAAAATTCTTCAGGTAGAAGTTACTATTAAAATAATCGTAATGTTATTATGCATTCCATGGACACTGTTCTTCTCAGAATACTCTATTAAAAAACAATAAACAAGGAAAGCACTCTGCAAAAAGAATAAAACTATGACAAGCAGAAAGATAGATATCAGTTGATTCGAAATCTTGCAATAATGGCATGTTCTGAATTTCATTGATGAATATGGGAGTGATCAGCAATATTTCCCAGTTGTATAATTGCATCATGTGTTTTGCCTCATCTAGTTGTTGATTTTTTTTTTCTTTGTACTCAAACTAGCATTATGGAAACAATTGTTCTGACTGAGTGTATTGTCCTTAGGCCACTATCTGAATATTTCTAAACATTATTTATGTCTCTACAGAAAAAGAAATTTCACACATTTAGAATATATTGAACATAGTTACTTTTCTTAATAAATACATTTAGAGGTATTTTTTTTACCATGAAGGAATTCAGAATCACTCTAGAATATAGTTTTAGAAAAAAACAATCATTAACCATGACCTTTCTTCTGTCTAATTTACACGTTTTAACTTCAGCGTTATGTTTGGCTTCAGTTCCTGCTCAATAACTCTCATTCTTTTGTAGGATTCTATTTTTGAAAAGCCCAATGTAAAAGCAACAGAAGACAGACCTAAATTGATATAATTTTCATTATTATGATTCATAATTCCAGTCTGAAAAGCTGTGATGTAGGAAAGACCAGACCAAGTCTTTACCTGAGTAGTGAATGAAAGAGATCAGGGTAAGAGTACACTAAGTCACTATTGTGTGACTGACTGATACAGTATCTTTGAATGATAGAGTCATCATACGTAACTCAATACAATTCTCAGTAAATATTGTTCAAAATAATGAAGAAGAGGAAATTTTAATACCTATGTCATACTGTAGAGGACAAATTATCTCAAGGAAATTAGATTTTCAAACTTTTTCTTCAGACTCTTGCTTCTTCCCTCCCTACTTGAGGAATATTAAGGTTTCTGCAGTTATTTATGATGGTTCCAATGCTTACTTGAGTTAAAAAAAAAGAACAGAAATAGCCTCCTGGGAGAAAAAAGTTCAGTTTTCTTATCACTACCATATCAATTCTCAGTGTACAAACTATAATGTACTAGGCTGGAGATAATTGGAACAGAACTATCCTGTTGACTGTACTCAGTTGTTCTTGGTGAAAGTTTATCAAACATACTCCTTAAGATCTCCAGTAATGGAAACCCTACAGTTACTCTGTTTTGCTACAGTCTAGGGCTTCATCGTTACTGATGGAAAGGTTTCTCCTTCTATCCCAAGTCTAACCCTAATTTTTCTCTCTGCATTTTAAACCCACAGAGCTGAAAACCAGATTACTTCCTTCTTCTTTATAATGTTCTCTGAAATGTGTAAAGAACTTAGTCTTTCAGCTAAATAGTACTAACTCTGTCTGTTTTAATATGTGTTTCTCTTGACCTCTCCCCCATCTCATTACTCTTTTCCATGTATCTCTTAGAACACAATATCTGGAACTCCTATTTCAACAGAAATTCTATCTATGCTGTGTAAATAGGGATCATTTCCTATATCTGGCAAGTATTAACTCCTGTTTGTAGATCTCAGTATGATATTTGCCTTCAACAATATCATGACATTGACTCATATTTTGGTTGCAATCTAAAACTATCCTCAGATTTTTTTCTGAAGAACTTCTGTATAATCTTTGCTTCTTTATTGTGTATTTGCAAAACTGATTAACTCTACTTTGGTAGCTCCTTCATATATTGAAATTTGCTTTTAGAAATGTGTTTGTAGATGCATATAAGATTACAAAACTATGTAAATGAGATTAATGGATATTAGTTAGTAGTAACTCTTGATTAAGACTAGGCACAACGATAAAAAAAAAATCCAGAGAATGGCTGAGTAACAGTGTCACTCTTGGACCCGTAAAATGTTTAAAATGCTTTTAGAAACAAGACTCTGAAGTTGTGTTGTCAGGCAGATCCAAGGCACACCAAAACCAGACATTTGATTTCAAACTCCATGCAAGAAATTGTTTGGATTCAGATTGCTTTCCTTTTAACACATCATGGGGGAAAGATATTGGTTGGTATTTAATTGTGTAGATTAAGTTAACATAATAAGTCTTATAATATTTACACAAGTTAGGTTTCAAGTTAGCAATTGACTATTGTGAGCAGGGAATACACATAAGGTACAAACTGCAGAGAGGACCTTTATGTAAGGAAAGTGTGATTGAGTTATTTAATGATGATGTCTAGGCTTAGACAGAACTTCTACATGGGAGATCTCTCTGTCTTTGCCAGCAAACTGAAATCTTTGACTGAAAGTGAATGCTTACGTGGAGTCACATTAACTTGCATGGGTACTCACTATGTAAATTGGGACAAGTTACTATGGTAACCTGCTTCATAAAAGATATTCTTGCAAGACAACCAGGTCCATATCATGTTGAACTCCATGGTGTTTGGGATCTGCTTTGATCCCAAGGAGCCAGATATAGAGTTAAGGGGACAATACTACACAGCCGTTCTGTTTTGTGTGTAATCAATGAGCATCTTTTCTTTGTGCTATGAAACCCACAACCTGCTCTTCCTCTACATGAAAAACATCAGCCACACATTTACTTTCTAAGGATTTTTTTCTCTTATGTTGAAATTAAGCCAAATGATAACTTGTGACAATTAACTGTGACGTTTAGTGCTTTGTAATGAGAACTCTTCAGAGTCCATTTTCTAGTGAATAATTAATTATTTTGAAGTTACAATAATTTCTCCGTTTTTACCTTTTGTATTTCTTCAGAAGTTAGCCTAATAGTTTTCTTTTCTTCTTCTGCAGTAACAAAAGTCAGTTTTATTTGATTTCATTAGAAAATACGTTTTTGACATATTTGAGTCAGAGTAAGCAGACTGAGTTAATAGTTGAATATTAAACAAAAGGCTCTGGAATGGTTAAAAACCCAGCCATGCAGTTTAAGAAAAAATGCTACATCATTCACACCTTGCTCTTTCAGAGAAGCAGTGTTTATAGAAAGGCTTAAGGCTTAGAGCTAGAGTTGTACTAAATATAAAATAAAGCAAGCAACCAAACCACCTGATGAATTGGTACAAGGATTACCTTCATCGTACTCATTTTTCTTTCCATTCTGTATGCTTACAACCTCTATTGTGAAGATGGTGTTCTCATGTTTTTCATTTAATTAGCAATGCAACCTATGGGTTGTTTCTTTTTCAACCAAACTGCAATGTTTTCTTGTTATCTCATGTATAGACAAACCTGACCACATTTGCACAGTACTCTTAACAATGATGAGCCTTTTCTGAAGTGTGCACTTCCCTTTAAATTCTCACTGGACAGCACCTCAGTAGGCTTGAAGTGATTTCAACAATCCCTTTAATCTTATTGGGAATACAGGCTTAAAAAGCCTTCGTCTGTTGAGTCTGCTTCTTTAAATTTATCAAGCTTCATTTTAAAATGAATATATTGTCTCTTTTGTTACATTTTCCTCCTTTCACTGTCTGTGCCCCTTGAAAAAACTACTTCAGAGTCTCACCCTTCTGGGAGTTATAAACCAGTTTCTTGTTTGTACCTTAAATTTCTTCTTTGCTTTAGTGCTGCTGTGACAACACTATCAGGAGCTTTAACAGCTTCCTTCCCCTGCCACCCCTCCCACCCCCACAATGACTGCTATCACTAATATATGTTTGTAAATAACTGTTGCTCAGTCAATAAATAAACTTTATTGTGTATTTAAACTGATTCTTAAAGTAATTCTGAAACTCAGAATACCAACAAATTTCCCAGAAACAATTTAGCTTGTGTCCTGCAGCACTGATGAAAGTAAGAATGTGCTTGGAGGCTTATGTGCAGCCCATTCTCTTAAGACAGTAGGAGCTAAATTGCTCATTAGAGTTCCTAAACATAGCACCACCATTTCTTCTTTCCATTCCTACTTCACCATCCCAGGTCTACTGTCAGCCTTAAGAAACAATCTAAGACTCCAAACAGAGTCAAGAGAGAGGAGTAAAGTGTGTAATACAAAAACATCACAAGAAAATGCTTGTGAAGAACTGTGACTTGTGAACAAGACAAGGGTGACCATCAGAGTTACCTGCAGATTTCAGTACTAATACATGATTATGGGTTTTCTTTGTTATGTATACATAATCATCAAAAACAAAGCCGGACAGTAGTTCAGAATTTGGTGTATATTATAATGTTTTCTAAATACAGAAGAGTTGAGAGAGAAAAGTCTAAGTGTGTGATCAAAAGTTCCTGTTTCTGTGGTGATTTGCTGCAAACAAGCGTTTGAAAAGAATTTACTTATTAAATTCATAATAACATGCAGAATCCCAAAATTAGTAGATCTAGGCAAAACAACTTCCAGTTTGTATATGTCTTCAGTAACTTGAAGATAGTGAGCTATTATATATGTTTCTGGTCTTAAAAAGTATTTTAGACTATGCAGTTCAGTATAGCCTTTAGTAGGAAGTGACTGTTGCCTTAGTTGCCATTTTATGTTCCGTTTTTGTAATTTCTGAACAGGATTGGAATATTACAATGCACTGCATTAAGCTGAACATGATTAAAGGCTGAATGTGTGAAAAATGCCTTTGGAAACATTTAAATAAAGGTGTTTTTTTGCAAGGATACTTGAAAGAAAACATCTTCGAAAAGAAAAAAAGATAAATTTTAGGACATTCCATTTTTTAATCAGAAGAAATGGACTATAAATAATACAGAAAATTTGTCATCTACTAAAAGAAACACAAAATAATAATTTATTGTTCCAGGATGTTGTGATAGTAACTAAATAAACATCTGAGACTGTGGGATTTTTTGTCTTACTGAAAATATCTAAAAATAAATATGTATAAACTCCTGTGTATAACAAACTGTGACCAAAACTTGAACAGCACAGCTTAAGGGGCTATAGTGTACAAAAATGGGAGTATGCTTTTATCAGCTTACTTTCCCGCTGGAATTTGTTGTTGAGCATTGAAGTGAGTAAAACAAGTGAAGCAGGGAGGTCTAAGAGTGTTCAAGGAGGAAAATGAAAAGAGAAAAACCAAAATAGACATAGGGAATGAACACTGTAATACATATTGTTTCCTTCTGTCCATGCTTAATTACAATAACAGTAGGATTTTAATGGTAATCTTTTATGTTTCCCCTCATTAAAAAAAGTAACAGACTTTTTCTGTACTCTGCTACATTAGTTTTATGTGGGGGTGACTTTAATACAGCTTTTAAAATCAAACCCCTCAATTCACTATGGTATCATAATGCACAGTCTGAATCCACCTTGTGTGAAACTCTGACCCAGCAAAAATTATGGCAAAATTCCCATTGACTTCAAAGAGGATTGGATTTCACACCCAATCTCCTCTTTCTTTTTTCTTCAGCCTCTCTTCTTTTGCTAAATGGGATCTCTTTTCCCAGATGGACCTCTTAATGCTATGCACAATGATAATTTCAACTGTCTTTTATAAAATGATGAGAGTCTTCTAAGGAAAATTCTGTCTTTTCTTTTTTGGTTTCCTTTTAGTACAGTTCTGACTTCCTGACTTCCTAAGGCCAGAGTACCATCCCCTGATCGATTGTCTCTTTTTTTTACTCACAATTTGACATGACATGATTTTCAAAAGTTCACATTTTTAATATAATTTGTTTATATATCAAGGGAGCATGTTTTTGATAAGAAATGTCCCACAAGCAATGTTTCAATACACATGTATTCAACTACACAAACAACTAAACTGCACTGTATTTTAGAACAGGTTTCCACCTTACTGATCCCCTTAACTCTGCTATGTTTAAATTCTATTATATCACTGTATTTACACTTCTTATTTCTTAAAGGTAAAATTCTTTATGTTCATATACTTTCAAGCATCTGATCACTGGTGTTATTTTAGGTATTTTAATTTGAAGCTGAATTCCCCATTCTTGATTCATTGAAGTTTTTGTGCATTCATAAGTAAGTGCATTCATATTTGTTTAAGGATTTTCCCTTAATAAGAGACACTGAATGAGGCTTAGCCATTTATTAGGAAATGTTAGACTCAATGTATAGATATTTTCTTGGCGGTGGTTGCTCAGTGGTTGTTTCTGTATTTTGTAAATAAGGTGAAGTATTTTTATAACATTACAGACTATACTTGTAATTATAGCATTAATTATAGAGAAATGAAGCATAGATTAAGCCCTCAAGTATTTGGAAGTTTTTATGTAATCTAAAATAAGAAACTTTACACAGGTTTGAAAAGCTTACTCTTACCTGTTCATCCAAAGCTAGTAAGTCTAAAACTTCCCCTTTTGTATTGAGCATTTTTGCATCAGAAATGCACTTACTAAATGGCTGAAGAAAATACGTGGATAACTCAGATAGTAATTTGAATTCATTTATGGAAGACTGACTTATCTACAATGGGAGTAGATTTTGAACCATATTATGTAAAACATACTGGCTGTATGGACATGAAACTATTAATCATGCTGCTGACAATAGTCCCAAGCTCATCTTTCTGAAATGCTTCCATTCGGCTAGCTTTTAAACTTCCTTGAGTTATAGAAAAAAAGAGAAATCTTATAATATACTTCTAATAGCAGCATCTTGTGTTGTCTTTTGGCTCTGCCTGAACCCAGTTTGTGGGGCTTTTCCTCAGTAATTTGTCTTTCTTTTCCCTTTTTCTTTTCTTTTCCTTTTCATTTACTAGCTGTACATGAAGATAAAGTGTCTCATTTACTATTATTTTCTCAATTTCTTTTTGAGCTGCCTTCACTTATTTTCAGGCATCCATATGTCCTTTCCTCTTCATTTATTATTTCTTTCCTACTAATGCAATGGTAGCAATCTGCCAAGTAGTTTTTAACATCAGTCTCCCCAAATGTTAAGAATCACAATTTATAGCCTTTGTACCTATCCAACATAAAAATCTGTGTCACAGGCCTGATTGTTAAAAATTCAGATACTCTGATGAAACCAAGAATGTGGCCAGACTGCACATAAACCAGTAATGTTCTTGAAACATCTCAGATAAAACAGTACAATTCTTTAAATTTAAAGTTTTAATTTACTGTTAAATAATGAGGTATAAAGTTATTTCTGCAGTTATAATATATAACTATATTATATTCTGTTATATTCTGTCTGATGTGTTCTTACTGTCTAAAGACAGTAAGACTTTTGACATTTCAAAAGTTGTATTTATGGTTCACGCCCTAAGTACTTAATTCTTCCTGTAATACTATTTCATGCTTAACACCTTTGACTAATTAGTATACTTCTGAAATCATATGTAGTTTTTCATGGAAGGTCTGAAACAGTGCAGCATAGAGAAGCATTCAACTATCATGCAAGAACAGTCAAGATTATGAAACATCATGTTTTTTTATTTTTGAATTTTTAATAAATGAGACTCTGAAGTATGAAGCTCTGAAGTATGGAACAGAGCAAGAATTGCAGACAGAAGTATCCTCATAAAAACTATCAAAACTTGCTGGTCTTTCATATATGTGCATCCATTTTTAAAATTCTCATGGTTTTCTTTTTGAAGATTTGCTAGTAAGAAATGCAAGGTGGCCAGTTTTATGAGGCTTCTGTTTTGAGTTTGATTTTTTTTTCCCTTCTTTTAAAATACATAAAATATGCTGTTATGAAACATTTACCCTTTGGGCTTATTAGTTTTTAAGTAGTAAAAATAAGAGGTTACAATTTACGTGTATTGTGACTTAAGAATACTGGATTAAACTGAATGAAGAATGCTGGTTACATGGAATTTTTTTTCTTTTTAAAAATTTTACCTCAAAAAGTAAAACATTGGGAAAAAAAAGAATTAAACCATATAATAATTTTCAGATTAGTTTCAGATACTGGTGCACTGCTGTTTAATTTTCCCAGTTGTCTAAAGGACAATGTAATTTAAAGTGAAAGTATCGTCAATCACATTTGCTTACTATCTGGTAGGGAAATTACAGTTGCCACAAAATGTTACAGAAAGTCTTTGATGTTCTGTAGAAAACTATTTTGGTACTAAAAGTTTGTGTTGATTTCTCAACTTCCTATTAGCATTTCAATTTAAAGTCTGTCATGGTGTGAAAATTATGCATAAAACCAACAATGACTGGAAGGATTACTAGAGTCAAGTGGAGAGAAAGAGTCTTTTAATGTGTTACATGGACAGGCTTGATAGTCTTCCACAGCATTTCCCTCTTGCCCAAGTCTATAATCCTCTTCCAGATTTTGACTCAAGTGAAATGCAAGGAGCTTCAGCCCTTCATCTGCTGTCCTTAGGGAAAGTATCTTTTCTGTATCATTGTTCACCCAAAAAAGAAAGATGAAGAGGAAGTGGGAAATGAAGAAAAAGGAGAGATGAAATTATTTTAAAGGTCAAACAAAAAAAAAGAAATTCAAGGATTCTCCTGTGAAGTTTTTTGAAGTTAATCAGAAAGTTTGACGTCTATAACAATTCTTTGGCATTTAGACAGACTTTCCACTTTTATGTTAGGTAAGTAAATTCTAGTTTATTTTGTAACATTCCATGTGTTTGTAGTCTGAACACGTTTTGAACAGTGTCATTAATGACTGTTTTATTCTAAGTCTTTCAGCAGTTAATCAAATCATATTTTTTTGAAAAAGGTTTAAAAGTGACTTTTCAAATAATACATTAAGTACATAAGAGACTGTATTAGTTCAAAAAGCTTTGATAAAACATTGGTTATAAGCCTTTATGACCAAAAAAAGTAGCTACATTTTTCATGGCTAAAGACAGATGTGCTGCAGGCTGTAGCATGTATAGAGTACAATATAAGCTACATAAAATTTTATTGTGTTATTTTGATATCATTTTAAAATACAACCTAACTTTAGTCTTTTCTTAATGTTGATAAGCCTATTTTATGAACAGAGAGATATATTCTACTACTATTTTGTATAGTTTAAGTGAAATGTAGTTATAGGACTTCCAATTTTAGAGTCTGGAATACTGATTCCTGATTACTTGAATCTTACTTTCTGATTACTTGATTACTTGATCTTACTACAAAACATATGTCCCGCTTATAAAACCATCTTGATATTGATTTCTAGCTGAAAAATGTGTATTGGCTTATCCACTGATTATGTCTTACAAAAAAAAAGGAGAACAATTATAATATAATTTATCCATACCTTGAGTTCAAATTTCTAATTAATAATCACATATGCTCCAAAGTAAATTTTAATTTGAAAATTTTTACTTATTATTTTATTCCATTTTCTATTTTTTTTATTTGCAATAATAGAAAGACTGGTATTGTGTAGGCAAACTGAGATCCCATGAGTCAATCTGCAATAGATCATGGTGATTGAGGTTCATGAGATAAAGAGAGCATTTTCTATAGTTGGTAGGAAAGCTTAAAGTTAAGGAGACATGGAAATTGTTCTTATGTATCTAAAAATGAAGTCAGTCCTCTCAAATGGGAAACACTGAAGCATAGCATGTGCTTCCACAGAGTAAAGCAATCTATTTTTCTAATTAGTTTTGATTTTCTGATTTTTGGTATTGCAGTTTCTCTGTAAGTTTCCAGAAATCTTGGATTTTTGAAAAGATTCTCACTTTCTACTGTTAGGTTAGTTTGGGTGGTTTTCAGCTTTATATTCCAAGAGCTGTTTATTGAATCTCCCAGAAGATTTGTTTTAGAAAATAAAAATGTTTTCCTAGTTGTGTGGTGATAACCTGTGAAGATAACACATTACTCTTACGTAAATTGACCTTTAGATATTTCTTAATGTGCTTAGTCTTTTGCAAAAATGTTATTTTACTAGAACTGTTGATGTTTATGCTCTTAAATTGAGTTTAATTACCAGATCATTTTTTCAGTTAACATAGGAAAGTGGTTCCATTTATCCGTATACATTAGTCTGTAGCCAATTAACATCTTGACTTTGTGGCTTTGTTTAAGCAAGAGCATTGTCAGGTCATCCCCTCTTATCATACCAAAGTCTTCTGCCCAGATACAGCTTCAACAAAAACACACAACAATGTTGTTAAACAAAAGCTAATTATCAGAGGTGAATAATGTGTTGCCTTCAGCACACAACATGCTGAAGTAGTCATTTAACAAAAGGAAATTATGCAGATTTCTGGTGATTATTAAAATATAATTTTGTCAGCATTATATGCTATCAGAACCCCTGAAAATCTGGTGCCAATGCAAATGTGAGAGTGAAAAATTATGAAAATTTTCTGAGTGGCTTCTGTAGACCTCACACAGTGAACATTTCAGTTGATAAAATCTATGTGTGACTGAATAATACAGTTAAAAATTAAAACCAAATGAATTTGCATTAACACTTTTTTTTCCTTTTCCTGCCAAAATTTTTTATTCTGTTCTTTGCTCTACTCTGATTTCATAGTAATATTTCCTTATTGGAAGACAAAACAAGATTTAAACAAACCCTTCTAAGTACATGATCCTGCAGATGCTTTTTAACTGAACTTAATGTAGCTATATGCCTCTAACTTTGGAGGTCATTTATTTCTCAAAGGAGTAATTTTTCAAGCTGTATACTGTTTCCTGTTTTACAACATACGATCTACCATAAAAAAAACATCAGCAGCTAAATCACAAACTTTCTCAAGGGTACCATGTGACTAAGTCATTAAAGCTGCTTTTATCTGTAAAAACAGTAGTTTCTTGCAACATATGGGTATAAGACATGAAATGATATTATTTTGTCCCATTTTTAACATTTAACCAGAAAGTTTGGTTTTGGTTTGTTTTGAGCAACTTCTTACAGGGATCACTATTACAACCGTTTCACTGTTGCCAGAAACAGCTCCACACAAACATAACACAGTTAAAGTCCTGTGTATCTGTAGTAGAAGCTACTGGAAGTCTCCAAGATTGAAATTCCTCTTCATGTATCTGGTTATGTGAAGGAAGAATTTGGTTTACTATATTGCAATTTTCTAGCCTTGAAAAAAATTGAATAACTATAGCAGATGAGGACACAACTTACCTTCCTGTAAAAAGCAAAATCATATGTAAATCTCATAAACTATTTGATACTGCAATTATGAACAGGTTTCTAAAATTGACTTAAAGGATATTGCAGTTTTTAATCATTTGAATACAGAATGAAGTCAATTGTAGTCACCTGAGGTGTCAGGAGAAAAATATCTACTACTAGAACTCTACTACTACTCTTTCTTTTTGGTATTTTATATATAATTGTCTATCTAAATTGCCTAATCTAAATTGTCTGTCTAATAGGTTACAGTTATTTCCAGTCAGCATCACTTGTAGATGAGAGAATATTTTCCCCTCAGTGTTTCACAAAAACAAAACTCAGACTTAAATTATTCTTTTAAAATTAATGCAGTTAAGTATTTTGCAAAGGGTAAAGCAGTGTATTTATGATAATACAAGCAAAAAACCAAATTATTTTGCCTGTGATTTAATTATCTCAATCTTGAGACAGTTTCTTTCAACCCATTTGTTACACAGTTGTTTTAGCCTTGTGTCCTAAGGAAACAGTATTTGTGTGATAGCGTGCTCTGTCTGGTTGCCCTTGCTCCCTTCAGTAAATGTTGAATCTCTTGGCCAGTTTCAATAAGATTTGACAAAAGGACAGAAATTAATGCATCAAAATTAATGTTCAAGTTAATACTCTAAGTTTAAATTTCACATTTACTAGCGGCAGCAAAATAAGTATTTCTTAGATCTCCGAGTATAGAAAAAATGATTATAAATAGGAGAATATATGAAGAACTTTTTAATTCTAATAGCTTTAATTCAAAAGCAAAGGAATTTTAAAATTACTCTGAGTTAATAAACTGTAAGGTCTTGTGTAATGTTACAGTTTTGATCTATTAAATATATAATTTAGTGGTCAACTGTAAGACCATTTGACCATTTTTTCTCCCAGAAGGAGATATATGGCAATTATAAATATGTATCTATTTTCATGGGGTAGGAAAATAAAACTGTGTGAAGTTACATAATCTGTTAAAAAAACAAACAAACAAACAAACAAACAAACAAAAAAACCCCAAAAATCTCTTTCCTTAAAATATAAGTAGCTTCTGCAAAGTGTTCACTAAAATGTATGCACGGAACGTATTTTTTTTAAAATGGAGTTTGAAGTTTATATGAACCTGTATGAACAAAGCAACTACAAGCCCTATAAGTAATAAAAGTCATAATAAGACATTTGAGAAAACAGAAGTTTTGAACTTCGGTGCTTACATTATATATTTCAAATAGAAATTTCTTCATGTTATGATTAAGTCTGATCTTCCACAGACTCACTGGAAACTAAGAACAATAGAGAGCTTTTTATGACTTATGTGAAATTCTGCAATCTGTTATTTGTATTCAAATATCTACAAAGAGTTGCCTAAGACATCACTAGAATGCTTGTATAGGGCCACATCCTACAGTTTTTATGAAACCAGAAGTTGCTGCAAGCCATTTTAATGAAGGAGGCATCTTAGTTATTGAAGCTGAAGTAACTGAATAATTTAGAGATCATAGTTTTGTTTGTAGCTGAAGAAATATTCTATTCTAGAGTAATAATGAGATGCAGGAATATGTGAGAGTCTGTGAACTGTGCAGTAATGATGAAAGTTTTGACTAAATCACATAGTTTCTTGCATTTGGTACTGAAATTCATTCATTCATTCATTGCCAACTGATTATGGTAAATCTTGTTTTAAATTAAAAGTCTCACAAAAATTTTCTGCTGTGGTATGTTATAGTCTGTATTAAGAAAAGTGGATCTACTATATAGCATATGATTCTGGATTTTTGCAAGATATTGAAAAAATATTTCAAATATTTGAGGAAAAATATTTTAATCCATATTAAAGTTTGAAAATAATTATTAGAACTGGACACATCCTCCTCATTTTCAAATCAAAAGTTTCTATTACAATTATTACTGTAAGTGTGTAACCTATTGTTAATGATCTCTTAGTTAAAGGGAGTAGTTGTCATTAGTCTTCGTGCTTCAGAATGCCAGGTTTGCTTTCCTTTGTTTACATTTTGAGAAAACTACTAAAGAAATCTCTTTTTTTCCCTTAATAAGGCAAACTGAGCTTCTTTAAGCTTTGAATTCCAAGAAAAAAATGTGCTGAACTCTAGTCTTAGCTGTATCCACGGAAACTGGTTACTTCATTGGGTAATATTCTGTGTTCCATTCAATAGACTTGTGTACCATAAAGGAAAAAACCCTGATTTGGGCTAAATCATTATCTTCAAGAAAGTATAAAGTCTAAGCATACTGTAAAGGTGTTTGTTGTTAAAGTATTCAGCCTAATAGTCCTTCACGAGTTTACTCTAGATCAAATTGCCCATTGGCCCTTCTAGACTGAACAGTTTTACTACCAGTTTGAACCAGCTTCTAATAAATAGTAGAGACCTTGATCCTCCAAATCACATCATCCATCTGTTGGAAACCACTGTATGAAAGCTCTAATACCCAGTAATTCATAATTTGATAATAGATTTTTTTTTGTTTGGATGGGTGTTGATGCTTTCATTTTAAATGGTATGATTCAGTGAAAGAATTCACATGTTTCTGCAGAATCTTAATATATATCTCTCTTCTGCATCTAGAACAGTGAGGAAAGTGAAAATTATTTTCCATAAATTACTTCCCACTCTGAAAAAAAATGTAATGTTATTTAAAACTGTCATATTGTCCTCTCTTTTCTGTCTATGTAAGGAGGCATTTGCATGGTACAATGAGAGCTTTCTGGAAGGATGAAGTATATTGGTGCAAAGAGAATGGAAAAGAGACTGTCTTTGAAGAAGCTGAAACTGAAAATTTCAGAAGGACTTGCTTGCTGAGGAGGGCAGCAGTCTGTACCGCAACAGTGATGAGTGCATTGCTCAAAGGGTTGCTTACCAACTGAACAACTAAAATTGGCAAGCTCAAAATAGGGTCTGAAGAAATTCACCCTCAGATTCTTTCAGAATCTTTAGAACTATCCATCTTTTCCTGACTTTGCCTGGTATCTTTTTAAAATTAAAAACAAGCAAAAGAAAGAAAAAAATCTACTCTCTGTACAATTGGAAAATTTTCTTTAATTTCTCCTCTGTATGTCTTTGTAAAAGAGACAGTATTGAAGAAAAGCAATTACAATACTGAATAGTTTATAATATTATAAAAACATGTGGCGTAGAACAAGTAGGAGGACATTATAGGACAATTACTCTGAGTACTATGTTGTTCAATTAGATAGTTGATCCTGGCATAAATGGCAAATGAGGCCCAGGGTTTTGTGTGGGATGAGGTAAATTAGAAAACTGGGAGCTGAGACAGAAGTAAAGTTTTGAGTGTTTGGGTTTTTTTTTTAAGTGACAGAAAAAACAAGATGCAGTATCATTCCTGATAATGAAGTGTTACCAAATTGGTATAACCTGATTGAGATTAGTGGTGACTAAAAATGGATTAAATTCAATACTCTACTGTTTTGTACCTTCAAAATATTGTGCTACTATCCACCAATATCTCATTTAAGCATAGTTATATTAACAAATTGCATTTGTGTAATTTTACTCCTCTGAATGTATCACTGAAATTTAGATGCCCGTCTTTGTAAAGCCTTACAGTGTTCTACTACTTTGACTTTCTGAAGCAGTCTCTGCGGATGGGTCTCAAAGGAGCTGATAACATTTTAAAGCATGGCTTTTTGGCGCATGAGTTTAGAAAGACCTGACTGTACTGTGAAATGGGATTTCACAACTCCTTGACCAAGTCTGTTAGTGAATGTTAGTAAAACTCTCAGGATTCATTTTCAGAGGCTGAATATGGAATAAGCTTGACTAGAGAAACCTTTCAGTTTTCAGAACTTTCAAAAAGGTTGTACAACCTGTCTTGTACTGGACATCTTACAATCAACAGTCACTTTAGAAAACAGAAATCTTTACTGTAAGTCAGTTTTTGTTTATTTAGGTTGTTGCTACCACCTAGAATAAGGACTTATTTTGTATGTTTAAACAGTCTTCATGATATTGCTATACCAGAATTTTAATTATCAGAGAGCTGAATTTTTTAAAAAGATATCATTAATAAGGATTTCAATTTTTTTTCTTATAGTATTCTCACTCCATTAATTGATTGTATGTTTCAATCATGAAATAATCTTGGAATGATTTTCTTATGATACTTAGTCTACATTTGATTTCAGCATACCAATGTCTCTATTTCAGGCTACTATTAATGTTCTCACTGTGATATAGTTTAACTTATTAAGGTTTCTGATGTGGCTGCATGTGATGTCTGTAAAGGATTCCTTTTGATCATTTTTGTGCCCATTCATTTCAAAGAGAAACAACAGTAGCATTTATTTCATCAATTAGAGATTAATATTGACTGAAATCAAGAAAGGTGTTTTTTAAAAAATACATCAAATACATCAAACATTTGAATTTTAAAATAGTATTCCAATTTCCACTGAACTCTTTAACCATGTTATCATTCCAGTGGCTTTTGTCTTCTCTTTTATTATTAACTAACTGCTTTTGATTAGTGCCTCTTTATACTGAAATAAAATAATTGTTTGATCAGTGTATGAATTAAGTAACTAAAAAGCTCTGTTTCTTATGGGCTATGTATCAAAGCACTAGAAATTTACAGTTTTATTTTCATAGAGTAATAAAACAATTTAGGCAGAATTCAAAGACATGTTTGTCTTGATTAGTATCTGAAATCAAATAAGTCAATCTATTAGCTGTGTTATTCAGTATATTTCAATATTTGAGTGCTGTGTGACATCTTTACATTGTCTATGGAGCTGTTATCTCCTAGGAAATTTTTTCCCAACTGATTGAAATCCTTTAAATAATAAAAAAAAAAAAGACAAAATTCTTCAGTGTCTATGGTAGGATTTAGAGTAAGGACTGGTTTCAGAAGATTTTTTATAGTACAAATTAGGAGACAAAAGCTTATTTTTAAGAATGGATAGATTTGCAGATATGGCAAACCTAAAATAGGAAACAAAATGAAACCAAACATTCTGATGGCATTACTTATATTCTTGAAACTAGTGGAATGGTTTCTCCCATTTCATCTCATTTATAGTGTTGATATAAACCAGAGATTGTCAAAGCTGGATTATGCAGCTTTACAGTTACTAACACTCTGCATTTCAAGTCAGGAAATAACCCCTGAGGATGGCAAGTTTGAGTAAAGCAACACTACAGGTTTTCTATAACTGCTAAAATACAGCTTTGAATGTTAAAAAATGCTATTTCAACAGTTTTTCCAATTAGGGATTTGTTTAATACTAGCCAATCAATGCAATTTCTCTGAATGTGGGGTAGCAGTGCTGCTATTTCATTTCTACCCCGCAGAATCAAAGCTATCATCTGTCTCTTGCTCTATTATCTGTGACAGCACTTTCTCTTTACATCTTTCCTTTTGTGGTACTGAGCCAATAGTATTGGTGAGCAAGTGAATCACAATAGGAAACCTTGTAATACTGTAAAGGGGCAAGTTATGCTTTCTTACCTTACACCTGACTCCAGGAGTGATGTGATCTCTCTTTATTAGAAAGGCATGTGGGATGCTTACAGAAATAAAAGGAAGAATTGTGTACAGATTGAGGAAAACAGAAACAGAAGCATTGTTTGTTCAGCTGGATACCTGCTAGTGCCACAGAACTGAGAGCTATGCTGCAGGTGGCATTGCTAACTGGATCAGTCAGCACTGGATCTGCAGCAAAAGGGATGATGCTTTAAACATCGAAGTTATGAGTAGCTGCAAAGTACTGAAGTTATTGCACTTGGGAATAGCTCCCTATGTTCAATTCACATGTTTCTAACAAAATTTTTTGGACCAATAATGATTATAGTTAACCAGTGTAGTCTAGAGACACTTTTTGATTTTAAGAACAAAAATGAGAAATCATTCTGAGTATGAGTTTAGTTGATGCAATATGTTGTCATGGAAATTTCTTTTCTTGCTATGTACTCATTGTATAAAATCTGTGTAAATTATATAGGGAAACAGAACCAATACCAAAGCTGAATTCAGACCCTATTACTGAGATGGCCTACGGTTATATTCAGGAGGGAAGGACAAACAAAAGTAGTAACCTGCAGTGCTGCTTCTATCAGCTCACACTGTCTGTGTGGCTTGTGCTGTCATTGTTCAGTTTTCCCATATTACTGCCACAGGAAGGGATGTGACCTTAAGAGAAATTCTCTTCAGCTTCAGATGCTTCTTCAGCACATTACATGGGACAGTAGCTTTTGGTAGTGGAGTGATGAAATGATCTCTGCAACTTTTTTCACTGATTGATTTTCATTCCCACTGCACCAGCACTTTACCTGAATGTACCAATTGATCTGTGACTATACAGTGCTAAAGAGCATTTCATTTTCAAAGTTAATAAACTTGGCATTTAAAAGGAAAAGAAAAAGAAAAAAAACAAGCTCAAAATATTTCTGAAATGGACATTAGTGATGGTAAAAAGACATTTTTACTATTATTTGGCTGACATTAATTTAACATGTATTGATCTCAGTATACTTTTTCTGTTGAGGTATCTCAAACACTTTTGCTTAAGTCTTTCCCTTTTAAATCATAGAATCATAGACAGAGACTTAGTAAAAGCACTAAACTCTAAATTTTGGAGCTACATATTCTCAGGGCTGCAAGTAAAAAGTAAGATACTTGCTACAGTAGTCTGGGAAAGCTGGAGTTTTTATTATTTCATTTAGCCGTGTATCATAAAAAAGTATATCTCACTATAAAACAGAATGTGTCATCCTCAAACAGTCAGGAAGAGTAGCTTAACAGTTTGGGGGTTTTTGTCTTTTTTTTTGGGAGGGAGTTGGTTTGATGTCTTTTTGAGATAAGTGGTTTTCTTCTCATTGCCACTTGATTTGTCCAAGACAAGCTGATATCTAACAATCAGACACTCCTTGTAAATCTATTGTTTATTTTATTTGGTAAATTGTCTGAATATAAATTATCTATTTTTTTTTCCAATGGACATTTATAACAAAGAAAGACTGACAAAATTAATAATCTGTAAATAAAGTGCAGCTTCTAAAGGCTAAAATATCCTTCATGATACTTAAACTGCCTTACTTGAAGGCAATTAGGAAAAGAGAAACATGCCTTTCTGTATGCTACCTTACTTCTGTATTCAGAAATGTTCATCTTTAGTTCAAGTTTCCTTCATAACTTTAAGTATGAATATGAAAGTTATCATTTAACGTTCTGAATTCCTGCTCCCAAGGAAGAATTATTGAAAGTAATGAAGGACATATTCTTAAATTATACCCTGAAATATTGAAGTAGTCTGAGAGAGAAGTTAAATTTATTTTTTAATGCCATTTCAAAAAACGCTCTCTGTTTATCATGAGTCATTTTCTGGTAAGCCCTAAAGTATGGATATTATACTTTAATAGCATTTTCCGTAACATTAAATTTGCAATGGAGAAAGGTGGTAGGTCTGATTCATCATTACATTACACTGCTCAGATTTCCTTGGCTTTAGCAGAGTCAATTGGAATAAGATAAAGGACAATCTGGTTTATCTTCTTTTAAAATTTTTCCTGTTAGCTATTTTTTTTCATTCCAGAATTTCTTATGTTCTGTTTTTAGTGAATGTACCAGTTTAAAATATTGGATTTTTGCAATTAAAAAAGCACTCCAAATAATCTGGACTGACTAATGCCAACATTAAAAGCCTATCCAAGTGCTAAACACACCCCGCTGCTGTGTCTTGTTTATAGTTAACTTCTTCATCAATAGCTCATGGCAAAAAAAATATATAGACTAAAGTTTTTGAAGTAACTATTGTAGATCACATAAGAAATGTCCTGATCTAAGATAAACAAACAAAAAAATCCAACATCCCAATAGTTCTTTTCTGTGTGCTATCTTCTTATCCTTTGACTTTTTTATGGAAAATCTTATAATATGCCCAGATTTTTATTCCTGAAGCTTGTTGAGATCAATAAGACCTGTAGCTCCTCCATTTTTATTGCTTGATTTTCAGAGTGGAATCCAAACTGAGTTCAGCTTCTGTCAATGCATGGAAAGATTATAAAACTCAGAGCAGCAATTTCTACATAAAAAATAGGGAGCTGCCTTATCCCAAGGATGTACTCTTAAATCTAGCCCTTGGGAACTTAAGCCTGGTGGATTCAATGTCCTGCTCTGAAGCTCTTACTGGCTACCAAGTATGCTGAGTAGGATCATTTCCATTCTTTCCCTTCCAGAAGTAGAGAGTATGAAACAGGAAAGACAGACTCACAAATGAAGTCTTAATAAGGATTCTTTACTTCAGAATTATTTCTGTTCCCTGGTAAGAGCATTTGTACTCCAGCTCCAGCTGAATGACTTCAATAAATGTTGAGAAACTACTGTTTTCCAGTCTATCCCACACTCACTTGTATATGCAGCATACAGTAACAGTGCAAGGAAGGCGTGAGGCTGTAGGAGGTTATTAAAGCTGGAGTTCATGTTAAAGCTGGAGCTTGTAAATTACATACAAGCTTCCTGTATTATCACAGCTCCATCCTCAGAAGTAATGTGAGAGTATTGTTATACTTCATAACTTTCTGTAACTTGGAATCCAAATTACTCCGAGTAAAGCATAAGCAAAGATTGCCAGAAGTACAACCTAAATTTTTCTAATAGTAGTGCCTCTTGAGGAGTGAAGACTTATTTTTTTTTCCTATCCTTACCTAAAAACTATGAGTGAACAGAAAGTAAATACCATCATAAGAACACCAGCCCAAAAACAAGTTCTTTCTTGGGAAAGAACTTCTCAGAAAAACAAACCTCAATGCTAAGACAATGTTTCAGTTTCCTTCTTGGCCCAGTGATGATGATACAAGTGTCCTGGGTTTGTCTGAGATGGGGTGAATTTTCTCCAGATGCCATGAGATGCCTGGCCAGGCTATTCCATCAGGCTCAGGAAACCAGAGGTGTTCAGTCGAGACAGAATTGGGTACCAGACATTGAGTAGTTACCCCAGTCATTGCCCATTTAGTGTGTTCCTTTACTACTGTTGTGGCTGTTTCTTCTCTTCTTGTGTTCTATTACATTGTCCTTATCTCAGTCCGTGAGGTTTTACCTTTTTCTTCCTGTTTTCCCTTTCCCAGCTAGGTGAGGAGGAGTGAGCTGTCTGAATTTTTTGCTGCTGGCTGGACTTAAACCACGACAATGAGCAAATTCCCACTGTTCTCACCCACTTGGCAATCTTTCAGCTGAAGCAATTACATATGAGAGCAGCAAGCTGAGAGCAGGTACTGGCAATATCTGTCATATTTATTAGATACAATGAATTTAACATTATATGCATGCTTTCTCACATGCAGTTTTGAGAAAGCTTTGAATATAGACTTTGAATATACACAATATACACTTGCTACACTTTGCCTGTTGCACTCAGTGTAGCTCCACTAATACTAATGCTATATGTTATATAGTGAGAACTATGTTATATAGTGAGAACACCAAGACTAAAGAAAGATGGTATTTGCAGTGGCAAATTCTTTGGAAATGTGACGGTAGAAATATTTTCTATATTCATATTCAAGAATATCAGAGAATATGCTATGGGTCCAATGTAAGTGAATGCCCTGAGGCGTTGTAGTCTCTGCTGTTCCACTGTGCTGTGATGCACAGCATGTTTGGCTGATAATGTCTGGATTTTTTCTAAATTTATGACTTTGTACAGATTGCTGTTATTTTTCTAATTAACTGTTTGTTGAGTATTTGGGACAATTTGTGTGAACTTTTTTGTTGCTATTGTAGATTGTGCTTCCCTTTGTAATTTCTTTTATAAACACCTGTAGATGAATGTATTCAAAGCAGTGCCTTGAAATTGTTCAGTATAGATGTACAGATCTTTCTTATGAAGCAGTAGTGTAGACAGTTATATGCAATAAACATATGTTTAAGAATCAAGACTGGCATTGATACACAGTTAGGGATTGGTCAAAACTTTTAAACTAGCCTTGATTCTAGTACAGGAGTTTTACTGCTTCAGACTATCGTGGCTAACTTTTTTTCCTTGGAGGATTTTCTTTTATATGTATAACTTGTACTCTAAAGCTGGAATCTTCCAGATTCTATATATAAAAAATGTTGTATAATAATAGCTACCATCATTTCTGTGTAAAGATCACTTTTTTTTTTTCTTTCTGCTTACAGAAACTACCACAGTTCTTTCTAGACACCTGAAGGCAGAAATTGTTTTTATTTAGAAACACAACATAATGGAGTCAAGCTGCTGTTCATGGACCGTGTGCTTGTCTCCTGGGAATGATTTGCCATTTTGAAGCAGAAATGGTTATTGCAGGACAGTAGCTGCAAAGTACTGCTTCCCACAACTCACATTTTTATCAGCAGGTTAGCTTATTTATCCCAAATATAATTTTTTTCTCTTTTCTCTCATGGTAGAAATATTAGCAGTTAAAACTTTTTATGGAAGCACCTGAGATCATAAACTTTGCCTGATTAATAGGCTAGTTATAGCTTCATCTTAGAGAGGGAAAATTAATGTGCCAGGGTCAAATGATGTGGATAAAGGTGCAAAGAAAAATCAGAGTGGAGTATAAGGAATTTTTTTTTATCTTATTTCTCCTCCTCGTCTGATTGATTAAGGATCTTTTTCTCACCTACTTGGTACAAGAGATGGCTGCCTTCTGGGTTATGGATTTGACTATACTGGCTATTTTAACAGCTGTGTTAACTGAATACTCTATGTCGGAGACAGTTGTCTAGATACCATTTTGGACAGGATAATGATTTATGCCAAACAGTCACTGAACAAGTGATGTAAGCATTCATTGGATACATGTGCATAATTATTCAAGCATTCAAATAACAGAATGGCTTAAGAGTTTTTTAGGACCTCAAATATACATCCTAAGCATTTAGTAATATAAATGTGTAACGCTGAAATCACTCAATGCAGCAAATAGTCAAAGGTTACACTAAGTACAGCTTTATTATAAATTTCTGAGGCTTGCTTATTACTCAACAATGGCTGTGGCTCTATGCGAAGAGCAAAGTAGTGAATGAAATGAAGCTTAAATACCTTACTTTTTAAAGCAATCTTCACATATTTTTATTATTGCTGAATTCAGCCTAATAATCAATCATACAACAAAGCATATGTGCCTACTGTTGAAAAAGTGAACAAATGAAACAAATAAATCAGTATCTTATGCTTTACCAGCAGAATTGTCAATAAGCAAAAGCTTTTTGAACAATTTCTACAAGGCATCTGCAGAATATACAATTGCATGTTAATGCAGCACTTCAGTAGACCTAGTTAAACCAGCCACCAGGCATCCATAACCAGACACATTCTTTTATTTTTTTCCTTCTTCCCATACATATTTTAGTCTTTCTACTATTGCTGTTATTTTATCACGAATTCTCTTTCTTATTATTATGGTAAATAAAGATCTTTCCACATGATGCCCTTTCTGCAACATAGTGTCTAGAGAAACTTTTAAAAAAATTAAGGAGATAAGAAAACTTGTGCAATAGTGTAATTTGGAGAAGGGTGGTAGGAATGTGCTCACTCTTCTGTATTAGTAGGAACAAAATTTCAGTAAACACTTTGGATTTTTTATAATAGAGATCCTAGCTATCATAATCTAAAATCTATACGTAAACTAAATATCCCTGGTAAGTACACATTTTTATTTGATGTAGGCTGATTTTGCTATTTGACGCAGTACTAATTTTACATGTAAGTAATTGCAATAGTAGCCAAAACCAGGTGTCTGATTAACCATAACTAATTCCATAAGCTTTGTAATTTATGTTTAGGTATTAGAGGAACTTAAAACAGGAATTTTCCTTATAATTTCAGTAAATGTTAGAACATGCTCCACCTGAAGTCTTGCCTCTGATTTTCAGGTGAAAGTTAACATATCATCTGGAGGTCAGGAAATAAAGAAACTCTTTGTACAAGCTTCATTGATTCAACATGTGTTCACTAGTTGCCATTTAAGCTCATGCTGCTGTGCTGATAAAGTAACAAACCATAGGAGTTATGGTTATCCTAATTTTCTTCTCTTAGAAGTTAAATTTCCTGCCAATGAATATGTGCTGATACATCCACTATTTCTCCAAAGATGGATATAACAGCCACCCACTCTTAATATATTCATTAATGGCCATGTTTTTCAGCATTTAGGAACTGCATCTTCTTCTGTATTAATTGCATTCCCACAATTTTTACAGAAAATACCTTTTTGGTGACAAATTCAACAAGTTGCTATTCCTGGTGTTCTTGCAGTCCTGGAATCTAACTTATCTGACTGTAGACAACGTGACAGTGTATGGACTTAGACCATTAACAAAATAATATAAGAACACACGTTTACACTGCCTCCCTCATTCACATGAAATTAGTACATCAATGACTTCCTAAAGCAGTTAAAATTTTTAAAACTATTTCAAATAAGTTCTTACTTCCTTTTTCTGTCTATAAAGTGATTATGTGTGGTTTATGTTGAAGTAAAAAATTAAGTATGAACCGTATCTTCTTCATGGTTTATAAGTCTTAGGTGATTACGGATAGTCTCCCTTCCAAGCAGACACTTCCATTGACTTTAAATGGCATTTTTTTTAAAAAAACCCACATCTTTAAATCTATTGATGTTATTTCCTTGTATCTGTGCTCGGCAAAGCAAAGAAAGATAGAAAAATGGCTAAATAGCAAAAAGATTACCACTAATATTTGATGTTTGCAATATTTATTACATAGAATACACCCAGTTTTGTCTAAAATTTAAGGGAGTAAACATGAGGGACTTCTCTTACAAACCTACATAAGTCCAACAAATGCTAATGGATATTTCGTGTGTTGTAAGTCACAGTGTGAGCATGATCCTCCTGGCAACATTCTTTAACAGGTTCTGAACATCTGCACCTTTTATACAAGTTCTTTGGAGCTGTGGGTGCTAAGAGACATCTTTAAAATGAAGTTGTTAATCTCTCATTCTGCACCTAGATTTTCCCAGACTTGGCACTACTCTACTTAAAAGGAATGTTAGAACGTTAGTAAAGTAACTTCACAAATATTTTCAAGGTATTCAGATAAGAGAGAAGTGGGGATTATGTAAAGTCATTACTGTTCAAATTAGGATTCTTAAGTAGTCATATTATAAATGTGTGGTCAGAACACTGAAGATTGAATCACTTGATAGCATCTTTATATCTTGGATATTTGAGGCTTTTAAATAAAGGCCATTAGCCAGAGAAGTTGATGGTTTAAATATATCTTTGTTTTGTTTGTTTTAATGGAAATGGGCTCTGATGGAGGATCAGCTAACTAGAATCCTATACCCTAAAATAATGCTCTTTATAACAATACTTGTCTTTTAATTGATCTAGAGATGAAAATTTATATTTTTTCTTTATTTTGTCAGAACACATTCACCTGTTCAATGAGAAATAGAATGTAGCAAATTGCTATATTCAAGGTCCAAAGAATATTCATCTATATCTCTACTAGCAACATGATCTGGGAAGAAATTCACTTCTTGGCACATATAGTGCTCCCTATTTTATGCATCAATCTATCAAGCCTGATTGGAATCAAACCAGTCAAACGGTCAAACTTGCTAATTTTAACAAGTAATAGCCTCTGGTTACTCGGTTATCAGAACATTGTCCTTACTGAGCCCACTGCAAGGTGGATCAATGCAATTATCATCCACTGACGTATGGCAAGGAGCTATGAGTATTCTCACATGAACTAAATTGAATGGGACACAAATCATTGACTTATGTCAAGGAAACCAGAGACAGCACCCAAAATACAGCAAATTTCAGAGGGATCTGACAGGCATTGAGTGAGAAAAACATAACTGTGTGTTGTTAATACTATTCTAGACAAAAATCACTCAACCACAGTGCAGCTTAATATTTGCTCTGTCACCCAAAGCAAGTTAAGTAGTACTTAGGATCTGCTTCCTGTACATCTGCTGTATTTATGCAAGTGTCGGCTTGGTCATTTTCATATTCTTTCCAGAGAGTAAGTACCCTTATTCTAACAAGTAAGTTTGGTTAAATAAAATCAGGAATGCTATGACTGCTGCTAGCAATCTATATGGAAAAAATAGCAAGAGTTTCAGTAGTCAAGACACTTTTGCCAGCCTCAGCGATGAAGATAACAGTTTAAAAGGACTGGAAATGCCGCTTACCTGCTCTACCTGCTCCAACCTCTCCCCAAAATATAGGCTGTAATTTTATTTAAAGAGTGAATTAATTTAATTTGAAAACTAGACATTTCATTTCAGCTTAATAACTCCACATTTTTAGATTAAGAGAAAGTGTGGTTTGATGGGTTTACTTCAGTCTACTTGGTACATAAAGTGATGGTTGCACTATCTAACTTCAAGAGCTTTTGGTGCCTAAACTAGAAAATAATCTCCTTAAGCCTCCAATGAAATTCATGATGAGAGAGACAGATTTCTCCAGAGGGCAATACAGAGAAAGAATTTAACTTAGGTGCTTTGAATGGGACTCCTCCAGGGAACATCTTCTTCCTACTTTTAGGTATATAGTGTGTGACTGGCTTTTTAACTTGGGCACTTTAGCCAGGTGAGTGAAAGACCATATATCTCCTACAGATCCATGAACATTTGGAATGAGAGAAGCATTTTCTTGTTAAATAGTAATTCTTTGTAAAATACAACTTAGCTGTCTTGAAACAGTTGATTGATAGAGTAAAATTCACAAAATCATAGAATCATAGAATGGTAGGAAAATAAATGTTCTGCAGCTTGTTTGGGTGTAAGAAAGTACAGTTCCCTGGAGAGTAATGGTTGTGTTTTTATAATTAGTATATTTGAATGTTATATAATTTTCATCATACCTTTAGAAATATGAATTGAATGTTTGAAGGTCAAATATTCACAAGAAAAAAAATCAACAATGATAAACAGATATATTTGTATGCTATGTTAAATGTATTTGTTTGACCAATATGCTTTTAATGTAAAGTGTCAAGTATTTTGAGACAGACAATGCAGTAGAGAAGTTAAGATATGCAGAGCATAGAGTGAAAGAAATTTCATCTTGGCAGAGGATTCAGGTAATCTTGATCCAGGTTTTGAGCAGTTGGAATCAGTGTACTGGGAAGGGCAGAAAGAAAAACTTCCAGTAAAGCTCAGAGGTTCATTTCTTAACTTTAGCTTGGTAGGACCTCTGACTGATTTCTATCAGTCCAGCTCTTCAGAAAAAAAAAAAAACAACCCAGCAAAAAGCAGCTGCCTAAGGATTCACTGTAGTGATTTTCAAGTTTTCTCCCTTTTGCTTTCCTTGTGGTTGTCAAAACCACCTTATTCTTTCAATTACCTCAGGTCCGGGCACTCTCTGTCCATAGACCATTTCCTTCTAAATGCTTTTTGGCTTTTTCTCAAGTCTCCATCCATCACAGACTCATTCTGAAAACAGCTCTGATGAAAACTCAGGAGAAACAAGACAGCTTTCAGGCCTTTCATATATTGATTAGACAAGAAAAGAATGGAGAAATAGCAAAGCATTTGACGCTGTCCCGCATGAGGTCCTTGTCTATGAATTTCAAAGTCATGGATGTGATGGATGGATCACTTTTTTAAAAGGAATTGGCTGCAACAAAATGTTGCAGTCAATGGCTTTGTCTCTGAGTGGAGACCAGTGATGGTGGTGTTCCTCAGGGGTCAATATGGGGACCAGCATTGTTCAGTGTCTTTGTCAGTGACATGAACAATGAGATTGAGAGCACTCTCAGCAAGTTTGCTGATGACATCAAGCTGTGTGGTGCAGTCAGCACACTGGAGGGAAGGGATGGCATCCAGAGGTACTCTGATAAGCTTGAGAGGTGAGTCTATGCAAATGTCATGAAGTTCAACATGACCAAGTACAAGATCCCACATATCCTAGGGTAATACAGTTCTGTTTAGATGAATAATAAGTTTAACCATATTTGTCTCTTATCAAGTCCTAACATTCTTAGCTATATGTAATATCTTAGGCAAGAGTTTCCTTTAATGATTTTTTACTTTTTTATTTTTGATGACTTTGTTTCAAGTCAGTTTACAGTATCATAATGGTCTTTTGCTATATCTGCAATACCTGTTATTTTGATTTTATTGATAACATGTTCTACCTTCTGGTTTTCCACCTGTTGCATGTCTTTTTCCACCAGAAAAAAATAGTTTCTATCCATCAAAGAGAAGGGGTTTTTTGTGCTCTTAGACATAGAACAAATTACTGAATTTAGTAAATTATAACATTTCTGGGCTACCCAATCTGAGTTCAGAATGGATATCTTCCAATTTCACAGTAACATGTACTTAAAATAAAAACTCAGCAGACCTCTGTAGATTATCTTTTAAGGGTGAAGTTTAAAAATAATTTTATCCAGAATATTTTTGTGATTTGTAGATCTGATTTAAAAAAAAAAGTAAGATTAATGTTATAACATTTCTCATTTCTCAGATTGGAAAAGCCTTGTCTGAGTTTAAGCCTGCTATACAGGCTTACTAGTAAGTTACAGGCTTACTATACAGGCTTATTAGTTTTACTAGTAAGTAGTAGGGTTAAAAAGAATTTGGATGTTTTTATGCTGCACAGCAGTCAGTGAAGCATAATCAACTCTCAGCAAGCTAATCTTTGAGGAGCAAATTCTTTTTGCCTTCTTATAAGAAGCTGTTACCTAAGAATTACTATATGATTAATTTATTCCAAGGCTTGTATTATATTTAAATAGCTTCTAAAGTAACAAGTATCAAGTAGCATCATATTCATCTTCAGTATTTATATGTTGTATCAGGTAACAGTTATTAAAAGACTTTGTGTTCAAATTCAAATACTTTCAAAAGTGACTTCAATAAAGCTTATACACCTTTAAGTACTGGAAGGACAGCAAAGGTATTCAAGTCAAATCCAAACAAGAAATAAAACTGACAGATACTCTGATTTGCAAAGAACTGAATTTCAGAATACTTTTGTGGTATGGGAATCCCTGGCTAGAGATTCCATATACTAAGAACTTCCTTACTACATCTTTTTTACTCTCTTTACAAGAAAAAAAAAAAAGGACTTGTGAAAATAATAAAATTATTTGAAACTGAGTAAAGGAGGAGAGATGTCTGCAAGCTTAATGTTTCCATATACAACTTACCTTCGTTTGTTTTGGGGGCAGTCAATTTGGCTGAGCATACATTAACATGTCTTAATATCTGATTAAAAATTTTTCAGTGAAATATAAGCAAAACTATGATGCTTGCATTAGAAAAATTCCTATTTCCATGCACATTTTTTTTTCCAGTTTCATGGAGGCATATTTCAGTACCATGCAGAACTTGTAAGCCTGTTAATAAGTTACTTGTAATTGTATGTAATTGAACCTTGTAGTCCTTGAAAGGTCAATGTGCCATAAAGCTCATGTGCCAAAACTATGAAAGTTAAATTCTGCGCTTAAATAATATTTTGTAGCTTCCTCAAAGCCTGTCTTAAATTGCAGAAAGTTGCTAAGATGCTTTAAGTATCTGACTTCAAAGCTGTGAAAAGGTATTGTAAGGACAGCAAAAGTAAAAACAATTGGTCCAGAGAGCATTCAGATAAAACCAAGTCTTATCTCTTCTGTTGTACAGAGAAAAACAATTTAACAATTGTGAAGCTTCTCTTCCCTCAAGGATCTTGCAGACTGCTCACTCCAGTCCTGCCCTTAGCTGCTGTTCTCCTATCCATTTATTCTCTCTAGCACCACTTAAAAACAGGTGAACACGGACCAGGAAGCAACATGCACTGGGAACACGAATCTTTGCTAGAAACTGCAGCTGAAAAAGAAACGAGAAAAGGAAGTTCAGTGCTGAAATACACTTGCAGCCTTTCCTTCCACTCATACATAGCTATCTTGCACAGGCGGGAATAGAAAGCAGATCAATAGACAGATTCTACCCTAGTGATTTTTCTTTTTAAGACACTGTTTTACCACTGGCAAAACATCCTTCCCCCACCCCACTATTTTTATATTTAGCCATATTTATTTTTGCAACACACAGACTTGTAATTTAAATAAGAATAATTTATTTTTTCCATAAATATCACTCTTTCCACTGTGTTTCATTTCTGTTACTTTATTAAGGAAGTAACTTTTTAAGTTAAAAACTGAGGTAAAATATTATTTGCAGAATCATAACTAAACAAGTACCTACAGCCACATTAAGCAAATCCACAGATACTGCAAAATAAGCCCTGCAGTTATGAAACCATATGTGATATAATATCTTTTCACTCACATAGAAAATCCTTAGTTTGGTTAGACACCAAAATGGGCATTGTGAGCAGTTGCATTGATTGTATGCTAGCCAAGTCACTAAGGGATGCATTATTTTAAACAGTAAATGTATCAGTAATTTTGGTTTTTTGAAAGCAGTAGGAATATTTGCCCCAATATATGTAAAGAGATATGATGCTAACTATCTTGCAAACCACATGGATTGGAAATAATGAAATTTAACATATGGGTTTTATTCCCTACATTGTTCTCTAAACAAAGCTACAGTGTGCAGTGCAGTTGCCTAATTCAAAAGGAAACAGGAGAGCAGCAATGAAATATATGATGAGACATAAAACCAGGAAAAAAGGTAGTAAATACAAGGTACTATTTAAAAAGTTTATTCAGTTACTAAGGGGGAGAAGAAATAGAACAAGGATATGGATAGTGAATGGTGTAAGTAGACAGGATTTTTTTTTTCAAAAGAAGTAGTGGTTGAGTTAAAAATAATATTATAAAAGCTGTATAAGGTGTAAGAACTATGCCATGATTAAAAATAAAGAAGCTATTTGCAGCTCTTGTGATTTAGCAATTTTGCCAACTATAACTTTAGAGAGTGAGAAAAAACATTTACTAAAAATATGCCATGTGCAATTATCTAGCCTAGATGACATAAGTCCTGGAGTCACAGAAAAATTAATTGTGTAGTCCTGGACCACAGTTAACATTAACAAGAAAGTAATGGTTGCACAAAAGTTTGAGATTATAAAATTCTCCCAATATTGGACAAAGTGATTTTCACCTGGGGATTGTATATCAGCTAGGTTGATATTGGTTCTAAATAAAATAATAAATGAACAATTGACAAGGGACTTCAAAGATCTCTAATTATTACAATGCTGAGTCTTAGATTACTTGTTTGATTTTGTGTAATTTGTCCTTTTAAACTTTTCTTTCTGTATTTATCTTTTCTGACAGGCTTACAGACCTGGTCAAAACAGACAGACAGTGGTGTAATCTCTGGATTTTTTTCCAGCTTCTTTGTGTTTGAAAAAATCTCATTTTATGGAATAAAAGGCATTTTGCAGATTAAAAGTGATTCACTCCTAGAAGAGAAAATTTAAGTTGCTAATGGCAAGAAGAGTATTAACACTTGCTGGAGACAAATAGAAAATTTGTAGTTATATATGTGAAGTTTGTAAATCATACTACATTTTTGGGATAGAAAATTATGACTAATGCAGATCAAGGTATGAATTCAGTTGATGACCTGATTGAAGAGGTTGCTCAATAGCAGCTATCCAAGTGGAACGTATTCATGGCATCAACCCATCCTCCCTCAGGGCAGAAGTTACAACTTCATTAATCTCTTCCTGCTTTCTCCCAGTACATCTGGTCTTAAGAATGACCTGGAGCACTTAATTAAATGATCACAATTGAATACTGATATCCATAATGGTATGCATTTAGAAATGAAGACCACACACTGTGCTTACAAAGTTGGAGCTCTTGTGTAAAAAATGTAGTAAGTTAAAAAGGGTTCTAATGGCCATTATGAGTAAATTTACTTTTGAAATTCCTTTCAAAGTTAACTCAAGAAATAGACAGTAAAAATTAACAAGCTATTAGAAAGAAATAATGAAATATTGAAATAATCAAGTGGGATAAAGAAAACCCACAAGATGTGTCCAGACTTTGCAACATCAAGCCTTACGTCACAAAGATTGGCCTTATCCAAAATGAAGTATCTAAAGACTGTTAACTGAGTTCAAGCAATTCATTGCCTAATTAGGACATGATTTCCTAGCAGTTTGCTAGACAATACAAAATCTTTGATATGAGTTGGAACAGTTTTCTAAGATGTGTATGACTTTATTCAGACTTTCAGAAGGAATCCTTAGCCTGAGTATACTGAGGAGTCATCCTTAATCTTTTAGGTGGTCTACTGCATCTTCTGGGGAATTTGGTGATGCATTCTTTTTGTTCTAATTACTCTCCTAACAGTTCATTTAACAAAAACGTAACATTTTTTCATTTCCTACTTCAGAGCCTCATTTAGACAACTAACCAAATAGAAATTACTATTTGTTTCCTCTTCCATATAAATATTACTTTACCATCACTTGCTAATTCTATTCTGTTTTCTCAAACATCAGGTTTTTATTAAATGAAGATAGGATGATAAAGTGCAGGAAGGTATTTGTTATACTTGTTGCTTGACTTGAGTAATACACTTGTCATTCATGCTCAGGGTATAACAAGTCTTTCTTAAGCCTTCTCTTTGGTAAGATAAGTCTATAAATCTCCTTGAGATCTCCAACACAAGACTGATTTTCCAGTTTGGGGACTATTCCTTTCCTCTTCAGTGTGTGGAAGAGTTCACTAGCAGGATTCTTAGTGTCTCACTCAAATTTCCTGCCATTGGGGAAGTACTGGGTATCAATAGCCTGCTGGATTTTTCCTGTTTTCACTGTCAGTGTGTTTCAGATGGTTTTCTGAGAAATTTTTTAGTAACTCAAATTAATTTTTTGTTAGGGAGAAATCCAAAGATACAGACTATACAATGTACAAGTGATTGACTTCAAAAGTCTGAAAGCCTGTGTGAGAATACCCACATTTCAGTTGAGTGCCTAGTCTACAAAACTTATCTATAAGTGGTCTGTAATCAGTGAATGTGTTCTCTAGAGGACAATTCAGCCTACCTATTTTAAGAGGAATTAGTAACTTCTGATAATTGATGGTGCAATAAATTGTTATTTTAGAATTTGACTACACTCCTTGCTTTCTTGTGGCTAAACTTAAGTGAACTGGATACCACTTTCTTTGATATAAAAGCCTAATAACATTTTTTCTAATTAAAATATTTCTGAATTAACATTCAGCTACAGATAGGTGATATACAGCATTTTTTATTTAGACTATTTGATTCACTTTTCAAGAATTGCAGAGTTACCATAACTGTATAATTACATTAGCATATGCCACATAATTTTGACCACACACATAACACAACCATTATAGTAGCTCTGTAGTTGTTAAATGGAAAAATGAAAATTGATTTGTTGAGCAGAATCATTACTTATAAATGCTTCCTTTGTTATATAGTATTATCAGCTGTGTTTTTCTCTTAGAATGGATAATGTTTAAGATCAAAACAATTATGCCAAATGTAGAAAGTAATTGTACAATATCTATACTCAGACACAACATTTATAATAAATAGTAAGAAAATGATCAAAATACAATTAGATGTACAATTTGTTTTTGATATTCATGGTTTTATATGATAAGGATGCTTTAATTCAAACCTTTGCTTTCTCTTGTTTTGTTTTAATGTCCATTACCAAGGATAGACTAAACTAAAGAAATAGCATGGATGAATTGCAGTCCATCTTTTGGTCAGAATTTTTTTGTTCCCATAGTAAGTGAAGCACAAAGCATTATGTGTCTGCTGCTATAACCTGAAAGACCAGCTCTCAGGTTAGACTAATACTTCTACTTATTTTGAGCTTTACTAAAAGATATTCATACTGTGGAATCAAATCATTGTTAATGGGGAAATTCCCAAACAGAACTGTGGTCTTGTGGTACTGGGTGAGCAATTGTGGTAGAGACAAGTGTCCAGGCAATGAAGTATTAGTATTAAGGACTTAAATATTTGTTTCCTATCCTGTTGTTATATATGAGTGACCTGCAAATGAGACCTTATCTGGAGTACTGTGCCCAATTCTGGGCTCCTCGACTCAAGAGGGACAGAGAACTTCTGGAGAGAGTCCAGCACAGGGCCACAAAGATGATCAGGGGACTGGAACATCTTCCTTATGAGGAAAGGCTGCAGGAACTGCAGGAACTGTTTAGTCTGGAGGAGACTGAGGGGGGATCTCGTTAATAATTACAAATATCTAAATGGTGGGTGTCAGGAGGTTGGGGCATCCCTTCTAGCAACAGGACAAGGGATAATGGGATGAAGCTGGAACACAAAAAGTTCCATTTAAACATAACCCATTAACTGATGTTAACACAGTTTCTATTCCTAACTAGTATGTGCAACAAGATTCCTCATCAAAAAATTATAATTTCCTCATCTTTTATTTAAAAAAAAATTAAAAAAAGTTTTAATTAAGTAATCTGATCTAAAATTGCATATAATGATCTATATTATGAAATGAACTAATGTAGCTTTTACTAATACAGCTTGTTTCCTGATAGCAATGTACTTTCTGTGAGCTGCTGGGATGTAAGACTTCTGTCCAAGAAGCAGTTAACACTATCATCACATTATATGACAAGTCTCTATGTGTTCCAAATGTGATGGTTTTGCTGCACCTGCCTAACACTGTTTCATTAGGCTCTAATCTGATTTTTTTTGCTGACAATTTTCTGCCTCATTTTCACTGAGATATCACAAATAAGGGATAAACTGTGAGTGCGTATCTGTATCACCTTGTTTTCATGCACAGGAGAGGTATAGGTTGAGTGTGCACTCAAGCTTCTCAATTTCTTCAGCTCTCTTCTACCAGAGTTAAAATAGATGTACTCAAACTGTAAGCTTGAACTTCATGTTAAAAAAGTAAAAGTAACTGCTAGGAGAGAAGAACTAACTCACCGGATGTCAGAGGTCCCTTGACAGTACTAATCTTTAATGGAGGATGAGCTGCCTCTATTTTTCCACGCTGAGATGCCTACCTATTTTGTCTGCTCAAACTGACAGGTCTGAAAATGAATGACTTTTCCTCAATCATGATGGATACCATTTCTAGACATATTGTAGCATAATGGACAAATAACTTCTCTTAAAGACTTGTCATATAATTTGAAGGAAAAAAAATTGTACCCCTGAGACAGACGTTTCTATCTATATCCTCTGGGAATAATGAGACCTTAGGGAAGAGTCTAAGGCTAAGAGTTGGTTCAAAATACTATGATGTGATGTGCCCTTATCTTCTTTTACAGATAAGGCAGGCAGACTGTTTCTTGCACAGGAAATCAAAGAGCAGGCTGTAAAATCATAGGAAATAAAACCCGACAACCGCAATCTCTCCTTTGCTTTGAAAAAGATTTCTTCCAGAAATTCTTTTTTTCCTCTCCCTATTCTTTGGTGACCACCTCTTACCTAAACTGTAGTGACCATAGATGAATCCCAAAAATACAATTATAAAATATAAATCTCTATATTTAATTTCAAATATCTGTGTTGTTAGTCATCTTGAAAAAAACTCCAATCACTTACAGGTTAACAATAACACAGAAATGGAGATGACTGAGTCCTCTAAACTCCCAAGCATAGCAGAAAGATATTCAGGACAGAGATCTATGCAAAGTGGTATATTGATTTACTTGCTTTCCTCAAGCACTTGTAAGTCCTCTGAGGTTGTCTTGGAAGCAGCTAGTACAAGTGTTGTGACCCTTACTTAGCATGAAGGGCTTGTGAAGCAAAAGATGGTGGGATGTCTGGGACTACTGCAATACATGGTCAGACAGTGATTTACTCCTACATTTGTGTAATCTTATTTATAGTTGTCCCCTGGGGAGAAGGCAACCACTATTATCCACTACCTCTCTTCTTACTCTGCCCCTTAACAGACCTGTCCCCTGTAGACCATCTGAGCTCCACAGGTGGGAAAGTGCACTCATACTGCAGTGACCTATGGCCAAATGGTCATAACTTCCTGCCTTCCCAAAGAATTGTGTACATGCTGTGACCCTGACAGACAGGCTGGGAGATAGTTCACTGAGCTGGAAAAGATGGCCTGTAAACCTGCAATGATATTCCAGGTTGAAGAGAAGCCAGCTCCGGGGCATGAGAACTGCATAGCTAGGACAAATATGAGTTCTCCTAGGAATGAAGTCATAATTGCATTTGAGAGATGTGTTCACCTTAGCTCAAAGAACATCGTCATCATCAGTGTGTAAATGGCTTTAATTTTCTTCAGCCAGTAGCTGTTTAGTTTCCTAAATTGGGTGGTTGCTGTAGAACTTTGTGTGTTGGTATCAAAACCTGTTTTTCCTCCTCAGATCATAAAGTCAATGTGTCCAAGCAGAGACCTGATTAACGCTATCTGATTATTATCTGATATTAATACTATCTGATTAGTGATATCTGTGGATCCAAGTGGTAAAAGGGATCCAAATAGTCTCTGAAAAATGATGCTTTTTCCCAGCTCTTCTCATCTATACTAAAGGATCTTTCACGTATGCTGAAAACCCTATTGAGGGACAGTGTCAGAGGCTGTTACTGTGGGATGACTGGAGTGTGTCCAAAACATACAGTCCTTAACATTGTGATGCTTTCCATAGAGAAAAGGAGAACTTAGCAGATAGTTTAAACATGACTAGAAATAGACTCAGGGGACATGTGATGTAAGAAGGAAATATCAAAAAAGAAAGAAGATTGGTGTCTGTCAAATATCGTTAAGTACATCAAATATTAATCATAACAAAGAATGTAATTTATTTTAAATCTGCATAGTAATTCACACAGAGAACATTATACTATAAAGCATGTAATCACTATTTGGGTACATGATGTTTGTGCATGTCAATCTGTCACTCTACCTATTTGCTTTACAGACTGCTATGTGGAACTGATTAATTGCCTCTTGTTCATTAACAAGAGAGTCCTGGTTATTTCTAAGTCTCTCAAGGTTTCAGAATTGCTTATTATTACTGCCTCATTTTTGTGAGAATATTGAAATATTCCTGTTTGACATGCTTCATTCATAGGCAATGAATAGCACTCAACTTCTGTGGGCAAAGAAACAGATATCTACAGCTGAGTTAAATGTCTGGGGTGTCTTGGGTATGCTGATCCATCCATACTTTTGCAAAGCTCTGTGTAGGTTTTTCTTATTTGGCAAGTACTTTGTATTATATATGCAAAAAAAAAAAAGTCAACTAAAATTACAGAAGGATATTTAAAAATAAAAAAAAAACCCCACCAAGCATAAAGGCCTTTTTTAAAAAAAGAATTTTGAAATAACATTTCATCTAGAAAGCTGCCTAAAACTAAGAAGTGAATTTTAAGGTTAAAATATACAGCAAAAACAAAGTTTCCTTTGACTCAAAACAACATCTGTTGTTTGTTCTGAGCAAACTTGAGAAGGATTGACCCAGAATTGATTAAAAACTGCAGCCTCTCATGAAGCCAAAAACTTATTTTTTTTCAGATCTAGTGAGTAATTCTTAATGCTATATAGTAAAATCTATGTGAAATCATATTGCAAAATCCCTATTGCCTTTTATGAGCAAATATACTGTTTGCAGCCCTTAACCACTTCATTTATGTAATTTCTCTGGAGGAAGTGAATGGATTGTAATTAATAAAGAACATTATTCTGTTTTAGTTTAAGAATATAAGAATAGACTAGACTTAGAGCGTGGACTTGTTTCTTGTATAGATGTGAATGGTCTTATCACAGAATATTGTATTCTGTGTTTGATTTGACTCATATTCTACATCTTTTCACAGGAAAAAAACAAAAGGAAAAAAGTTATAAAATCATAGCTTTTGCTTCCATCACTCAGTATTTGGTCAAAATACCTCTTCATTTCAATGAGCTTCATGCCAGATAGGAAAAGGAATTGTGAGTGTGTGATATACAACATCTTTCAGCCAAGGACCATGGTTACCTAGGATATATAAATCCTTAAATGCCTAAATATTCTTATATGTTTTCTTCTGTATTAACTGTGTTGTAGAAAAGATAAGATTAGAATATTCAAATTTTGCTGCATATTTTTTTCTAAATACAGAAAATTTAACTGTGGCTGGGTGCCTGGAGTGTTGCAAGGCATGGTAATACTGGAACTCAAGTACTTCATTTAAAAGCTATTTGGAGGCTTATAAAACTTAGTACTAAGTGTCTTCAGAAAAGGATACACTGAGAATTAAAGCTCTTAAATTTCAGCTTTTATTGTGCTTCTTAAATTACAGCAGAATTGCAGTCCACAAATTAAATCATTGACCACAACCCTCATTAAAAGTCAATATTTATGGAAATTACTGCATTCTGGGATCTGAGAAACTGAAGCATTTCTCTATACTCAGAAAAAGAAATGACTATTTCTATGGCAAACACATTAATATTTTAATAGCACCACTGAGGCGAAGTACCTCAATTATAACTTCAGTATTTTTGAATGAACTATTTGTAAATCTCTGGAAAAAAAATAATTTTCTTCTTTTTTCATCATCATGTTGGAAAAGACATTCTTACAAATGTAAACGTGAAGTACTAAGCTTAAACAAATCAGTTTATACAATACATTTTTTTGAGCTTCTAGTACCTAAAGTGAGTTAACAAAAATGCAAACCAATTCCGATGGAGGATAAAAAAAACAACTGACCATGGTTGCTCTGGTAACAAATTGCCTTTCTCTGTGAGTGTGTGTAGGCACACATGAATATGAGACGGATATCTGTATATAGCTCATAGCTACTTGCATATTTGTACACGTCCATTTACGTGTACATCTTTCCCTTTCTCAGATTCCTTCACATGTTATATTGCCCATGAATCTATCTTTTTTTTTCCCTTTAAATTTCATTAATCATCCTTGTAAATGGAATACTTCCCTTGAGTGACATTTTTATGTTAAAATTATATTATATTTGATTTGAAAAGCAACCTAATTAAGGTAGGCTTCCTGTAAGCTATTTAAGTTTCACCTCCCAGTGGAATCATGGAACATTTAGAAAAATAATGAATTACATCTTATGTAATCTTTATTGCCACTTTTTAGAATGAATAATATATTCAGTTTGGGTTGAAATAACATATCCCTAAGGTATAATTCGTTTTCACAAATTAGATTGGTCCCTCACATACAAGATTATTAAGCATGAAGAAGAAAGTTATTGGGTTCCATGTTCCCTGTAGGAATAGTATTTTTTCCTTCACATCTAAGTTTTAAATGTAACTTGATTCAAGATAAATCTAGCAAATAGTTAAAAAAGTGATACAACTGTCTGGACTCACGTATTAACACCGCTTTTAAAAATTCTACTCTTTTTTTCTGTTTTGAATACATGATTGATATGTATAACTCTAAATGAAACACAAAGAACAGAGATATTATTGTGATTCTCTGGTCTTTCTAGGTTCTGAATGTAGTTTTTGTTCTCTTTGTAGCTTTACTCATATTTTATTTGATTAAAAAACTCACTGTGATTCACTCTGATTGTTGAAGAAGCTTTGAGTTGTTATTTCTGGAAAAAAAAATGGGATTATACTAGTAGTATGAAGTGGGGTGAAACATGTTCAATGTAGAGTTACCATTAAATAATTTATGAGTCTGATAGTTCCTCTAGAAAATGCATGAATAACAAGTTTTAGATGAATTTTAGGAGAAATTTCTTTGCTGAAAATGTTGTCAGGCATTGGAACAGGCTGCCCAGGGAGATACTGGAGTCACTGTCCCTGGAGGGATTTAAGAGACAGTTGGATGTTGCACCTAGGAAAATGGTCTAGTGGTAGATAGGGCTGGGACAAAGGCTGGGCTCAATGACCTTAAAGATCTTCCAGCTGAAACAATTCTATGAATCATGGAAAATTATTTCCAAATGATGGGATAAAAAAAGATTTTAAAAGTTATTGAATAAGTCATGGTTTTCAGTGTGGTCTGTCAATAATCACATTCAATAACTTTTTTTTTTCCATGAAGGTAGAGGTATATATCATAATGATCAGAGTATCAGACATTCCAGAAAGTTCCAACTGTTCTTATTACTGGTGACATTTGGACAAATCTGATGCAGAGGATCACCAGAATTTTAAACCACACTTTTATCTAGCCTTTCTTATACCTATCTTAAGTTATACAACTGGCAAGAACTGGTAAGATCTAGTATATGTAATATATTTTTGCTGTCATCTAAGCTAGGAAGAAGAGGGTTTAGGAGGTAAATGAGGTAAAGCTACTATAAACTCATCATATTTTTTTTAGCATCATTAAAGATCAATAGTAATAGACACTCATATTAGTCTTGGATTACTTTTATTATGTTTTTCCTTGGAACAAATTCTATTCCTGTAAGGGAGGGTATGAAATTACAAAATTTTCTTCAAAGAAAAGATATTCTGATGGTTATAGAGCTAAAATTTAATTGAGAGGCCAATGCTCAACTGATTGTTCCTTTATCTGCACTGTAGACTTTGAAAGAATCAGATGGAAGGTGAAAGTGGGGATTTCTCTCACAAAGGTGAAAGTGAAAAGAGACCAAGCTCTCAAAGTTGCCCAAATAAAGAGATGGACTTCTCTAACTAATATTTTGAAGAAGAAAACTTACAGTACTATCACAACTCGTCAACTGAAAAAAATAGTAGAAATGGATCGGGGAGATAAAAATAGTGAGAAGTCTGGTTTTTGAGGAAAAATATCTCACATTGTTCTTTACATGGATACTGTGACTTGGAGCAACCATATATCAGTTCCTCAATAGTGTTTTTACTTACTGGTCATACCTTAGTTGTTTGCATAGTTAATGCAGTAATAAACTCAGTCTGTAGTGCACTTTCACATGTATAGAAAAACAGGATTAATTACATCTCTTTTCTTTCTGTGCTTGTACATGGATTTGCTTTTCTTTTGCTTTTTATTTAAGGAAAAAAGTTGGTAGTTTTTTTAACATAATGGAGAGGCTGTTTTATTTGATGAAGGACAACAGATTTTCATTTAAGAAAAGGCTGATGTAAGAAAAACTGAATGTGTGAAACAGTGAATCACTCTCAGGAAATTGCTACTTTTGAACCCAGTCACAGTTGGAACTAATTTCAGGTACCTCAGGTGTGAAAGACAAGTGGAGGCTGGGGATGGGGAGGGATTGCTTTTGTGGGGGAAAGATGAGACTGGATGTAGTGGTCTTTATGTTTCCCTCTGGCTCAGGACTCCAAGGAAACTTTTCCTGGTGCCACAGAATTGCAGTGTTATACAGCGAAGGGTTTCTGCATGAAACATGTTCTACAGCTACCTGAAAGGGAGTTGTAGTGAGCTGGCGGTCTGTCTCTTCTCCCAAGTAATGAATGATAGGACAAGAGGAAATGGACTCAAGTTGGGCCAGGGAAGGTTTAGATTAGAGACAAGAAAGAACTTTTTCACTGAAAGGGTTGTTAAACACTGACACAGGCTGCCCAGGGAGGTGGTGGAGACCCCATCCCTGGGACTCCACTGTATAGCTGAAAAAGCTTGAAAAGCCATGTAGCTGAGGTACCAAGGGACATGGTTTAGTGGTGAGCTTGGCCGTGTGAGGTTTATGGTTGGACTTGATGATCTTAAAGGTCTTTACCAACCAAAATGATTCTATGACTCTGCATAGCTGCCTGCTCCGATTCCTCTGCCTGAGTTCTGGTTGACATTTGAATTGAAGACTAACAGTTATTATTTACAGTATCAGATTTTGTCACCTTTCAGAAAATGCCAGTAGGATCCTATGGTGCTTCTGAAAACCAAGCAGGCAAGAGGGTTACCTGGAATAAGTTTATTCAAGTAGATACTATATGTATTAAATCTTTTTGAAGTTTCTCTTTTGGTTTGTGTAATGACTTAATCTCATGCTGCTGCTATTTCAGTCATGGTCTCCTTTGAAGAGATGTTAATGGTTGTGCTTTTTAATAGAAACCCAAAACACCAGGGAGATTCTGAATTTTATCTTGTATTTGAAGTAGTTTCTGATTTTTTTCCCAGTAAATCCTATTTCCACTGAGACCAGTGGAACTTTTCCATTGACTTCAATGGCATTACATTTTTCACCCTTAATCTCTAAAGGTGGCAAATAGACCATAGCTTATACATCATGACACTGTTCCAAAGCCATCAGAATGCCTCTGAATCATCACAACCAAAATTTCCTGCACTCTATCATCTTGGCCTTCTAGGAACTTGAATTAATGCTCACAAAGCCTCAACCATAATAATAAAAAAAAGGATCATCTATTGTAATGAATATTTGATATCTGACCCCCTTTCTGCATTGAATTTGTAGAAATTTGAGAGTCCTGTTCCAATATGTATTTATAAATCCATGGCTTGCTTTCTTTTTCCCTAATGCAATCCCCAAATAATAAAGCTGTCTGTTTATTTTAAATCAGTATTGTAGAGGGAAAAAATATCACTCAGAATTTTTTTTCAGTTAATAATACCCTTATTTTTGTCTGAAAGAATTTCAGTACTATATATTGTATAGTAGAGTCCTATTATCTCTGTTGTATTCTGGGCATTTGCCAACTATAGTGAAGTTACTTGTATTGCTTTCCTGATGTATTCTAGATGCACTAATTCCTTATCTTTACTCTGCCTTTGAGTCCTGCAGTTATAAAGGTTGAATGCATTACTGCTTGGTTTGAGGAAGTTGGGCATTTGTTTTGTTGGAGACGGCAAACTTTTTTTCCCTTTACTTTTAATTGCATACGCTACTGTACAGTAATAATTTCCAAGGTAAACAGGAATGGGCCCTAGCCTATTCAAGGGGAGAGGTAATAGAAGAGTAGTAAAAACCAAACTCCTAATTATGGACATGTTTAGAAATCTGAGAAATGCTTTCAAAGGAAATCATATGCATATTAAGGAGAAAAAATTTATCTTGGAGAAAATCGTCTGCTGAGCACTTCATCATGTAATACTTGAAAAAGCCTTGTTATTAAAATGGATGCATCACACAAACTCAATGTCATTAAAGTGAATACACTTGAGCCTCTATTTTCTGTCACTGAAAGCAACTTGCTGTACTTGACTTTCTGTAAAGTTTTATATGTCACCCTTCTTCCCTGTTTCTCTTCCTATTCCTGTCCTTAATGATTTCTTCAAAGAACCTGATAGATCAGTGTGCAGGCTTCATCCTGTGATTTATACCCTTACATTTCACAGGCTCCTTTCCCACATTGTGTGAGCTTGTCCTGCTCACCACTGCTGCTGTCACAAAGACCCAAAAGCCCTTCGTACTTCAGGAATGTCTCTGGCCATAAAAACTCATTCTGCCCATTTAGTTCATATTATTCACAATGCAGAACAGTTGAAGCAGCACGGTAACTTCTTAGTAGCCCAAATCTGTTCCAATTCCAGTTTCTAGATGAGGTTTCCAGACTTTATCAGTAGTCAAAACTCAAAATCAGTTAAGTCATATTATGTTTCTGCACGTAGTATTTTGCATGAAATGTAGTGTGTGCATCTGCTTGATAACAATTTCTCACTAAGATAAACAAATGCCAAAGGCTGGCTTTTATTGCAATTGGTGTGGTGGCTGATGTGACAAGTTTTTTCCTCTCCTGTATGATGTCCATGACCAGTAGCTTGGTATTTTAATGACAGTATCTAATGGCCTACCACTTTCCTTTTAATCAGTAAATATACTGAACAAATTGCACAAAGCCACAAGGGATATATTGGTTTAAAATGTGGAATCACCTTCAGAAATGACTTGGAGTTCAAATGTATGTGCTATTGAAGTTACATGCTTACTAGTCTTTTTGCTTATTTGACCATTTTATATTTAAAAGTGAGAGACAATGTTCAAACTGGTTTGTAAAACAAAAGCTTTACGTTGGAAGTGCACAGTTGGAAAATGTGTCTGCTTCACAAGGCAGTTTTTTATTTTCTTTGCTATCAAACAGTGGGAATACTACAAAGCTAATGCAGAGTGAGCAATATCAACCCATAAAGACTTGTCTTTGTTATTACGAGGATGGTTGAACTAAGAGTTGTGTCGTAATCTCCTCCTGTAGCATTAAACAGCCTTGTTTATCATTATCTTAACAGTTTAAAAACTTATGCTAAATAGAAATATGTAAATTGATGTTATAGCTAAATAAAGAAAATTTGTTAAAAATCAGTTGGTGTTGGAAGCTCATATGATTTCTACAATTGTCACATGAATTATCATTCTGATATGCAGTAATATAACCATACAAATGAGTTCACCAAGATTTATAGCAAACCTAATCTATGTTCCACTTGTAATTCATGAAGAGGAACAATCGTATTTGCTCTGCCTGAGAATGAGAAATCTGCATCTGCAAATTTCCAGTGACTCTGCCTTTTAAAGTTTATTACTTCCTTCAGTATATTCTTTGTGCCTGTAATATTAAACTGTAGGAGGATAAAATTTAGCAAAAAGAATATTTAAAGTAGAGATGTGCTATCTGTTTTATTTTAAGAGTATTTATGAATGAAAGACACTTAAGAAAGAACAGACAGGCTTGGAATATCATGATTATACTTACTATACTGGAAATATGTATAGATTCCAACCTGAAATCTGTGTAATTCCTATAGCTCCTACATGGCACATTATATAAAGACGTAAAAGATATTCTATACTTTTATTTTAGAAGAACTAGTATGATATCAATTGTGTAACAAGCTGCATAGATAGATGTTCCAGGCTCTTTAAAGTCTGTAAATAAATGGTGTGTTTCTAGAAGATATGCAATGTGCTGCTGTCACTGTTCTTATGTAATGTTCTGAGTGGTGTAAGGAAATTTGCTCCTAACAGAGTGCTTGAATACCTGAAGCAGATTCCGTACTTGAAAACTTTTGTCTTCTACAAGGCTGTTTCAAATGCTATCACTTCTAGTCTTCTCATGTTTGAGATGCAGCTTATGTCTGAATTTAAATCAAGTTATACTAAATGTATATTCAGATTCTATTCAATTGATTTCTTCTCCATCAGAATATTTCCTACCACTGTGTGGAGAGACAATAATGTCACTTTCTGTCAATTTGAGAAACAGATAAACTGATAGAAAAGTGTTGGATAATTTCAGGAGAGTTGAACTGTAATTAGACCTATTTATAGAAAATTCTAGTCTTGTTGGACTTTTGAAAAACTTTGGTTTGAAATCTGAAACTTCACAGAATCCTGTAATGAAGCTGTTGGGCTTTTTGAAGAATTATTTTTTATTATTATTAAGAAGAAGAAAACTACTATATTTTATGTCATCATTTGTTTGAAAAAACACATATGTAATTCAGAATAAGAATATAACTACCTGTGCTTAAAAAGCCCATATGATTGTAGGACAGGTAACTATACTTCCTATGAATGAAGATGTGAGAAAAGGAGATATTATTTTTTTTCTTTTTTGTAAATAATAGCAAAGAATAATGTAGTGCTACTTCCACTTAAAGGTTGAGATATGGTCCTATCAGCTTTATGAGAGTCGAGAATATGAGCTATCAAGGCAAAGCTTTCTTTAATATGTCATGTATGACCTATGGAGAAATAATACGCAAATGGTTTCTTTATTGATCAGTTTGACACTTGCTTCTGAGTGACTGCTAAGATTCCCTTTCTCAGACTCTTCTTTCTCTAGGTAGTGCAAACAGAAAGATTTAGTTTTCAATTTTTAGTTTATAACAGGTATGAAACTGTTTTAATCTTTAGCTTTCTACTTATGTACTGATCATATTTTAAATTTTATTAGAAGCTGACTACTCTGTAGCTGCTGGAATATACCTGCAAAACTCAGAGCAAACAAAGGAACACTTGTGATTCAATAATATATTCCAAAATTCTCCTGCAAGTTGTTACTATATCAGAAATTCAATAGCCAAACCTATCACTAACACCACAAAGACCATGTTCTAGACTCTCAGGTTATTTTTGCCCTGAAGTTCACTTTTCACCATTGGTATGTTAGTATTGGTATGGAATTTTTTATTAATGACAATTTTACAATTGTCATTTACAATATTTCCAGAATTCCAGTTTTATATACGTAACTCTCAGATGTGAACTTCACCAACAGCTTGTCCAAATGGCACATGCAGTAAACCAGTAGATGGGCTCAGCCATACTTCCAGTATCAAGCTGTCAGGAGAGATGTCCAACTAGAGCTCTCACTTACACACACAGAAGTTTTCTTTGCATCAGGACTTTTCAGATAGGTTTGAAATACATTTGTGACTTTTGCTTCAGCTTTCTGTTTGGGTATTTTCTTGTTTATGCAATGGTAACTGAAAATGAATTGTTCTTTTTGTCAGAACATATGATTCAAATGTGTCATTTTGTAGGTTGTAAACACCTACAGCTGGAAAAGTGCCAATTTCACAGTAAATCTTTGACAACGTATTTGAGCACTGAAGTAGTATGAAGGGGTTATAATTAGGCTTTTGCGAACAATTTTTGTGATATTTAAAGGGCAAAACCCATGAAAACATTAGAAATAAATCGAAACATGGGGATCTGAGTATGAGAAACAAATTCTGACGTCACTAGAAAAGTAGGAGACAGCTAGAAGGACTAATTTTTTCTGAATTCCTGTACACATATTTACAGAGTTCAGCATCATCAAACTTCCAGCATCCACAGAAGGAGAGATAATAACTCACGTTGTACCGGTGACCTCTGTGACTTCATGTCATACTGCTATTCCTCCCCATCTAGCTGATTCATTACAAAGTAGTCAACAGAACTGATTTTTTTCTGTAGTGGTCCAACTTTCATACCCAAACTCTTGTACCAAGGACAGTTAATCTTCTAGAAATGATACCTTCCTGTCTATATTAAAACACACTGAGTATGAAGGAAACCTGAACTATTAAAGTCATGTTGCCTGTTCCTGACAAGGTTTCTCTGCAGATATCTTAATTTCTGGGATGATGCATTCACATACAAAGCATAGTATTCCTCCCAGTGCAGAATGTAAATTCAGGCAGTTTATAAATATTTTCTGCCTTCATAATAGGTGATATCTTGGTTTCCTTTTAGGAAGGATGCTGAAACCACTGGAAGAAAGGAATGAGAGTAATCTGTTTTATCTGACATCAATGCTATAGGTACAGGTGTGATTGCTGATGTAGAATTGGATGAGGAAAAAAGTGCCAAACTGGCCCCCAGAACAGGTAAGTGCACCCTAAAGGATTCTTCAGGATCTCGCTGAAGTTGACCCTGAGGGGTTTTCTGCAGGAAGCCAGCTAATTTGTTTCCAGGGCTTCTCTGTGTAACATTTACTTTAAGTTTCTGATGGGGAAATGTGCACCCAAGATTGTATGAGATATGATACATTTAGAGATGCATGTGGTTCTGTGGTGCTGTAATTGTAGGTTGAGTGACTTATCACATGGAAAATACAAAAGACGATTAAAACACTCCCACCCAACAATGACCACCATGACTTTTGTTCTCCTTTTATGCGCTCTAAAGAATTCTCTAGAATTTTGTTAATTTCTTCATTGACTTTATTAGGGCCCTGTCTAGACTTTGGAGTTTTGTTGCAACAGAATAGTGCTTGCAAATCCCCTCTAGCTTTAATCTGAACCCTTCAGAAGAAAACAGTGCTTTCCAAATGAGACTTAGAATGACTAGACTTACATGTATGATTAGACATAGTGTCTGAAATGGTTTATGGTACTTTTTTCCAAGTTTCAAGGCCATTTTCCCCTTCTGTCTTGGGGCCTGTTAAATATTTGGGGCACTTTCACCATTTCCTGTGTTAGATGAAAGAAAATTGTTTTAAAATGTGTTTAAAAAGCTGAGCACTCTGCATTGTTGGCCACAGACTGAAACATGCCAGTGTTGCAAAGATGAAAGCAGCAGATCACTTGTTCAGAGTACTGTGAATTCAAATGTCTCTTTAGGCAAGTATAATCCCTGCACTCTCTCTCAGCTCTAATTTAGGACCAACTGCTTGATATAACAGAGATATGAAATAAACACTAGTTGTACCTTCCAAAACAATTCCCTTTCCTGTCATGGTTCCCAACAAATTGTTTCATTATGAAAATTAAATCATTGTATAGTGTAGTGTTCCAAATGTTAAGATTCTTAAATTTTCCCAGAAATAATCAGAATGTCACTGAATTTTTGTAAAGAATAGAATATTTCCTAGAGCATGCAGCACAGGAGATTTTATTTGCCTGCTGTATGGAAGCAAATCTGGGTAGAGGTGGTCAATATTTTTTTTACTTCAGTCTTGGATTGTCATCAGCACTTAAGACAATCAAGCTTCCTTCACCAATTGGTGACGATAAGACACAATAACCTCCAGCAAGGCCTGGGATTGTCAGTATCAGACAATGATATATCTTTTCTGTTAAGATATGCTACTTTATAGCTGATGGAAAGCTTATGGAAAATGAGTGTTGTGCATATATTATCCACAAATTATGACTTTGGCTGTTCTATCTGGTTATTGTCATATTCAGTGCACTTGGGAAGAATGTGTTTTCCTCATGTTTCTTTTCATCCAGGACTAAAACCATCATACTTGTATAATTCACAGATAGTACAGACATCAGCTGATAAAAGACCTAAAGATTCCCTATTTCATTAAATAAACAATAAAACTTAAAGTAAAACAAACACAATGAGCAATTGTGGGGCTTTTTCTTTCTGAGGTTCAGATATGAAAAAGAAGCTGTAAATAAGCTGTTTATTAGAACCATATATCTGAGATTGAAATTATCATATGATCTAATATCCCACAGAATCTAGTACATCTCTACAAGGCAATTTTCTAACATGATATGGTTTATATATGGATTTAGTTTCCACTTCCTTTTGTGTTTTAAGTTTATTGTACACCCTTTCTACCTCTTTGAAGTAAATGTTCAAAAGCATATATATGAGTATAAAGGCTAGGGACTTATCTTGGATAAAGGCATAGCACATTACTGAGCTCCAAGTATTGCAGTCCTGTTAATTGTGTCCAAGTACCAGCCTGACTGCTGCTTGGTATGATGCACAGTACAAAATGCAATCACATGGAATCTATTTCGGTAAGCAATAACACTGCATAGGTTAAAGGAACTGCATAATAGTGGAAAGTGAACTTTGTGCTGAGGGAGTGAAATAATCCTAGCATATAAAAACACTAAATTTGTGATTCACTTTTTTTTTACAGCCAGCTGTGTCAATTTTCCCGATCATTTAATTTTTAAATTTTTTTTATATTTGAGAATAATTTTGGGGTTTAACTTCTATTCTGTGCAAGATTTTATATTTTTGTGTTGTGGTTTGGCTTACTTTTTGAAAAACTGAATGCCTTGGTTGTAGAGAGCCTCTGGTCTCACATTCAGGTGATTCAGTATCACATTACCAACCTTATATAAAATCAAGCTGTCTGTATTTGTATGAATCTCTTTGGCAACCATATAAAAAGCTGTCACATAATGCCAGCTTTTTTAGACCTTGCTGGGCAGAGTACAACAATGAGGGGTGTGCATAGCCGTGAGAAACTATGAAGACTTGATGCAGCCGTGTACTTCAGACTGTTGGCTGCATGCATGGCAAATCTGATTTTTTGAGTGTTTATGAAGTAACGTTTGGCGTGAACATGGTTTCAGATACTCAGATTCAAAACTCTTCAGACCTTATACAGAGCAAGGATATAAAGTACCCTCTCATAGATCAGAGGAATTTGCTTTATGCATTTGTAATGACACAAATAAGCTCTGCCTCATGTAGCATGGCATATCATTCATCAAGGGAAGTGTTGGAAGTGATCTGTGACTGCCTTCTGTCAAGCAAAAATGAGTGGGATCCTGATTTACTTCTTCCTATGCTTATTAGCAATGAAAGTTGTATATTGACCCTCATTAATCCTGATTATGAGGTATCAGTATGACTTGCAGTATGCTAATGGCAGTACACCTGCCACTCTGCTGTGCATTCCCACTTTTATTGTTCAAGACTTTTAAGAAGATATACATCTGGAAACAACAATATTTTGCTTAATGCAGCTTTTGCTTCAACTCATTGTGTTCATGTGGTGAACTGGCTGTAGCTTGATGAGCAGATATAAGCAGGGAACAGACAAAAAAGGAATATCTGCTCATTAGGGCAGATTCTCTTGACTTCTTTAAGAAAAAGACCAAACTAAAATAAAAACTATCAAAGTATTGTTGTGATGATAAATTATTAAGATAATGTATTATCTTAATTTGTCACAGCCTAAAAGTAATGCAGTGGAAGTAGCAAAATCCAAACAACTTAAAATGAAAATCAAAATGTTATTGCAAATCATGAGACTGTGAAGGGAAAAAATTACTACAGAGGCAACAAACTCCATTATTGTTTGTGCTGTAAGAGCTTTCTCTAATTTCTTGGACTAACAAACAATCACATTTAATTACAGAAACATTCTTCTTGATTAGAGTTGACTAGTCCTTGCTTGCATCTGACTATTTCATGAACATGTGAACTAAGAGTTCTTGATTGTGTGACAGTCTTGGACAATTGTTGCTACAAATTTGCATTTAAAAATAATAATCGGAATGCAGTTCAGCAACTTCTGTTTGTATACGTCCAGAGTACCAAATATCCTACTACATTCTTCTGGGCAAAGCCTTGCATAGCACAGAGGATAAAGAAAAAGAATGGGGTAGCAACCTTGTAGCATCTCATTCAGTTATAGCTCCACCAGCAACATCAGACTTCAAAGCCTGGAGCATTGCTTTACTGTGCTGAGTGGTCCAAATAAGCACAGCTGCCTTCTCCAGAGAAGCTGAGTGTGAGCCAAGAGGAGCCCTCTGGCTATGCTACAGAACTCCAGGGAGCAAAATGGCAGTTTAGTGATGGTTCAGGTAACACTGTCTTTGTGCTATCTGCAGAAAGCCTTAAAAACTAGTCAAATGTTCCTAACATCCTTTCAATATGATACATGGCATAAGGTGTAACTATAATGCAGTGTTAAATGCATGGTTTGTGTATAACCTCTGCCATGTGCAGTGACAAGTGCCAAAATGCAGGCCTGATAGCTAATGCAGTTACTTGGTGATTTCAGGTAACAAACAGAATCTAATATTCTTCAACAACTGAGATGGAGCTCTTAGCATATATTTCCCAACTTAAAAAGGAAGCAAGCAAAACAACTAAAAAAAAGGGGCTTCTAGAAGATTCACTTCTACTTTACTGTTAGGGCTTTTAAAAACTTTTTTTAATTTCCCCTTTAAAAAAAAAAAACAAACATCAAACAAAGCAAAAAAATCCCTGATTGTCCTGCAATCTAAATTTCAAATTATTGGAACATGCAAGTTTAACAACTAATATACCAGTTTAATGATTTACCTGGCTCTTTTGTTTTCCTTTGAAAGCATTATATTTAAAGAATAAGGCATTTTCAGATGCTCAGTCACATTATATTGTATAAAGACAACAGTTTTTCGAGAGCTAAGTGTGATTAAGTACAACTTGTTAGAATCTTTCTAGCTAAAGTATTTTTTCCTTGTGAAAGTCAATGTATCATAGTTGGTTATGTTGTACTTTGATAGCAAAAGACTGTTCAGGCTCAGAATATGCTTAAGGACCCAGAATAGATGAAAAAATTTAGAATTTGAACTGTACCACCTGAATGAGATGGACTCTTAAAGTTCACATTGAGACTACAAATTGCTTGGATTCATAAAGCAGATCCTAGCAGCTTTCGGCAGTGCATGCCTGTTAGTAGAGTGTCACATCACCATGAAAATAATAGTAGCCAACAGGCAACAGTAATTATTTATACTAGATAAATTTCCATTTTCCGATTTTATAAAATTCATGTATATCCCCTTTGGAAAATGTGGCTGTAAAATTTTCTGTACTTCATAAGAAAAAGAAAACTATATCTCAAAAGATCTTTTTCTTGTTTCAGAGAAGATGTTCCTCAAAAAAAAAAATTAAAAAATAAAAAATTAGGTATAAGTGCTGAGGAAGCATTCCATAAAGCAGGTGAACATTTCACCCAAAAATTCCAATTACAATGAGAACAGAGAAATATTATCACGTAGTCAGGAAAGGAGTCATTTAGTGGTATTTCAGTTTTCTAGCTTATAAAGACTATCTTAAATTAAATTAATTATTTTTTCCTAATTTTAAAAAATATATATATATTTTATGCAAATACCTGCCAGCCTGGTCTCTATGCTTTATAAAAGTGACAGCTGAAAACACTCATAAATGAAGCTTTTATCAGTGTTTTTCATTATAAGTTTGATTTTCAAGTCAAAGTGATTCATTACTTTTTCCTCCACTACCTTTCCTGAAACATATTCCAGCATGTCAAGCTACAAACCATGTGAACCTTTACAGCACAGAAAATAGTATACCAGCACCTAAAAATGACAAATTAATGCCAAAATTATAAATTACTTCCCGAGTATGAAGATAACATGGATATCAGCCTTGGATGAAATAAACACTCATCTTGCTCATGTCCCTAGTGCTTTTGCCATGGTAAGTGCACCTAAATGAAGCAGCACAGCATTAATAGTTGAGTTATTTGACTTCAATTTTCAATTCAACAACTTTTAGCATGGGTTTAGGTAAGTAAATGGGATGTCTTCTCTCATTGGAAATACTGTGAAGACAGTACATTTGAGTTGTGAGTTAAGATGACAAGTTTTTCTTTTCAACTTAGAAATGTAGCTGATAATAAAGAATGGGTAAAAATCTCTTATGCTAAAAATCTTATATGCCATTTGCACCATATTGCTCTTCTGCTAGTGCAGAATTTTGTATTTGTCAACGTGTTTTATTCAATGTTAAGTGCATGTACCTGGTATTAGATTTGCATACATATATGCACACATAGGCAATGTTTATTGTCATTTTTATATACTGTAATTTTATATTTATTTGTTGTGTACGTATACCATATTGTAGTAAGAGTCTAATATTTAGTGTGTGCCTAGATGAAACTACATCCTGTTACATGATTGTATTTAGTGTGAGTTTAGTAGTCAATCTAAGCTCTTCTTATATAGTAAACAACATACTGAGGAGAAGTGTTTTAGTGTGCAGATGCATCTGAACTCTCTTGAGAGATAAATAATCATCAATAATTTGATAGAGCTTTCCCTCAAGAGATAGCACAGTTTAATGGATTATCCCAGTACCATATTTAAACTTCCTAGACATAGACCAACTTCCAAAATCTGTTGCAAAGTCATCGGGAAGATGTTTATATTAAAAAACCCCTAAAATCCACATGCAAAAACTCACAACCACACACAAAAATCCTCAACAAGACTCATCCAACGTGTCTGCTGAGGAGCAAATGAATTCCTTTTAATGTAACTGATAAGAGTTTCTTTCTTGAAGCACTCACCCTCCACTGAGCATTTCAGGAGCCTGTATTTCAGTTAGATATTTTCCAGATACCATTAAGGTGAAGTGAATATTTTCTATTTAATACAATGTCTTCTTGATGAGATGAACAATTTCTGTAGTTTCTTGGTTTTAACAAGTTGCTAACATTTATTGCAAAGAAGAATTTTGAGGCTGAGTACCTTGGTGTATGGAAAACTATGAAGTTATGAAGCCAGTATGAATATGCAGCTTGGAGGGAAATTTTTCTCCTTTCCTCTGTTACTAACTGATAAGAGGCACCTGTAAATACTGATAAACAGGTGAGAAATAACAAGATAATGATGATGGTAAGCAGTGGGTTGAGCAAGCTAGGCCAATCTAATAAAAAATTAGTGTATTTGGTTATTTTAAGGTACTTAATTTTTCAGTAATGGGTAAGGGATGAGAGACATTCTCCATGCCTGTGAGTGGGACAGAACGGAATCAACTGGGAGCAGTGGCAGAATGCATGTGTACTTAAGATAATGTTCTAGCAGTGGGAATGAAAGGCAGCTACTTCCTGTAGGAGGGAAAATGGATGCTAGTGTATAGAATGAATTAACAAGCTAGAGTCTGAATAAGTGGGATCAATGTCTAATTTTCTCCCTATATAATAACTCTACATGCCAGGCAAGAAGTTGATGGTTGTTGGAAAAGAATTTCTAGTGAAATATTAAGAGGTGTGTTTAAAACAGGCTGAGCCACATCTCAGATCTACACACCCGTGATTAGATTGGGCAAAATATAAGAAAATCAGTCTAAAGAAGAGAAGCAGCTAATAAGGATGATTAAGTTAAAAAATTAAAATGATTGTAAAGTAGAGAGAATGGGAGCCAAGGACAGAGTCACCTGGAATCCCATAGGGAAATATGGAGACATAATGCATAGTGAAAAAGACAAAAAAAGTAAAGGGAAAAAAATAATCACAGAAAGACAAAAACCTTAAGAAAAAAGAGACAACAAAGATACTGAAGACATCTTACAGGTTGTGACAAAAGACTGAGTCAGCTTGTGTCCTGAAGAAGAGCTGTCAGCAATAGTTTTAAAACGATAAAACAAAGAGGTTTTCAATCTCCGTATAATTACACATTAAAATACTAGTTACAAGAGAGTAGAGAACTTTACATTGAGAATGCATATTTGCTAAGTGAAAAAATAATACACTCTGAGTCAAATTACTTCTTCCTCTTCAGTTCTATTTCCTGAAAACAGACAGTAAAATTCTTCTTAATATGAAAAGACTAGAATAAATGAAAGGAATCCTCTTGATTCCACACTTTAGGTGTTGAGCAGAAGGTCTTTCTCTGAATTTGACTCAGAATGAAAAAAAATCTTAAAATTTCAACACCTTGGTGAAAACCTATTGGAGTGTTGCTGTGGGAGCTGCTTGAGGATTTTTGTGGTTGTTTTTGAAAAGATGAGCACTTTTCAGTTAGTTTCTTGCTTTACCTCATTGTTGTGTGGTGGGTTTTTTTAACATTCTCAGTGTTTCTTCCATGGATAAGCTGTGAGAAGTTTACTTTACTTTGCTTGGCATAATTATTTATAAGCAAGTCTTTTTATAAAATATATGTAAAAGCCATTAGCAACATGTCATTTTGCATCTGTAGCAAAGTCCCTTATGCTCCCTAAAGAAGAGTCCAAATTCCTCCTCATGCAATTTTATTGGCTTAAACTTCATGAGGCTTGATGCACTAGACAACAGCACATATTTAGCCTGAGTCTTTTTTTTATTATATTCCTACAAAACATTCAGTAACTTAACTGAAGGCAATGATACAACACCAAAAATTTCATGCCTGAGAGAGAAAAACTAAATCCAGCAGTTTAATTCAAAGCACTGGAAAACAGATCAGTGGATCCCTCTTCTTTCCAAATGCCCAGCTTTTGCTTGCACTGTAATACTCCACAGATGTTCACCATACAGGCCATTGTGAATCAGGATAGTGGTGTCAGTTCTTCTGGAAATATTTGTTCTAGTTGTACCTGTCTGAGAACAGTGTAAGTTCACAGCAGCGTTCACATAGAATCTGAGCAATGTAAGCTAAGAGCTAGGTTAAAGAGATCAGTGAACTTATATTGCTGGGAAGAGAACTCTTTGGAGCATTGCAGGTATCAACAGAGATGGTATTACTGCATCATAACCTTAGCAAATTAACCTCCAGATTTTGAATAGGTCAGTATCTGTCCCTAGTACAACCGGGGTTTACAGCCTTCAGGGTTTTTTTAAGTTTTAATACTGCTCTTCTTAAGATCAAAGGCACACCAAGAGGTGTATTATAACAAGAATGAACAGACTATGTATTAACGCTTTTGTTTCTGGACTTGAACAGAAAAGAAAGTGTTACTTGAGGCCATGGGGATTTGAGTCAGGTGGAATGCTAGTGTCTAGAGAAAGGAAAATATTTTGTTCCTTCAGTCAGTTGAAAAGAAATGTGAAGAAAATGCCTGCAGGCTAAAACATCATCTTTTCTTCAGTTCAGTCACAGACGAGGGGAAAAATGGGAAATAGCAGGTAGCAAAGTTAGAATATCAACAGTCCACTAAGTTCTTATTTTAATTACAAATATATATTCTTTGTGAAAGCTCCAGTAGAACCACACAGCACAGAGATGGAGGCTCATTATTATCTTCACTGTGGTTGGACATTAAGATGTCTACTCCTAAGATGCTTTTATAATATTTTTCAATAAATGGTACTTTCTCACCTCTGCCACAATCTGGCAATTTCTCCTATGTGTGTGCCAAGACTATTTCTTAGTAATTTGACTGTTTTAATGATATGTGACTATCACAAGATTTTCTGCAGAAGAGGAACCAGGGAACAGCAGTACAGTTGGGCAGGCTCTTAAGCTAAAAGTGCCTTAGTTTCTTCTTAGGGACTACAGTTGATCACTTACTAAGTATAATAGTTTTTATATATTTATGAATTTTTTATGTAGGATTATAGCCTTCTTTCTAAAAGTGTTTCCTCTTTACTAGTGATACCAATGAGGTTTTAAGTACTTGAATGAGCTTTGTAAGCACTTTAATGAATTTTTTAAATAGGCATAAAGTTTGGGTGTTAATCGTTCAATGTAATGTTTGCAAAGCAGGTTAGATCTCAGGATAGCGCACAGAAGTAATACTTCAATAACACACAAAGCAATAAGCACATTTTTCCTGAGAATCCTTGTGGATTTAAGGCAAGAAATATTTTTTTACTTCGCCATTTGCCAGGCAGCTTGAAGCATTCAGCTAGAAATTATTCCTTTATTTCAACCATTCTGAGTTGATTTGGTGCTGTTATTTTCTTGAGGCTTTTGATCTGAATTTGACTTTTATCTCTGAGCTTAGAATTCCAGCTTAACATAGTTTTATTAATGTCTTTTAATTTTTTTTTAAATTTACAATATCCAAAACATTAGTGACTCTTTGCATTTTTATTTCTGCTATTGGTCCTATATAAGTAAACGAATTCACTTAATAAGTGAAAAATTATCATAATAATATGTATTAATCTGATATATCTTTTACTACATTTTACTGCTTTTTTACTTGTACAGCTATAGTTGTTTGGGGGGTTGTGTAATTTGAAATAAAATTTCTGGAAAAAGAAACAAGATGTTTTTAACATCTTCACAAGGACTCCAAAGACTGACGATTTCTCTTAAAGCAAATAAGTCTGGCAACACCAAACTATTATAAAAACACACAATATTTTCTAGTATTCTGTTTTCAATTTTATTTTTTATTTTCAGTAGTGATTCCTGGTCCCATTTCATTATTCCCTTTCATTCTCTTCTGAGTTGAGACTTTTCTCATTTTCAGTCCACCTGCCAAATACTGCTTTTATAGATTTTTTTTTTCTGAGTATTTTCAATATAAATCTGTCTTGAACAAGCATTAGAGATGAAAATGTTCATTTTATCCCAGGATGGAATTTTTTCTTGGTTGGATACTTTAATTTGACTTACCACCCCCTGAAGTTTTTGACAATTGTTCTAATTCCAACCTCTAAAAGAAAACTCTTATTCTACTAGTGGAAGCTTTGCAGTTCATTTCAGAGCTGCAGGTTATTAGTCAGTCATTACCATATTCTTCAGTTAGATGGCAGAACTTAGTACTATTTTCCAAGCTACCCAGTCATGAAGGCATGACAACAATGTGTCATTTACCAAAAGCTTTCTGTTATCATGCTATAAGAAAAAAATTAACATCTAGAATAAGCTCTGTGTTTTAATGCTGGATCACCTCTGAAACTGCTATCACACTGTGCTTTGACCACAGCAGGGAAGCATTTGATTAACTACCAACAAGAAAGAATGCAGCAAACAATGAGACATCAAAGATGACAGCTTTCTGACAGTATTTATTGAACAATGATTAATGAATGACATAAACCTCCAGTATACTTAATAGGGCTAATCAAGGATCATGACGTGAAGTTCAAAAGAGTCATTAAGTGGTAAAAATAAAGAGCAGCAGCTTAAAAAAAATTGTAAAAAATTTATATTTGCCACGGATTAAAAAAGATTAGTTGTATAGGGTGACATAACAAATATTTATGTTACAACTTTCTTCTGTAATGAAAAGATCTTTTTAGATTAGTTTAATTCTAGGAGGAATATTTATGTTGATCTCAATAACCATTACAATAACTCTTAAAATATTGACCAATAAAACCCAGTCCTTATTTACTGTCCTTATTTTTTATTGTAGCTAGTTGCTGTTGAATTTTCAATGGTGAAAATGAAGAAGTTTAAGGAAGAGCAGAAATATTAGAAACATCAATGATCCATAACAAGGTGAGAGGTAATTTAATATTATTAGCACTTAAGCAATTTTTTTTGTGCCCTTGCTTTGTGTCATCTATAACTAACAGCCCAAATATGTATGTAACATATTTCATTGCAATCAGATACAGTGTTCAGACCAGTATCGATCCTCTAGTTTGTTTTTACTTTTCTCATGCACTGCAAAATCCTATTCATACTGGACAGTGTGTGATGTTGTGGTCACGATATCATCAGAAGCTTAAAACAGTGAGAAAAGTAAAGCTTGCCTATGTGTTGCACTCCTCTTGGCAGCTGCTTGATGCTGGTGTGTCCCTTCAAATGTGTCTTCCTAAACATGCTCTACCATAAATGAAAATGTGCTCCCCACATGGCTCACTCTTTTCACATTTCATAAACTCATCAGGCTGGAGGGAGATAAAGCCAGTGCTACAGAGCCTGGAATGGAGACACCTAGTGGAGTTCACAGTTCTGAATTAAGTACACAAGTTTCCTTTTCTAAGGAGGAAGAGCCAGTAACACACTCAGATCAAAGCCAGGCAGGTTAAGTGGCAGGCTGTGCCATCTATGTAAGCAATAGTAAGTGCTGGGCATGGAGATATGCCTCAGTCTTAACCAATTTCTTGGTACTGAGGAAGTCACCCATTTACAGTTGAAGTGAAGCTTTTCTCACAAAAGTTGGCCATTAGAAACCCTCTGCTCCTGTTTGCACGAAATGAGGATGGTTGTTGGGATTAGAAGAGATCAGATTCGGCTTCCTCCTCTGCCTACAGGGATTGTTAAATCTCTCTGAAGAGTCCTAATTAGTGTGGTATGAAGTATTCTATGGAAGAATGCTCTTGGTTGCTTCTGATGTTATTGCACTTGGCATTAAATAATTAAATCATTGCTGCAGAAAAGATGCAAGGGAAAGACAGGGGATAGGAAGCGAGGGGACGGGAGAGAGAAAGAGTGAGAGCATACCAACATGACTTTTAAGCATAATATCTGAGAAAGTCAGTCTTAAATTCTTGTTCCTATAAATGTACCAACATTTCACACTATTTAGTCTTTGAAGGAGGAAACATGCGCCTCCCCATTAAAAGTAGCTCCCTATCTACTAGACAAATATTCTTTCAATGAATTGATAAGAGATTTTTGGGAGACCCACAGAATGTCTGTTGTTGCATATGCTTATGGCACTTCTTCCTTTTGGGGAGACATTTTCACTGAGCAGATGTGTGTCAGTGTCCCTGAGTAGCTGGACTTGCAGATAAATCCTTTGAGCTAGGTTGCTGAAGGCTGCAAGGTGTCTAGGAGGGAGAGATTTATGTACGTGTTCTTGATGCTTCTGAAGTGAAAGGTTAACATGTGATAAGGCAGATGTATGGCTGGAGTATTTAATTTGATTAGAAAGCTATAAGAAAGGTTAGTGTGAGTGCTTCTGAATCTGTTATATGAGATCACTATGCTGTTTTTCTTATTTGGGACACGACAACAGATGGAAAAGAGCTGCCTTATTTGATGTTAATCATGTTTGTGACTGAATGACTTACATACTTCTACTAACACAGATACTTAAAACCATGCAATTGCACTGTTTGACAGTGGGCTTGTGCAGGGCAAGGTAGGTGTTCTGATGAGAGTGAGAATTTTTTGCTGGCTTTAATGCTAGGTAGTAATTTTTCTAGTGTGTGCATCTGCATATAAAGCATGCTAGGATTATGTGCATAGGAAATGACTTCTTTGATGACAATTGTTTAATTGTATCTGTGGTCTCTGTAGGTGATAGCCTAAGTATATATTATTTCCAATAAATACATGTTGAGATGGTGATTAACATGTTCAATAATTTTATATCTGGGCTTTTTCTGATGCTTTAATAAGATAAAGTGATACCTGAAGTTAATATGAGATTGAATATGTAATCTATTTATAAGAAGTTAGATTTTGTCATTTCAAGATAGTAAGCTATAATTAGTAATGTTAACTGAAGTCTTTCAAAGACTCTGTTACAGTCTGGGAAGTCTTCAAGGGTTAGTGAGGGCAAGATCACAGTTTCCAGTGTTGTGATCCTATTAGTACAGAGCACTTAAGCTAATCTGTTCTGTGTTAAGATTTAGTTAACAGAAGTGCTCAGAGATGGTGTTGAAAGTTCAACAGACAGCACTTAAGAGCTGATGTGATCTTGGAGCTGCTGCATGGCAAGAAAACCATCCCTGAAAGTGGATGATACGTGTGCCTTACCAAGTGCTCTGGCTGCAGGTCAACCATCTTGCTTTTGATGAGAACTTGTGGTACAGCAGTTTTAATTGTGCTATTTGTGGCTAGATATCCAAAGTATCAAATATACTCTCTCCTACTGAGCTACCTGGCTTGAGCCTGTCTGGAAATCAAAGTCCATGCATCTTGCTAGACACATATACACAGATTTATATTTGAACATAAGAATAGTCTCTATTTGGTGTATGCTCATCAATGCCTCATTATCCCAAAGGAGGATTCATTTCAGTGATGAAGGAAATTATCTTTGTATGTAACTGTATTTTTAGTATTCCTGTGACTCAAAGGCACATTGTAAGTGTAAAATAGAAATTTAATATTTTGATCTAAAGTGACAAATACAGAAGCAAGTTATTAAGCTCCTATTCATCTGAATTCTGGCAAAACCTCTGGTGTCTTATGGTGATATTCTGCAGCTGTGTTGTAGAAACCAGATGGCACTGCGAAGCTTTACATTTTTCACACTCTGTGATACTGTGTGAAATTCAGCTACAGTTACATTAGGAAGACAGACTCTTCTGCACTCATCTGGAATGGAAGAGTAGGAAGCTTCCAAACTTGAAGAAAAAATGCATTTAAATGTTCTAGCTCCAGAAGGTGGAGCTGATTCCTTCAATCTTGCAACACGTATTTACTTTCAGAAGTTCATATAAGAGGTTATCTTTAACTGAAATTCCCACTTGTGACTCCTTAGTGTAATGGTAGAATTTACCTCTTTTGGATTTTGCTAGTCGTGAGTCTTTTTCATGTCAAGGCATGCACACTGATACTAATAAACAGCCTGCAGTGCTGTCTGCTAGTCAAACCATGATCACCACCATTCTGCCTGTCTTAGAGGGCTACTCTTTGACTTGGATGTTTCTCCAGGCTCTCACATGTGTTATAAGCTTGTTTTATGTAGGTTATCTAAGGAAACACCTGTTATAGAAAACAGCTGCTTTTCAAGATCTCCTGTCTTGACAATTGTCATGTTCATATTTCTTTGACATCTCTGGGAAGCTGATCTTTCATGCATCCTAATGCTCATAGCACCTCAGTCCCGACATTGTTTTACTGCTGCCTCCTGGCCATGAGGTGAGCAAGAAACTGCATCCCGTACTCTTTAGAATTGTGCCTTCATATCTAAATTGCAGGATCTTTATATCAATGATTATTCTTACCACGTCATACCTTGATCAGTGATACAAAAACAATCATGGAAAAACAATTTCTAAGTGAATTTGGAAAACAAAGTGATGAACAAAAACATTTCTTGCTGACTGTTTACCCTATCTTTAAAAAAATAAAAATTAAACCACTAAACTTGCTTAGTTAATAATCTAGTCACATATGTAAAGTTCAGCTATGGTGACCTTTGTTATAATCAGGAGATTATTAGAATACAGCAGATTTTAAATGCAATGTCAGTGACTCACTGAGCCATGAAATAGAATATGTCAAGCTCTGACCATGCTCGCTGATTCCACTGCTCACCTCTCCAGTGTGTATGAATCCCAACACTGGACTCTTGGACTGGCGGATTGCTGACTGGGAGCATGCTGTTAGGTATAAATCTACAATATGTAGTAGTCCATAGCCTGACTGCTCAGGCCTCTTGGCTTTTTTCTTTTTTAATTTTTATTCTATATAATCTAAATACCTTTTGCTTTTCAAGATCTCTAAACATAAAGTTTTCATTTTTCTGATGAATTTCAAGACCACATTACTCTTTTTCAGATTTTTCTTTTATTACTGCACTTACTCCACTGCTGTTTGTTTCTGGAAACTCTTTAGAATTGTAAAGGCTTAACCTCAGCTAAGAATGAGATTTTAGGGCACAGAGGTATCTACATCCTTTCTTCCCTTAATTGGATGTTATAATCTATGTCTGTAAACATAAAGCCGCCCTGTGAGATAAAAATTAAGCTTGATAATGCATGAAAACTATCAGCTTCTATTTATCTTGTGTGAGTAATTTCAGCACTTCTTTTGAGAAGGGACATTTTTCTCAGCAAAAGCTATAGGTGTTTGCTAGAGAAGTAATGCCAAACAAATCACCTTTCTTCTCCTGCAACCACTTGTCACTGAGAGTTCAAGGCTTTATTTTTTCTACTTTCATGAGGAGTTGCACTAGGAAAAGTTTATGTAGTCATTAGTTTATTAGTTATTGCTTATATAGTCATTCTCACACTAACATACTCAGGCACAGACAGGATCACCTGCCCTTGACACAGGACAAAATGCATCAACTATTGAATCCTGTCTCCCATCCCATTAGGTTTCTGAGTTTCCTGTGTGGCAATAGCAAACTCAATTTTTTGGACTTTCAGACTCTTTAGAGTGCACAGTTGTTCTGAAATGGGCCTTTGTTTCCAAACATTGCCTGGATTAGTCTTGATAAATCACAGGTAAGGTTGCTGTCTTGTTGTCTTGTTCCTGTTCAAGATAGACCCATCTATATGATGACAGTCTGTTTTCTTAGTGGCTAACAGGAACAGACTGCATGACATGCTATAACCCTGATGCTATTACCATGCTTGCAGAATGCAGGATCTACTGTCAACACATAATCTGTGACTATGGCCAGAGCAGAGCACAGGAATTCTGGTTACAAAAGCAGCACATTCTTCGTTTTATTGCTGGAAATCAGTATCAATATAGGACATCAGTTATCAGTGTAGGACATTCTTTTCAAGCCTTATTCCTGCCTCATGCGGTGCTTTACACACACACACATTCCTATTCATACTTCATTCCTAACAATCTTTGTACTTCTGTTACAAGCCTTTCAAAGGACACTTCTTTAATGTGCTAAACTGAGCATATTAAATTGTATTAACATGTTAGCATTGTTAAATGAATTATATGTGAGCCTTGAGATACCACCAGTTTTAAAATTGCCCTCCAAAATATAGTAACAACAAACTGCACTAAACGTGTAACTCTTCCTACTCAGACTGGCATACAGCAGCTCTGATTGTCCTTTTCTTCTGCACTTGTTATTTTCTACCTAAACATTAAAGTAAGTCCTCAGATATATGTTTTTCTTTCACTTACATGGAAACTTTTGGAAAACACATTCATCCAAATGGTAGTAAAAGGCAATGCATGAGTTCAGTCTTCTGCATTATCTTCACTTATCTTCAACATTCTCAGGCTTGCTGCAATATCTTTAAAGAAGTAAGCTAACTTAATTGCAAAGTCAATATTAAATGAATTTATAAGTCGTGCACACTTTGCACAACTATCTTCTTACATGAATTTGAATTGTCATGGTAATTCAACTTTCTCCTAAAGGGCTTTTAGAGTGATAATCTGATTTTCTCATGTAACAGGACCAAAAAATGATGACAAACTACTGGCCTGGAGCACAAAATCCTTCAAATGCATAGTATTGTAGGAGTGAGCTCAATGTTTTCTTTTTCAAAATATATTCAAAATGGATACCTGAAAAATATGCTGCATAATGAAAAGAGATATAAAATGATTGCCTTGAGAATAACTTATAAAGATGATTTTTTCCCTTCACCTCTTACTCTATCCTGAGCATATCTCACATATTAGTTTCCAAATGGATCTTGGTGCCAATAAATAATGAGTCTTTGAAATGACTAAATGACTAGAAGTAAAGAAAGTTCTGCTCCTAGGAATAAAAGAACTATTTTTTTTGGCACAATATTCTCCACCTCCCAGACTTATTCTGGAAGCAATGTGCAACAGTGCATATCCCACTCAAATTTGAATGGGCAATGAGTCATAAACTTGCCTGAATGCCCAAGGGGTTTGATATGAAGTTATATGAAGAAGAGAGTATTAAATAGAAAAGTTCTAGAAGCTTGTGATTTAGCATTGTTGTGGTAATGACAAGAGTAAACTATCCAGTTCTCCTAGCTTTATACTTGATAATCTGCACATACAAAGTGACAGAAATTTGTGCAACACTCTTGGATGTGTTTGCTGCTGGATTCGTCATTCATCTCTGAGTCTGGGAAGGTATAGGAACATTGGATAATGTCAGAACTCCAGAGGAGGAGATCTAAATGTTTCTTGGGAAGATCCTGAAAATATGAACATTGATGGCTGTCATGGTTTTGCGAGGAGCCACTTTTGCTTAGTAACAAGGAGGGGACTGCAGTGCAAACCTGGTAAAGAGTTCTCAGACTTTCCCTTGGCTCTTCGATTCAGACCCACGCTCACAGTATAGAAATGTGTACTTTCAAAAACCAGATCAGACCTTATGGCATTGAGCATGACTAATTTAATATTCTTGGCTATAAGATGATGGTAAAGAATTAGTGCACCTTTCCATGCATTGCACAAAGTAGGTTCTTCATAGCATGTTTATCTCATGCTATATGCTGAATAAACCAACACTAGAACAATTTTCTAAGAATTTTGGTACATTCTCCATCAGCAGTAACTTTAAAAAGATATGATTTTGGTTTTCTTTGAAATGTTCTAGTCAAGCAGGAATAAATTCAACAAAAGGCTGAGTTGAGCAGGAAGCTCTTAGACGTTACAGTGATTATCTTCTCTAGATTAAAAAGCTTTCAATCTTGATTCTTAAGCATTCTTGAACGTGTTTCCCTTCTGTGTCAGTCACCTCACAGCCATCAGTAGGATTCTAAGTTGAAAGGGAACAAACTATCTTCTGGCGAGACCTGTGTGCTAGGAGAATGCTAAAAAGGCAGCTTTTGTTTTTTCACATGAAATCCTCTGGCTACTTGGACAACAAACTAAAATGATTCCCTGTTAACCGTTACATTTTGAGATTTCCTTTCCTGGTGTTTTAATGTGGTTATAATAAGAAGCAGAATGGTTGTGCAAATTTTCTTTTGAGACAAGGAACGCATTTCTATGTTAATGGTGGAAGGACATGATTCTCTAAGCTTCTATGGGTCAGCCCTACCTTTTTTTTTTTATTATTATTATGACATTTAAACAAGAATGCCTTTTGTGTGCAGAATTCTCTTTACCACTGTGAAAGCCTTACCTACAAAGACCTAGTATCTATTTTCACATATGCATATTTTAGATTCCATGCTCTTAATTCTGAATGTTGCTTTTATGAAAATAAATAATTGAATCTACTGCCCTTGTATCTGTCTCTCTTCCAGCCATCTCTTGGTAGTAGAGTACTATAAATGATAGCTGATTCTGGTAATTAGACAAGACTTTTCTTTTCTGTCTGACTTTCCCACTTTTACTATAATGCATTCTGTCTGTTTACTGGCTTGAGGTCCCTTTCCCCTGTGAGACTTATCTTTTTAATGGCAGTCATTTTTAACATGCACAATTTTTCTGTAAGCATGACATTCACTATCTCTATAATAACAATCATTTGGATTATGATTTAAACCATTACAGCAGTGTACCATGCTGTGAGATTCAAATGCTGGCTTCACTTTTACATTGTTTACTTTCCTATCAGCAAGTTGACAGTTCATAACTCTTGGCTACTTCAGCATTGACTGCAATTTCTGTAAATCTCTAGTGAAAATAAAGAATGCCATCAGACAATTGAGGTTTTTTTGATTACTTGTCTAAGCGTGTTGTAAACTTGGTAAACTCATAGTAAGATACTGGACTGGACAATCCTTCTAACATGGCATGAATTTACTAATAAAATGTGAAGTAGGTATAGCATAATTTTTTAAAAACATATCTTAAGTGTAATAGGCAAAGATCAATGAAAAACTTTTAACAACATAAATATGAGTTGGAATATATTAAGTAGTAAACTAAGATGCTCACTATTTCCTGACTGGTTTTCTTTTTCCCTTGCCTCAGCCCTCCCCTTTCCTCCCTTGAAGGATAGTGCTTCATTTGAGAGATGCTTCTTGTACATTTAGCTATGATTCTCTTTGAAAGTGGAGAAAAGTTTGGTTTAGAGGACATGTTTTTATTTTGATTAGTGGAATTTATTTTGATTATCTAATGAGTCACAGAGACCTTTGTTCCCTGTAAACATTTTACCTATTTGTCCTGCTCTTCAGTTTTTCAACTATATCTCTGTAGCCAGTCCAGCCAGCAGAAACGGGAGAAAATGTTGAGAGGAGAATTCCATGCAGCAGATTCTGTAAACTTAGCACAAAGAACTCTTCAATATAAGCAAATGACTAGGGTTTTGTTTTTTAAGAGGTTTATATCTTGGATAAATTAAGTAGAGATTTTTATAGCTATTCTCAAGTTATATCTCTGCCATAAGATTCTTGGCCACATTTTGAGTCCTGTCCTATTGCAAAGAAAAGATCTGAAGAATTATTTTCATGGAAAGGAATTATTTTTGAAAGATATCCAACCTGGGGTGTACATATGTTTAACTTGGGCAATGTTTTATGAGGCAGACAGTTTCTGCTCTGCATATTTTAATTTTAATGAGCTTTCCTTATAAAATACATGCTATTACTCTGATCTTCTATAAATGTAAGTGTAAGTGTTGGTATATACCAGAACACTGGAAATTTTTGTTGTACTTATTATGCAATTTATTTTCCTTTGCATAATTAGGATTTATTTCTTTTGTAGAAATTGTTTTTTATCAAAATAGGAAATAGAATGAGGGACAATATTTTGTCTTAAAGATGGCAGGACCTGTCAGTCATAAGCAGTGCAGAGTTAGAATTTGTGTAATGGAAATATAAATTTGTATAATAAAATCTCATTTTCCAGGCTTTAATGCTAATGAGCTGGGAAGCTGGGGTGTTTATACTCTCAGATACCACTAACAACATTCAAGTATGTTACGCTATATACAAGTACCATGTTAGATAGTTGCACAATTATACCTCAATTTTGCCTTGCTTGTATTTCAGCTTCAGGAATTGTGTGATTATATCTTTATAAAAAAATATTTTTCAGTGTGTTTAGATATAGATCAAAGCTTGAAATTGCATTTTGAATATTTATTTTAAAGGCTTAAATCCTAGAAAAGTTAGAAATATATTTAAAAGATCAATTTATTGAAAAAAAACGTTTAACTTCCTTATTAGCATTTCAGTGAAATTGTCCAATATAGATTGATTTCTACCATTTTACAATTTGCATCATGCTACTGTAGAAATACTTCTAAAATGTACTTTTAATTTGTCTTGTATTCAAGTGTCTGAATCCATATTGCTGTAAATGTGATTAGGAGGAAGGTAGGGGAGAAACTATTTGTCAAACCTTCTTCCACTTGGAGTTTGCCTTTGCTTTTCATCTTGAAATTAAATTTGATGGACAGGGAATAATTTGTGCTAATGTAGCTATTATTCAGTTTGAAAGATGACTAACAGAAAAATAGTGCTCTTAGCTGGGGAACAAAGGGTGACAAATGTCATTCTGCACGTCGGGTTTTTCCAGCAGTCTGTATGGAGCAGACAGTACACGAGTTTAAAAAAAATAAAATTAAAAAGAGCATTTGAACCAGTACAGTGTCAATATGCTGGAATAGTCTTCTAAATCTCTTGTCATCTGTGATAAGGACATCAATAATAGTCATTGTCAACCTTCATTAAGTTCAGATCTTCCGTTTTTATATCCCTCAGGATGTTTTTCATTGATATTTTCCCTGGAAAGAGAAAAGGCCTTACATCAAGCTAGTATATAAAGCTTGATTCCTTTCCTCAGGGCTCTTAGTACAGGAAAAACAAATTATTTTAATTACTCTTTTTTCTGTTTTGGGTTTTGTTGGTTTTTTTTTGGTTGGTTGGTTTTTCTTTTGAGTCCCTCTCGGGTGTTTAACCTGTTTCTAGATACAGAAGAGCCTTTGCTTATTAATCCACATAGTAAAGTCTGAGAAATGAGTGGTCTAAGAAAAGAATGTTCCACTTGCAAACAAATAAAAAGGAAGATGTCAAGAAAATGAGATCCATGCTCCCCTGTTTCCAGGGATTTTTCTAGACATCATTGCTGTCATTCCTTACTTTATGGATGTCTAGAGATTTTTTTAGATTCACATCAATTCTTGCAGGTCGAGCTACCAGTGATTTTTATTTTTTTTTTTCCAGAAAAGACAAGCAGAATGATAAAATACTTGACTCTTTATTGAGTTTGAAGTCTTTTCAAACATGGGAGACAGGAAACTTGAAGAATGGATGTTTCTGTGTTTGAAACCAAGTGGTTGAGCTCACTATATGGCTTTTACTGAAGGAAGAGAAAGTAATGATTTCAAAATTCACCCACTGCTATGCTCTTTTCAGAGCTCTCAGCAGTTCTTTCCAATGTGAGAAGGAAATATACCATGTCAGAAAAGGAAGGTTCACACAATCAACATTGTTACAATTAACAAGAATGTATTGTACCTGAAGTTTTAGGAGTCCATAACTCAAATTGTTGATCTTTTTGAAACTATTTTCTATACAATGAACTATTTTCTCAGTCCTTGTTAGAGATTTTGGCTAGAAATAGAGAAATAGTTTCACACAAGAAAGAAAACTTAATCTCAAAATACTTGCAACTGCAAACAGTCTTTCCTGAGACTGCAAAGAACTTAAACCAGATATTAAGTCCAAAGACACTTTTCATATGTCATGTTTATATGTATTTTTAATGCAAAATTCAACATATCAAACAATTTCATGGAGCTGATTTCTCATGATTTTCACTTACAAATGAAACTCTAAAATCTAACATTCAGCCTTTCAAAGTCATTCCGAGAACAGAGCATCAAACAAAGGTGTTCTCATAACTACCAGTTTTATAACCCTGAAAGCATTTTAGTGCCAGTTCTGAAGACCTCTGGGAATGTAGTTACACAAGCTAGCTTGTAAATTATTATTATTTAAATGTTATGTAACTTTTACCATAGATTTGGTGGTTACATTGACAGTATCGCCTCTATTTACCCAGAATTTGAGCACATTTATTAAAAATAAATTACAGCACAAAACAGAGTGTATTATGAAATCCCTTGAACTGAATGTAGTTTTCTACTTTCAATCAGACCTATCAAAAAATAATATCTTTTTTTTTCATTATAACCTGTCCATCTGTGTTGAATTGCATGTTCAGTTTCAGTTAGCAGTCCAACTGATAGTAAAGCTTGTTAAAGAACTGAATACGCTTCCACCCCAGTTGGAAATAAATCTTCTCATAAATTTGAAATGAGTTTCCAATAAATCTTGACAGACCAGTTTCAAATGTGAATAGCTGTAAGGTTTGTGTAATCTTCATTATGATTGGAATATATCTTGAGATCCTGTGATCACATTTTTGTGTGCCAGGTAGAGAATTTGGTGAGTAGAAAGACATCTCTACTCAATGTAGGCGATGGAGTATATGAAACAGTACTTTAAAAATATTTATCAATGGGGTTTGTATATTAGTTAATTTTTTTCTGATTTGTGAGGTTTTTTCCTTTTTTTTTTTTTTTAATGAATTTTGAAGTTTCTTTAGTGCAGTGTTTGCAGACCTCAGGAAATTTCTTTCCTGTGCATCACTTACAAGAGACACTTCAGGTGGTGAATGTACTCATCATCCTTCTTTTGTCAGTGTTAAGGGACTTCATTACAGTGTGCAAGCACTTAAAAGGGCAATACCTACTGTGTGAAAGACCTGTACAGCTTATGAAAAAAGATATCCTATAGTGTCATTATGAGTTGTCAATGCAACTATACCTCAGGCCATTCCCACAACATATCTAATTCTGTTCCACTCTGACCCCTTTCATGCCAGAAAATGGTAGAATTGTGCAGTTGTGTCTTTGAAAAGTGGCGTAGAGCCTGACACAATAGATTCCTTATAATATCATACAGCATATTGAGGTAGACCTACAGAGATTTTGAAAAAGATGAAATTATGCTGATCATCATATGGAAAAGTTAAGTCTTATCTTCAGTCTTAAATATAAAGCAAGGTTGTAATTCTTTTTTTTTTCGATTGAAAGCCACTCTATAAAGTGATGCATGAAATGATTATGAAAGTCCATGCTGTCCTGAAAAAATATATTTTTAAAAACAGTTCAAACCTAAGTATTCTGTGTGAGCCTAACACTAGTGTCTGACCCAAATCCACTAAAGAGACCACACTCTGTGAAGTAACTTAAATGCCTCTGGCCTCTGAAGTACCATGATGCTCTAAGAGTTTCTTGTGAGGAAATTGGAAAGACAATATCATTCTCTAATAAGACTTATAATTTACATACAACTTAAGTTTTTATCTTAGAGTGGACTGGAACTGATGCATGTGACACAACACTTCCTTATCCCCAGCACGGACACACAATCTACATTTATCTGAACCACGTATTGGTGGGAAGGTAGTCACTGTGGCATCTAGTCGCATTTTCCAGCTATTCTAGAGAAGGGATGGAGTCAAAGGCAGCAGAGAGAAGGCAGAAGGACTGCAGAATCCTGCTAGATATAGTTAGGGGCATGACAGACATGAATGGGAATCTTGAATGTATATGCAGATGAGCACTTCCCTTCCTCACCTCACTTTTACACTTTGGTAAATCCCGACGTAGTGGTTGATTTTCTTCTTCTTATATAGTTGTTATGGCACGTAGTCTAGAAAATCTGGAATTGATTTACTTCTTTTTCCTCAGCCTTCCCCAGTTTAGAGCTATAGTTCCTGGGAAAAGGCATAGGAATCTGAAAGCAAAATTATGTTCATCTCTTGGCTTTCTGTTGTAAGCATAATATTCTGAGTGTTTTTGCCATATTAATGTGTAGCTCATAATTGTTAACATTGCCAGTGATTTAATGATGAGCCTCTTAACTTTAAGCAATACTGTGACTCAATCCCTTTCCCTGTAGCATTAAGAACTAATTTGACAGTTGCTACAGGCAAAGCTGCAACATGACTCAGATTGTCAAATGTCCTTTGTCCTCACAAATGCAAAATCCTCCAGCCAAGTTTCAAATACAATTCCATTTTATTCTAATATATTGTTCATTTCTCTTCTTGACATAGCAGCTCTCTAACAAGTCCGTACATCGTTACTTAAATGCTTGCTCACAAAAGACTGTTGTCAATCACTGGCACAGAACATCAAGCAGAAAGAATGTCTGACCAAACGCATTTTGAAAGGTCTGCCACAACAATAGAGAAAAGCTGAATCAAACTGTGGGGAAGGGCTAAACAGAACTTCTTTTTCTGAAGCATATGAGGTTATTTTAAATAGGCCTAAGACTCTGAAAATCATGAAGAATTAGTTCATTTTAAGATACTTCTTAGGGTGCATTTTTTTTTAAGCATTGATGATAATGCAAGTGCTGGATGAAATACTAATAACAGTGACCATAGTAAAAATGAACCTTCAGACCTTCCTGAGGCAGTAAAGAACCTTGGAATCAGCCTGAAAATTACTAAAAGCAAAATGAAAAATTATTGCTATGAGGGTGAATCATTCCTGGGTCATCTGTATTAATGATAATAAGAGCATTTTAAATAATCATATTTTTTTCATGTATATTCTTAAGTCATGATCTTTATTTTATTTATTTTAAAATGCCCACAACAGGAGAACTTCTGTGGTTCAGTTTTACAAACATTATGTTTGCTTTTAATTTTATTCTTTACATAATGGATTAAAACCTCTATCAGTTCAAGAGGTAAACTGCAGAAAGGAATTGATCAATTTTAAATTCAAAATACTAAAATAGATTTTTCTTTTTGTGTACCTCAATGAAAGTAATTAGATTTTTTTTTTCTAATCTGAGAGGAATTTAACAACAGTGTATAGCCTTGAACTTCCCCTGATCTCTGCACTGTAGCTGCATACAAATCAATAACACACTTCACTTACAAGAGTTTATGTCCTTGTCAGCTCAAAATTCTGGTCACTCAGGGCTGTCATGCTGAAGGTGAGCTTTGTACATCTCACTGGATTTGGTTTTGCTCCTGGTGGGGTGGGGAATGGGAGTGGGAGAAAAATAGCAATGGTTATATGATTCTTTGCTAATCCTATTTCACCTCAAATTTTAAAAACAACAAAGTCATTCTCAAAAAAGGAAAAATACCCTGAGAAATTCTTGGTATGACATTTGTCTAAGGATGTCTCGGTGGGTTGGGCTGCAAGAATAGCTGACTTTGAGTTTCTGTTGTAATGAACAGCATTCCTGCTCTAGGCAGTGAGGCAGAAGACCGAAAGGAAAAACAGTATATGCCAGTTTAATATAGTGATAACCCACGTGCATAAAGAGACAATGAAATATGGATGTCTTTTACATGCCTCACTGTGAAATTGTCTTTTAAGTCACTTTAATGTAATCCTCTATGTTGTTATGTTGTTTTCTTAAGTTAACTCAAAAACCACCAACTTTTTTGCATGAAACTGCAATATTCCCATGGTCCACTATTTCACTTTATACGCAATTTCTTTTGATGAAGTGAAAAAATGAAAGTCATTATGTATGGTTAAACAGAATTACATAAAGTACATGAATATTTTTGAGGTAAGGTTACAGGAATCTTGGCTTGTCTCAGCAGTTTATGAGACCACATGATGAGTGTATGTGTCCTAAACTACAATTAAGAGGACAGAAACTGTTTCAAACAAGTCCCATATTTGTCACTCCTTCCATATTTACCAGGGCTCATTTGCTTTGGGATTTTTCACTGTTCACTTATTCTGACAACTAGCCACTAGTGGTGAAGAGACTTCTGCTGAAAGTGAATTCTTACAGAGCATGAGGAAAGCTGGACCTTGAGTCCTGGACTGAGTGTCAAGATCTCGAGTATACTGCTATAGCTGCAGCTCAAACATATTTCATGGAGTAAATTACACCACAAAGATCCTGCAACCTTTTTAAAAGACTTTGTGTAACTTTTGGGATAGCTTCATCTAGAAACTAATTACAAATAAATTCATAGTTTTAGTGTTACCAGAACTTGTCCATTATAGGGTTTACAATAATGAAAGTAAACATATATATTGGGAAAGGAAATGGAGAAATAAGCTACATTTATGCAAGAATTGAAACAAAGTAATTGAATCCACTCCATGGAGAAGAAAATATCTATCATAGCATCCTCTCCTTACCATTTTGTTAAGCAGATTGTCTTGTCTTTTCACATAGTAGGAAAAAATAATTATGCAAAGATACAATCCAAGAAATGAATGATATCCAGAATCAATGGGAGAGTTTTGTTACACTTCTTACAACACAATTGTATCCTTATACTATTAATTTTTTGAACAATCTACTAAAATCATCTCAAAGCTGGAACATATTTCATTAGTTTACCTAGTTAAAAATGTTAGAAAAAAAAAAGACTTCTGGGAAAATATACAATTTTATGGAAATGGAAAACCTGTTTAGGGACAGTTTCAAATTTATAATTCTAGGAAGAGGACAAAATCATTTATTAACATTAATATTTACTAGTAAAATATCAGATTTCTGGTGCTTTTGTTGATGACTGTTGGTTAACTTAATACCTTGAAAAACTATAGGTCCAATGGTTTCAGCATTAAACCCTCTGAATAAGTTGCATAACAACTTATCCTGCACTTGTGCTCTACCCACGCAGTATATTCTTATAAAAGCTAGGACGGTTGGTAGCTTTGGTTCTATTTTAAGTGCCTTTATTTCCCATGTAGAATTGAAGTCTCTGAATTGAGTCGTGGCTTCAGTTCAGGGTTCAGAAGCTAGAAGAACAGTAATAAGTATCATTTGGATTGAATAGAAAACGTAATGTATATTAACAGTGGATAAAATTGAGCAGCATCAGCTAGAAAAGGAGCAAAGTGCCAGTGTTAAGTGATGTATTGGTTTGATTTATATTGCATGAGAAAATTGCTGGTAGGTTTATTTTATTGAAAAATTAAGTAACAATCAGTGGAGTTTTTAAAAAAGAACAGATTGCTTTTCAGTTAAATTGTAAAACTGATTCTGTGCTACAAAAGTGGATAACCATTGGTTTATTATTTTCTGAGTTTTCTTTCGGTGATTGCATGAATCACTACTGTGTCATAAAAGTCAGCTTGAGACAATAGAAAGAAAAGCCCTATTTTTTTTTTTTCCTGGCATTAAAAAATTGTTTCATTTACTTTTAGCTCATCTGAACTTGGTTGTATTCCCAAGGTCAATATTTAAGTAATTTTTTTCATACTATTATAATAACCAGCTGGGGAGAAAATGCCAATTTCTTTCATTACACCTTGAGCAGAGAATGGATTGAGATGTAAAAGTGAATCTTTCTGTAAAGTGATCATCTCTAAATGGACATACTTAGCTTTCAATCTGGTGAAATCCATACAAAGGAACAATAAATGATTCAGACCATCAACACATATCTGTTTCTGGGGTATTTATCTTTATCCATTTTAAAAATGGGAATCAGGGTCCATAAAACTTTGTAAGCAAACTGAATTGTTGTTAAAAATTCTTCTGGACTAGATGAGTTTATTGAATGGTCTTACAAATTATGTATTCATATTCTGTAAGTCTAGAAAGCCTAGAAACCCCCCAAAATACTGTATGTGCAGACAAAACCTTTCTGCAACATCTAGTACTTAATAGTAGTAGCTTACTGCAACAAACATGTATTTGTACAGGAAATCCTGTAAAACCTTAAAAAAAAAAAAATGTATATCACTACCATTGCCCAAGCTGTTGTTCATCGTCTCTATCCCCTTCAATATTCTTCCTCTATATTATGGAAACTCCTGAGTGGAGCCTGAGGGCTGCTCTGTGTGTCACTCAGAAACAAAGTCTAATCAAGAGCTGAACCCCTCCCATAATTTCAAAATAAAAGATTTGGCAAAAAGGGTAATTCTATTCAGAAACAGGACTCTCAGCAAATGGACAGACTAAAATGTAGCTGTTAGCATCAAGCACTACATGTACTGTTTGCAGAATAAATGGGTTTACTTAGCACATATTCCTCTCCTCTTAGAAACACAGAAGAAAAACTAGCAATTCTGTTAAAACCCAACTCTTCCCCTCTCTTGATTCCAGGTACTCTAAAACATTCCCTAAAGTGATCTACTTTCATCAAGAGCTCTTTCAATGTCACAGAAATAGATTTCATTGGTTTTGACAGCCTGGCTTGATACTAAGCTTGTATCAAAAAACTACCAACGGGAGAAAGACTACTGAGTTGAGCATAATGGGCATATTTGGGGTTTCTGCTGTGCCTGTCTCTGTGGTGGATGTGATTTCCTCTATTTTGACCCCAAGAAGCTTGTACAGCAGCTCATTTAAAGTTCATATCTCCAAAAGGAAAATAGTGGAAATACGAAAAGTGAAATGATCAACTGCATTTTTATTTTGAGTAGCCCTCCCACAGTCTGTGAGCACTGTAGGGGAGCAGGAGATGGGAAATCAGTGTTGCCTTTAAAACAGAAGAAATGTTTTTCTAAGATAATATACGTGAAGCACTTCAGTATTCTCACTTTCTGAAAATGACTGAAAGATAGTAGGGGCAAAATCTAATCACGTGGCCACCTCTTTTAAATCATTGCCTTCTTTAAACTTCCCATATTCTTTTCATTTTCTATACCTTTTCCTATACACTTCCCCTTAGCCTCCTAAGGGTCGCTGAATAAGATATCAGCAACTTTCATATACTCCGAGAACTTCCCATTTTCTAAAGCAGTTTGGATTAAGGGTGTAATTGAAACAATACACTGAACTAGTATTTTTATATTTACCACTCTGAAAGTCTGGCCAGATTGAATGAGCCATTACTATATTTCTGTATCATTTTCTTTCCCTATGTAGTCATTGAAAAAGCCCAAATAAATAGTCTTACATCTCATCTGAAGCCATGACCATTGTCCACACTCATATTTTCCTGTTTGTAGTCCATCAGCAATATCTAGTAATGCAAACTTGGGAAATGCTGTCTTCTTCATGTACCTATATACAGCTGAAGAGGAGCTATAGTCCTTCATGCTGTTTCTTCTTCCTCAAAGTCTGGTCAACGGCAAGCTCACAGCTATAGTCAAAAAATCTTCCACATGTATGCAGCCTCTCTGTGCATGCAGTTCATTTGATGATGACATCCCCTTGACGTGTAATACTGAGAGGTATCTCCATGGCACAGAGAGAGTGCTGGGATCTCAGTAAGAGGAAAAATTCACTTTTGTCTCCTGCTCTTCCCACCCTCATTAAACAATTCTGATTTGGAAACTTCACTATTTATTCACTTCTGCAGGCGATATTTATACCAGAGTTTGCTCACATTTTTACCACAGAAACAAAACTAAGTTATGTATTTATCCTTAGCTTTGACTTTTTGAGAGCATGACTCAGACATGGAAGGGAACTTGTGTTTAATATTCCAGTTTGGTGGTGATGTGTGAAACTGTTCCCTTAACCCCTTTTTAGAAGTTTTTGAAACTTTATCTTTTTTGCCCAGTTTATACAGATGTAAAACTTCTCATATGGCATGTGGTTCATATGGAGAAATACCTTAAATTCTTTAACAATATTTTGAAAGTGCAGTTATCTGATACAAATAACTTGAATTATAAACAGCAAAATTAAGCTTGGTACTAATTTCTCTTGTGTTCCTCCCCGTTGGCAAAAATAGAAAATGGCTAGTCAGCTTTCCCATTGTTTACATAGTTTTGAGTTTTTAATTAACATAATCTGCTTATTGCAATGTGGCTGCTAATTGCAGACAGTTGAAGGAGAGGGGTACAAATTGCTGTGTTTATGTGTTAGAAGAATGAGCCAAATAATTAGGGAAACTGTCTCCCATATAGAAAATTATAATATTTTCTTTCTTTACATAGAAACATAAATAAATCTGTGACCAACTGTTTAGACACCATTTAAAAAGCACTACAGCAAAGCAAAGAAGTTCCATACATTCAAACTGGTTCATTACTCCATCAACTTGCCTGAACACATTTTTCATTTTAATGAAAATGAAGCTTATGAACTCCATGCTCAGTTTCTGAGAATTTAGGCTTATTATTATAAAGGCTTGCTGGTCTTTCCCATGACCACTCTGCAGTAGAGCTCTAAACGCAATGGCAACTTTGGACCTTCAATATCTGAGCCACTTATTGGAGTTTCTGTGAGTCTACAAGGATGAATGTAAGTGTATGTGAGCATTCCAGGGCTATTTCAGTATCTTAATTATTTACAATTAAAATAATAACTGTTTGGACCCTGAGTATTTCTATTTTCCTCCAATCTGTGGTGTTTTAGCTAGGAAAAAAACCTGAAACAAAAAACCCACAATGGTTTTGGCAAATACTCAGATGACAGATTTGGCTCTTACTAAGCTTTACTATTATATATAATTCTGCAGGGAAAACTTAGGCAAAAAAGAACAATTAATTTTGACCTTTTCTGCAAACCTAAGCAACAGAACCAAACTTAATTACAGAACTGAGTTTTGTCCCAGCTATATAATCCACTGTGCAAATTTTACTCTTCTTCATGCTTTCATTGCAGCCAAATATGGTAAAGGTTATTAGGTATTCTGATCTCATAAAATAAAAAGGAACAAAAATGGATGCTGTTAAGATGACTAGGTTCTCTTCAAACAGAGCAAGATTTGCTTTATGCTAGAATGAAAAATGATTAAGAAGGTTTGACTGTATTATTAGGAACCTTTAATTGCAAAAGGAGAGGCAGCTATGTAATTCGTAAAATGTAATCAAAATCATTTGCAGTGGCAAATTAAATATATTCATGAGTAAAAGTTCCAAATATTTTATCTGTTGACCTTTACTATACACTGTAAAATTTCAATATTGGTGTTATTGTATAACCTTAGAAAGAACATTGCCAAAATATGAGGGCCTAATTCTGATTTCACTTGCATCTAAGGTAATCCTTTTGATGTCTGGAAGCAACTCATAATTGATAATGCTGACAGCTAATTGGAATCATGCCTTATAGCTCAAAGATTGCCCTTATGACCATAGTAATACAAATTTCTGAAATTAATAAAAAGGACAATAGTTATTGATCATTTAAAATTAAACATTGTATAGTCTTTTCTAGGCTTGGCACCCAAGTGATGGAGATGAATTGGTGGTAGGATTAAATGGCTTCTTGTAAGCAAGATTTGTTTCTTTGCTTCTTCCATATCATAGTTACTAATTAAATCTCTATTCCTTTTTTTTTTCTCTGAAATAGTGTCAGATATGTTCATATGTTTCCCTAACAGGTACAGCATACAACATGTTTATTGTCCTAAGACACATCTAAACACATTGAGTAAGCATATTGTGGTCACAATATTATTGTTCTCTCCTTCTGATTTCAGAAAAATAAAGAAATCCAAATTTATAAAGTATTTAAGAAGTTAGAATAATCACATAGATTCAGTGTTCCCAGCACAGACACTGAAGTTGAGATTAAAATCCAAATTTGTAATGTACTGAAGAAGATAGACTCTATATCTGAGATTGGTAAACAGTATAAAATTTGGCTCATGTACCTAAAACTTACATCTATAATATAGTAATAAGAAAGACACTGTCCTTGAAATCCTAAAATAGTTTTTTTTTAACATCTGATACAGTCTTTCTTTAAGCAATGTTCAAAGACTCAAAGTAATATATCAAGTGTCCATGCAAGAGCACCAATTGCCCCATTGTCTTTGAGCTTGGCAAAGAAAACGTCTGCAAGTTTTATATGAGCCAACAAAGTCATGAAAGGAAAATAAATTAGAGATTATTAAACACAAAGACATTTCTTCTGACTTGCAAACTTCATGTTTGGCCTGTTTGTATTTCTGCTCTGAGATCAGGACTTGTTAAGGAGTGGCTAAAGCTATCATGTATGAATAACAGAATACAATTTTAGTTCAACTGTTTACTTTTCAGGAAGCTGTTGCAAATAGTCTCCTGCCAAAAAAAAAGCAGCTTTGAGTTGTCTTCCAAAACAGTATTTTAAAATTTATTTTCCCTATTTTTTCTGTTTTTCCAAAATTAAATTTGGACAGGTGTCACAAAGAGAATATTTAATCATTTCATAAAATTTTATACCCTAATAATTTGTTCTTGAATTCAAACTCTGGGTTGGAAGCAAGGATGCTGTAGATCTGTCTCATTAGCAAGCCAAAATATGGACAGAATGACAGAACAGTAGGGTCTGGATGGGACCTTTAGAGATCATCTAGTCCAACTGCTAGATCAGGTTCACCTGAATCAGGTCACACAGCAACACACTCAGGCAGATTTTAAAAACCTCTGGAGAAGGAGACTCTACAACCTCCCTGGACAGCCTGTCCTCCCTGGACCTTTATATATTTTGAATATTAGCTATTTCATTAATATTTTTCCACCTTTTCTTCCTAGAGTTTATGATGCCAGCCTTGTCAGCCCACCACATTGAAGTCAGCTAAACAGTTCCTTCCTTTTTCACCTTCATTTAGTAGCAGTATCAAGAAAAGACTACAGGTGTAAAGTGTAACCTGGGTTCTCTGACTACATTTTCAGACCTGGCTTATGCCTGGAATTGCAGCAGAAGAGCAATGATATTGCACAAGGGATTCAAATGGCTTTGTAGTCAGGCAGAAAACTCTGCGGAAAATTCATTATTGTAGACTTCAGTGTTTCTGATTCTGCCACGCTCAGGCCAAGTTATATCTACTTTCAGACAGTGTTTCTGTTGTTGTTGGCTGCATAGTGCTTAGTGCCACACAGTTAATAAAGCAGCTGTCATCTGTGACACAACACTGGTGTGCATAGTAAGATTTAACTCAGTCTGATCCTACAGAAGAATGTCCTGATAAATTGTGTTCAGTAACTTAGCAGAGGATAATAGATCCTGAAAATATCCTAAAATAACCACTAATGCTGTTTTCCAGGAGAGACTGTTCTCCTATTTACTAGATATGAAGAAGGGTGATAGAGTGCTTTTAGACAGACAATGAAACAACTCTTAAAACATCTTAATGACCTCAGAATACTACCTTGCCCCCCTCTTCCTGGTTCTTTATGATTCCAATCTCTTTTGAGTGGAAATACTGCAATGAAATATATTATCCCTTTTGTCGAAATGACAGAGATAGAACACTTACCAAGCAATTTAAGAGACACAACTGAACCTAATCTCTCCTGAAATCAAAGGAAGTAAAAGGAAAATTCTTTTTTTCATCCCTTTCCCTGGTAATGAATGTGAATACTTAGTTTTGGACTCCTTTCACTATTCTGCCTCAATAAATGAGCATAAGCAGGGAATAGATCTTCACATTGCTACACTGCTCCCCGCTTAGTGCTGCTGCTCCTTTATCCCCTGCTCCATTTCTCTAGCGCATCACTAACTTTTTAAGTGGGTTTGCAACAATGGTTATCAATTGGTTCAGTTTTCAGAATAGTTCTTCTGTAACTATGCTGATGAAAAAGTAAGCTTGAGGAGAGAAAAAGAGCTTGTGTTTCATGTGAGTTGATATTCTTGATATACAACAGAATCTCTTAAATCTTGTTTCAATTTTTTTTCTGTCTGCATAAATGAGGTCATTGAGCTTTTTGCATGACTGCTGTTCTGCCTACCAGGTAATTAGTGGCTTAACTATCAACTGGTTAGAGACAGAATAGTTCAAGGAGGTTAAAATTGCTTGTAAATCAATGTATTTGAATGCCAAATTTAAGTGAAGATAAAGAATGCATACAATTTTTACTGAAATATGAACCAAGTTTGGGCTCTGTTAGCCTTGCTACTGCTAAAACCCTCCTGACTGGTACCCATAAGCAGAAAGTAAAATTGACACAGTGCAAAGGTACAGAATTGCAGTATCTCCTTCTGCAAACCTCATTCCTGTAGAAGAGGTTTTGTTTCAACTGGTTTTGTAGTGAGCAAGTGACAGCCATAGGCACCAGCAGCATCAGAGTGCAGATGAGAAGAAGACAAGTTATTGCATGAATCAGTTCACATTATTTTGCACACTTCAGTAACCTGTGGAAATTGGTGCAAAACAGTTCTGACAATTTAGAGATTAAGCAACACATGTAACAGTCTGAGAGACAAACTTTTAGCCGTTTGGCTATGGGAAGGAAACTATTTGGAGGAATCATGTGCATAATACACTGCATTTGATTAATTTAATTTGTAAAGGAATCAGCAAATAGAACTCTTTTTTTCTTTTTATCATCCCAAATCAAGGGAACAACTTAGATGTTCTACTAAGATTTTCCCAAAAGCCCAAGGGACAAAGGAAATAGTTGCTTGGTACAATGGCATCTTTGCAATTCAGATGGGTTCTAATGATGAATAGGAACATTCAGAACCACTTATTTTCAGTTTTAACATATCTTTGTAATAAAAAAAAAATCTCTATGAATAAATATACCTGATGAAACAGTGAAATATACTCTGCAGGATAGTAGCTGGAAAATTATGATACAACCACAGTTACATAGTTCCCCCCCATGGAGCATTTTTGCAGTAAGACAAGTTAAAAGTAAGAATAAGATAAAATGTTATTATAGGGCCATTGATCTTCTGTTACCTAAAAGGAGTGAATATAGGTGTCACAGCTGACAAAGTGCTAAGCTATCTCAACCCATGCACAGCTCAGTACAAAACAGTGAAAAACAGCCTTATTAGATTTTTTTCTCAAGGGGGAATGGAGAGAAAGTGTCTTTTAGAACCAATAGGACTATAAAAGCTGTCAGGTTACCATGCAAAACAAAGTTTGCAGGACAGTTGCAAGTGTATAATCTATGAAAATATAAATTCCACTTAAAATAATTAAAATTGCTTTCAAGTATCAAGTCTACTTGCCAAGTAATATCATGGAGTAGGGACTTTATAACTTGGCAATAAAATCTGATACAAAGTTTTTGAAATAGAAGTGTTGACACAAAATGATGGAATACTGGAATTCAGAGATGAGAGACAGGCTATTGCAAGACCTTCCTACAGAACAATGGTACCACTATGCCTTGGCCACATCAGACTGCTGTTCATCCTATCATTTTGTAACAGACTGGCATGTATGAGCAGAAAATCCTAATGCTGCTTAGTACTTAGCACAATTTGTAGTGTAATTTTGTGTCTCGGCTACTCAGAAATAGTAATTGATTCTTTCCTCATGCAGTTTGTGTTGCTCTCTCTTTTTCCCCTTTACACTTTATTTTCCTTCCTCTCCCAGTCCTCTGTAGTGTAAAGATCTTTCTGCCACATCTTTTATCACGAAAGTACAGCAAGTCAGTACAATGTATACCTCTGGGTTGAAAAACAAAGAAAAGCTTTCCTTGACTATCAAAATCATGTGGTACATCTCATTGAATCAGTGCTCTTTCTGTTTTCAATTAAGTTTTAAAATATTTAGTCTTACATACAACATTTGTGCCACATTCAGCATTGACAATCTTACCAGAGTTAGAAGCAGAGCAACCCACCCAATAATTTGGAAGTAAGCTGAAAATTTCCTTTTTTCTCTCTTTTGTTTTTGTACCCATGAATCATTCAAGATTTGGCTAAATATTCTCAGAACATACCTTATTTTCTCTCAGACAGGACCTGTTTGTAAACTTCTCTTTCTGCCACCTGGTTGGATGACTTGGTACCATTCGGTATGTTTACAACAAAAAAATGGAAACTATTGGCTCAAATAACTCTTTTCTCTCCTCTAGAGCTGTGCTTGGGATTCTTGCTGAAGAAAAATGCGTAAGGGTGCCCATGTGTACTCTCTGCTGAAGGCATACTACTTTCGTAAGATGTACTGCAGTGTAATATCATAGACCACAAAAATAAGTCCTGAAACACGAAGAGCTTGTTTAGTCCACCCACACTTCCCATCAGAGGGAGGATTAGCCTCCTGCATCATTCTGACGCCTTTGTCCAACCCTGGCATCCTTGAGTGTGCACCTGGCAGTCTGCTGTAAAGTCAGGGAGAGTCTGCTGTGCTATGAAGCACAGAATCGGTAAACCCAAGTGCTTGGCCAGACCTTGTAGCCGATGGGTGCTGAGGTACTGGACGTGTCCTGTGAAAGGCTTGGCAAGCAACTGTGGGATTGCTACCCAGGATGAGAGCATCTTGAGAGAACTGCTAGTGAGTCCCAGTGATTTTGATTTGGTAATCAGGAAACTGGTCTAATCTAATCTCAAAACTCTCCAATGAGAGGGATTTTATATTACTGTGTAAGGCAATTACAATTATAACAATTTTTGTTACAGAAACTTTTCTGCTGCTCCTCAGTGTAAAAACCCCTGCAGAGGAATGAGCCCAGCTGCCGGGATTTAACTCCAAGAAAGGTGAGTCTGAGTGATCATCAAGTATAACACTAGCTTTAGATCTGACACTAGTATTACTAAAGTTTCTTCATCTTTGTTTTATTTTAAAAACCCCATAGACTATGAGGAAGTCATACACATATTTTGTGCTCACTAGAAATACTCTGGTATTTCTTTTTACTTTATGTGATCAAATTGTGGGTAAAGGAAGGTTACTAGCACTCAGTGTGTAGAAACATCATACCCTCTATTTATTAATAAATAGCAACTAAAATAAGTAACACTGGCATAGAAAGAGCATGGAAATAAAATGTCACAGTAGAGGTGTTAGTGAGGCCAGCCTAGGGGATCCTCTCTAGCAAAGGCTTTTTGCCAACGGTTCTAACACCTGTGATGTTGATAATGACACCCACTAGTGTTTCTTGCTTTTTATTGAAGGGTTTCCCAGGAAAATAAATGGCTCATGGATTCTGACAATGATCCAAACATCTTTCCCACTAATTTCATATTGCTGTTATGTATTTACACACTGATTTTGTTTTCTTTGCCTTAGGAAAAACACCTGAGGGTAATACAGGCAAGTTTTGTCATGGTCTCCAAGACATGGCTTATATATTTTCATTATTCCATATAGGTTGTGATTTACCTGATATGTAGAAGCACAGCAGTCAGGTTTTCATTTACAGTAATATCACTTAAACATGGATGCTAACCTTGGGCTCTTTGGATAGCATCTGTTAGAAGATTGCATCTGAAAGGGAAATATCTGATAGAGCTTCTATGGCAAAATGGCCATAAATGAGGACTTAATAAGGACCTCTTTAACTTAGCTGCTTACAAAAACTTAAATAAAAGGACTTTACAAACCTTACTTCATATGCTTACAGATTATTTTATTTTAATATTTATCCTGGCAGAAAACCAAACATACTGTTAATTATTCAACATAGTGTCTTTTCTTGGCAGGAATATTATTAAAATACAATGGGAACTACTATTTGTGAACATGACTCTGTATGGGAAGAACTGATGCTCAAGACCCATATTGGGTTGTTTTATTTACCTCTCTATGGCAACTCTGTAGAAAAATGTACTTGGGTGTAATATTTAAGCCATTTCAGGATCCAAATGTTTGTTTCCACATATTCAGTTCATACACATGAACATATACACCCTCTCTCATGGGAAAATGAGGGGTTTTTTATTGTGACTGTCCCTAGTATTAAATTCCAGATACGAAATGGAGAAAATATAAGCCAAAGACTGTGCTAAAGTAAAATCTAGTGTGAGACTACCTCTGTAGTATAAAGTACACTTTATTTAAAGTATTCAAGAGAATCAAGCCTATCTGTTGCAATGAAGCAGCAACATCTGTATTGTTCAACTTGAGAAAAAGATGTGATCACAGCTTTTGTATTATTAACTCCAGAAATCCAAGTTTTGCATTTATGTCCTCTATGTGTTTTTCAGATACTACAGTTGGGCTTTTTTTTTTTCCCCTGTGAAAATCCATGCTTTCTGGTCAATGAGATTAAGAACGTTGACATAAAATAAAAACTAATTAAATAATGCAATTATAAATTGTTTATCCTTAGAGAATAGATTATAAAAAATGAAAATAAATTGTGTCAATACGCAGTCCAAATAATAATAAATTGTTGTGGCTTTTGGCTGCCAGTAGCCAGCTACCAGCTGAGTCAAGATGAACCCTCATCTCCCACTTGTTGCCTTTGAACAGCGGTTATGGATTAATTCTGACAGTGTGAAAATAAATGGGAGAGTGAAGCTGAAGCCAAGCATTTATCAAGCCTGGTTGTACTCTATGCAAGGTAAGTCTGATAATAAGATAACAGAAAACTTAACACTGTCTTCAGGATGTCAAACTATGGATTTATGCCCTATACCAATGCTACTATGGTTAACTTGATGAATTTTAAGCTGTTTCAGATTTTGGCTTTAGTATCAAGTCAATGATGCAACAGGAATAATTTTCAGATACAGAACTGAATACCTGTGCAAATGTATGGTGGGAGAGTTCAATACTGTCACTTGTCATAAAATGGCAGGAATTCAGGTTTTCTCATTTTAAGTTACTGTACTTTGTATTCTCCAAATGCTTTGTTTCAAGAAGTTTAGAAACTAAACCTGCAAATGCTGAGAGTGAGAAACCAACAGTAAACATTGCCTTACCTTGTCTTCCCTTTTGAACAGTGTCACAGATCCTCTTTTCTCTGTTCTTCCTTACATCTAAAGTGAGCAAACTTGCCTTCATCAACTGGTTACCAAACTTGCAACTAAAGTAATTCTACTTTGTGGGTTTGGCAACTTTATATTGAAAAATCCTGTGAACTTTCACAGCTCCTAATTGTTGTCAGGAGCATTTCTCTCTAATGAGAGAAAATTAAACAATTACAGGTGGGTTTTGTCCCTCTGTGTAATAAATACCATGAAGATATCAATCATGAATCAGTGTAGCCTATCAGACTACAAAGAAAGAATCCCTGTAGTCTCTCAATGGCTATTTATCATTCTTTTCAAGCATTTTGGCCCCAGTGGATTGTTTTCTTGTGCTACTCTATGCGCTAGTTTGGCTTTAACATACACTACAGCACACTCTATTCTTGAGAGTGCAAGGACTTTGATAAATGTACTCCAGTCATCGTGCTTTTTCATACTAGGTATCTATTGATTCTTATAATATCAACTTTCATGACTTGCATCATTTGTTAGAATTCCTCTGTTTAGATTTAAAAGCCATCTACATTGATATAGAAACAATTCAGTTCTTTCTCACTAGTTCATTTCAGAATTCTTTATGGCTCCTTTTATTGATCATACCAGCCTCAGTTCAGGAAGGATGTGTCCCACTTACTCCAGTTATTCAATGAAGTACCGAAGGACTGGATCCAAAGCTCTTCTAGGGTCAGGCCTTTATACTGAGCACAGTCAAATGGAGTAAGTAGGTGATATTCCTGAGCCCAGTTTCCGGAATAGGAGGCTATGTTTAATACAGAGAAGTCAGTAAGTACTTTTTGTCAGAGAGGAAAGGAATGTCTTTGCCTTGATCTATTTCAGAGATGATCAAAGAAGAGATTAAAAGGCCTGAAAACTCTGTTCAGCTATCGTTCATCTGTGCACTGTATAACAATGCCACCATGCATCCCTCCTGTGTTGCTGTCAGAGATAGACAGGTAGCTCAACTTAGATCAGCTTTTGTCCTTGTGATGATACTTCTTCCCTCACCATTCACATGTTTTCGTAACTCCATGCATAAAAGCTAACTGAATTTATAAAGTAGCAAGTGGGTATACATTTGAGGTTAAATCAAATAGATGTCCAGTAATAGGTACAGGACTTCCATCAAATACAAGGGCTGCTTTCTTGATAGGGTGACAGCTCTTCAGACATACGCTGGGATGGAAGTAAGGAGTCCAAGGAACAGAGAAGATTCTCAGTGAAGCAAAATGGATACAGTTTTACTGTATAGCTTTTCCTGTAGTCAAACACCATCAGTTGCAGTGTTATGCAGCAGTGAGCAGCCTACTCTTTGGAGACCATGGGAGAAATAACTTGGAAGCTAGGAACCACATTTAGTTGAGGAGATACACTGCAGTCATACCTTTAATCTATTCAGCAATGAGACAACTGAGCAGCTATTCTACATGCAGGTATTGCACTTTCCATTTACTTAATCTCTTCTTTGGTTGACTTATTGGCATATTGGCCTGCTAAAATGCTAGCCCCTAATTAAAATTAATAGAAGATGATTATCCAATACTATTTCATATAATAAATTGCCCATAATGAAATGGTTTTTTTTAACCAACAATTGTGATGATGGCTTCTCTGGAGTTTGATATATGAGGCATAAAGCCTTATTGCTAAAATCAATTTTAGCCAAATGAAATTAAAATTTTACTATTGTCAAATGAAATATTGGATTAACTTATAAAAATAGTCTTAATTCTTAGGAATATAGGTCAGGTTTTCCACTTCAGTAAAAGCATCGATACCTCTTGCTGATGTCAGATCTGATAATCCTCTTTTCTTTGTTATATTTATGCAGATTCCAGTTGCATTTATCATTTCATCAAAACATCTGTTTTGGAAAAGAAGTTAATGAAATGAATATCATAGATATTGATTCAGTTGCATTGTATTGAGAGGAAGAAAGTCCAACCCAATAAGATCTACAATAGAAACCTTTTCATAAGTTCAACATTCCTTCTCTTTGCACTCATAATATAGTTGGTTGAAAAAACACTTCCCCATGCTGATCTTATTTTCACTTTTGTTTAAGAAGTTTCTTCAAAAGAAACTTGTAAAAGCTTTAGAGACCAAAGCTAAAAAAATATTGAGGGCAGTAAGTGGTGAATAATGGTGTTTCTCCAGAACAAAAGTGAATCAAGGGTGAACCAAAATGCTTGACTTGATCACTGCAGTAATTTGGTACTAAACACCAAGCAGAATTAGGTGTTGTTTTGTTTTTGTCCCCTGATTGGAGCTATTCATGGCTGTCATGGTCAGAAGCAAAAAACAAATCAAAATACATTATATTGACAGACTTTTCTTTCCTCTTTGTAACCACATTAAATGAGCAAAAAACCTTCTAATTCCATTTAGGCTAATCTTTATTTACTTAATTTTAATTTAAAGGAGTCCCAAGTTTGGTTCACTGAGATCACGGGCAAAACACTGAACTCAGTATGGAAACAGTCTGGAGTTTTAAAGAATAATGTTAATTAGATGCTGTTCTCTCAAATTATTATTTTAAAAGCATATTTCTCTATTATGTGAGTACTACCTATCCAGTCTGAAATTCTGGTTTTTTTCTACACAAGAGCAGAAAAAGGAAAAAGTGGCTGGGGTCTAATATCTCATTTGATCTTTTAATGAAAAATGGGTATGGTCAAAGTTATACCTCTCCTGGTAAAAATATGACAAAATCTTTTGACAGGGAACAGGTAAGTTAAAAAGCAGGAAGACCCAGGGGAGAGGTATGGATTGGTGGGGCTCCAGTGACGTGCACTTGTAAGAAACGTTATGGAACACGTTCACTTGTTAATCATGTGAAATAGAGCTGGTGCTGTATTTTCAGGTCACAGATCAGAAACCTGTAACCACCTTAGAGAACCAAGAAATGTCTTAGAAGAAAGAAAGAATTTGATGAAGGATGTTGTAACAACAATCCAGCTCTGTGGTTTTTATATCCAAGACTGTGAAGGAATGAATGCAGTGTGAAGTGTGATTCAGAGTAATAGTCAACATTACAGAAGGTGAATGAAAAATTGGAACTGCACAGTATGGAGCAGGGAACGGCAGCCAACACTGAACATTGTGAAGGGATCAAGCATTGTATAAGATAATTACCTGAACAGTTTTCAGGTGAATATAATGCACTCTTCAACTTATTGGGAAGTCAAATAATTTAAAGAGCACATACTAGAAAAGTGCTAGTAACAACAGACTGGCAGTTAGACTTTTTTTTTATTATTATTTGAACAATATTAGGTTGTACTAGCACCTCACCGTTTCACTGAGCAGTGGCCTATTGTAAGTTACAAATTACAGCTTAGAGGAGAAAAGAAATGCTAATAGTAGAATTTATAGAAAGCAAATAGCCATTTTGTCTATTAAGAGTCCAACTCTGTGCAGTGTAAGGGCGAAATCTATATGCTGTGACTCAAAAATGCAAAGGCAATATAAAGGAAATACGGGATGATTTGAAGGTGAACTCACTACACTGATCACTTTATTTTGAAGACAGTAAGTGGTCTGGTGGTTTCAGCAGCAAAGATGAGAAGTTTATGAATTATAATAAAACTCTCAAAAGCTAGAGCTTTTTGTTGAGTCCCAACATAAAATTTTTGAAATGTCAGCCACATTTGGGATCCTTTGCTGCTCTGGATTTCAGTGCTCTTTCTCATCTTGAACTTGTGTCTTCATTTAGGAAGAAATGAAATATTAATATTTCCTTCCTGGTTTTAATAGTCATAAAGACTGATTGAGCTTTCTATTGTTTACAGGAATCCCTGCAAATGAAGATATGTAACCTTCCTTCTCAGGATTAACAATTTCAGAGAGGTATTCTGTTTGATTTTTTTTTTTTTTCCCTGAAATGCAAACCCAACAACCACATTATGCTGAGACAAAGTAAACCAAGTAAAGAAATAAAGATATTGAGATCTTTAGCTGCTCAGAATCGTTTCATTCCATGCTCATTCCTATTTGAAAAGGTTACCTTCTGTTTATCCTTTACAATGGTGTCAGATTTGAATAATCTGGTTTTAAAAGTAGCATTCTAAATTATTATATAATTTTTATATTTATTTAAAATTGTTACAAAAATACTTAAACTGTAACTCCTTGGAATGTCTTTTTTAATAAGAATAATATTATTATTTGGTTTTATTGAAGCCTACAAGACCCTACTTACAGATCAGAGAATTTGTTGTGTTAGTCTCTGCAATAACCAGAAAGAAAAAGATGTCCCAACCTGCATACCAAATGCAAGCCAGTTATTGATACATGCAAAATTTGAAGATGATAAATACCTCAGTGGCTATAATTTGTACACCCATAGTCTTACATTTGTTGGGTTTATTTTGGAAATAATAACAAAGTCTTTTAATGTAGAATTAATAACGAAGATAAATACATCTGTTTGTTGTTTCTTTTTGGAGCAGATAAAATCTCCTTGAGTGTGTTTGTTCAGCCAAGTGGAAGCCGTAAAGTGGGTGTGAGAAGCATATAAGAAAAAGGTACTCATTTCTTCCTCAAAAAGACTGCAGGGAAAACCCTGAAATGGCCTTTTATATATTTTTGTAGAAAGGACACCTAGAGTGTGAAGAACAGCACAAGACAGAGAACAAATGCGTTTGTCTCTAACTCCAGTAAATAGCTGAACAAGCTGAGATCAGAAGCTAATCAGTGGTGGCACTTGATGTATCAGTAGCTCATGTGAAATGACGAGTTGGAGGAAAGGCCAGAAAGGCACATGACAGTCAGGTTATCTGTGAAATGACAGAAATGGGTGGGGAAGGAAAAAAAATATGAAAGAGTACAAAGAGAGGAGAAGAGAAATGCTCCCTGCAGAAGCATTTCAGATGGTTGTCAGTGAGGCAAATTTGTACTTGTAAAAATCTGTGGAAAAATGTTGCAGATATAAGCTTAAAGCTGGACAAAACTGTGCTGATGAAATATTGCTCACATGATTACAGAGCTTAGAGGTCCAAGCCCAGCTGCTGTCCAAGGAAGGGACCTCAGCAAAGAGAGTTCTCCTGAGTCCATATAGCTCACAGGTCTGTCTCTGAGAAAGACAAGTTGCAGATTCCTCTGGAAGAGAAACAATATAGAATCAAAGAAGGCAAGGATGGCAATACTGACCACAGGAATTACTTGAAGAAATACTAGGACATTTGGGGACAGGGAGAGCAGACTAAGAAAGCACAACTAAGCCAGACTCCCAAAGGACACCTCTTGTCACCTTCAGTTGAATAGAAAATCAACAGCTCTTTCCTCCCTAGCCCTTTACCAAATCATCTCAGTGGAAACTGCCTCTTTGTAGTTCCCTAAAGAATTACCCAGAAAAATCAGGAAATACTAAACTTAGCAAAGATAATGTTTCTGAAAGCTAATGAAGGGAGGAAAAAAACCCAAACCCAAGAACAAGAGTCAGACTTTTTCACATGTGCTGTAAAGACAGACAGAGATAGCTATTTCATATCATTGTAGGTCGCTCTTCAGTGCTTCATCTTGATATGAATAGATCCCTCAATAGTTAACTCAGCCAAGGGAGGATTCAGATCAATCCTCCTCACTCCAGTCATGCCTTCTTCTAAATCAATAATGGCTGATGAATACCTCTGCCAAGCTCACAACACAGACACAATGAAACTCCTGCTCTTTTAGAAAGTGCCTTTGCAAGCCCTTTGGATAAGGGGTACTTTACTGCTTCTCTGATAAATCTCAGCAATGAAGCTGAATTGCTGATGATGCTGCCATTCTGTAGAAGCAGCGCTGCACCAGTAACCTGCACCTTTCTGCTCTGTGAACAAGAGGTGTTTGAATTGATTTGGAAATTAATTCAAACACACATTCTGTATAGCTTTCATCTTTAATAAAGTCCGGCTTTTTGAGTTAGACTCTGCTTTCACAACACATTCAACTTTGTTTTTCAAAATGTCTTTCTGATAATTGAAGATCGTATATTTTTTAAAAAAAGTTTAGAGTTCTGTAAGCAATACAAGCTATCTGAATTAAAACTGAGTTAGGGATTCATCTTCTGCAAAAACTATCAAAAATTTAAAAGTTGGAAAGATCAGCTGGCTCTTGCAGTTCACATTCATAAATGAAATCTCTGCAGCACTGCAGCACTAAAAAGAGAATCACTTTTGTTAATGTGAAAGATAGGATTCACTTTTTTTTTTAAGATTTCAGTATTTTTAGATGTAGATATTCCCAGTAAAAACTGATTATAACTGATTATAACCTATAGCTATTGATTATAAATGCCTGATTATAACCTATAGTTGCATTGTCCATAATTAAAAATATTTTACAGGATGCTTTTTCAAAAATCCCCAATAATTAATAATGACTAATTACAAGAAATTACAAGCACAGCATTGTAGACTATGCAGACACATCAGTTATACATATACATATAGATTTATGGCTAGAAGGATGCATTCTCCTTGAAGCTGTTTGTGCAACCAACTTAAGAGAAGAAAGAAATTTCCTGGAGATTTTCTTTAATTAGCTGTAACAAGCCATTAGTAAAGCAAGAAACTGAAACTATAAGTATATAAGCTATTAGTCTTCTAGCATAGTTTATTTAAAAATGTTTATAATATACCCTAAAATTCAATAAAGGAGTGGCCAGGTTCAGTAATAACCATTTCTGTGTGGACAACAATGTTTATAAGAGTCTAGGAAGGGAAAATTAGCAGTCTGCCAGTAAAGATAATGAGAGGAGAGGAGAGGAAACACGTGATCCATGTTAATGTGGTTTATATCCCTCCCTTCTTAAGCTTCTGAAAGGCTCCACTTATTCCTGTGGCAATTAGGAGTAATCATCACTGCCAATGTTGTGTTTGTACTAGGTCATCAATACAATACAATGTCATACTCAGATTAACTTTAGAGTTTGAAATGTAGTTGGTGTACTTTGCTGGAGTAGCCACTGCCTAGTGTGATTTGAATATGAATTGTGAGGTGCACTACCAAGGGCTTACATGAAGCAACAGATGTGTTTCTTCTGTTAGCCATAATAAGAGTTGCATGACTCATTCCTCCCACAACAGGCTAAAATGTACCCCTGCAGTTCTGTACTATGTATATTGACTTGAATGAAGCTTTGTATAATAAGATTTAAATTGTAATGAGTCATTATGTCAACCTTTTTTGCTGGTATTTTACATAATAAGTCTATTGCATAGCATGCAGTATGCTACTGCAGAAAATCCTAGCAAGTATTATAAATTGCCAATGGGTAGGTGTAAAAAACCCCAAAACCTCCTATGCAAACTTCTCACACAATCTTATCATGATCATAGTTGTAAAAGAATTATTTCTCTGTGTGTGCTTATTACAGCCATTATCATCAACCCAAGATACACTCCTGAATCTATCACATTTAGATGTATGTCCTTGTTTGCTTTTACTAGGACAGTCTTGTTTATATGGGCTTGAGGTGAATGATGTCAAAGTATTATTTTTCAAGACTGTTTAAACATTCAGACATGCACACATGCACGTACACACAGAGAGTTGTTTTCTAATAATCCTTTTATCAGCCTGAAGCCGAAATAACTTTCTTTCTTGCAAGGATCTGTTACTGAGAATTTCTTATTAGAAACTAGTTGCTGACATTGATTTCATTAAAAAATAAGCACAGTCCCGAAGAGCTTTTGATTTATTTTTTTTAATTGGACGACATGTGGAGTATAAACACACACTACTTTTCTCAGAACTGTACCTCTTTAATTGCTTGAATTAAAAGGATTTCAGGATCAGCATTTTACCTCATTTTTCATTATATATTGGTGGCATATTACCAAGGTACCTCTGAAACTGTTAAAGCTGGCTGAGGCTGAAAGTAATGTGGAAAACTTATTTTTGTTTTCATTGTAATGAATGTTGAAAAAAACCACTAACAAACCACTTCAGTTTTACAGTAGTAAAGTAATAGGTATTTTGTGCTAAATCAAATGTAGATGAAAATCTTTTCTTCTTATAATGACTACCTATACAAGACTTAAATAATTAACTATATCTTCAGATATCATTTTGTGTCCAGTGACTTTAATGTCAGTCTATACCAAAAAATAAACAGATTCTAAGACTAAACTGTGGTTCTGGTGTCAGCTTTTTAAAGACAGAGGTTAACTCTTCATGAAACACACAAATGCTCAAAAATACCTTTCTCTATCTGTTTCCGCATTAATCTACAAAGCATTATCCTTCAACCAGTCTTTAAATTCTGGGATTTGCTAAATAATCACAGCAACTATGAACATACTTGTGTCCTTCTGCTCTTTTCTTGACTAATAATTTAGTATCAACAATGAAATTAATATCAAAAGAGAGAAAGTGTGGAAGTGGGAGAAGAATCAGAAGATAGATAAATAAATGGGAAAAATAAATGAAGCTTAAAGATTCGTATAGTCCATCTCATAGTAGCTCATATTACTCTTACATTTGCACTCTTGCTCCTTTTAAATATCTAAGTGTTTACAAGGTAGACACCAGAGACTATATTTGAAAGCTACAGAGCTGACAAATATCAGTATCTAATAGCTCATGTACTTACTCCTTTTCTCCCCTATTACGTATTGCCTGTGAAATGGTGTGAATGAACAAAACACCACACAGCTCGCTTCTTGTTTCCCCAACTCATTCTTAGATATAGCATTTCTCACCCAGTCAGGAAAATATTACATATTTGGGGATTGGTTTGCTTGTCTTTTTCACTGGCAGCTCTTTCTGCTCTCCTTAGTACGTGAAAGTCTAATTGTGCTGAGCAAGTCTATCTTGGCAAACAACTTACAAATTGTACGTGAAATGTGATAGGAATCTTGGAAAAGCCTAGCACTAGATGTTGTTAATTCTACTTTTATTTTTTCTCAAGTGAATGATGTGCTCTGCTTCTTTCCTGAAAAGACTCAATTTTTTTCCTAAGCCTTCTGTATTGTGATATCAATTAAGGTATATAAAATATATTTTCATAACTAATTAGAAATTAGTGAGAAAATTAGTGTGAAATTTGGAGTCAGATTAATATAGCAGAGAACCAAACAATTTATTCTCAATCTAGTTACATAATATCCAGCTTTTAACCTCTGTTTATTTTTTAATGAGTATCTAATTCTGGAGGAGACAGGAAATACATCCATATGTTTTACTTCTTATGTAAATTTACTTCTTATGTAGAATTAGCTTAAAGATGGAGGGGAAAAAAAAAAAAAAGACAGCAAAATAAATCACCCCCAAAACACAGGATTGCAGACTCACCATTTTTTTTCCTGAGAAGATCACAAATTTTTTAAAGTTTCTTCATCTTCAGAATATCCAGATGAATGCATTGAAATATTTGGAGATTAGAACGTAAAAGATTATACAGGTGATGCAGTAATTCTTGCCAAAACCTGAAATAAAAATCATACCTTTGTATTCACATTTTAAGTATGAGGAAATTATTTTTCTCTCGTAATTGTGCTCTATATCAACAAATCATTTAAGATACATCAGCATTACATGAAATGACATAAACATAGCTGAAATGCAAATGTAAGTTATCAGTATGTTTTTGATTTTGCCAAGATCTAGCAGAACTTCAGTAGAAAAGGATTACTTCATTTCTCAAGTTGACCACAGTCAACAGTTAAGTACATTAGATGGGGTTTTTCCCCCCTTCTTGAACGTACAACATTCAAATGGAAGCTCTTCAGCTTAATTTCTTTCCTTACTAGGCATTTCAATGTACATGAGTTACTTGAATTCAGATGCTTGTCCAAAAACACGTCGCAAATATATTAATCCAGTAGGGTATGGAAAATGAATCTTGAACATAAATTATTATTGTCACTATACACCACATAGTTGAGATATTGACATGCATCTCAATCGTCTGTGCATAACCTGGCAGGAATACAAATTACAACATACCACAGTGTCTTTGGTATGCACTTTTGAAAGTTCAGCTGTGTTTCACACCTATTGTGTGAAACACGTCTAGAGGCACCAATGTATGTAGATGGAGAAGTTACCAAAAAATAGCTGAAGGTAAGTATGTGATGAGAGATAGTGTCTAAAAGCTCTCCAAAGACTGGTAAACTCTGGAGACTGACGTTCCAGCTGAACCTGTAAACATGGATAAAACACCATGCTGAATTTGTCCAAAGCCACTAGTATACACAAGCATCAAGAATGGGTCTTATCACTCATACCACATCCAAGAAGATGGTGGCCTCTGTGTTCAAACCAAGACATCAATGAAATACATACACAGTTAAGTCCCTTCCACAACTCCCTAGAAGATGCTGATATCACTGTGGCTCTCCATGTGGTTGGCCTTCGAGCTTTCCTCCATCCACATAACCATGACTCACTCCATACAAGTATGTTTATGAGTAAACTGTTTGGCGAAGTGAATGTAGAGTTATCTGTAATAAATAATAGAGGCTGGATTCTGTTAATCACTCCAACTTAATTAATGGGAAGTTCCCCCCAACTTGATACCCTGCTAAGGAAAAGGTAATTTATAATACTTAAACATTTTTTTCTACTTGGAATAAAACCTAAGGAGTGAACCACTCAGTGCAAGGTCTGCTACATGGTCACAGAGAAGACCCCTGTCATTAAGGTAGCTTCATTTCTTGAACATATCTATCCATTATCCTTTACTAGCAATAAACAACTTACAATTTCCTTTTAGTAAGATCTTTATGAGTTGTCAGCTAATGTTAAGTTTAAAAGTGCCATTACTTCTGTGTTTTGACAGTGCAAAGGATTCTGATTTGTGGGTTTTTTTTTCACTTTTTAAATCTTAACTGGAATCAGAAGACTGGATCATCAGTAGACATAATGCATTGTCATTAACTTCATGAGGCAATTTCTCTTGTACAATTTTTGATAGTGCAGGCATTCTAGCTTTTAGTGTAATTGAATTTGTTGATAAATCTGTCATGACATACTTTCTATATATGATCTTTCTAAAAAAAAAAAGATTTCTACAGAATAAGATTCAGTCCATGAATAGGATTAGAACAAGGCTTGTACATTGTTTAATCACATATTGAATTGGTTTCTAATAAGCAGTAGGAATGACTTAGATTGGCTCTCTGTACATTTACCACTTTCCTATTAACATTTGCAAAATAGGCTATGAGAAAAAACATATGTTGAAATAATACAATTTAGCAAATGTTTTTATTAAATATTACCAACTTTTTTTGTTAGTGAAAATAGAATATTTTCATTCAATCAATTAATCTAATGAAAGCACTATTGCCTGCAGTGTCTTTTGTATTAGAATTTCAGTTTCTGCACTTGTCCCTAAGGCCAAGAAAGAGCATGACTTTATGTTGCCGATGTGCTGTGTTTCATCAGGTTGTGTCTTAGTATATACATGTTATTTTAGACCTAAGCAGATGTGACAGAAGGTAACAGACTACATAGTGGTGCTGCAATGTCAGCCTGTACACCAGAAGGATTAGAAAATTCAGTGCTGTAAGCACGTTGACTGGAAAGCAAAAAACAAGCAGGGTAACATCTAATTTTCTGACAGGAAGTCAAATAATTGGAGCGTACTTGCTCCTCCATTGCAAAAAACACTGCTTCTACCCTGAGAATAATAACAGTTTGCCTTTCCTCTTGGTTTGGCAGCAAGTGATTATCACCTTCAACAGAACTGAAGCAGACAGTGAGCACACTGTATACACAGGGAAAAGGAAATAGTGACTATGCACTACGGGATTTAGCACATTTTACTACTGTATGCAGTTTTATGGATTTAAAAAGTGGGATCAATTTTCCCTTTCTGAATTCTGATTGTGATAATTTTTTATTTTTTATTTAATGAGAATGCTATTGGCTTCCTTTGCCATATTTCCTGATAATAAGACTGCCTTGGTTATTACAGTGCTACATTTCATATCTCTTTGACCACAATACAAGATGTTCCATTTACTTAAAGCTTTCTTGATGTTATCGGACTGAGAAAATTTACTTCAGTAGCCCTAAAAGCCGTTCCAGGAATAAGACTTGATCCTGGACTCAATTATCTGTCCACATTCCATCAAACATCTGTAAAGAGGTTAAATAAAATGTAAGGACACGCAGGCCTTAGATTAGTCAATAAATGTTATCTGGGAATTGACTTTTTTCTTTCCTTCAAATATAACAAAAATTAACGCCAGCAACTCTCTTGGCTGTATCGAAACTAGGCTCTCGCCTTCATGATTGCTAAACTGTTTTACAAACTCAATTATCAGTCATTTTAATTTCACCATATTTCACAAAAAATGCAGAGGAGGACTCACATCTCAGAAGGAGATGCAGTACTGGTGTGGTCATGCAGAACAGCATTGTCGTTAAAAGTTATTAAAGCCAGTCAGTGGGAGAAAGGAAATAAAATTAGGTCAACTTAATTCAAAGTTCTATTTTATTTTCATTGTCATCTGGCTTTAGTAATCATCAGCCTTATCCAACCATCATACTTAGATTGTCTTCTCACTTGATAATTACGTTTTCATAGTTTACCTTTGGAATTTTTTAACTAGCCACAGAATCACGGAATTGTAGGAATTGGAAGGCACCTTTAGAGATCATCTAGTCCACCCCCCCACCAAAGTCAACTCCACAGACTTCAAGCAGGCTTATTTCAATGAAATGCCTGTTTGACATTGAGTAATTTGGAGTAATACACAAGTTACCATATCTCCTTATGCTTCCAAATGAAGGATTAAACATCAAAATTATTATCAAAGATGAGACATCTACTTATGAATTTGGTGACTATGGCAACTTCAGTGTGCTGTGTTTATGGCAATTTCTAAGAAATTTTTAGAGTATTCTAAAAGTAAAATGGAAGATTATCTTTTGACAGTAGTAGCTCAGCTAGGTATGCCCATTTCAATCTCTAAATACACTAATGCATATGACAGCCCAAGAGGCAGGGAGAGAGAATGTGTCTGAGTAAGTGGAAGTACAGTGAATAACCTTAAGGATTAAAGTGCATCAGATCCTTACAGCAAGTGACACAGGCCTGCTGTCAGTCATGAGAGAAAATACCTCCATCCCTTTCATGAAGTAATACTCTCTATGAGGTTTCAAGGACAACAAGAAGATGTTTTACTGTTTCGTTTGGGTTTTTTTCCATCCAGTTTTTAATATACTGGAATGAAGAAAATCCAGGCTGCAGGGATTTCTGACCTACAAGCATTCTGCTATTGTTTTGGTTCATGATACACTCCAACGCTCCAGTTCCCATTTGGGTTATATATTAATGTTATATGGCAAAAAGGCATATGTTTGGCAAAAGACTTCACAAATTTGGCATAGCTTTAGGGGAAGATCGGAAGACCGGAAGATCTAAGCATTATGAACAAATTGTTAGCTAGTATAAGGAAAGGCAAAATGAGAAAAGAAATTAAAAGAGCAAAAAAGACTGGAATTATCCAACTTGATGTTTCCTGTCCAAGTAGAGGAATTTATGTAGTTATTTCTAAATATTACCAAGGAAACAACTAAATAATGATATTTTTTTCCTAGTAGAAGGAATTTTAGGCATGCTTTGCCCCATCGTTCCCAAACATGCAACCCTTTCTGGCCATAAAGAACAACACTGTGACTTATCTAGATGATCTCTAAAGGTCTCTTCCAACCCTACTATTCCATGATTCTATGATATGCTTTCCAGGCTGCTTCAAAAATGTGTGATTTTTAGTAATATTTAACTTCTGCCATACAAAAGTCTATTGTGACTTTGAGCCATGAAGCAAATCTGGGCTCCAATTTAAGTGCAGTATTACAATTGGAATAGATAACTTCTTTAAATTAGAAATCTCAGGAAATGTCTTTTATAATAACAATAAAAAATCATTTATGATCTTAACCTCTACATTGATGAAGAGCTTCTTCCAATCTACCTTCACCTCAGGTATTAAAAGGAATCACCAAAAACCAAAAGGAGTTTTTGAGAAGGTGCGCTGCCTCTCCCTTCCCCATGTATGCTAGCATCCACTAACTGTTTCTGAGGCAGAAACACAAAACATTTAGGAAAAAAATAATGTGTTTTTCCTCTTTCATTTTCGTTTTATATTTTTAATGTAGGAATTAAGGTTGTATTGCAAAAAGCAGAAACTTCATGGGGATGAATACCTAGTTTTTTCTCCCTAAATATAAGGCCCATGTGTCTTGGTTGCTTGTTCCAGCCCTTAAACCGTGGTAAACAGTTTGCCCAGGACAAAGTTATTAACTGACTCCATTTACTGTCTGAGTAGGCAACAGTCAGGTCTGGGTATGTGCAGCATTTTTCCAGGAATAACAATATCAAGTGCAGCATCTCTGCACTTAATGAAAAAATGCAAGAGCTTCAGCAAGTATGATAGGTAATAGTCCTAAAGAGATTGGTTTCCTTGTTCCTTGATTTCACTTAACAAAGTCAGAGAAACAGGAACAGGAACATTCCACCTAGCATTTATTTCTCTCATCTAAGTAATTCCTACTCCTCTGTTCCTAAAATGAGGAGATACCAAATGAAATAAGCTCTGGAAATTTATCGTCTAGTGCTTCATGCTTCTCCACATAATGTCACTCTACATCCATCCTTGTTTTTTCTGTTAGTTTAAAAAATGTCCATGACACCTTCAGCACACCAGGTAGCAGAAGTGTAATGAAAGGTTTCCTGAAATATTTCACCCACTTATTGTCTCCTCACACATGCAAACAGCCTTGTAGCCCAACTGGAGCTCATGTTGTTCCTTAAAGTTAATGAGTAGCCATTGGTATCTTAGTACTTTTATATATATACAAACACACACATATATGTATATTTAGCATTTCATATATAGGTATGTACATGTATATAATTTATGGAAATACTGGCATTCCTTTTAAAAAATATTAACACATTAAGTGCCTGAGTGTTTCTAGTTCCAGGAGCATTAGACTTAATTAGGTAGCAAAAATAGAAACTGAAATCTGCTTAATAGCTTCCAGAGCTATCTTAATTGTTTTATTAGTTGGAGCTTGAGCAAACAATTTTTTGACATCAGTTTAAGTGAATACTGAATAAGTTATTCAAAATAACTTTGGAATCAAATAATTAGACAAATAATACACTAAGTCAATAACGTATGATCATCAACAAATGACAAATCTATGAACAATGGAACCGTATCCTTCTTCAAGTTCTACTTATCTGCAAAGAGTTCCTGTGTATCCATCAGATTAATTGTTTATTCCAGTTATTACATTTGTTCAAATGTATGAGAAAGCAAACCATTGATTTAGTGCTGTCAAGGAGTACTTAGGGCAGCAGTTTAAACAAAGCATGACTGTCTCCATATATAATTTATGTTTATTATAAATGTAAAAGAGAAGGAAAATGCTGCAGTAGTCTGTAGGTTCAGCTATGCAAACTCCTGTTGTTTTCTGAATGTAATAAATACAACGTTTATCTCTAGAAATAATAAAACAGAAATTTCCTGCACTGAATAGGTAATTTCTAGAAGGAGAGACAGTATTATTAAAAACATTCTCCAAACACTGATTACTTCATTTTAAACTAAAGCCCATCATTTGGTATTTAAAAGCTGTCTGGATTTGCTGCTTTGTTCTTAATATGCTTGACACATATGCCTCACAAATCTTCAAATGGATCTAAAACGTGTCCTGGATTAGTTTTTGCTGATTTAAAGAGCGCACAATGGTGCAATCTTTCCCCACTCTCAGAACCCTGCTCTTCCCTTTACTGAGCTTGTTGTAATTCAAATAGCATTCAGATATAAAAAGGGCATTCAGATCCTGTCACTCTTACAGACTTGACTGCAAGGCTGAGTTATATTTTGGATTTAGGCTAGTAATATATCAGTGGTTATGTCAAGTCTTCTTTAGAATTTTGAACTTGTGGTTCACTCCATTTCATTAGTTGATGTTTTCTCCCATGTTATAGCAATGAACTCTCTCTGCTTCTGGGAGTCTGTAGTGCCTTCATCACAGCATAGTCCTCACTTCTTTCTTATTCTAATAAAAAGTAGAAAATCACTTGGGTTTTGTTCCTCAATTACATATTCATTGTGTAATTCTGACATAGGAGTAAAGTTATAGGTGCACATTTCTAATTAAAATACTGTTCCAATTGCTAACTTGAAATCAAAATCCTACCGTGCAGTGGTTTATTATGAAACGTATCTGAAGAAAGCAACAGAGAACAATGTGTAACCCTTTCTTTTCAGTGACTTCAGTAAAATAATAGTCCAAGCTACTCAGATATAGCATATCAGGATGAATCAGAGTGTGCAAAAGTCCCTTGAAGGCATAATAATGATAGTGCTTGTTAAGGTCACCATTTTCATTCCAAAGTACAGCAACAGCTACTTGAAAAATAGAATTACAATCCAGAAGAACTTGGCATTAGCACAGTATTGCGGCATATATGCAAATGTCATGTCATATATGTATAAAAAATCCAACTCTCAAAGTAAATAACTTCAATGGCCTGAAACACAGAAGCTCATTTAGACCATAGAGAACAATCAACCAGAAATCCCAAGTATTTTGCATAACAGAAGCAATCAATCATCATCCAACAACCGGTATAGAGAGGCTGTGTGATTGTTGAGTAACAGTTGCTGTGTTAATTCCTGTCTGGTTTTTTGCCTGAACGGTCTTCAAAAAATAATAAATCTGATCTTCAAATAAATAAGGTCTGAACTTCTCTTATACGTTATTATAATTCTTAGAAGATTAGGCTTGGTAAGACTCTTAGCATTTTAAATCTTAAAATACAGTCTTTAAATAAGCTTGTCTTTGCTGACCTGTCACCTTTAAGTTATTTGCAGAGAACTTTGATTAAGTAGAATTAACTGTCTTCTCCTTAAATGATTTTAAAAATGTAACTTTAAATAGGTCATTTAAAAAAAACCCCACACTTTCTGAGCTGCTTTCCTCAAGTCTCTTCCCTACGGATTGTCTTAATAGGTAAAGCACTGGCTGCATTTGCTAGGGGTTGTAGCTTTTACTGCCAACAAAGTCAGGGTGTTCAGTTAGATAGATTCCTACAGAGACCTCAGAGCTTTCATCTGGGACCTCTGTTTCTTGGAAATTATATTGTATTTTACACAGAAAGTATCTTCCTCACTCCCACTCCTACAATCAATGACAAATTTTGAGTTCTGCAGAGTGTACTCAAAACTCTCTGCAATCCGATTTAATCAACGACTGAGGTAGCCCTCCTCAGCTATGGATTGTGCTGAAAGATTTTACATTACTTTTAAGATTCTTACCTGCTGCTAAAACCTTGAAGTTTTGTCAAAAAACATCTGTGATTCTCTCTCTGAAAATAATTATTTTTCTGTATTAACAACCTGGACTTCCATTTTTGTTATTTTCACTTGTGGTTGGGTGAATAGCTAGGTGCAGTCTAATATTTATGGCAACAGTATTGGTCTAAAATGGTTTATGTTTCCAAAGCTCTTTGACCCACTGTGTGAACTTGAATAAGTCTGCATAACTGGCCTCATCAGCTGGTGAGGCACATTTTCAAATGCTGTTTTTCCAGCATGCTAGAAAAGCTTAGGAGCAGAGTACTGTCTTAATGTTCTCACATTCTCATTTTTGACAGAAGCATTCAAGAAATAATTTCTCACTATTTTGTTTTTTCCAAAATGCAGAGAAAGCCTGGGCTAAGGACTTCAGCTTGTATTATTTTTGTCAAGTCACTTTCAATAGTCAATCACCACTGACAGACTTCAGTCATTACTAAGGAGAGCAAATATTTATGGATGTTTTTAAAGTAACATCTAAAATCGAGCCCTGTGTCTGACAAACTAGTGACCTAGAATTGGAAGGATTTTTTGAGTGGTAACTCCCTTACTCCCAGGATCTCCTGAGAAGTATCTGCTAGCAAGGGAAGACCGAGTGGAGCACAATATCACTAGCAAATACATTTCTTTTACCTTTGGGATCTGCATATTCAGCTAAAATTTACCATTTCAGTTTACATGACTGACACACTACACTTCATTCTGCTAGGTAAGTAACCTACATCAAAAGCAAAGCAATTAGACCTATTTACTTGCCAATAAAAAACCCCTTCATTTTTATTTTCAGATGACCTTTTTGGTCTTGTTAATTCAAGAAGAGGATGTTACTGAGATTGTTTTAGGTAGAATGATTGCTTATACGTGACATTTAGGACAAGCTTAGAGGTGATATGCAGTAAGGAACCTTTTTCCAAGCAATGAGCTGTGTCTTACATTTTCTCCCTTGCTCCTTATCCTCAGTTGTTCCTAAAAACATCTCATACACAAGAACTTCTGTAGAGGATGCAGCAAATCTTCAGCCTGCAGGAAGTCTGAGTTGTTAAGAAGACTAGCATAGCACTAATAAAATCTAAACACTTATAGTCAAATCTTATTCCCAATACTGCTAAATAGGAACTCACAGTTTAACATAATAGGCAATTTAGCATATAAATGTGCCCCATAAAAACAGGATGTTGGCAGTGCAAAACTGTAAATGTTAACCTTTGGGCAAGCTGTTACAAATGTGCTACAGGCTCTTGCAATTTTAATGAACTTGTTTGCACATATGAGGTTTATTTCGTACTAAACACTAGGACAGACACACTCAATAAGAGGAACACTTTCAGAAATTCAGACCTGTAGAAGTTCATCATGAAAGTCTGGCCTAAAAAATTTATTAACTAGTTTGTTGGTTTTTTTTTTTTTCTGAATCATGTCATTCTAAGCTATGTCCTGCTCATATGTTATCAGAGGTTTGTACCAGCAGTCAAGAGCTATGGCCTTTATACCTCAGAAATGTGACTGAGAAACTATACATAACTCTCCTAGCAGTGTTAGAGAAGATAGGAAGTATTTTATACCTACAAAGGATTGTGGTCAAGACATAGACAAGCATGGATGTTAATGAATGTGATTTTTCTGAGTAGTTATTTAATTATTTTTTTGAGCTCCTGGAAAGACAGATGATATTGAAATGTGGGAAATCTATAGTGATTTCAAGTCTAAATCACAGCTAATAGTTATCTTATGAACTGGTAAGCTCCTGTGACCTTTCACTGAAAATCACTTGGGCTTGACGAATCACTGTCTAGACACCCTCAAAATCAGATAATCCCTAAGAACAACCAAATTAAGTTTCTCCATTTCAGGGAAGTGTTTGCAAAAACATAGGTTTTCAGGCAGCTTTGCTAGTCATGAGCACTATATTCACAATCCAGTCTTGTTAGTGAGTATATTTTCAGTCCAAGTCTCTCATGTTGTTTGACTTTGGTAGGCCACTTTGTTCCAGAGCAGAATTATTCACAGCTACTCTTTCAAGCTAAATGTGTGAAAGATGAATCATAGAAAAAGATTATATATCCCTCGTATCTGACTTCATAGGCAAATTTTCTTCACCTTACACCCTACAGCAAAATATCAAGTTTTCAGTTTGCATTCACAGTGTTTAACAACACGATGCCTACTGAAACATGCATATCTAAGAACCTTTTTACTTGTGTATACTTTCATGTAAAGAAAAGGAACTCAAAGAACTTTCTTTTTATTTGTCTATGAAGTACTTTTTCCTTGGCTAACAACTTTAACTGCCAAAAAGCATGGATCTAAGTTGTAAAGAAAATTCCTGTAGAGACAAAAAAGAACTTATCAGGTATCTCTCATCTCTCTAACTCATTTTATTCCTCATTATGAATATATGTATCTGTACACACATAGGTGACAAACTGGAGACTCATTGAGAAATCTTTCTAATATTAGAAACCAGTAGTTAAACTGTTAGAATTCCAGCACGTCTCATAATATAATTCTTGGTTTTCACTGTGGTTTCAATGACAGCCCACAAACAAGTTGAAGTGTATCACAAGTAATAAACATGAGTAAACTGAAACAGCAATTTCTTATTCCTTAATCTAGTTATAAAATAATCTGATGGCTTATTAGTTAGCTAAGGATTAACTTCATTGACTAGCTTTCCTGAAAACTAGATCAAACGGTTTCCATGGATCAGATTTAGCTAATTAGTATGCACAGACTGTATTGTTTTAGTAACAAAATATTTTTTCCCTTGGGTATAAGTACAGAGCAATCAAGAGATGAGTGCTCTTCATGTATCTATTCTAAAGGTAGCTTTTGTCTAACACATTCATGTAGCAATAATTTTGTGGTTTCGGCAGTAAAAGATTCACTCTGAGTTGTAAAGGCCTAAGAGATCTTAAGTACATGGTCAGAGTGTCACTTATAACTGCCTCATGGGTATCTCTCTGTCTTTGTGACTTGACTTACTGTCACATTCCCTAGTTGCACCTTGTCTCTTTCATCTGGAAAGTAGCAGTTACTTAAATTGTGGAAGTACCCTGTTATTTAAAAACAGTCTACTTATTTAAACTTAATATTTTGTATAAAATAAGATTGCAGAAGACACAATCTCTATATTCTTGTTCTAAGTTATCTGAAATAAATTTAATAATTAAAACCCAAAGCAAGTCTGAAAACTGAAAATCAGAAGTGTATTCATCTACAAAATAATCTTCATTCATTTAAAAATTATTTCATAGTAACATGAACAAACTGAATTAAGGAAATTAATTTTATTGTAATCTACCAGGTGTACAGAGCACTAAACACAAAGATGGAACATTTTAGGTTTGAATTTTAAGAACAGAATTTTACCTGCATGGTTGGGTTTTTTTGTTACTCTGTTATTCCAGCTAAGTATAGTTAAATAAGTTCCATCTTTAACTCATGGAATGTAGAAAACTTGTGAATATGTCATATATTGATGAACATGTAGGATAATGCAGAAATTACACTTCTTGCCATTTTGTAGCTATATTTATATAGCAGATGGAGATTCATTCTTTTGGTGTTGTTCTAGTAATGTAATGTGTTATGATATGAAGTTTTACCCTGAAATACAAAAGGAAAATCCCTGGGGTTGCATTCTCTTGTTCAGGTTGTTGCCTGTTACGATCCCTTGGGAAAAAATACTCAGTTGCACTGTGACTCCACTTACAGCAAAAGACAGAATCAGGACAGGAATGTATTTCTTGTTACTCCTATTAGTCTTCTGGAAAATATTCAGTCTCAATAGGACTTCAAGATAACACAGAGCATAGAGATCCTTGGATGAATGGCATAAGCAGCATAGCTTCTTTAAGCCTTATCGTCTCTGCCTTTCCTGAGTACGATTAGAATGTCAAATAAAACAAACACAAAAAAACCCAGAAATATTTTTCAAAACCACATTTTCTGTAAACATTGCAATAATAATGGTTTAGGAAACTCAGCACTTTCTTGCTGTATTGCATCTACAGTAATTGTACTACATTTGCCTAAAATGTCAGGAAATTGTGAACCTGAAATACAGCAGACTGTTTGGCTCATATTACCAGTAAGATTTTTTGTTTTCCCTATTTCTCCCTGTGTGCCAAAGTTTATTCATTTCTATGGCCCCCATCCTCTCTCATCTTTTGGATCCATGAAATTTCAATGTTAAGATTCACAGAGAGATTGAGGGTGATACTTGACTGACTTTGACTGATCTATCATTCAGATTTTAAAACTGATTAAATTTGGTTTATTCCCTGTAAAAAAAAAAATATCCAATTTTTTGGCTACCTTAGGAAAACAAATTTGGCAAAGACTTCAAAATTGACTAAAGCTGTCAACAGTGTAAGTTTTCCTCATTTACCTCAAACATCTCCATTCTGTGTCTCACCAAATGTAGTCATTTTTGTTTGCTATTAAAGCAGATTGTGTGTTTGTACACACAAACATAGCAAGATCAGATTATTCTTTTCTGTTAGAATAATACATCTCTTTGTTTCCAAACATGTTAATGGTAAAATTCTGACAGAAAATAAACTATCATCCAGTACACATATTTCAAACTGAAGTGGAGAAAAAAAAGGACATGCAATGGACTTTACTCTAAATGAAATTACCCATTAAACTTGCGATGCTACTTATAAGAGGCATCTTATGTAACATTCAGTGAATCAGTCACTTCCACTTCTGCATAAGATGTAGCTTCCACAGCATCCAGCACCTCACTTAAATCAGGATGCATCACCTTTCAAACCAGAAACATCACCTGATTGAGTTAGATACATTAAGAATTGAATCTAATACATGGTATATTAAATCACTTGATGAAATCAACTTGTGATTGTAGATTAATGCAATGACATCCTTGTCTGGACTGCCTGCATCTTTAAGGAAGCTCACTTGTGTGTAGTTTCCTTACTAGAGTTTTATAACGATGAATGTCTATGTCCTTCAATGAGACTGAAATAACACTGTGACTTTTTAGAGCCACACATGCACATTCACCCAGATGTGTTCAAAGCTATTTTACCACCAAATACACCACACTAACTTTTTTTCTAAGATAACTAGATTTTTTTCCTCCAAAGTGCTGATAATCTGTTGCCAAGCTTTCTATCTACTGTTTGGTATCATTCAATCAAGTATTTTCATTTTACTCATGCAAAAACCTCCATGAGATTGTGCTTATCAGAAAAAGGGTTTCTGAATGTGCTTACCTGCACTTTTATGGTCCTGTTTCAAGTCTAGTGTCTCTGTCTAGATATCCCAGAGTACTGATAAATAAAGCTAAGAGTTGTTCATTACAAACATTTGCTATCTTGAATGTGCTGCCATCTCATTACAATATGTTTCAACTTCTACATGATCAGGTCTCTTCTTTAGACTCTATTGTATGCATGTAAGGAACACTGATTTTTAAGCTGGTAGAAAGTAGAATGAAAGGACATAATTTCCAACACATTTGAATATTCTCCATTCATTATTTTCAACACCAAAACCTGGTGTCTCTGTAACAAAAATTTTAAATTTTCCGATTTTAGGACTCTCAGATGACAATGGTTATGGTTAAAGCCTAGAACTGAGATAAAAATTTATGATAGTCTGTGTCACCTGAGCTTCTGGGAACTGTCAGTCAACCAATGCATACAGACAGTGAAAAGTAGGGATTGCTTTTGCCTCAGACTCCCAAAGTATATTTGAAGGCACTACAGTATCATAAGGACTGTCTGAAATTTAGGATGGCAAGGCACAACATGTCTTTTTTTCTGCCCTAGTCTTTATAATGCCACTGTGTCATTTGTGACAGAAATGAACACAAGAAATTTAACCTTATAGCTCTATACAGCCTCAATGGAATATTCACAGGTAGATAATCAGTACATAGTCTGGACGCAACACTTAATTTTAGCTGTACTCTCAATGAGCTCTGTGAAGAATATATATATATACAAAATACATATATATATTATTATATATAACAAGTAATAAAATGATACTTAATTTCTGGAATTCCTTAAACAGATGAAGAATATATACAAAAAGAAAGTAAGGCACCCTGTGTGAACCTACAGGTGACAATGAATAGGCTCAACTGCATCGACTTCTTAATTTGCTAGGCTTGTACCTCTAGCTAGAACTTTCTCACCAGTTACAGATTTTCCCAGTATTATTTGCTTGGTTTGTATTGTTTTTTCTTCCAGGGGACTGAATTGATGAGTTTTTCTGATGAAACTACTCTCGTCTCTTTCTCAAAATAAGAATCTGATGTCAGAAACAATCTTAAAAAGGCATTGACTGACTGAAATTATTCCATATTACAGATTTCCAAGGAGAGTAATTCATGGCAAATACAATGTTTTTCCAATACTTCCTATAACCTATTTCTTCAAGATCCAAATAAATGCTGTCAGAACATCAAATAAACTTCTTCCAGAATGTGAGAAGTGCAATCTTTCCACATTATACTATCTCACTCTCTAAGGAGTGAGAAAGGATTTGCTTAAGTAAAGAAAGCACTCTGTTATATGACTTTCTCTTTTGTAGTCTTATATCTTATGTTTCAATGGGTAAACTTTGCAAGTCAGATTTATATTCAAGTCTAAAGTTATGTTTTGTTGCAGTAAAATCAAAGGAGGCAATGACAGATTGATCTATAGAAGAACAGGTGGGAACTGAACAGACCTTATCAATCTTTCTCTACCTGGTGGCACTCCTGTGCTTTTAATACAGAGAGAGAACTTCATCTGTGGCATTTCAAGTTAACCTTGATTAGAACCTACGATTTCTAAGCATCAGATGCAATTGTTTCTGAGTGAATAACTAGAACATTTTTTTAAATTCAGAGATTCTGGTAACAGTCCACTGTGTTCTCTGCCCAGCTGAGCAACATTTAATGTGGATACCCTTTCAAGACATGTCTCTCTTCCTATGTTTTACATCTGAGACAGTGGGATGAACTTCCTTTGTGAAAGAGGCACTTCTGGAACTAAACCTTCAGGCATCTGAGTCCAATACTTAAGGCATTTAATCAATTTTACAGTGCATGATAAAGAACTTCATCTTCCTGTAGAAGTGACTTTATTTCAGTTTAAGGCATAAAAATTAATTGAGCTAAATACAGGCTAGTTTAAGCATGTCATTGAAGTCTAATGACTGCAAAAGAAATGGGAGGATCCCATGTTTAAGCACCCACTACTCTGTGTATTTTCCATGAAATTGTTTTGTGTAAAACACAAGCTGTAGAGCAGATCACCATGCCTCTGTTGGCTGTTTTTAGCTGACCAAAAGACCTGAGTATAAAGCTAATCTGCAAATAGAGTCAGAAAAATACAGATTTGACATCACAAGTATGTCTTAAAGATTAGTCAACTGCCATTCATATTTCTAACTACATAAATTCAACTAATTTTGGAATATTACCAAGCAGTATCTTCAATACATCACTTATTTCCTTCTGATTAAAAGGATACTGTGTTTGTTATCTACTTTGACACTTGAAAAATGCAAGTGAAATTTTGAGGTCTTACACAAAACCGTACAGACATACATAAATGCAACATAATCATGACAGTTGATGAGCCTTCATCCAGAGAGTAAGTGAATCAAAGTGAAACACGTGCTACAGAGATGTGGTGGCTCCCCAGAAAACAGCACTACTTTGCTTTTTATACTAGACTTGCTCCTTGCTTATTCCTGCATGAAAATGCTCAGGAGCAGGACAGAAATGGAGACATATGTGAGCCACTGATGGTTGTTGTTGTTCAGATAGAGTTTTGAAAAATGCACCTAGTGGCAGTAATGCAGTAAAAGAATTTTAAAAGTTAATGCAATAAAAGTTAATTATCTTGGTTTGAGCATGTCTCTAATTATTGCATTTATATGATGAAAGTGATATAAGGCTCATTATCTTAAAGAAACTCCAAATTTTCTACTCACAGTTGCTAAAAGTGTTATATCAATATTGGCAACACCAAAATGAACATTTTATTCACTTCCTCATGGTTACAAGCCTTCAAGCTTAAAAGTTGTAACCTTTGTATTGTGACAGAAAAGAATACATATTTTGTAGTAGTATAGAATTGTCATTGCTAATAAGAAACCATAGGCTTTGTCTCAAATTTGCAAGGTGTCAGGACTGAACAGGTCAGACTCTACTCAAGTTTTACGTGAACTGCTCAGAGGCTTGCTTTTTCTTGATTTTGCTGGAATAGCAACTTTTCTAAAGTCTCAGTGCCTACGCCTGGTAATGGCAATGTTTATATGGTATAATCTTTCATCTAGATAATAGTAACAAGTAGCTTATTCATTGTGTACTATGAGGTATTTATGACAGCAGCATAGTGATTTTGTGTAGAGGAACACAGGCCTGGTAGGTTAGCCAAGGTAGTAGAGTTGGAATACAGGATGCTATCTAGAAATGTGTAGGCTTAAGATGACAATCTAGGGGCATTGATTGTCCCAGGACACTCTGTGGCATTGTTACGTGTAAGCTTTTAAGCATCCTTTTTCTGGTAGCTACACTCAGCCTTCAACTTTGCTTTAGGTGGCCTAATGTTGATGTCTTCAGTCTGATTAGAGACAATTGGAGGAATTGAATATGGCATTTCATCAGCATTCCAAGTATTTTGCCCTGAGGAGCATGATGCTGATCTTGACAGTCCCTTTTCCTTCTCTCCTTCCTTGTCTTTCTATTTTCTTGATGTATTTTTAAATTTTTAACATATTTTCAACTCTTGCTCATTTTTAATTGACCTGCAGCTGAAAATTACATCCAAACTTATTAAATATTTTGTGTCTAACATAAATATTTGTTCTCTTCTACTCTTGAAAAAAAGTCTGCCTTTCTCTATCCGACCGATTATACACGTGTTTCCTAACTGGAAAAAACAACTTGGGATTCTGAAACTAGCTAATTGGAGAAAGAGTGAGTTATCCTCAAACTATAAATAAAAAAAAAATCCAAACAGAAAAACCAAGCAGTTGAATCTAGACTTGTCCATACAAGTCTTTCAAAGCAAAAGACTGACTTTAATTAGACGAGAAACCAGATTATCTGTACTCAGATTCCATTGATGAAACTTCCATATGAGAGTGTTGGATTGTAGCAGTTGTACTCAATCAGTCAGCAGTAGAAAATCAGACTGAATATCTGACAAAACAATTATCTCTGTAGTTTGCATCAATATTGCAGTTAGTATGTCGCTTTCAATGGTTTATCTTTACAAGATAAGGGGTACACATTTGTTTTTCCAAACTACCATCACTCATGAATAGTCCTTCTCGTGGGACCTGAATTATGGCAAATATTATTCAAGTGAGTGTCATTTAGTTTATTTTGTCAAAAATATGGACACATTGTTATCTTCACTGACAGTTACATATTTTGACTTCTGAAGGAGACTGTAAAGCTAAATAAAACCATGTCTTTTTTAAAAAGACATGCCTTTTGTCTGTCTATTTTTCTCTTAGTATGATGAATTATTTTCTTTTAAAATTAATGTCACTAGATAAGTATTACACATATGTCACAGAAGTATCACAGAAAATGAAACAGGCTGCTGATCAAAAAAAAAAAAGAAAAAGGAAAACAGATGTGTGACTGTCAATCAATAAACTACACAAATTTAATGAAACTACTTACAGAGAAGAAATTTTTTTACCATAGTCTGAATTACACTTAAATTTTTACTCTTCTAGCAAACACACAATCTTATAACTTTGCTAGAACAGCAGCAGATAAAAGCATTAAGGCCATAAAAATTTAATTTAACGTTAGATAGTAGCCAGATATCCTCATGCTGTTATCAAAACCATTAACATGCTACATAAACAACAAAAATTCCTCATTTATTCTCCCTATATGTCAGCAGGATTAATGTCAAATACTCTCCAGCTTCTTGAATAAAAGGTTTCCTCTTTTTGATATGGCAAATGAAAAACAAATCTCAACTTGAACTTTTTCATGAGCTGATTATTTTTATATCATGATTTGTATTATTTTGACAGGATCAAGTTCTGGGTGGATGGAAAATAATAAGAGTCACCTATCCATGTTGTACAAAATGCTAATTCTCGATATTCTGCTCCATTTCTGTAAAATTCAGGTTTTCCTTGCTGTAGTTTGAGAGTTAAAATTTTCACATAATTCCATTAAAGTAAAACTAGGATATGTGTTTTCTTGACACTCTGGGATATTTTTCTGGTGCAGAAACCTGTGGAAATAACCACTCTTTTTATTGGCTATCAAGTACATGAATGTACATTATCTGTGTGGTATAGCATCTCTGTCTTGGAGAAGAACACAGTAGTTCTATTTGCTCTTTCTGTAGAAAGAGGTCCTCAGGTCCTCCCTCTCTGCTCTTCAGAAATGTGCAAAGGCACTCTTAATGAGGTTCTCTCTCTTCATTTGGGGATTTATTAAAGAGCATGGAGCCTCTGGATTTATTAAATTGTGCATGGAGCCTCTGATTTGGCAGAACTGTCTAGATCTAACAATGGCATAAACTAAAAATGAAATCTGGAAGAAACAAATTGTAATGTGAATTCAGATCGCTAGCCCAGGGTCAAAAAGATCAATTATCAGTGCATAAGAACTTCCCTTTGCCAGAACTATTTAGCACAGCTAGAAAAACAACAGAGAAAACCATCATCTATTAAACAAAAGACAAAATTCCTTGCTCTTCCAGCCTTTCAAACTCAAAAGAAAATTTTTATGCATAAAGAATACACATCTAGAGCAAAGGAAATCAATTATTTATGCAGAGGTTTTTTTTCAGATCATTTTGATATTCTTCAGAGATTGAACTAGAATGGGAAAGAGGGATAATTTTAAGGTAAGGAGGTCTCAAGGTTTCTCTGATAGGAATTCCTAACTATTATTTTTCTCTTGCAAGGAACACAATTCTGCTTTGAAATCAATTTCCCTTTAATGTCATCCTTCTTTTAAGGCAATTCTGAGAGTCACATTCTGCATATTCAGTAAGATGGGAAAAAAATATCTAACTATGAATTTACTAATGCTGAGATTAACACCTCTACAATTAATAAAAGCTTATCTACTATTGGCCAAGACAAGGTACAACTTTGAATTCAGGTAGTCTAGATAAAATCCCATGGTGCAAACATTGGCAATAATTATAGCAGTTAAAAGAGATGGAAGAAGACTGGAAGAGAACTGGAAGTGTCTTCCTAACTCAATAGCAAATTCCATCCTAACATTCTGAATTCCCAGTTGACACATGAGAGTTTGATGGCTAAATACAGCCATCATACAGCCCCAAAGCTGACTTTAATGTTAAGGAATCTAAAAAGTTATACCTAGTGAGTATTAAGTTACAGGCATAGATGCAACAGATGTAGTGTTCTGGACCTTCAGTAAAAAACTCAAAGACAAACCTTCCAGGGGAATTCCACAGAATATTTTACATGATCTGCCCTAATGCTTTGCTTAGGATTTCATCTGCCCAAAATCAATGCAGCTACATTAAGCCCAGACTGTCTGTGTAATCTTAGCTGGTTTTTAATCAGTCAACATCCTACGCTACAGACTGTGTACTGTATAGGCAACCCTGTGTGATTTTACGTTTGGACTCTATCCATTATGCTGTGAATTTGGATTGCAATGTCTCCCCAGAGCAGCAGTTTGTGCAGCCACCTGTGTTGTCTTTCCCAGCTCAGGAATAAAATTTGAACAAGCAGAGAACAAGAGAAAAATTGCAAAACCACCACCTTTTTACCACCTTCCTTCTGGATTTAAATTGATAATGGAATCAAATTACTGTCAAAAGTCTTGTTTTTCTTCTAATTGTTTTTCCTAATGTTACTTAGTGTTTCTGGAAATGCTAAACTTTTCCCAGAAATATATAGATTCTGTTTTTTTAAAACACTAATACCATAGTGGATGATTCTAACCCTTTCCTTTCCTTCTTCACATCTCTGAACAAGACTTTTTGCAGTAATTCTGGTGCTAGTTTGACCAAGTGTGAATGTTCATTTGAGAACTAAGTCTTTGTATCCTGAAGTTCTAGTTACATCTATTGTGGTTTATGCAGATTTAGAGATGTAGCAAAAATGATGTAGCACAGAAGGACTGTCAGGAACTGGACTTCAATGCCATCCATGTACCCTCTCCTATATGAAATTACTTGATTTATCAAACTAACTGAAATAGATGGTACTTTGAACAATGATCTACGTAAATTAGTAATCAAAATTACAATTAGAGATCAATTAGCTTTGCTAAATACAAGAGTCTCTATGACAACTAATTGGATTGTATATGTAATTTATTGGCTTGTAATTAGAATATATTGGTTTGTGCATAGTAAACTGTTTACGCTGTGTGTGCCGTCTGCTGTGATCAGTAATCATCACATTTAAAACAGATGAGATTATATATAGATCATGTTGATGTTTGTGTACATTATAATACATTGTAGTACTTTACATCCTCAAATATGTATATGAAGTTACAGAACTGTATTAAATAAATGTTCTTTTTATATCCTCCACCAACAGATCCTATATATTTCAAGAAATAGTCAAGCTATTAGAAATGTTTAGTTATGATTCTATTTATTTTATTCTCATAGTGTGTCCAAATGAAGGAACTGCTTCCCGCTAGCTGTTAATGAAGATTCCCATTAAACTGTATGAATGTAATATAAGCATATTTTGCCTTTGGCATGTATATTTACTCCTATTATTATCCAAAATATTATCCATGTTTGATAGTCACCTGAAAAAGCTGTAAGCAATTATTCAGTATGTAATACAGTGGAGAATCAAGGTTACATCCTTCAAAATAGATTTTCAGTTTTCTTTTGTCACAGTAAATAAAATCCATGAAATAGAGGCAGACATGTGTGAGACTGCAACAGGCCATTGCCCATGGAGGTCCAGCTACCCAAAGATCATACACACTGGGAAGGAAGGGAATGACATTGCAGTAAAAAGGTCAAAAGCTAGAAATCCAGCTTCACAGAAACACACACAAAGGAGCCTGTTATGGAAAAATTGAGCACTGCATGACATAACCTCCTTTAAACTACACTTAAATATGAACTAGCTTGAGAAATAAAATAGGTACATCACTTTGGATGCATATTTTATAGTGTCATACTTTTACCAAGATATAACAATGTAAACATGTTTATAATAAAACATAAGAAAAAACAAAACTGAGATGCTAAGTGTAAATTATATACTTTTTTTTTCTCTGTGTTTAGAGCCATCTACAGGTTCATGAATTTTGAAAAAAAAAAAAGACTTTTGATTTGCTCTCTTCTCTATATAGTGACATATGTGTGATTGAATTGAGTATTTCTGAAAAGCTAGATATTTATTTGACAAAAGTTATATGTGTCTCATTTCAATTAAGTACTGAGTGCCTTCAAGTTTTATGGGAAGCACTTGGTGCCCTGTTAAAATAAACCAAATTGATTTAGCCTATATATATGTACTGTAACAAGCTCTTAATGAGGAAGTGCCTGCTCATCAGCAGTGCTTGGGAATATCTGTTTTATAACTTTCCCTGGTCTTTATGGACTTTTCTGTTTCCTCTATGGTCTTTATTCCGATGATCTGCATGCTATTCAACACCAAAAACATGATAAACACTCCCATGTGTTCTTGGATGAGTAAACCTCTTCTCTTAGTTCCTTATCACCACAATTATCAGAAACATGTAAAATTTTCAGAAGTAATTCAGATCCTGACACTCAAAGAATGTCTTTCCCATAAAGCTAAGGTATAAACTAAATTCTACTCACTTATATGTATTTGGATGAAGCCTTTCTGAGTCAGATCCATTATATTTAATACCTTCTTAGTATGCCATGAAGTGATCAAGGAACGGATTTGAATTGTTTCCTAACAACTATTTCTATAGATTTTTCATTAATGTTAGATACAGTTTATATATTTCTGTATTTTGTTTCGAATCTATATAATAAATTAATTTAATCCATTTCATTTAGGTCATCAGCCTGAAAGTTTAAAATGTAATGTCTTTTTCCACAGTGCATGAACATACTTTAAAATATGTTTATGTACAGATTAGAGGTTAGCAATGCTGAAAAACATACGTATGTAACAGCCTAGATCTAGCAGAATAGTAGAAGGTCTTCATCTCACCTAAAATGCTTCAAAGAGTTTAGAAGAAGACTTCACAAATCATTCTCACAATAATTTTGTCTCATTTTTCACACAAGTTCTATTTAAATGAAATTATCTTCATGTTTACTGATGCAAAAATAAGGCAGACATTAACGTAAATCCCCTAGTTTCTCCCTGGCAGAGTAGAGGGGATATGACAAGTCTTCAAAGAACACTCTTTGTTTATGTACATCTGTTTGTAGAGAGAGTTGATGATTCCAGGTCAGTAGGAAGCATCTGGTTGGTACCACATGATACTTAGTATGCAACTAGGTAAATTGAGCTCAAATGCTTCAGCTGGAGCCATTCGTTGACAAATCTACTTGTGAAAATCAAGGGCAATGAGAGACAAACAGACGACGTCCTGCAGCAGTAGGTCAATCTCTAGGCTACAAACATAGCAGTTCTCAAGAAGATAGGAAAATGAAGCAGTGAAGTACATATTCTCCTAAGCAAGAACTTTAAGAGATATTGAAATTAAACATAAGAGATATGGAAGGGATCAGCCTGTTCATCCTGCTGACAATTCTGTAATGTTCCTGTGAGGATTAGCATATTGTTCAGCATGGTGTTAAATATTCTCTGCTAGGAGCTGGTTGGATTTTTTTTTTCTTTTTCCTTGAGAGACCATTTAAACTAGAATAGGTCTTAATATCAGGAAATAGTCTTGTCTAAAGCCTAAATATTCCTATTTCTTAATTCTACCCTATTATGTCTGCATAGACCATGTTACACACTGTTCTGTTAAATAATGTCTATCTTGTTTAACTCCTTCACATACTGAATACTGCTCTAGCATCTACCACAGATTGCCTAGCCAGAAATTATTTCTGTTAAGAGGTTTTTTTACACTTAACCTCTTGTTCCATGACTAAATTATTCTACTGCTGTTGCCACCTATTATCATCATATCAAATCTCATATATTCTAAATGAAATAGAATATCTGAAATTTATCATCTGAAAAGCAGCAGTGGGAGAAAAAATGTGAGTTATTTTATGTCAACTGTCATTTGCTTTAAAAGTTCTCATCAGTCTGCCACAATAAAGCATGACAAAAAAGACATAAGTTTCCCTGAAAACATCCCCAAAGGTTCAAACCTAAAGATTCCTACTGTGCCAAATATCAGGCAGTCTGCCAATAAGCTCAATTAGAATTTTTTATTAAATTAAGTAGCACACAATCAAAGTAAATGAATGAAAAAATGCACCCTCCATAAGAATAGTTTTCCTGTAGGTGTGACAAAACCTTTTCTTCACTGCTCAAAATAAGTCTCAAATTATAGTGATGTTATTTGACTTTAGGAAGGCACAGATGTGTTAAGTATTTCATTGGGAGTACAGTGTGGTTAGTTGGACAAGCATAAAGCATACATAATTAATTTCACTCTTGCAGTGCCTCTGCTCTTTAACATGATATTTGTTACTGTAGCAAAAGCAGCTTACTAGGCACCATGTTTAGCTGACAACATTGAAGGGAATTGTTAAAAAAAGAAAAATCTGGTTTCATTCCACTCTGAAATTTGCACCTAGTTTCAGACCATATGTCTGCATTTAGTGTTCTAAAGCAGGCACAAGAAGAATGGCAGGTTCCTGCAGAGAAATATGTCACTGGTGATAAACAGCCCCAAAGTCAGTAGAGCAGATAATACATTGCAGGTCAGAAACTACACCCCTGACAATACTGCACATGCAGGTAATACACGAAATGTCACATCTAAAGAGGGTAATGCTTTTTCTACTGCTACATCCTCAATAAATTGTAGTACATAGCTGAGTTACTTGCTGACACGGAAGCATGAAGGAGTTTTAGTAGGCAGAAAATAGAATGAGAAACTGAACAAGATAGACCACCAGAACAAAAAAAAAAATCCAGAAAAATTAACAGCCCAACTATCATCAGCAACAAAAGCCAAATAGTAAAATATCTTAGATTGTAATCATAAGCTATAAGAAAGGTAATTATTTTTTATAGCTCTGAATAAAAAAATTAAACACTCTGGACAGAGCATCAGATCTTAAAAAGGTTAAAAATTGTTTGGTTTTAGTTTTGACTCATTTTATCCTTTATGTGTAGAATTTTTAGCAACACATTTCCCTTTAACAGGTGCAGTTGAATTCATCTATGTTGTTTATAATTCTTAGTTACATACATCTTGACTTATATTTTTACAGTATTGACATTAACTAATTCATTCTTACCATACATAGATGAACTAGAAACATGAGAAAGGTATAGTACTGGAAAATCTGACTAAAATCATACTAGCTCTGCTACCAGCATGTAGTGTTCTGCATTTCATTCACATACTCATTCTCCCAGCTCATGCTTCCTCTTCCTCATCATCCTCCTGAGTATTGAGGAAGGCACAGGCAGTAGTACTAATTTACAGTCTTTGCTACAAACACACTGATAGGCAGCAGAAGCACTTAATTTTCTCATCTGGATCAAGCTTTCTCATATCTTGAACATATCAGAGGTTAACACCTCAATGCACAAGCATACACACATACATGAAGCTAATGCAGCAGTCTGTAACCTAGAATAGGCTGGAGTGGGACGAAGGACTTCCAATTAAATAGACCCCCTAAAGTCCCAGGGCAGCCTAAGGAATGAATTTTAAAGGGTTTTCTTTTGTTGTGCACACTATGCAGCTTCCACATCAGTTTTACATAAAACTGCTAAATTCAGCCAACCGTTTTCAAGCAGGCGTATGTTAAAATGTAGAAATATTTTCAGTAGCAGAGGATGGCAGATCTATTTTCTATAATGAGTCACTTCTTGACAATCTAAGAGTTTTTCCTTTCAGATCTGGAGCCAAGGAAAAAAAATGGAATATTTTTTAGTCATCACTTGTTTTAACCAGCAGGTAATTCTACTAGTGGCTTACTGACTGTCATGGTTTAAGTTCCCTCAATAACAAAACACCACAGAGCCACTCACCCACCCTGCACACACACTCCCATCCCCCCTGGTGGGATGGTGGAAACCCCAGTTTGATGGGAGGAGAAAAGATAACCAAGGGCCTTGTGAATCAAGACAAGGGCAGAGAGGTCTCACTTTCTGATTACGGTTCTGAGCCAAATAGACTCAACTACTTGACTTAGGGAAGAAAATAAGATGAGTTTAATCCACTACCAACTAGAAACAGAACAGAGAGCAAAAATAGAGCAGGACGAAGAAAATACAACTGGCCCTTTAAGATCTCCTTCCTCCACCTTCTTCCTGGGCTCAACTCACTGCTCCCAGTATCTCTCCCTCCTCCCTATCAGTGGTGTAGGGGTGCAGAGAATGTGGTTAGTCCATCAGAAATAGTCTCTGTCACTTCTTCCTCCTCTTCAGAGGAGGGCTCCTCACATTCTTCCCCAGCATCAACACAGAGTCCCTTGCGCAGGATACAGTCCTTAAATCTCTCCAGTGCGAGTCCTTCTCAAGGGCTGCGGCTCCTCAGAAACTCACTCCAACTCACATTCTGCTCCAGGGCTGCCTCTCCACAGAGTTATAACCCCTCTGGGAAGCCATTCCCTCTGCATGGTTCACACAGGGACAGCCCCCATATCACCACAGGATGCACGGTGGTCTCTGCTCTGGCACACTTCTTCCTCTCTTTCCTCATTGACCTTGAGATCTGCACGGTTACATCTCTGCCATCCCATTGCACCACCAACCGCTTCTCTTCTAGCTTCTCCTCCTTAAAAAAGGATGGCAGAGGTGCCTAATAGGCTCAGCCCCAGGAATGAGTCTGACTTCAAGCTGGGGAAATTTTTCAGCAACTTCTTACATGAGCTACCACCGCAGCCCCTCTCCATTACTATAAGTGGCTCAACACAAACCCAATACACTGGCCCATTCTTATGTTCAGAGTTCTGAAGAGCTAAAAATTTGTCTAACAGAGCAACATGGCAAATGGAATGGTCTGCTGTAGTACAACAGAACATAGCATTTCTCTTTCCTATCCCATAATCAGCAAGCATGATCTCTTGATTTCTCAGCTAATAAGGGTAGCAATTTAAGTATATTTTGTTAAAAAGTTATGCTGTCTTCCATGGACAGATTGAGTCAGTGATAAGGCAGATGATATGAGGATCCACACAGCAATCCACTATTTTGGGGTTTTTTTTCCATCTTTCAAAGTGGGCAATAACACTTTCTGCCTGTCAAATCATCAGAATGATGAATATATACTGTCATTAAACAACAATATGTTGATTTGATAGAAAGTAACTTACAGGAGCCCAACTCCATAATAAACTTGTTCTCCCTTTGTACTTAGGTATCTGCTACTTCCTACTACCTGCTATTCTCTAAGTATCTCACAGACTCTAAAGGATCCCATTAGGACACTAAGAATTGCAAACCAGATGACAAAACTAAACCCATGTCATCTTAAAGGAAGATTTGTGTCCCTTTCAAAGGAAAATTGATTCTCTTAGTTTAACACCACTGCAGTTCACAAGCCTGGAAGCTCAAAACCACTTGGCACTCTGACAAAGCTGTCTTACATTGTAATATGATGCTACTAAAAAAACTGATTTTTTTCCATTAAAATTATTGATTTACTGAAAAAAGGCAAACATACCAGTAATCACTGCCCTGACTAATCCCTTGTACCTCAGTTTCAGGTGAACTGAGATGATGTTGTCTCCTACGCAGCTTTCAAAATGACCTCCTGTCCTACAGTTCCTTTCTAGGTATCAGGAAATTAGACAGAGGAAGTATCCAGCCGTCTGGATTGTTTGCAACATGACGTGAAACTTGTGAAATGCCTTTCTTTGTTCACATACAGACTAGGTGATTGCTTTGATATCAATAGTTCATACTGCTACAAAGAAAAACTTAAGAGAATGAGAAAGATTTGAAACATTTCTGAGTGAAATCTGAAGGGTTTTAGCAGGATAACAGCTTATTTTTCTCACTGAGGGGAGCCTGGTAAAAGAAACCTTGCAGGAAGAGATTTGTCACGTATCAGCAAAGTGAATGAAATAGACAGCTATTTTCTCAAAAAAAAAAAAAAAACCACACCAAAAAAACCCCATTTTCTATCCATAACCCCTGTTGATATTCCCATGAATACATTGACTTGTATTCTTTTTTCTGCATAGCTCAAGATGCACAATCCCTTCCCTGAAACAGCCCACAACACTATATTTGGACCTTAAATGCTGAAACTGTGTCCATTCAGGTTTCCCTTGTGCTGACCAGCACTGTCATTTGTAACTTTTTGACACACTTCTAGAGCATACCCTGTGTTTCTCCATCTCAGAAATGGCATCTAACCATGGCATCACTCTGAGCTGGGTGAATGCAGCTGACCTTTCCCAGGCTCCTTTCTGTCATTAGTACACAATTTCGCAGAGTTCTAGATTTTGGGACAATCCTATTTCTAGTCTGTCTCTGAACAGACTAGACTTGAACTTGCTTTACAAAAGCTATGAGAGTCTGATCATCAAGTGTCCCAAAACAGATGTCCAGAGAGCATGTAGTTTTGCATGGTTATTAGCCTATTACATGCTACTTCTAAAAGGGCAGTAGTATGCTAAATGCAAAATAGTTTCCTAAAATTTCTTAAGCATTTTGACCTAGTACAAAGGTGTGCCTAAGAAACTACAGAATTATTTTACACTAAGATCTCAAAATAGTTTTAGTTTCTTTTTTCTTTTCCAGATTTGTAAGTGGAGAATTAACAAAAAGCCATGACCTAACAATTCTTAATTTATGATTCCTGATACAGTTTAATCCATTATTATAAACATTAAGAATAATATGTGGCTGCATATTGGTCATACAAGTAATTAATATGATTCTATTTGCCAGCAGACTAAATTTCATCTGAATTTGTCTTCCTCTTGAATCTGCAGCATGGTTTTACTTTCACTATATTACACTTGCCACATAGACTAAAATGAGTAACAGACTGCAGTCAGGAGAGACACTACTAACAAGATTGTATAAGGATTTTTAAATATGTTTGCAAAATATAAGACAGTAACATGAAACCAATTTTGTCAGTTTGGTAAAGAGCACAACTTTCATGCCTATTATCTTGCACAGGCATACTTGTACTCTTTCTTGTTTCCAGGTTACATGTAGTTTAGCTGCAAGTAAACTGCTCTATAAAAGCAAATAAAGTTGGATTTGAAGAGAACATTGCCACTGTCTAGGTTATTTACTTATTGAACTGTCCTGCTGACGATAAAGCTGTGTCAGGGCACTGTTAACATTAGTACACCTTCTAAGTTACAGAGTAAACAAGTAATTTAAAAGTTAGGAAAGCAGAATAGGAATGAAACAGGCAACTCTAGTTAGGTAGTAAGTCTCAGATAAAGACTTTCACCTGCTTGTACAAAACTTTTTCTGCTAGCCTTCCTTTTCTCAGGAGTAGCATTTATGAGAGAGGATGTATTTGTATGGGTCACTGCTCAGCATGCAGTCTGGCAGACTCTTTATTTGTTCCGCTTGGCCTTGCAGCACCATCAAGTGGTTACTGTTGAGGAAATAAGATAGCCTATCACCAAACACCACCTGTCTGCTGTACCAACAGATGGAATTTGTAAGCAGTCTGGTATTAGATGGAGTAAAGACTATGTAGAAGAGAGAAAGGAATAACAAGCACTCAGACTAAGAAATACCTTGTGCTTTCTTGTAGTAATTTGGTTTCCTCTTCAATTTTTCACCAGTTCAATATTTACATGACATCCTATGTACAGTTGCCTTATATGGGAGGTGGTGAGGGGAACGCAACCTAGTCTTACGCATTACACATTACTTCCCTAGAAGTAGCAATGAGAAAAAGACAGTGTCAGAATCTGCACCTAAAGCCCTGAAGTGTGGAATCTGTTGAACTCTCCAAGAGATGCCTAGAAGTACAAATCTCAGCAATCCAGCCTATTTTATTACATGTGCAGATACAATAAAATTATGTTCTTGTCAGCATAGTTATAATAGAAATTCTGTGGTTAACTGCTGTATATAATAGTAACATACATTCTTTAGGTCACAAATGTCAGTGTGGAATTTTACAGCATATTATCCAAAGTGGCTGTGGCCTATTTTAACTAATAAGCAAGCCTTTTCTTCCTCCCAAGTCAAGAAATTTGCTGAAGACTTGGTCCAGAATGTATTTCCTGCCTGATTTCTTTTCGGCTTCTATGTGCTAAATGGGCTTTCTATTTATCTTCTGAAGCTACTATAAAAGCCCCTATGTGTAGGCTAACAGTTAAATCAAAATTAGGGGACTGGCAGAGCCCGGTGAAAGACATTCATTCACCATATTATTATACTTTCTCACTACTCATCATGTCTTTCTCTTCTTTTCTTGCACAAAATAAAACTGAATATCCACTTTCCTGCAGAAATAAAATTCTATTTGCAGCAGAGTACGTTTGTCACCATCTGAAAGATTCATAGGCTAACATTTGTTAATGGTTGATAATACAGTAAAATAAAGGAACAGGAAAATACATTGCTATAGCAGGGTGGTCAACAAATCCTTTGAGAGGAAGGTAATGCAATATTATTGTTTTGTGCTTCTCAAAGCCTGGCTATGTTACTTTTGGTATTTCTGGAATAAATCTTCTATAGGCATACAGCTTGTCATATCACACAGACTCTGAAGCCGTCTCCTAAATTTGTTTTGGTGTTTTAAAGATCTTAGGGTTCAGTGAAGCTCAAACTAGATTGGGTTTATTTGCACTGTCATTGTGCTACAAAAGAATTTTTTTTTTTTCTGTAGTGTTTAAATGCTTGTCCATTTTCATACTGTTTACCCAACTACTATTCAAGAATAATAATTTAAATGTCTTAACCAGGTCTTCATTGATATCTGCTATGTAGCTAATTGGTTACAAAGAGCATCCCTACACGATCATTTTCCACCAGTCTTTTTTTTTCTGTTTCCCAATAAATGTTTTATGCAGAATGCTATAACACTGAACATTGAGGATCTACTGCAGCTTTGGGATATATTCAAAATATTACACCACCTATATTTTCTATTAAGACATTATAATATGCCTGGATTACCCACAGTGTGATTTGGGAATAGATTATTCTATAAAAAATTCACAGGATGAGTCAGTGTTCAGCAATACTCCATGAGGAAAACTCAACAAGTTTTCACATAGAATGAAGCATTTTATTTGATTGGAGAACCTTAACATTCTCAGCTTGTCAAGAATTCTTTTCTAACAGCTAGTCTGTGGGAGCCTGTATAGTTCAGCTTGACATGCCTTAAGTGTTAAGGATATGAATATTACTTCATACGAAGGAGACAGAAGGTTTCTACCCCTGGGAGTCTGAGTACATGTTCCTTATCTAAGAAGATAGACTGAAAGATTGAGTTGAGTAAAAGTCAGAGCAGTGCAGGTGATATGACTGTTGCAAAAAGGAAGGTCATGCTTTCCACATCACAAGAGCACAATAAACAACACTGGATCATTTAGTATTGCAGCAAGACAGACTCAAGCCCAACATTACAAAAAGCTTTGAAACAATTAAGGCAGGTAAATTTTGAAACACACTGTCCAGATAGACAGTTGATACCAGCTTACAGGAAAGGGATGATCCTAGTGACTTCAAACTCTTTCCAAGTTCTCCATCACATCACTTCCTTTTTCCTATATTTTGGCATTTAGTGCTAAAAGAGTCCAGTATCAAGAAATAAATGTAATTTCTTTCCCATCTTCAGATATCCTTTTCTTTTTGACTTCTCACAAGTCTCCAGACAATTAATTCAACCATTTTAGATAATCAAGGGACTTAACTTCAGTTGGTTTACGGCTTTGAATTCCATAGATATTCTGCAGCATAGTCACTGGAGTAACATTGTTAAACACTTCAGTGATTTTGACAGCTTCCTAGCTATCACTTGCTCTTTCTTTCACAACTGAAAAATCAAGGTTTTTATCCCTAAAATATGAATGATAAACACAAATTGTAGCCTTCTACAAGTTCTCAGGCTTTCATGATTTCCATAGACAATGACAGGGCACAGTGTACCAATGAGGCGATCAAATTGGTACTTGTCTTTATCACTGCTTTACCATTTATCCTTGGACTGCAGAAACTAGTCAGTGATGAACACTACAGAGCTGATGATGCAAGATGAAGATGCAAGAAGCAGACTGAGAAATCTTTAAGATGAAATAGGCAAACTCTTCTCTTCAGTTGATCTCATTCTCCTTTTGCAAAGTGGGAGTTGGTCACACTACTGGCAGAATTTACCTGATATCTGAGCAGAACTCAGAATACACAGCAGAACTAATGCTGAGGATTAGCGTAATATTTCATGACATTCAAGTGAAAATTAACCTCACAGGAATGTTGTCACATCTAGCTATACTTCATTTAAAGATAAACTTGAAATATTGATTTCCAAATTTTAAACTGAAGACAAATAGCTACATTTACTTTTATAGGCACCACACATAATGGATTATGAAACAATCTCTGACTTATTACAAGACCTTTAAAAGGTAGAAAATTGGAATATGGGTCACTTCTAAGACCTTTCCTAAAATTTCTAACTTATTGGCATTTAATAGTCTTAAATTCAGACCACCTCTTCTTTTACTTCTGGTAATACACAGACTATTTCCCTTTCTTAATTATGTCAATGATACATTAGTCCTGTAGGGTTTAAAGACCTTGGTAGCTTTCTTGAGTAAAAGAATTGTGAGGGGGAGAACTTAAGGGTTTTTTTGTAAGAAAAAAGAAGAAAAAACAACATTTATTCTAAATAAAATGCTACAACCCCAAGTAATCTTTATATCTATTTTAAAATATATATATATGAATATTATATATATATATAAATCTTGTAGATGGATTTTGTACCTATTAAGACTTCTGCAAGTATTTACATGGATTTATGTGTATATATTTAACTACAGATCTGTAGTTACATAGGTTTATGTTAAAAAAATATTGCAGATGCCATTACTTCTGGTAGGAGAAAGCATTTTAAATTCATATGTACCACTAAACCAGTGCAAGATATTCCTGTGAAGGAAAGATGTAACATGAGGCAGTATTCTAAAGTATGGTGAGAGTAGTTGCCTGACTGATGATCTTCTGTTAACTTCATGATAGGGGAAAGATTTATAAGTTATTTTGATGTTGCTGGAAATCTGTATTCAGATTTTGAGAGTCATTGTTGTCATCTGAGCTGTTATGTCTAAGTGCTATTCCAGGGCACCATTGCCTGAGCTAGATGTTACACTCAATCACGTTTTGGCCACTGCTAACAAGAAAAATCAATAGAAATTCCAAAATATGATTAAAGAATGTCTGTCCAGCAAAATGCATTGGTATACTCAAACCAATATAATTATACCCCTCTGTATGTTACTACAGGTCTATATCTTTGCATTTTGGTGGTTCTTGTTCTTTTTCCCTTTTTAATATTGGTGGTGGTTTTGCTAAAATTGAACCACTTCCAAGGAGACACAAATAATACTCTAAACAATGTTATAAACACTGAAATACTGTGTTTATATTGATAGTTATCTCACTAGTATTTTGTCACCAAATTTCCCCATTTTAACATTCTTGTAGCCTCTTGTTGTGTTCATAAGGAAGTGTTATACAGACTAGCAGAGCTGCAGAATCACGTCAGGGAAAATAACTGAAATTGCTGTCATGGTGATATACTAGACTTGAGCTAGTAATGACTGTAATGTAATTCACCAAAATGCATGATTTGTGCAGCCCAATGCTCAAGTATTTCAAAGCATATTTGTAGAATTCTACTCCAAATCTTATAGTAATCAATAAAAATTCACTGAACTATTCAGTAATGCTGGATTTAATAGGACGATAGACTATGTTTAAGAAACCACCTTTAAACACATTATCAAACACATTTTAAAAAGCAAATTGTTTAATCTTCCAAGGACTCCAGATGGCACCATCATTTTTTTTTTTAAAAAAAAAAAGACTGCAGGAAAGTTACTATACACGTCTGCTAGTTTACTGTAGCTCTTAACAACTTCTATAAAATTATTGGAAGAGTAAAGTCTTTCCTGACAGGAATAAAATACATATGAAGAAAGAGCAGAAATGAAAGTGAAGAGTTCAGGAAGTTCAGATTAATTCACTAGTTGAGGCTTTCACAGATGGGTCTTAGTACCAGTCACATTTATATGAATTTCATTCAGCTATCATTGACTTATCATTGATTATTTACCAATTTTTTCCTCTCATTAATTCGATTGTCTTAAGTTTTCTTACTCATTATATAGAGAATATACAAATGAGAGTTACTAACTTCTTATTAGGACTATTACAGCTTGGAGATATCAAGCAATACCTTCTATTTGATGGAAAACACTTAATGAAACTTCAACACTGGTGGGTGCAAACAGAAACTCAATATTACTAATCTGGTTTATTTTTTTCTTTAAAAGGCAAATGTAGGTTTTTTTTTCTTTTTTAATCTTTGCTTCCATCTCAAATAGCCCTGACTCTGGAATGAGAAAGTAATACAAAAATAATCAGGTAGAGCTGATGACTAGCCTGAATTTAAGAAATTAAACATATTAATGAAATGCTTTTAAAGCAAAGTACTCTTTTTAAACTGACCACAGTTCAGACAACAGGTTAGCAACTTATGGTGTGCAAGACAGTCTGTTCATCTCTGTTGGGCAGTTCACAGTAAGACTGCTGCAGAAGAAGGATCCAAGAGCTGTGGCACACTGAGCAAATTTCAGAGGCATCTCCTCCTAGTTTTCGGCTTCCACCCTACTCCAAACTGTTTGGAAGGTGTTATTAGCACTACCTCTTCATTAAAGAAGACAACAGTGTCATCTTGCTTCTTGATAAGGAAACCTAGCAGGAGTCAGGAGATGATGAGAACACATAACCTCTAATTTGGAAACAAAAATTCAAATTTAGCACTTAAATAAGGTTGCCAAAGCCTAGTCTGCAGGCCAAACTTTCCAACTGTTTTGATCAGTGTTGTATGGAAAGTGAATACATAGTCTGGGATGGGAGAAATGAACTGGCAATGGGAAGATGCTGAAAATTGACAGACTCAAGTATATTCTATTTGATAAGTGTTTGAATTTATTTATCTGAAAGAAAGAGTGGTGCATATATGTTTCTACACACACAAAGTACAAAGATAAAGAGACATTTAGAGAAGTATTGAGATCAATCATAGAATCACAGAATGGTAGGGGTCGGAAGGGACCTCTAGAGATCATGCAGTCCAACCCCCTGATAAAACAGGTTAATCTACATCAGATTACATAGTAACACATCCAGACAGGTTTTGAAAACCTCCAGAGAAGGAGACTCCACAACTCCAGATCAAGAACTGATCTTACTAATAAATAAGATTTCTCAGTAATTAATCATGACCTACCCTGACCTAGATTTGGTAAACTAAACTAAAATTAAACCCAGCCATCTAAACTAACCCAGCCTTTAGATCACCTTAGTAACAAAAAAAGCTGCAACACAAACATTGATCAACTTCTGCAGTGACACAAAGTCATATCATGTATATTCCATCAATATACCTCACTCATCAGTTCTCTTTTTCAGACATGCTACCAAATTCTTCAACTGGTTGTATAAACTGCACATCCATCAAGCAAGATTCTGCCATTGAAAGCACTCTAAACATTAGGACCTCTCCTCCTAAACGCTGTTCCTTCCTTAATCCTTGGTCCGAAGACTTAATTATTCTCATTTTTAATGCACGTGTTGAAACCAAACGTGTCACTAACACTTCCTTTACTTGATCTAGAAAATTCAGTAACACGATTACTATAATCTTCTTGACTTCATAATAATCACATAGCCATCTCCAGCATCAAAAAGCATTGGCCATCGTGGTATTCATGTTTTCTATCAGCTACTGGTGGTGACAACAGTAGGCTTCTCTCTAGTCTCTCCAAGCTACCATAGCCATCTTTCTTTTATTATAGAAGTAACCCAAACCACAGTGCCAGCTTCGACTGCAAATATGAGATAAGGCCTGTCTCTTTTTAAATCTATTGTCTGTAAGAGGAATAAGAAGGTAACAATATAAAAAATTCCTACAGAGCAAAACAGAAGAGGAACTCTCCAAAGTGATGTTAGATTCCCCTTTTTTTGTATGCCTATACCACCATATTCAATTGCTTTTACCTCAATGCCGTCGAATCAAAAGTCAAACATATGTCTTCATCTTTCATTCCTTTGGAATATCTCCTGTTATCAAGAAGACATCTCTAACTACATTTTCCCAAGCTTGTGGTCTAACTAGCATGTCTCATGTCAAAGCTGTAAACATTAAAGTATTACTTGTGCCTAGGTAGGAAGGTTTGAGATGCAGAGCTTACTATTAATCAAAATAACATAATGCTGTATGCCAGAAAGGCTATTTTGGAAATAGTCTGACTGAAGATGTGGACTACAGGTTAGAAAGACTTGGTAAATTGTAGTAAGTAGAAAAAACAAGTAAACAACTGTAAAGTAAGCAGTTTATATCCCAAGTTAATTTAATCTTTAAAGAGAGTGAGATGATTAATTTATATTTCTTTATAGAAAGAAAAATTTCTTTCTTTTTCTAAGTCCTGAATTGGCATTTTTTCTTCCATTGAAACTTTTAATAGGAAAGCAAATATTTTGTGGCTTTAATCAGAAACATTAGGGCTTGAAGTCTGAACAACTGTTTACTATTCCACTATCTGATAAAACTTAAGAATCCATGGGAAACTAATTGAAAAGAAAGATCTGAGATGCAGACAAGCTACTGCAAATCTAAAACTAGTCATTCAAAATGAAAATCAGACAGAATCTCAGTTTACCTGATAAATCTCTACCTGATCAGTGGTGTTATAATTAATGAATAACAAATAGAAGAATATAACCATTTTAAATCCCTCAATTCATAACTCATTGGAAATGAAAGGTAAACAGGTTTCAGGGTAATTTTCATGTGGCAATGTATGCTACATTTTAATGAAAAAACAAGTATGCCTAACTACTTAAACAGTAGGAAAAACAAACAAAAGCAATGAAAGTTGCTAAATTGTGCTTTGATCTCTTTGATTAGCTTTAACTAGAATTTTTAAGATGTTCAGGGGTGAAATTTGTTCTTCATAGTTGATAACTTAAATATCACTTTGGTAAGAAGTGAGTTAGTTATCAAGCCCCGATTCAGTAGAATGTTTAAGCCTACAGTAAAATATTTCCCTATTCAAAAAAAATATACACATTTATGTGCCTGACATTATACAGACTATTGAGAAAAAAAAAAAAAAGAATTGTTAAGAAGCACCTTTTAAGATAATAAAATTAAAGGAAATAAACGTATTTTACTATTTTCAAACACTTCTCAATTGTCTTAAAGATTTTTAAAATATTTTAGCATTCCCTTCAGCTTAAAGAACAGAATAAAACATCCTCTAAAATATCCCATTAAAAAGTGAAATGATGGTAAAACTCTGGTAGATTAAACACATACAGCAAGTCAAGTAAAGAACTCAAGAAACAACAGGCAAAGGGAATCAGACAATTTTTTTTTCCACATACATCAAAGGCAGAAAACCTTTCAAAAAGTCCATAAGGTCAATGCACACACTCTAATAGAAACATTCAGAGAAACCAATTTCTTTGCATGTGGTCCCTGTGGCAGAAAGAGTAGACTCTTACTCCAGAATCCTTCTCTTCGGAGCACTCAAGGATCTGCTCGAAACCGATAGGACTATAGAAGTGATTCTGGGAAATTAAATTATGAACAATATCAAATCACAAGGACTAAATGATACTCATCTAAGATATCTAAGGGAAGTCAAATAGACATTTACTTATAGCAGTGAATAGCCATTCACTTAAAAATCACCTTGGCATCTGAGCATTGGAGAGGGAAAAACATGGTACCAAATTTTAGAAGGATGCCAGGATAGATGTGAGGAATAACATCTAGAAATCTGACCTCTATAGAAGCTGCAAGGAAAAAAATTAATAGACATCTTGACAAAAATAATATACTTAGAGACAGTCAACCTGCATTCTGTTAAAGAAAATTGCCCCTCACAAACATAAAAGAATCCTCCAAAAAGGTCACCTCTGTGCAGTTAAAGTGATTCAGTTGGTAAAAGTATACATGTATTTCTAAAGGCTTTCAACAAATTTCCCCATCAAGGCTTTGAAAGAAACTAAGAAGTTATGGCATAAGAGGGAATGTCATGGATAAATGATGGCTTGAAAGATAGGAAACAAAATGTAGGAATAAATGATCTGCCCTCATGAAGAAAGGAGGTCACTAATGGCATTCTTCAGGGATGTGTAATGTGACAGTAGAACATTCACAAGATGGAAAAGAGATTGAGCAGTTAGGTAGTTAGGTGATAGAAGTTCAACAATACAAAGTCATTTGAAGGACTAAGGACAAAGAGCATTTATAAAGAACTGAAGGATTTTAAGTTCAAGCAGATTGGCATTAAAACCAGAGAAGACTCAATGAAGAAAAATATGAAGTGATATATGTTTGGCTAGCAGAGGAATCCTGATTTCATATATAAAACAAATGTGTTTGAGGTAACTTATCATTCAGGATCAGGACACTGGGGGTTATTATAAATAGTTTTGTAAAAATACCAGCTCAGTGGCACCCTGAAAGACAAAACAGATGTCAATCACTGTATTTAAAAAAAAAAAAAAAAGTACCACAAGCAGCCACAAATAAACAATAATTCACCGATATCTTGCATATTGTATCCAGTTCTTATCCTCTCACCTTGAAGAATATACTAGACCTTAGAAAAGGCTTCTTTATGAGAAACGACTGAGGGCTTCTCTTTATCCTTCAGATACATCAGAAATCTGTAGCTGCAAATGGCATGGAGGATGTGGCTCAGGATTGTTGATCAATCACTAGCCCTCCATGTATAAGAACTACATGGCATGAAATAAACTACAAGCACGCAGATTACAACCTGCATTAGTCCAGCATTAATGCAATATGTCACAAGGGTGTGAAACTCTTTGCCAAGAACATCAGTAATGCTAAAAGCTCACATGGGATCAGTAAGAGTCTGGATAAGCTCATGGAAGAGAAATTCTGCATCAAGAATGATGCAGATAACCAAAAAGAGGCCTTCTTGAAAAAGAAGGCATGGCAGCCTATAAAGAGTAACATTTTACCTTTTGGCACAGCGGTACCCATAGCACACGTAACTAACTTCCTGGTGTATTGGTTGGCTTAACTTTGCATCTCATCTAGGGAACTGAAATGTTTTAGTTTCTGTTAAACAGTTGAAAGCTGCAGATTTCAACAATAACAACAAAAAAATCCTTAATCATTCTATATCACATCCCTAGTACTTCTACAAATTATTCTTTCACTCTCATCTGATCTCAAATATATTAAAAAAAAAATCTCTAATCTCTTTTATTTGTAACGTGAATGTTGAACTCTAAACACTAATGATGAAAATAAAGAAATGTAAATTAAGAAAAATGCCACTGGAAAATTTAGAATTTCAAACTAAGTTTGGTTTTACTTTTTTGTGCCAGGAATGTTTTTCAGAAATTCTTGCAAGAAAGTATTTCAAGTTTTCCTCTTCAGTAAAGGGAACCATGATCTGGAAAAACATGGAGAAATAAGAAACTGCTAAGCAGGATATTCAAGATTCACATAGACTATTTCTGTTAATACTTTTATTCAAATCCACTGCATGTGTAGTAATGAAGAGATGTATTAAAAGCTTACCAAGAGGATTCATAAATTCATTGAATAATTTAAGTTGGAAGACCCAAGCTCATGTAGCTCAGTCACCTCAGCTTGCAATAGGGCTCAGCTGATCAAGTTGCTCAGAGATTTCACAACTCCTATGATCTCCTAGGAGTTCCAGGATTTGACCACTCACATTGTAAAAAAACCCTCTTATATTTAACTGGAATATACTTCAGCTTCTGTCCCTTACGCCTCAGACTATTCCCTGTGCAATTCCAAAAAGAATCTGCCTCTGCCTCCTCTAGATCTTCCCATCAGGTAGCTGTAGACAGCAATAAGATCACTCCTTTGTTCTTCTCTTCCAAATGCTGAACAAATTGACTTCTCTGACACTCCTGAAGACAGAAAAAAAAAAGACCACAATGGCCAAAGAACAGTCCACAGTTGGTACTGTGTCACTCCTAAAGGATAATCCTTTTGTTTATATAGACCTAAATCCTTAATAAGGCTTTGTAATTGAAGGACAGCTTAGCCCAGCTTGTAAGGAACAGAAAAGTGTCAAAGTCAGAAAAATAATTTCAGAATTCAGAATCAGAAAAAGAAGTTTCATATCTACTATGTTACTGTAAGTAAACTTTGTGCCTGGAAGACGCATTTGTACTCACACATATTTGGCCAGGACATCTGAAAGAAACTCCATTCAAGTGTCTGAGGGAGGCCACAGGAGGGCAAGGGTTGGCACTGCCACCACTGGGCACTTCCTTACCTTCCTGGACAGCTTCCAGTCCCCAGCTTCCCACAGCTTGGCCTGACAGACCTGGTGAGGAGATGCTCCACCACAAGCCTCCAACACTCAAACCAGCCCACAGCTGCCTTGCTTTGATTCAGGAACCAGCCAATCAGCCATGAACCTGCTAACCACACCCCACAGAAGCTGGAGGCTGCAGAACCTTCCAGAAGCAGCTGCCAGCAGCAGCTGCTTGGCACTCTGAAAAACAAAATGCAATGCAATGCAATGCAAACACAGAAATAAACAAGTAAGTTAATTCTAATTAAATGTAACTGAAAAAGAATCCATAGGGAGAGCAGTCAGGTTCTGGAATGAGGTCTGAGCAAGGTATGCTCCAAGCAGCCTCCCCTAACCTTAGCTCTGCCTTAGACTGTGAGATAGACCAGATGGCCTCTAAATGTCCCTTCTAACTAACTCATAATTCTTTGATTTATACCAGTGTGCACACATAGATGAAACAACATCCTGTTAATCAGCAGTCCACACCTGAGCTCAAAAACCTAACTGAATGGCAGTTGTATGAGAGGGTGTAGTGGATCCAAGCCAAAACTCTGATAAGCCCAGTGGAAGTATACCTTGATAAGATGATAAGAAAATGCTAAAGTTCACAGGATCCAACCATCTGTAGCTTCAGCACTTCCTGGGATGACATTGTTGATATACATGTAATAGGTAACAGAGAGGATTTCTCTGAGGATTTACTCTGTCTCCTCTTGAACCCATTAAGCTCTAGGCAGTGACAGCATCCTGTGACAAGGAATGCCAGATATGAACTGCAACCACCTGAAGAGTCACCTCTTTTTTGCATATTTTGAACTCTTGTAATTTTTGTTCTAGTTCTTTGATGGGCAATTCATTATTCTTCACCTGTCAGACACGACTCATCAATTTCTAATATACTTCTAATCACTCCACTTTTGAGTTTATTGCCACTTTATACATGTCATTACAGAGTGACAGGACCCAATGAAACTGTGACTGCAGGGTAGGTATAGGCCTTGGAGAAATTCAGGCTGGGCTACAGCTAAATCTGTTCATCAGGAAAGGTTTGACTATTAGCTTTTCTGAAAGTTCCAAGACAACTGCTTCTCAACTGTGCATACACTCCAGTCACTCAAGGACCTGGACGATGTTGTGTTTGTTCCTGATAGATGAGCTGTATCGTTAGGTGTCATTGGCTTTTGAGTCTGGATCATCTCATGTTACCTGCTGCTGATCTGACAGATGCTGAGGAAGATAGAGGACAGCATTAGTTCATGTGGGACCTGGCATATGAGAGCTTTCAGCATTAAAAATAGCTGCCTGTCTCAGACTTGTGAGATATAGCAGAAAAGAAATGAGTGAAGACAGGATAATGTCATCCTAATGATTCATGCCATGTTGTGCATCTGGGCCAATTATACTGACTGATAAGACAAGAAACTGAGATATTTTTCCCCAACATTGTCAGTGCTTTGTGTTCCCTATATCATATTTTAAAAGAAACATTTTCTTTTTTACAAAGGGTTTTCATTACGTTTTGAATCCTCCCAAACTTTTACATAATCAGGGTATACCAAACTCATCCTGTAAAATGGTCCTCTGTCAGGCAGCCTTCATCCAGACAGAGCTCCTCTGTACAGCTCCCAAGTGTAGCCTATACCAAAGATTTGATCAACATCTCTCAAATACTGCTTTCAAAATAGAAACATACCAAGATAGCATACTGCTTTAAAACACTTTGTACATTTATAATTACTTGTCTAGATGTGTTGTTGTAAGCTGTATTCTGAAAGGAAAAAGGTGATGTATACAAAACTAACAGCCAGGCAATCAACATAATCAAAATCTGGATGTCAGGAAGAAAAAGTGCTAATCGTCGAAGTAAATATTAAAATTCAAAAAGCTTTTACGAAGTAATACTAAACATCTTACCTTTTTGACAGGTAGTGAGAGATATATCAGGTCTCCCTAAAATAATTATCATTTAAATAATAGCTTTTTCATGACTATAAAAGAAGCCTTGTTCATTTAGTACATGAATCAAGGTCCACCAAGAGCTGATGAAAATCTTTTAGTCAACTTAACTGGGCTTCGTTTCTGACATCTCAGCTCCTGGAAATTCCAGCCCACAGCAAAACATATGGATTGAGACTCAAGGTTATAATTGGATAATCTATATTTCACTCCAATATACAAAAACATAATGATAATCTGGATAAAGAGTGTTCCTAACCTTTTATCTGTAGCATTCTGCCAACTCAATCATTCATCTTCCTAGCACATTTGAAAAAAAGAAATGTTTTGTCAGATAGCTCTCAAACTGCAGCAGAAGTTTTATCACAGGTCTGAAATGGAAAATAATGCTGCTGTAAAAATCTAGTCTTGCTAACACATAAATCTATTGACATTATTGAGGTTGCCCTTCATGTGCATTTCAGCGTGTTTTACTAGATTTATGATGAATATATGTAGATGGAAATACAGATGAGATTGAATAAGAGATGTGACAAATATATTCTCTCTGGCTCTGCTTTGACCTGCTCACACTGTGATATGAAAGTACTTGCCTGTCTATATAGATACCTGGTATATCACTTACCATTTGCTTAAATATATTTTTAATGAAATGCATTTATGTATGTAAACATATTCGAAGTTAAGTAGAAAAATATTAATAGTTAAGTGACTCTTACATTTCAATTAAAGCATATTGAAAGAGCTAAGTATGTATCATTTCATGTTTCTAGATGAATGCTGAACTTGAGGTAAATTTGCATCTTCTCCAGGCTTTTCTTCAAGAATACTGCAGATTTTTCAATGTTTTTGAAACACAACTAGATAAAATATCTTTATTCCAGAGACATAGCACATAAAGCTAGTGGGAATAGAGGCATTTGGAGACATTTTGTTCCTTCAGGACTAAACAAAAGGAGTTCGCAAATCCCATAACTTCAGCTTGTGGCTTTCCTCTAGGGAAAACACTGAGATGAAAAAAATTTCCTGCTCTTTACTCTTTTAGTCACAAAATACAAAGCACATTTGGTTTGAATAGATGGATACTGAATTCAGTCAAAACGATCCATTGATTTCAACAGGAATTGGATCAGGTTTGAGGTCTCAAACCTGCTACTTGATTTGAGAATTAATTTTATATTTCTGGTAGAAGGATGTGGTAGTTAAAGACTAGAAGTCATGTTCCCAAATCCCTTCATCCTTCCCACAGATTAGCATCCCAAGCATGGCAAAGTTGTCAATGCCAGAGCACAGCACAGAGCCAGTATTAGCATATTCATAAACATAGCAAAACAAAAAGATAAGCAGGACAACAAGAAAACTCCATGACTTGCACAGTAGCTTTGCACTTAATAACTACTATAGTTATAGCACATTTAATGTAAAATTGTTGTTATCTTGCTCCATGTTGTGTGCCAAAAAGATCGTGCTAGTTGAACCCCGGCTGGATGTCAAGTGTGCACCACACTGCTCTATCACACACACCCCCTCCCCCCACCCCAGCAAACCAAGGAGGGGAGAAAATAAGATGGAAGCCTTGCGAGTTCAGATAAAAGCAGTTTAATAAAGAAACAGCAAAGCCACATGTGTAAGAAGCAAAGCAGATAAAGATGATCCTCTCTACTTCCCATCAGCAGCAATGTCTGGCCACTTCCCTGGAAGCAGGCCTTTGGTACGCTTAATGGTGTTGCTTTGGAAGGCAAAAGTGAATTAAAAATGCCTCCCCCTTCCCTCCCCAACTTTATATTGCTTAGATAACCATGCCATATGGTATGGAATATCTCCTTGATCAGCTTGGGTCAGCTGCCATGGCTGTGTTCCCTCCCATGATCAGCTTACTGGTGAAGGTGGGAGAAGAAATGTTGGAGGCACATCCTTGATGCTGTGCAAGCAGTAGCCAAAACATTGGTGTACTGATGTCTTTAGCTACCCACAGAAGGCACAGTGCTAGAAGGGCTGCTGTGGAAAATCACCACCTCAGACTCAAAACAAAGGATCATGAGTAAATGAATGTCTGCCAAACCTCACATTCCCAAATAGAAGCTGTAATTTCAAATCCTGTTCAGAAGTGTACTACTTCCAGGTTGCTGATGTAGTTTAAAGATAGCTCTATGATTGATATTGTAGCAGTTAAATTCATACTAGAATGTATAAAATATATTCCAGCATTGACTTTCAGTTTTACATAACAAGAATTCTCATATCATAAGGGCAGCTCAAAACTGTTCTAGCAGCTCTTTAGCTTATCATCCCCAATGACATGTAGTCAATCACTGTGAGTGTGTCTGAAGCAACATGCCATTAATTTTCTGATGTTGAGAGATAATATATATGTCTTCACAAAGATTTCTTCCTCTCTTCCCACTCTATTTCCCCTCCCTCAAGAAAATTAGATAGTGAAACACCAGGAAACCATGCATGTGTTGAGTGTACAAACTGAAACCAAGAAGGAAGAATTGATTATCCCAAGAATTCAAGATTGGATCACAGAATCAGCAAGGAATAGAATCAGGAACTCTATCCTTCTTACAGGAGTTTGTTGCTTTATTTCTTTCTGATGTCTATTTGACATTGCTAATAGTTCCTACACATTTGTGTTTGAATCCAGGAGAATCTATTAAATAAAAATACCTACATAAATTGACAATCTTAACAGGATATGCTATTGAACAGGACTTAGAAGGCTTCTAATTGCAAGAATGAGACTTAGAAATGTGGTACAGCTTCTTTCGCTTTTTTTTCCCCAAAGAAAACTCTTACTGAGGAATGCAAATATCTTTGGGTGATACAGTATAAATACCATATTGTGAAAAACAGGGTTCTGTAGTGAAAACTTCCTGAAGCAGTGCCAGAAAATTCATTGACATAAATGAATTGTAACAGGGAGGAAACAAACTCTGGCTGCAGGAGCTGATTTTAATTAATTGTCTAAGATCTTATTTCTCTCTTGCCCTTGATGCTGTCACTCACTGGTTCGAAATGCTGTCAGCTCAGCAATGCTCCCTTTCTCACAACAAATGGTATCACTTTTCACACATTTGTTGCACAGTTGTTTAATGACCACCAACCGGCAGCTCACTATTAACTAGGGCATAATTCTGCTGCACAGGAATAGTTTTGTACCTGCTTCCTCTGAATTATGGGACATCTGCCCTAACAAATGTTCTTATGACCATACACATTACTTTAGAAGTCTGATTAAAGGTAATAAAGTGCTCACTCTCGACCTTTTTGCCTTTTCAAGGTGTGTGAAATATTTACACTGATTAAAAATAAGAATAAAAGTCCCACTTCCTGCTATGAAAACCGAGCAGTTAACATGAGTAGAGATTCTTTTTGTTACATTGCAAATATTCTATTCACAATATTCAATTTGAATACAAGTTGCACAATTTGAGGTTCTTTGAATAATTCAGGTGCATTCATTTACTCTTGATTAGTGGATCGGGTTCTTCAAAAAGTGAGTATTTATTTTATTTTATGACATGTAGCATTAATAATGTATTACCTTTCTCACAAGCTGCTTTTTAAAGAAAGCAATAAAAATATTCAGGGAGACAAGACTTCTGAATAGATATTAAGGAACCATGGAGCCACTTAAGCTGTCATTTTGAAAATAGTCTATTATAACTGCTATTTCTCAGGGAGGAAAAATAAAATCTTGATAATGCAAAAGAGTGAATAACCTGAGTTGAACAGATGATGCAGTGCCAGAGAATTACAACACTGCTTTCTGTACATTAAATGGCAGAGAAGCAAGCGTATTCCATGCCTTCACTGTGATTAGAATGTATTTAAAGAACAGCTTTGAGTATTTTTATGAAGTAGTACATGGAATTTCTCTGGATTATCAAATACTGTTTGAAAACCAAAGTAGGAAAAGGCCAAACAAAACTACTAGGGTCAGTAGTAACATCAGTTATAGCAAATGATAAATAAATCACAGCTGCAAAGTCTGAGGACTTTAAAGCTTGTGTTCAAAGAAGAGGAAAAGTTTTTAGAAACATTGGCTTATGCAGAAACACTTCTGAAGAGGGGCCATTTCTGCAGACATATTAAAGAAGTGGCTCCAGGCAGATATGATTAATCTCAGCGAGCTGTGAGCACTGCTAATTGTCCAGATGTCCTTGACAGACTGCATGAGCACATGAGAAATGCCCTATTCAGTGAGAACAGAAGTGTTTCCAGCTCTGTGTTCGGGCTCTGGTAGGGACAGCTGGACATACAGCTTGGAAGGAACAAGTGAATTTAGTCTATCCTCTACTGTCCAGGCCCCCGACAATCCTCCAGCAGTCATAGTTAGTGATGTTAGAGGCTGTACCCCTGTTCATTCTTTTCAGTATCTTCTTACAGATTGTTGTCCATTAATTTGTCTAATCTCTCATTGACCATGCTGTTGGTATCTCCCCGTACATCCTCCTCTGATAGGGAGGTAAGTACATAGGCAAGCTAAGTATATACATAAGCTAAGTATATAGGTAAGCAAATTGCAGCTAATTGAAATGTTGCCATCTTCACGAGATTTTGATTCTAACCTAAAATATGAAGATGGGATAAGGACAAGTGTAAAACTAGTAACAGTAGTCTAATAGTTACACTCCTTCAAAGATACAGTTTTTTAGATCTTCAGAGCAAAGGAGAGCATCTGACAATGTAAAAAGTTGACTGTAAAAGTTATCATGTTAACACAAAATTTAGTGCTAATTCAATTCTCTTATGGAATTCAACTCCTAAAATTTCATGTAAGGTGTAGAAACCAGGGTGCCTTTGGTTGAAAATTTCCATATTGACTGCCATCTCTGAACACTCAGTTAACATAAATGGTTTAATTTCATCTGTTGATAATTATATTATGAAGACTCAATTATTTTTGCTAGCTTTGCTAGCATTGCACTTAAATTACTCTAGAATACAAGCTCTCTTAAACAGAAATTGAGAGCTAAATTTGTTTCCATTTTTTATTAAATCTTTTTTGTTACTGAAATTGTCGTAGTTGTACAGAAAGATCAGAAAGGAACAAGCTCTCAAATTATCCAAAGACAGTACTCAGACCTTTTCTTATTCTCTAGTTTTTGTTGATGGTGTTGGTTATGGACAGAAGTATGTGGTGTAATACTTCCTGATTTGTCCAAATTACCTTTGTCATAGGTGCTTCAATACATATAATTATCCACAGTAATAGTACTATTATAAATGAACACTTTTCAGGACTAAAAAGTAATTTTACTATGCCATCTACTGTAATAAATACACCGTTTTCTTCCCCTTTTTAATAAACAAGGTTACAATAACCTTGATTAATTCAGCTTTTTTTATTGAGCAATATAGATACAGTCTACTTATGTCAAACTTCTTAGACTTATGCTGAACAGCTAAAGCCTCTCTTGAGGGTCAGCACTCAATTGATTGCTACATTTTAAATCCTTTATGCAAACTATCCATTACAGAATCAATAGTCACAAACTTTGGCTTTTTATATTAATGTTTATAAACCAGATATGAGCACCTAACAAACAGGTAAACTCTTCTTTCCAGTTCATAAGAATTTTCCTTTTCCATGCAGAGACTATTTACCAATTTCTCTCCATCATGACAACACTTCTTGCAGAATTTTTTTGCTCTTGATGTTTCTCCTGCACAAAGAGAAATATTATTTAATGTTTTCATTTGGTTGCTCTCTGGTACAGGTGCACATGCCTAAGCACAGTTGGCTCTGTTAGCTTTTCTAAAGACTTGTCACAGAAAATAAACTGACGTGCCAGTGCAACATTTAGCAAGAGAGTGAAGAAAGGGAAGTGGAAACCCAGCAACTGCATTTACCTTCTTAAACAGATTCTGACCTACAATATAGGAGCACACTGCTCTACATGGCTGGCTCTTGTGCTCGTTAAGCAAAACTTGTCATGGGAAACAAAAATATTTGCCAATTTGACTTTAATACAAAACCTATTCTTTGTTCTTTAGCATACATCAAATGTCAGCCCTTCTATAACCCTCTGACAGGAAGCTGGCAAAAAAGACAAAACACAACCAGGTGCATCCTGGCAGGCAAATAATTCTGAAGAGGTTAGTAGCCATGCTGAGTGGGAGAAGAGAGGTTGGGCTTGTTTAATTTTATATGCACCAATCACACTGATTTTCATACTTAGAATATAGAATATAATATTTTATGTAAATTCCAGGTTTTGGATTAATTTTGTTTTAGCCATCTAAATAATAGACATGTAATCTTAATTTTCTAGCTTTCCTCCATCATCAACTAGTTACGTGCAGATTCTGAAGTTTTAGAACTGAAGGAATTATACCTACATGTATCTTTTTCCCAATACTCAGCTTAGATGTGCTTTAGACAATTAACTTTAAGAAAACACCTCCCTAAGATTACAGGTGATCCATCTGTCCTTGGCTATTGTATCTAATTAGGAATACACAGAAAGAATTAATTTTTTTTCCAGTATGTCACAGGCTCCTGCATATCTATATTTATATGTTTGTTTCTATTCAGCTTACTGGTTAGATTTACTTTCATTGTAATTAGATTCAGGTACTTTATGTCAGATGTTCTGAGGTGAGAAAGCACTAAAAATCCTGAACCTTCATTCATTTCTTATATCCAATACAACATTTATATGCAAATTCACTCCAATTTTACAGCATAATATTAGTGTTTTCTTGGTCCTTTCTGCATATTTCAGTAGCATACTTTGAGAGATTTTCAGACAACCACTTATAAAACAGTTAATAGGCTTCAATAACTGCCTTTTGTAGACTGAAGTGACAGCTTTTGGGTTGGAAAATTTGATCTTTTCTTTATTATTCAGTAGTATTACACTGACAAAAATACATTTATGATTCAATAAGCTGAAATCTGATAAAAAAGCATTTAAAAATCCAAGTAGATTGATTGTGTGTAATCGTTGTAAGAGAGTGAATTCATCTAACAGAAGGGCTTTTTTACCATGCTTCACTGTGAAAATTTTACTTTTATATATAGCTGTGCAACACATTATTTGCAGCAAATAAGCTGCAAATGTGACCCTTTGGATTATTTTTCTGCATTTAAAATATTTGTTTAGAATTTCAGAGACTTGTTTTCTTTGCCAGTTTCCTCAGTATCATTTTTATGATTCAGTCAGTTCAGACAGTCTAATCTTTTAGATGTCAAGGTCTTGTATTACGTTTCCTATGTTACCAGGCAGGCACAGTGCTAAATGTCTCCACTGCAATTAAAACAAACAAGCAGCAACTTGTATCTGCCAAGACAGTCAGCTTTGACTTTGTACACACCTACATAATATGATGAATATTTTGAAATTTTATATAGTCGTTGGTGTGATGCTCAGTGATGACATTTGTCTCTTACACATAGATGAGCTTTGAAAACAAAATTAAATTGACTGTATATTTATATTTAGATTGATTACACATCTTTATTTTTCCATTGAACTTTATTTTTTAAACCATTATTGTCCATTCTGGTCTTTCTAGTCAGAATCACTTAAAAGCATTCTCTCACACACAGAAACAGCAAGAGTTCCTTTATATTTACTAGAAACCAACCTGTAGTCCTACCTGATACAATCACCTTTATAAATAGGCCTGAAAATATGCTGTCTTTGCCATTACAGACCTCGATTATGTTGGTTTTAACAGACATTCTTCTGCAAGACAACAACAAAAAAATCTACAAAGTGTTAATTAATAAAATCAACATTGCATTGCAAGTCTGCAGCCAACACAGTGTACCTTAGCAGATCTGTTAGATGGAAAAGTTGCTCATTTTACCTGCTTGTCTGTGTCTGTATAGCATTTTTGCTAAGGAATCCACCTTTCCCCTGCCCACCCACCTACCTACCCACCTCACTTACAATCACATTTTTCAGACTGATTTTAACTTTCCTTTGTTCAACTAGTCTCCTGAGAACTGCACACTTGCTTCTTGTAGTTCCACCTGTAAATCAAAGCTTGATTTAAAAAGCAGAGAAGCAAAAAGACATTTTGCTGACATTTGTAAATTTTAGATGAGCTTTTGAGTGCAGTCTTTTATCCTCTCTGATAACTAAACAACTCAACCTAAGCACAGGTTAAAAGCAACTTCTCTGAGTTTAATCTCGTTATGTTAATCAACTCTTTTACTACATACATAACAGCTGCAGTAGCAATGAATAGCTTCATTTCAGTGCCTCAGAAAATATTTTTTGCTTTGCACATCCTAGTCATTTGCTCTAGAACACAGCACAGCTGGTGGCTTAAAGCTATGGTTGAAGTCTACAGTGCTTCTAGGCATTTAATTTACCTGTCTCTTGGACAGATGTATATATTAACTTTCTGTTTTATAAATACAGTCTTCTTAATCCTAGTGACAAAAAAGTCTAACAAGAGGTAGCATCAATTCCATAGTTAAAAGCTATCCAGAAAGCATGGACCTACAGATTTGAGTTCCTGTTTTGAATTAAGATGCATCTTTCAGATCATAAATGCATTTACTGTTAGACCTTACTTTTACGCATGAAATTAACAACATCAAAAGACCTCTATAAATAAATAAATAAATAAACCAGAAATATATAATTGGTCCCATTGTAGTTGTCAGACGTGATCTATTTTCATATTGGATCATGAATGCAAGGATCAAGACAAAAAGATTTCAACTTGGAAAATACCTGTCATTTATAAGGGGAGTCCATAGGTACCTCCTCAAAACACGACTTTTACCAGAGCACAAAAGGGAGGAGACCTGGCTTCTAGTCAGTGCAGAAACCTCCTTCTCACTTTTTTCCTTCTGCTTCACACTTAGCGTTTCCAAGGAGGAACAGACTAGCTGTGGTCAGTCCCAAGGCCACACCTGGAAGTAATCTGAAGAAAAGGCAAGAATTCCAAATGAACATATGAGCAGCATATGTCCCAAATGCCTTGCCATTGGTAAACACATGTTCTTCATTAAATAGTTGCTTTTTGAGTATCATGGAATCACAGAATGGTTTGGGTTGGAAGGGTACTTAGGGATCATGTTGTTCCAAGCCTCCTGCCATGGACAGGGATACTTTCCACTAGATCAGGTTACTCCAAGCCCCATCCAACCTGGCTTCAAAAATTCAAGGGACTGGGTATCCATGACTTCTCAGGGCAATCTTCTCACAGGGAAGAACTTCTTCCTAATATCTAATTTAAATCTCCCATCTTTCAGTTTGAAGCCATTAAGCCTTGCATTATGACTACATGTCCTTGCAAAAAGCCTTTTTATCAGCCCCTTTAGGTACTAGGAGGCTGCTACAATGTCCCCCTGGAGCCTTCTCTTCTCTAGGCTGAACAACTAACTCTCTCAGCCTATCTTCATGTGGGCTTAAATAATAAAGAAAAATGCATAAATTGTTGTGTCAATAGTTCCTCATTTGACAGTTATTTCATTATATCACATTCATGGTGAGAGAATAATCCCTTTAGCTCAACAACAACTTATTAACCATGTTTTCTCAATTAGAAATAGCTTAGTTTCTAAAAAAACAAACCTGTAAACACTCCTGCTTCCAGTTCATAATGATTTTCTATAAGCAAGTGTATTGGAGATATATTAAAAGCAGGGAGTGACACAGAAATTGAAGATATTTCTGATAACACAAACCTAGATTGCTGTGGCAGTTGTGCATGACTACGTCTACTGTTTACCAAAAGCCTGCTACTCAGCTGCATGAAGCAACTGCTAATGAAATTAAATTTTCTTGACTTTCTGACAGTTTGGGGCTTCACAAAAAAATGAGTTTTGGAAAGCTGGAAGTAAGAGAGAAATGTAGCTGGTGGAGTACTTTTAAAACTTTTGTATTTCAGAAACACAGACAGTTCAAAGGAGAAAACTTTTGTGGTTCTAGTTTATTAATAAGTATTGTAATTAACAAGACAACATGCTGTACAGAAACCTGAAATAAAACTACTGCAAATTTACTGGACCTTAAATGCTGCTGGACTCTAGTATATGATGTCCAACTGCATGATTTGTAAAGTGTGGTTAGGGCTGTTTCAATACGAGAACATACACTGTTCACTCTCAGATCCTGTAGTATGTCATAGAGCAGGGATATTTCCCTGAAATACAAACTTAAATATTTACAAGAAATCATCAGTTTCTTTCTTCACTAGGGATAACATAAGTTATACACAATTTTCCTACGTATACCAAATAAAATCTTTGCCTTCAACTTTACTTTGTGTCTGCACAAACCAATCCTTTCCTTTCTATGTATGCAGTTTTATTAATGGTAGTAACCTTCAGTGTAATCATTTAATTAATAATCATTCATTTAGGATTGGTATTAAAACTGCAAAAGCAAAACTTGAGCAAAAACAAAGTCAAGTGTACATTTTCAAGATTTAAAAACCTCAAACTTTCTAAATTTCAATTAAACAATCTCTAGCTGATCAACCATTACTAACTAGGTCTTTGGCTTGACCACACTAGAAGCAGGGTAATAACAGTAGCTCAGAGTTGAGAGTTGATAGAGTTCTACATTGGATTACAGCTTGTTCTGAATAAAATAGAGAAAACTGCACTTCTCTTACCAAATAGATCTGTTCACGCTGAGGACATAGATGTCAGACACAAAGTGGCTGCTCTCCTCCAGCCCTACACTAAGCAAAAAGACCTGGCTGGATTCAGAACCACATAACTAATGTTATGTCAAGTTAGCTGTCATGCTAACATTCATAAGCCCTCAGGGCCTATTAGCATGGGCTCATTGCCATGATAATTAGCTAAATGACCTGCATCCGGCCAGCTCACAGCCCAGAGAGAGCAGGTGCTGGTAGGATCTGTCTGGCCAAGCAGACATGCCTAATTATTCTTTCTTTAGAATTAAGTTACACTTCAGAATACAGCTCAGTATAGGAAAACAAAGACCCAGCATTTTACTTCAAACAGTTTGACTTCAGTTGTGGAGTTTTTTTAAGTTGTTGTTTTTTAAATGACTGTTTTACAATATGGAAAGAAGAATCTTTCTTTCTGCCACCACTACTCATAAATTTGATGCAATACTTAGAAGTGCAACAAGCATGTATTGAGCTGGAGGTGGAGGAGGGGAATAATTTAGGTTAGACTGTGTGACACATTACTTTGAAGGCAAAGGTTTTCCTTTATTGTTACACTGTATGAAACAAATCTAATCATGTAACTACCATTTTACTGTATATTTTATATAGGATTGTTTTCTTCACAAATTCACACAAGTAGGATAAAATAAGTTAAATGACTAAAAAAAATACACAAAAATATACAGTCTATGTACTAGATAAATTATTTATATATATGACAAGATGTGTAAAGAGTCTCTAGTAATGTTTTTCCTCTGGATACTGACATGCCACTCAGAAAAATATTGGCTCAGATGCATTGTTTTATATATTAGATGTGTAAGATATAAAAATGAAGCAATCATGTAACTTCTGATACAATGTGTTATATGATAAATTGTTCTTTATCTTGTTGACAGAATTTTAGAATATCACAACACAGTATCACAGATATAACATTTCCTATTTCCTGTAATCAGATTCATCTTTACAATGCTTTTTAGGTGGTTTTTTTTGTTGTTTGCTGTTGGTGTTTTGCTGGGTTTTTGTTTGTTTCTTTTCAAGAGAAAAAGACGGTTAATTGCTTCTCTACCTTAGAGGGAAAAACCTCAAAACAACAAAATCCCAAAACCTAAACACTCAAATGCGAAGTTTATCGTATTTTTTTTCCCTGTACCTATGAAAAAACACTAATTCTGGTTCCTTCCATTTTTCCTATGAAAATTCAGAAATTGTAGAAATTCATTCTTTGCCAGAAAATTTCAGTTACAATTATCAGCCAGAAAGGAAGTGTTGCAGGCAAGAACCCAAAAAACAACAAAAAAAGATCTTTTCAATGCAGCTGCCAATTCTGTAAACATTTGGTATAGCAGCCCTCTGTAATAAAAACTAAAGTCCTCTGCTTATAATCAGAAGCATTTACCGTTAGCATTATTCTAAATTTGCACAATTAATATGTTTGGTAAATCTGTGTAAACTACAGATAAGCTTTTTTTGCATATCCTTGAAAAGGACTCCTGAAATTTCTCATCATGATGCCTCCAAAGCAAACAACAAAGGGCTTTGTATATATTAGGTATGAATTAATTTGTCAAATTTTTAATTGTCTTGGAGTTGGAAATGCGTTGTGTCATCTATTGTGTGTCAGTACCTAAAGGATTATTATTTTTTTCCAGGATTTACATGCAACTGGAAGCCAGTGTGCCACATCTTTTCTAAATATTATTGAAAACAACATTTAAAAAAAAAAAATAAGTATATCATTAGATAATCTGAAGTTCATTAATTAAACCCTATCCATAGGTTAAAACTGAAGCTTCTTTTATTTTGCACATAAAATCTAAATGTGATCCGGATAGATTTACAGTGGGGAGAGCAATATATAAAGCTACTTATACCTGCTGGGCACATAAGAAAAGCTCTTTTAGCATTTATTGGAAACCTTCAGCAACTCAAACTTCTGTAAATTTTACAAGCAGCTAATATTACAGCATTTTTACACACAGTTTTGTTTATAAATTACAGATTTAAGTTACAATATGAAGCTTACATAGAATTCTACCCATAGGAAATATTCACACGCTGTCTTTTTCCCTCTCCATATAACTTTGATTGTCTCACTTAACAAAGCAACAAAACTAAACAAAATTAGCAGATTTTTAAAGAAATAAATTCTTTGTATGTACATACTGTAAATGATTAAATGGCTAAACAGCAACAAAATACTGGAGGAAAATGTGTTTTTTCATCTAAGAAAGGAACTCTCTTTCATCCACTGTAGAATTTAATGTCTTTTTTCCTGCCACTATTATCTCCTCCAGTATGAAGAACATTGAAAAAAATCCCTCATCTTTAAAGAGAATAATCTTGAGACTTTATCAAATAATATGATTGGGGTGTGCTTCTGATTACATTTATCTAGCTTTCATTACCTAGACTCTTCTTTCTTTGCGGAGAACTGTCAGTCTTTCTGTAATAAACTAAGCCACAATGATGAGTACTCCATCTAATAGGTCTGTGGTAAAGTAACTAATATTACAGCTAACCTTTTACCACTTACAATAGGTGAATATAGTTGTAAAAAAAAAAAAAAAGTAATGTATATCACTAGAATATTCTTTTAAACACCCGCAGCTTGCAGCCACAACATCATATCAGCCAAAAAAACTACCCCATTTTCCTACTGTTTTCAGCAGTGTCCATGTAATTTTCAACTAACAGGAACAGTAACCAAAGCAAGCTCTGCAAGATGAAAAATAAATATTTAAAAAATAAATAAAAAGACTCATGGCTTGAAAAACATAACATATAACATGTATCATATTGTTGCTTGCATTATTGTAGAAAGGAAAAGCTTGGAAATTAAAAAAAGTTGGTTTGTTTTTTGGTTTTTTTTTCCTGTTTTGATCTTATATCTCTTATCATTGTCATGTTGTTTATTCCACACTGAAAAGTCTAGTTGATAGCCTTCTTGTTAATCTATTGCATTCTTTTGAAGAACAAATATCTGTAGATTGATCCAATAAAAATTAATATAAAAAGCAATTTTCATACCTCTGAGTACTTTTCCTTCTTAATTACATAAGAGAGAGATTTTGGTGGAAAGGTATACCAGTCTTCTTAAGAATTAGATTTTAGCATCTTATTCATTCTATTATGTAAAGGACAAGATTGATTTCTAATGTTAAGCAAATGGAAGATGAAATCTATGAATATGCTATAAATTATAACAACAAGTTTGAGTAAGCTATATTTAGACTGTAATATTCCCCAAACTGTACTAAGAAATTCCTTTCAACAGAGACAAAGAACGGCTGGCAGATATTAGCACTATATGACTCATGAAAGAAAACAAACAGCAGTTTCTGTATCTCTTTTGATTGTTTCTGAGTTGTGGGCTTTCTTCCCCATTTTGTGGATTTTAACAAGGACTACGGTAAATTTCTTTTAACTACAGCCTAAGAATTTAGCTTGTAAATTTCAAATTTAGAATTCTATATACATAAATATTCACAAGCCTAACAAGTTTGTATACGCACTAAGAATAGTGTTAGGCTGTGACTATATACAGTCACCCTTAAAGCCTGAAATAATGATTTGTTAGATATGCACTTATAACTGGTGCTCATGTATAAATGTAGTGCTACTCCCAGACACAGGTGTTTGGTGGGACGCAGCAAAATTTGCCAGAGGAATTACTTTGACGGGATCTTCGCTGGCACAATGTCTTTCGCAGGTGTTGTAGAACTGGGGCCTGGGCCCACCCTGGCCTTTGTCAGTGTCATCCTTTGGAAGGGGCCTCCCAAGTGTGTGTCGTCCCTCAGGTCTGGCTCCTCGGCCCCAGCCTTGCTGGAAGCCAAATGACGGCAAAGGGGTGTTGGACTGTTGATACTGTGTCAAAGAAGGCGGCATCCAGCAGTTGTCAGAATGGCCTAGGATGAGACACTCCTGTGTGCAGGTTTCGGAAGCTTCAGCCAGGGCTTTCTGGAGATTTACTTCAATAGCTGAGAGGATAGAAAAAGACAAAACGTTATCAGAGGTTCAAGACTTAGGTGCACAGGGAATCAGGGTTAACAAAGCAATTTCAGTTCTACAATAATAGCCACATTTTAAAAAGAAAATATCTCCAGGTGTGCAACTTGAGGGAATGTTTAGATGTTTGCAGGTTTGGGATCCACAATACTGTCACTGGCTATCATTAGAAAAAAGTAAATGTTTGATGAGGGGTTGGACTAGATGATCTCTAAAGGTCCCTTCCAACCCTACCATTATATGATTCTACAAGCAGATGACACTATCGTTGCAGCTATGTAACTAAAGCCCTCATACATTTTACTTGCAATGACATTTTCACTATTTGGAATTGTCATTTATGTAATAAAGCTAAAATATTTTAAATTATCTAATACCATAATTCTATACATTTGCATACAACTACTTGGAAAACATAAATTATTAAAATTTGAAATTTTTCTGATGTCCTGTTAAAAATGGATTTCTTTATTGTTTTACTTTGCTTGAGGCAAAACAAAGTTAATTTGAACACACTGCCAAAGATGGTACATTGGCTTCAAAATGTGCTTTAAGAATGAAAGAGAGCATAACAGCTATTTTAAAGAGAATTGATTTCTCCATGCATTTGACATTGGAAACCTTGAGAAATAAAAGAGTAATAGCAAAAGAAGCTGTAACCTCTGTAGTTTACCCATAATCGAACCAGATTTCTTCAGTAGATACAAGCTTTGTGGCCTTGAAAAAGGATTATAGAAATTATAATTTGTTCAATAGCAAATTACTAAATCTCAAAGATGTAATTTGCAATATATGAGCACTCTTGATTACTTTCATTTAAACTGTGGCTTGATCATGTCATGTAAATTCAAACTAATAGAACTAAAATACAAATCATTCATCAAAATAGTTTTTATATCGTATCTGTTACTTCTATATTTTCTTACTGTATATATTGTTTATAGACTTCAGGAGTGCAGAAGAGTATCTGATTAGTTATTTTGTCTTCGCAAAACTTTCTGATGAAAAATACATGCGTATTTTTAATATCTGTCTTCATTAAAATAACATTGAAGACTGGATTCTGGCTCATAACCACTGGAGAAGGTATGCCACTAGGAATACAAGTTCTGAGCAGAAGCCTCTCAGCCTTAGAGCTTTACATTTAAACATATGCTGCATTTCTGTTTTAATCAATACTATGCATGTTGAAATTTATGTAAAGCTACAAAGTACAAATATGTATTTCCACATTATGTCTCAATAAAAATGAGTTAAGTATTTTCCTCCAGGCGCTGAAATATATAATGCTGTCCGAAATACAGGACAAAACTTTTTTAAATCTACCACATTTAAGTACACAACTAGATGTTTGTTGTATCATGCATTCCATATTCTTGATTATTTCTCCTTAAGTATATAGTATGAGTATATAATATGAGTACCAGTTAGAGAAATGATTGTTTATAATTGTCATTTTTTCCCATTACTGGCATTTCAACATGTCTTCAGTCATTTTATCTCAGTATTTTTCAATGTAATCCTGACAAAGCTTTGGCAACTTGCTGTTGAAATACTAATCCACTTTTGATGGGCAGTAGGAGACATGAATATGGAAATAATTCAACAGAGGCAATAGTTCCTGAAAAAAAAAAGAAAAGGTCTAATCTTTCTGTGTCCTACTATCTGCTATTAGACACATACATTTGAGTATGTACAAGCCCTTTAAAATTCTTTAATTATCCAGGTTTTCTTCTTTCCAGATCAAGGCAATTCATTGAAATCAGGTACAACCTTGACAGAATATTGAGTTATCCCTGTTTTATACAGAAACTGATCTTCTTTGTATTTATTAAAATACTCTCTTTAATATCCAGTACCTCAGTATTTATTTTTATCTCAGGGCTTTCTAATTGCTGTTAAAATGCTACTAATTTGGTTAAACTGACAAACCACACAATTGTTTAATTGAAATAAATACTTATGCATTTCTAGCTTTTCATAGCAAGTAGTTACAATATTTATATTGTACTATCTCAAACTTTAGGAGGAGAGTAAACATAGCTAAACTAACTAAAGAAATACTTGGCAATAAAAATTTAACATTTAAGCTTTAGACAATGCAACTTCAGAAATAAAAGGTCACATATAAAAAAGTCTCTACATCACCCCAACAGATCAGTAAGACAGTAATTTTGTGCCATATGTTGTCAGACTGCCTGTAAACTTGGAACATGCTACCATGCTAATAAGAACATTGTCAGAATAACAGTCTAGTTTACTTTGTTAATAAAGAGATATTTTACTCTGAGTTTTAGTTTTATCAAAAACAACAGAAAAACCCAGCAAAAAAAATCAACACAAAAGATTCCATCAAACCAAAAACTTGAGAACAATCCTGGGCATAATCATAAGTCATGAATACAAATTATTTTGGCTTTGAGTTGGGGTTTTGAGATACAATAGCCTGACAATGAAAAACTGATTAGAAGGTACATCTTTTGTAGCAGTCATAATCTTTCTTTCAATGTTAATATTTGGTACATATACTCTTGATTGTCAGAGTGTGTTTTTTGTCGTTGTTCATGATTAATAACATGTAAAATATACAGTTTTCCTTCACTTTGAAAAGACTCTTTTCTACTGAGTACCTCTGCAGTAATACAGAACAGGAAATAAGAAGTATTTAGCAAATACAGGTGCTTTTCTGTATGATGTCTGACTTTTTTTCCATCAGTAGCAGTCAAATTTTGTTTTATAAAAAACTGAACACAGTTAAAAAAAAATTGTAAAAAATCAATTACAGTTATAACATTAATCTCTAGATTTTTTTTCTAATTAACATAATTTTGTGAGGTTTCTTAATCCAAATCATCTCTATAGAGGCCATAGAATTACTGCAATGCTGAAGCGGTCTTTAGGAGACTGGGTATGCTTAGGAAACCAAATTAACTGTGTTACAATAAATATTATGCAAGGCAATCAAGGTCCCCAATATCTATATTTAAAAGGAACGAGACAAATCTCAAGCACTGATCTGCTGCAGTAAATAGTACTGCAAGGATAACTGAGATGGAAAACAGTTTCTATATGGTATAAGGTAAAAATAAATAAAACCATAGTGTGAAATACTATGTTTGAAGCACAATGTCGTGAAAATGACTGTTGGAGCATAATTCATTTGTTTTTGAATGATCCTAGAACAAAATGTAGGAAATCTTCTGTATGAATATTCACCAGGTATTACCTTTTTTGCCTGCTCTTCCAGGCCATGAAATGTAGCTTCCTTCTGCTAGTCTAATTTATTCTTTATTTTCATAATGTATCGTCATTTTCATGCTTCTCTAATACTTGAAATTCTTCTAAATAGCTACTTGGCACTGGCAGTGCACTATCATCTAAACTATGCTTTACTTATTAAAAATACATTTTTAACAATTCCCTGTTGGAGAAGAGACAGGTTAACAAATTTAAATAGAAATGTTAATGTCACATGTATATTATGAATAAACAATACATTCCACTGAACTCTTACCAGGCTACCTCATTTATTACTCCACTCAATAATAAATCCATAATTTTATGCATTTTTTCATACTGTATGGAGACTCTTCAACTATGACATCCAAGTAATATAAAAGAGAATTTTCAATTCACACTTATGCACATGTGAGTTTACCACTTTGATTTGAACTCCAGATTGTTTTAGCAATGAAACAATTTTTAAAATTGTCTGCATCAGAACTAAGAACATATTTAAAGAATATGTCTGTCAGGTCTTATGAAGTGTTTAGATCTGAACTGCCAAATAGAACTAAAAGCACAACAGTTAAAAGACTTTTTTCATTGTTTCACCGTCTTTTATCATTTACAGGTCAAAGTAGTTTTCAGTAAAAGTATTTACTTTCACTTAAGAAAATGAGGCATTGCAACTTTGCCAGGTAGCTATCCTTCAGTCAAAACAGTTATTAAAAGATACCATTTTCACTTTTTTCCTGCTTGTTTTGGTTAGAAGAACCAAAGAAGAACCAAGATCACTTTCTGTGATTATAAAGTCTGTGTAGAGTTTTAGAGATAGTAAATTAAAATGTCAGTTATTATCTTTACTTTTTGGGGGTGAAAGTGGAAGAACTCTACAATGTTAGTCTCCCTCTTAGTCAACAAAATATGTGGCACAGTACTTGTCTACTTTGGCATTTTCAGCTTAACATTATGTTCCAATTTTAAGACTATATCGCATAGAGAATTCTCAAAGGAATACAGGCTGATGGTATGACTGTGCTACTAGCAGTCTTAGAAAGCCAGAATCATAGAACTATTTAGGTTGAAAAAGATCACTAAGATCATTGAAGCATATACTTAGTGTATACATGATATATTTTCTTTTCGATGCCTATGTCCTTTCCTCCACCCCTAAAAGGGAGAAGTACTGCTATGAAAACATCAAGAGGGCTGGTTCCTTTCTCAATCTGCAATAAAAGTCATCATTTGTATCACAAAAAGACTTGGGCTGGAAGGGACTTTTGAAGACATATAGTCTGTCATTCTGCTAAAAACAGGATGTCTTGTTCAAAACAGAAGAGCGTAGTTTTTCCAAAAGTTCAGGCCAAACTTCCAGAATTGCACATATGCCTTTAAAAAAATCCAAATATATGTGTTAAAAGGGAGTTGTGCATTTCTAAGAGTTGAACTATCAAGAACATGAGCTCCTGGAGAAGCCTTAAAACATCTCCATCTTCATCCACATGTGTAATAATGACCAAAAGACATTTGTAAATTAATTCATTAGCAAAGTACTCAGATCCATTAGAAGTTCAATAACGGTCAGACTACACTATACTGATGCAGGCTTAGAGGCTTATAAATTGTGCAGAGGAAATTTCAAAAACAGTTGGGTTTTGTGGTTTGGTTTTTTTTCTTAAAGAGAAACTAGATTAAAATACAGAATATAGAGTGCTTGAATTTTAAAGCCATGTATCTGAAATCTTAATGAAAAGCCAGTATTGAATTTGACACATTTTGGATGCAAACCATCCAGTGTTGCATTTAGAGCACTCTTGTTTCATAATAAAGCAAGCAACAATTAGCAAGCAATTAAGCAAATTGCCCATAATTATGCCATTGCTGAGCTATTTTTCATATTTTCACAACACAGCACATATATGAATACATGGCTTTCAGTGCCAACACTATTCTGTCAGCATCCAGAAGTGCCACTCATTTACCCAAGTGTTTCATATTAAACAGGTCCCATCGCACTTTCAGTTCTCTCTGCTCAGCAGGACCCCACCAGAGTGATGAAGATGGCAACCTTATACTACGCGTCTCAGCCAATAGTTCTAAGGAATGGGTCATGTGTCCCCCCCCCATTTTTTGCCCATGTGTATTTACTAAATGTGGTATTAAATCTAAGCAGGAATTCAAGTGTAATATAGGGAAATTATAGTCCAGAATTACCATGGTGACCAAAAGTGTCTACTTGGGTAACATCATTTAGTAGTCTCCATTATGTGAGTAGAAAAGAAATGACATTAGCAATAAAAAAGGGAGGGGAGAATAGTTGTTAGTGTAAACTGGGTTATTTAATGAGGTCAAGAGGAAGAAGCTTGAATGTAGAAATCCTAAATAAATGCTGCTATAATATACTCTCTTTTTTTAGTTTAATAATAAAATGCCTTTGGGAGAAATCTCCTATGAATATTTTATTTCCTCTATAAGTCTCAATAAATTAAAAACCTGAAAGAGTTACTTAAGTTTTAGACTTGGTACCTTTTTATTCAAAGAACAAGTAAGACACATCACTTCCTTAAATTTTCAGCTGTGTGTAAGGAACTTGCCTTGTTTGAGAGAAATCATACTTGGAGAAAGATTGATCCTCCAGATGTTCTAACTGAGGAATCAACAGGCATAGAGGAAATCACACATTTTCATTTGCTACCAAAGCTTGCCAGATTTTACTGGATATCTTGCAAGAATAATCTCTGCTTCCATTCCAGTCGGTACAGTTTATCTCTCAACAGCCATGGTTTTCATTTCAATTTAATCCTAAAAACTGCAACGATTTAGGCTTTTTATTATAAAATTCTGATGGTATGAGGTGTGAGTATTTTGCTTGGCTTCAGTTAGTCAAGCAAACATTATCAAAGATAGGTAGGGGAAGTTGGTGAGGAAGAAGACAGGGATTGAAGGAAGTATCAGGGTAAAAGACTTGTCAACTCCTATATAATTAACTATGCCTGTGAATTGAAGTGAATCTTTTCTTTACAAATAACAGCCATATAAATAAAGCACATTAATCTTTCATTAAGTCATTTCTTACAGTTAAATTGCCTAGAATTTCAACCTTGTATTAATCAAAACCAAAAAATGGACTAAAAACAATGATCCCATAAAAAAGTTCAGTTTCAATAATTTCTGTTTCCCACAGGAAGAGATTTCATAAAAAACCTCCCAGGTTCTGAAACTACCTGCAGCCTCTTCTGTTTCAGCATAATGAACACGGGTGGGACAGTGTTGTAGAATACATAGCACTGACCCTATTGCTTTAACAGTCCAACTGTATTCAACTGGAATGTCCATTTTTATTGTTAATAATGGCAAAACAAATCTGGTAATTTGAAAAGGATGCATGTTTCTTAGCCAATGAAGTGTATATAGACTTATTAATGAAAACTTTAACCATAACTTTTAAAGTATAACGATCATCTAAAATGAATAACGTAAAATCTAGTATATTGATTACAATATTGGGTAATAAAATTTACTTTATTTAATATTTATTTAAATGCTTCACATTTGTACTGGAGCTACTTAATTATTGAAACAGTTCATTATTTAACACAGAATATAAATTTAAATTCAAATCAATTAAACAAGGTGAAACTACATAGTGAAAAATAGTTTATCCTCCAGCAGTAACCTTCGAACTGGAAATATGGCAAAGAGGGAAATTTGCATTTCCTCCCCCATACCTAAGAAGACTATGCATTTTAGATGATAAATATTAAGCTCTTTTTTATTACCCTTATTACTTTCTGTAATAAACCAAATGTTCTACAAAAATATGCTAGATGTAAAAGGGTTTCGGCTGTCATTTTTCCGCTGGTGCCTGAAAGAGGAAGTACTTCCAATATGTTTTCAGTACGGCACTGGTTACACAGTGAACTCTCTCTTGATGTGTAAAGCTTCATCTTAAGCCCCTCAAGATACAATTCTTATTTGCAGTAAGGGAAACAAGATTCTACAGAAAGTTGTAGATACCCAGCAATTATCACCCTGGAATGACTGCTTCTTCAAGTAACATCTTTATTTTCAAGTGGTGGGCTGACCCAAGCCAGCAGCTAAGCACCACACAGCTGCTTACTCACTCCCTCAGCAGTACTGAGAGCACTGAAAGCCTTTTACCTTCTCTGGAAGATGAACTGTGCTTATCAACACTGGTTTTTATGGTGAGCAAGAAAATGTAAAGTGCAGTAATGTTAGTGTATCTGCAAACATAGTGTTGAATGATCTTTTATCTAGTTCAGGTCAGCTCTCCTTGTCATGTTCCTGCCCAGTTCCTTGTGTACCTGCTTGCCCACAGAGTCTGGGAAATTGAAAAACCTTCAAGATAAGTTCTACTTAGCAACAACCAAAACATTAGTGTGATATCCACATTATTCACACCAAATCCACCATACAGGCCTGCACCAGCTGCTAAGAGGAAAATTAACTCTATCCCAGCCAAAACCAGGACAATATCTCTAAATATTACTTGAAATATGAGATGCAGGAGATATATGAAAAGTAGTATAACTCATATGAATTTCTAAAAGCTCAGTAAAAGTTGCTCTTAACCGTGCAAGTGTCAGTCATCTCTTAATGTTAGACAAACATTGCCCTGCTGTTCCTGTTGCTTCTTTGGGAATTAACACCCTTTATCTATTTGTACCTAAAAAAATCACTTTTACTATTTTACTGTCTAAGATTAATGGTATTAGAATTAAAAAAACCCCAACTTATAAATACTACAAAATACAAGCAACAAGATAAAAAATGGAATAGAAATAACTGATTATAAACTTTCTCGTTATCATAATGCAGCCATATTTTCTAACTTAAAAATTTGATCGAGTCAAACATATTAAACCAGAATGGGAGATAGAAAAATCAGTTATACAATAGGATAGAAGGTAACTTTTTACACACTGAAATACCATTTACATCTCCTTTTAATGATAAAATTGTTATTCAAATTCATCATTAGAAATGTATATGAAAATCCATTATCACCAATCAGACAGATGTCTATTTGCTTAAATTAATTTGTTTAATCCAGGTTCATTTCAACATCATATGTTCTTTCATTAAACTCAGCATTGAGGAGAATCTGCTGCAAGTGGGTTTCCTAGGGAATACATCAATACTGTTTTAAAAGTACTGAACATGTTAAATGGATATAACAAAGTGAGAATACATATTGTATCATGGAAATACAGTCATTGCTATACTTCCCTCACAAAATCAGGAAAAAAATACACTAAAACAATTTGCAGAACTTGAGGTATTTAACCTAAAACTGAAAAATAAGAAATCTTCAAAATGCAGTTTTGTATAGCTAATCCTGAGAAATGTTAACAGTAATTTCTACTGATAATTCTTAACATCTGTTCTCTCTGTTCTCCAAACCTAGCTAAAGAGTTTCATGCACATTTGTATTTAAATGTGTATTTTTTAAGAAAAAGACAATTCTTGCTTACAATTTCTACAGTGTAAGTATACAGAATATAATACTATATTCAATCTTTAAGGTTTAATTTTAACTAAAATTGTGTGTGTATGTGAAGCAGAAGTAGTTTACTGATTTTACTATAAATGAGTAAATACCTCAAAAGAGTGAAGATTCATAATGAGAACTAAGAATTACTGGATCTACATAAACTCATTTGGTGTGAGAACAGCAGAACATACATTTCTTGAGCTTGGGCTGTGGCTATTGTAATAAAAAAATCAATTACCTGTTGTGATTCTCTGGCTAGAGAACAAAGATCTAGGCTTGGAGATAGGAAAAAGAATGAACTTCAAAAAGATAAAGAGAGAACAGAATTTCTAGGTGGAATAAGGTCAGTAGTATACACTCTTGAAAACAGACCAGAGTATGAAAATATTAGCATACTCTCATCCTATTCTAATAATGAATTCTAACACTTGTAAAAAGTAGACCAGGTGAGTCATCGTCAGTAGAATGGAGAACACGGACAGAGTGATAAAGGGACAAATAGCACTTCATTTTTACTTATATTTGAGATATCTTACATACAGCACTCCTTCAAGGGAGAGGTGTGGGATAAGAGACCTACAATACTGCTTCAAATATCTGTGTTTACATCCTTTATTCACTTCAGTAAGAGTTTCTTGATATATCTGCATATCAAATGGGCCTCTGTTTTCTTTTTATTGACTTTACAGTAAAAATAAACTAAGGTTTGATCTGAAGTAGAATGCTAAGAAATCCTTTTATATTAAGTAATTGAAAACTGTGGGCAATGTTCAAATGGAAATCGTGAAAAAAACCCAAATGCTAAGTAAGCTGGTAAACATATCTTTCCTGTGATGACTTAAGAGCTACACAATAGAAGATGTTTTGATATTGAGTTTTCATCAGATATATAAGAACAGAAATTGAAATCCAAGGCCACTAGAGCAGCAGGAAATAAAGAAAATGACAATATTTTGAAAATATTGTATGGTATTTATGCTGTGACTCCAATAGCATTTTGAGGGGAAAAAAAGACATTTGTCTTTATTAGAACATAAAAAAAAAAATATTTGGTTTTATTATTAATACTCTGACTTTATTTTGTGACTATTTCTAAACATTTTTACAATATTCACCTATGCTGATATCTAAGTAAGGCACTATGCTTATTTGAGTGCTGGTAAATACTACATTTATTGGACCATCTTTCTTTAGATTAAATCTGTTTATTCCAGTTAAATAAATATTGCTTCCAGTTTCCAATGTTTCCATTTTCTCCATTAATTTTATTTAGATTTTAAAAATATGAGACTCCTTAATATTTCAACACTAGACAGACATTAAATTATTGAAAATAAATGTTTATTTTTTTCTAAAGCATTTCCTCAGATTTTCCATTTCCCAGTGAAATTCAGCTTCCGATTACGATTCTGCAAAACAACATTGCTTACATTTCATGACATCTGCAACATGGTCCGACATAATCCACCATCATTCCCCTGGTAGAACAAGCCTTGTACTCTGAAACCTTTAAAATCCAGAATTACAAATAATTAGGAAAACTATTGCAAAACCAAGAGGGCACAATTAATAATTCCCCTAAAGTGCCCAGTAGCATGTTTTGTTGTGCTTATTAGAGTCCTTAATGACAATCTATACCCTTCCAGAAGGTTAGACTGGAGGACTGATACTTTGACATTTCATATCTCCACAGGACAAAAGGATTCCCTGCCTGCAGCTTTTGTCCTCCCCAAGAGGACATTCCCTTCCATATGGCTGCAGCTCAGGCGGGGGTTTCTCTTGGAAAACCCTCTGAACCACAGACTCCTTGATGACTAGACAACATTTTCTAACCAATTTTTCACAGCAGTTTTCTGTCATTACTACTTTGTCAATTTGTCACAGACTACCCTCAGTGGAACCACGTAGGTGCTCATCCCTTTGACAACGACCCCCAAAAATATGAATACATGGAAAAGGCCATATTTGATTAACAACTTTGTGATTGCTGTAAAAATGAGATTTGAAAGGTAATAATTACAGTTGTAATTACTTAGGTCTAAATCTCTTATGTTTCCTACTCCCTCTATTTCTGGGCAGCTAGAGCAACGACTCATTAATAATAATAAAGTCATTTAACCCTGCAGGCACATTACAAGGAGAAAGATGTCATTTGTCACCAACGCAAATAGAACAATCACTGAAGGATACAGAAAGACCACTATTTCATATTTATTGCAAATGATAAAAGGGACATTTTGCACTCATTCTCACCATGACATCCCAATCTGCTTTTTAATTATCAGTAAACATAAGGAGACAGCATACAACATACGAGGGACTACTAATAATGTATTGTCCTGCGGTGATATTTCCATAATCACTTTAAATCTACCCTATACATATGTACTAGTTAAAGCTTTCAGCTCATGAAATCATGCCCCCTAGTAAGGAATGAATTATCCTTTGCAGATTGAGCACACAAAAGCAGCTCTTTCCCAGAGTTTGAGGGTCTGATAGCTGACGTATGAATTGCTATTACTTTAAGTGATAAGATTTGGCATTCAGTTGCCCTTACAGTTGAATACAAGATGACTCAAAAATAAGTACATTGGTATATCTCTATTTTTAGGCAAGGAACTTTACAGTTGTAATTCTCACTGGTAATAACTTAGCCATGGACTTCTGTGATTTGCTTAATTTTTCAGTGCTTTTAGTATTGTTCTGTACTACTTCAAGAACTGTTAGAAATCAATGTTAGATGACAGAAATGCACTTACTCTTAGAGAACTCAAGTAAGTAACTAAATTTACTGGATTTTAAGAAAGAATTAATGGTGTAATGGCTTATCAATGAAATAAACTTCTGAGGAAAAGACTAGAAACCTTGAGGAAAAAGTATGTGGAGAAATATCTACATATGAGCAATATTAAGTTATAAACTGTTATTGTGTGCAGTAGAAAGGAGGTAAGCAAACCTCCTAAATCTGTTTATATTTTCCCCAGTTACCACAACAGGCTATGTAAAGATATATTTTAAAAAAGTTAAATAAATAGTGTTAAGAAATAAGACACATCAGGAAAGAGTAAAGTGCACAGAGTAAAATGCATATTTTCACTCTTAAGATAGTGACAACACAGAAAAGCTTATATATAGAGTGAAATGTTTTGTCAAATTGAAAAATGGAAATAATATGAACACTACAATTTTCACATCAATTTGAGGTAAAATGTTTTGAATTACAGTCATTTTAATCTTGTTTTATAAAGAAAATTACTTGAAATGGGTGATAATTTAAAACAGCATAATCCAAACTTCATTGTGCTCCAGTCGGGCGTAGAAGTGTGGCTCTGAGTGATTTGGAGCAATCTTTGCATGTTAGATCAGACCCTCAATCAGAATAGACATTTGAAAGAAAAAAAAAAAGAAAAGATGTCTGACTAGAGTTTCCATCATTTACTTAATGGTAAATGTTCAAAACCACTTACTATGATGGCTGCTGCTTCCTAACTGGCCCTATACTAGTATTTTCAGAAATTTTGACACCATTCTGATGAGGCCACATTTCTTGGTTACCATCTCTTTAAAGATTCCTTTCCGACTATTAAGAAGATTTTGGCACAAAGGAGTTTTTATGACAGGATAGAAATATATATCCATTACAAACATCCCCTTTTTCTGTTCCTGAAAGGAAAAAAAAAATCACCTCTCAGAAACAATGTTATTTAGTTTTAACACTCAGTCTTCCTTGAATAGCCTCCAATGGAGACTTTGATATTTTCTTCAATATTATTTTCTGTTATTCTATGTAATTTTCAATTCTAATATAAGAATATTCTGATTGTAGCTAGTAGCATTAACAAATTTGTAATTTCATTCTCTAAACCAGATGACTCTCTACACCTGGATAATTGTAATAATTCAGACTAGATCAACATTTGACACAATTCTTTACATACTGAGATTTCTCACAGCATACACAATCTTAAGAAGACAGTGTTAGGGACCAGACATAGCTGTGATCATTCTTGAAGATTTTAGAATCAGTAATATCAGTCAAGACAACGGGAGTGAGCAACTGCTGACTGTTTCAATAGCTGTCAGAACAGGTTCCATAAAACGTGATGATGCTTGAAAACAGGGTAATGTATTTATTATTATCAATCTACTTTAAGAAATGTTTTTGAGCGTAACAAATATAAAACTGTCTGGGTATGAAGTCAAACTTCATGACATATCTGATTGTTCATGTAATTAAACTCCATCATGTCAAAAGATATAAATGTTTTAAAATAGTAATTTAAAAAATTGTTTGATCTTTAAAGTATGCATTTATAAACTTAATTATATAAACACCTTCATATCATCATGCACTATATGTGTCTACATAGGGGATTCTGAAGTGAAAGATGTATTTATCGAGCTTCAGATTTCAGGGAGTAGGTGTTAAGTTTTGACTCAGCTATATTTGAACAACAAGATTTCCTAGTATAAAACAATAATTTTTGGTTTTATATGTTTAATAGACCATAATTGTCTTTGCAAAAAAAGTAACATTCACTCCTGTTAGATAAGCTTTGGCATGAATATAACTCAGCTAAAAAAGCCTAATGTACATTATTAAGTGTGGTTAAATACTGGCATTCAGATTTGTCAAGGAATTTATCACTTTCTTTACTACATAAGCTTCAAACAGCCACTTCTTTATTACATATGACAGAGGATCTCTTTGACAGAGATTTAAGAAACACTCAGTTCTTATACAGTCACTGAAGCTTAGCATCCAGCTCTTTTCAAAGTCTACATTATAAACTAGTTTGGAAATCCTGGACACAGCAGACACAAATATACCAAATAAGATGAAATCACAACAGTTCTTGTTAGGAATGAAAGTTCATATAGATCTCTAACATTTAATTTGTATAAATAAACTAAAAAAATCCTATAATTTATATTTATTTTTTTCATGAGCCTATACAAAGGATATTTTAAGTGTTGCTCTGGCAGATGCATATAGAAAGCTCTCATGTTTGGCACAGGGATTTTTTTTTAAGAGGGTACAAACCTGAATTTCTGAAGCAGATGTTCTTTAAGCCTCAGTGCATTTCAGAATCGTCTTTTCATAGCTAGTATGGATGGCAGGAGGAGTTCATACTTAGTGTGCATTCCAAAAGATTGCTTTAAAATCTTTCTATGGCTTTTAATTAACCATACGATATAAAAGGACCTAAATGAAAAACTACCAGTCAATTGCTGACTAAGTGCTCACCAGCCTGTTACTGAACCTATTTCATCTATTTATTCCTTAATTCATCCATGTTCTCCTACAGATGTCATTAATATGCTCAAAGTTAATTTATTATCCTCTATTGCTTCTATTCAAGCTCCTGTTAACAGAATAAATTCATCAAAAATGATAACACTTGAAAAGGCAGATTTGGATTCTAACAGAGAATAATTTATCATGGCTGGGAAAAAGCCTCACACCAACTGAGCTGTTGGAATTCTGGCAGATGAAATTGTAATGACTGCAGAACTTCTGCAGAACAGGACATTAAAGTCTAAAGGGGAAAACAAATAAACAAAAAAACCCCAGAGTTTAACTCCCCAAATAACTTGGTTCCTGACATTGACTCATTTATTTTCACACTCACAGGTCCTTTCTCTCACCCTCTGTGCTGCCTCGAGGCAGAAGTAATCATTAAGGCTCTGCTCGCCATCATTTGCATAGCACAGAGCCCAGAGATAGTAGGGCACCAGCATATAAGTACAAGGAGTGATGGTGATATTCCAAGCTGTACTGAAATCGTACCAATACTCAGAGGGTCACAAACTGTTAATAAACAGATCCATGCAGGAAAGGCAATCACTGTAATGCTACAAAATGTAATAATAATTTATTTTGTTTACAATTTGCTATAATTATGCTTTCTATAAGAGTAACTAATAGGTGTTGGTTAATCTACTACTTTCTACATATCTATAAGTTATCTGGATTCCAGGAATAAGTGAGCATTTATAACATGTTTCAAATGAGTAAATATGTAGGCTTATCTGGATGAATCAGTCAAAATATAGATTCTGTCTCCCTTTTTCCCTGCTTCCTGCTATCATATTCCGGAACCCAAAAGAACTGTGCTTCCAACTGAACTGCTACCAATATTTGGTATTTCTGATTCAAGATTTACACTTACTTTATTATACTAATGCCTTGAATCTAACAAATTGATTGGGGTTGAATATGCCAAGAATCTGATCAGTATGTTATGTCACACTGAAGAATCAAGGTATTGAAAAAGAGTTAACATTTCCCAATGAAGGACTGAAAAGTAAGGAAGCGCAAATTCTGCACTATTAATGCAGCTCCCTTGTGTAAATGTGTTTTGATGAAAACTTTAATTATACTATCACATACTATTTTTCTTATAGGACCTTTGGGCTCAATTCAGGGAGTAAGTAGTTCTTCAATATTTCTCTTTATCTACTCTAATCAGCATGTGGTCATACACCTTTTTAATTAATATTTCAAAAACCTTGTGTTGAATGCAGATTTATTCATTTCCTTGTGCACTTGTTTTGTTAACAGCTTCATGAACGTGAATAATACCCCACTTGCATGATTTGTTTTATTGATACCATTTGCATCTGGGAAACCAAGGAAATTAAAGAAAATTATGCAGTCTATTTCTAGGTGCCAAATTTGAGAGAGTTAAACTAGATTCTTTGCATATTTGAGCATTTGATATTACACTAAAATTTCAGAGAACATCTGTTGGAGCAGTGACACCTTTAGCACCCCCAAAGAAACCTGAAGGGCACAATATATTAGTAAAAATCCATTTTCTCCCTCCACCAAAGAACCATGTTGTACATTTCAAAACGTACAACAAAAAACATATTGATAATTTCTCTTTCACTGTCATGAATAAATCTAACAAAATACAACATCAGAAAAACATACATACACTTTAAATGGTCCTGCTGTTATGAAGAGCTCATTATTTTGACAAATCACTAGAAAGCCTAGGATTACATGTGCTTTGACATGGAATCAAATATTTCCAAAAGATATATCTTAAAATTTATCATTAACTCTAATTTAATAAAATGTAATGTTTTCATAACATTTTATATTGTAAACCAATTTCTAGAAATTCCTCGAAGTGCTTGTCAAAATTGAATTTTAATTATTTTGAAAAATAGATTGGACTACAGTTATAACTATTTCCAATATAAAATATTTAAGATTTCATATGTAAATTAAAAGTTAAGTGGGCCATATGTAATGAAAAATAGACACGAGTGTTTCTCAGAACTACTGTGTTGTTATCTCTAACTGCTGAATATCTTTTTTGAGGATTTTTCTTCCTGTATGCATCTAACGTGGGTTGTAATCTTTCCTTCCTAACCACTATAGACATCTACAGTTTCTATGAAGTAAATATTTAATTCCTTAGGGAACAAATAAATTACAAAGACAGCTAATGAAAAGAAGGGAAGAAGACATTAGCACAAGAAAGTATAAAACACTTTTGATAGCACTAAGTCTTGTCTCCCTTTCTGGTTCAATATAATCATCATATGTGGAAAAGTGAATCTTACAAATTGTTATCATACAGATGGCAGAAAGTTGAAGGACTCTGTAGAGCTATATACAGTAACAGAGGTCTATTCTGCAGTCAGTACAATATGCTCAGCTCAATCAGTAATATCCAAGTTAGCTTAGGCATAACTACCATCATGGCTAAGGCAACAAGGTCCTCAGGGTAGCAAATGTGCAGCTTTTTAGTGACTGTGTAGATGCACTTCAGCTTCATCCATGTTACTGCAATACAACACTCAAATTTTCTTGGATATGCCTTCACACCTTTTTGCTCCAAACACTCTGTTCCAGACACAGAGAAACTAAGAGGCATATAAAAATGGGTTAGAGCTTGCCATTTCACATTAGTAGAGATTATATCAATATAATTATGTAACAGAATGGGTAAATGGGTTTGAGGACAGCTACAAAGGAAAAAGGAGAGGAAGGGGTCTCTGACAGTTACCATGTAACAACAGCTTCACATCTGGCCCCTGTACTTATGTCAACTTGAGGAATCAAAGTTCTGAACTAAACTGTCATTTTCTTGTAATCCAAAGAGAAATAGCAGATATGACTTTCCTTTCATGAAAGAAAAAAGAAAACTGGGGAAAGCAAGAGGTACTCTAAAAGAGTTCTGGTCTATCAGGTTTTAATGTCAGACTCTTTATTACAAGGTTTCTTCACAAGCAACAATTTGCTGGCCACCCCAGAGGTCTGGTTACAAAACTGTATTTTCTAATTTGAGCCTTAAGTACCTACTAGAAAGGCCATTTGTCCAAAGATTTTTAGATACAGTTGGGCTTCAGAAATTCCACAGGCTCACAGTAAGCATCCTGAAAGTATGCTTCTCTTCTCCAAGCAAAAAAATCCTGTTACAAAATCTTCACAACCTAACTGTTGGTCCTGCCAACTAGCCTGGAATGGTAATGTACACATGTAGATATGGCAAAGAATAAAAATAAGCATTAACAGTAAAAAATTTCCCAGAGCACACAGTTTGAAGAACATATTTTAATCAAAGCCAATAGTTGCTATATTCCAGTCAGATAATAGAACGTTACAAGAAACTCTTGAAAAAGAATATAAAGAACTGATATAGCCTAAGAGTACAAGCACATTTCAAAACTGATACATTAAAGGAAAATGATACATTAAAGGTAATATAATCTAATAACTGCTTTTCAGTCTATCAACCCTATATCAGTTTGACACTTTCATATACTGCTAACCATGTGATTCATTAATTTATTCTCTAAAATATATACTATTTTCTGTCATTCACTAATCATGAAATGTTCATTACAGATTCTTTTTTTCTAACTTATTTTATGAACAGTTGATCATATCACCAAAACTGCAGTTTCATGAACCTCTTTAAGCAAAGTCTTGATCTTTTCATTTCTTCCACTTGATAACAATGCTAGGTAATACAGTAAGAAATCTTCATTATATTTTCAACAGACAAGCTTTTATGAACCTGATAATACTAAAATATTACCTTGCTAAATAGTACACCATTACCATAATACCACATTAAATCTATTACATTAGCATGTTATTTCCATGCTAAATGATCAATAAAAAATTACTGATCATGCTAAATGGCTAGTGAAGTAGATCTTAGAGAACGTATTTGATTTCCTGTCATCAAATGTGGTCTTCTCATACAATAGACAAAAGCAACAAAAGTCAACTTTATTTCCAGAGAATTCTTATACTTTTCTAAAATTGAGTCAGAATCTCAGATCCTGAAACATATTTGAATTCAAGTGCTTGTGTACATGAATTCCAGTGACAGTTCATGCCAATCACTATGTGGAACTTCTGTCAAAAAACATGGTGAATAACACAAAAATTATGTTGGGAAAAAAGAAAAAAGTTAAACAAGAAAAACTTCTTTTAAACCAGTGTTTTGAATTTGGAGTGGTTTTGTTTTTTGTTTTTTGGTTTTTTTTTAGTACAGACAGCTGAGATTATTAGGAAAAAAAAAAGTTGTTTTAGGTATGTACATCATGTTATCAGAATTTTAAGAAGATCAGTAAGGATCACTGGAGATGCTGTGGACAAGATGCAATAAGAATGGATATAGAAATAAAAACAAACCCATGGGAAGTAATTGGGATGTCTCCCATAGCTACATTTTACTGATATTGTTATGGTGAGTAAGCCTGCAATGGGCAAGGGAAAATTTTTGAGTGTTCAGGCTCTAGTTAAGGTTAAGACTTTTCATACTGCTTTTCAGAAACCCAGAAGAACTGATCAAGAATTATTTCTTTTTCATTTTTATTTCTAAGGAAGATTAATGTTAAGAGGTTATTGATTAAAGAACATACAGCAATTAAAAAAAAAGTTAAGCTGTATATAGAGAAAAAATATTTCAGTTCACAAAATAGTCAATATTTGTCTAATTTACTGCTTGCTGCTTTATCTTCATTCCCCTTCTTTCCCGTCTCCCTCCCAAATACCCTATGTAGAGCTGGGCCCTTGTGTTTAGTCAGGAGCCATTACAACTTCTCAGATGCAGTTTCTCATCCCAAGGCAATTTGGTAATCTTACACTGATTAATTAAACTAGAGTCTCTAAACAAACTGTTAAAACTCTTATATCCACAGTTTGCATATCTAATCCAGATAACAGGATAAGCAATGTGACTGTCAAAGTTCATGAAGAAATGAAAACAAGAACATTCTTTATTCGTTCTTCTTTATAGAGTTCGTAGCCAAAGAATAAGTTGTACTTCTAGGTAGAAAACCTAATCTGCATTTAAATAGAATTTCTCCAAATAATAAACAAAAGCCTGAAGCAACGATTTTACAGCAAGTCTTGCTGCTAGTTCACAGCCTAATCCTTCTATCTCTATCAGTAATCCCTTCTACTCTTGTATATTCATTTCCTTAGCAGTTTATCAAGGTATCTTGGCAGCTTGAGCTCACAGTAACATCAGTAACTTTGCACTTGCTTCAAGTTTCTTAAAGGCTGAGCAAAAAACTGTTTAAACTTCAGCTGGTCAGCAAGTCAAGGCAAACTCTGTTAGCATCACTTTTATTAAAACAAGGGAAAGCTACAAACCCAAAGAGTGAGAAGAAGTAGATATTGCAGGGATATACTTTGCACATGAAACACTAAATGCACCTGAATGGCTTCCAGGGTATGGCTACAGCATACCATGTGAAAATACAAAAAAACTGTGATGCATTTGAAGTTGGGATTCTCTGAGTTGTAGATAGCTATCCAAGCAGGTCTTATAGAGAGCTATACATCACCTATGTGATCTAAAATAGCCAGAATGCCATGCCAGATTTCACTGGAATCAGCACATGCTGATTAGCATGGTTAACAGCTATCCAGATAGCTGGTGAAAAAGAGCCTTTTGGGAACCTGAGCACAGGTTACATTTTCATTCTCTGATTCTGATCATAACTTTGCTTCTCTTTCAGGCTGTAGAGTAGTACCTGTGCCCACTTGAAGAAATATAAACCAATGGCAGTGTAGAACTTCCCAGACAAGAGGTTTAGGTTCAGAATAGGAGAAGCTAAATGTTCAAGATTACTTTTTAAAATCTTCTAAAATAGAGAAGTTCAATTATCAGGTGCTACCTTACTACTCAGGCAGTGTACTCTACTCTTCTGTTTGAAGGCAACAGATCTGATACTACTTAAAGTACCCACCTTTCCCATTGCTTTCTCTCTGAAAGTAGTATTTACATATTTTAGTGCGGAAATTAAAAGATAACTTGAATAAAAAAAGAGAGCTCTGCCCTTAATGTTAAAACAATGAAAAGAGTCATTATTAAATGAAAATGTGCCTCAGAGGAAAAGATGGAACAGAACTAGCATTTTAGATGAGATTTCTCAAATTCTCAGATATAAAGACAGGTAGTACCACGTGAGCAATAACTAATTTAATTCAGACAGATCTGCTTTAATAAAGGTCACTTCTAATTAGATAAATGCCCACTAGATTTTGTCTACCTGATTCCTACTTTAGTCCTAAGATTGACAGACCACAAGTATATCATCCTTTAAAATGTTTTTTTCATTCTACAGCCCAACCAATCTGACCTATGACTCTATTGCATTATTGGATGTTGTTCTAAGCTGGCTTGTTCTTCAAAGAGCCAAAGGGATTTGACTGTATTTGATCCAATATAGTTTTCAGGCATGTTGGTCATCTTGTTTACAGTACTCAACACAGAGAATACTTTTTTTCTGAAAACAGTGTTATAACTCACAACTTGTGAAGGACTTTTTAGGAAAGAGTTTAAGAAAGTGAGTGAACTTAGGCATCAGTTCCCCTCCAGTCTGTCTGTAGCATTTATTCACATTCAAGGAAGAAAACCAACACTATTATGGATTCTGTAAAAGGACTTGGTAAGCTCCTTAGTAAGCAGGAAAAAAACCTCACAGCAATTACTCTCTCAAGGAAACATTCTCTTTATGAAACAAAGCTGTGTGCCAATAAGTATTTCTTATATTTTAAGTAGAAGACTTGTTCTTAGAGGTTGGAGACAGTCACTGCATAAATTGGGTAAGTGATAAACTGAAGGAGAAAATTGTTCTAGGCAGGAAAGAAACAGAATAAAGAAAAAAAAATCTAGTTTACAACTAATGACAGCAAGTTAAAGAAAGAAAAGAATATACATAAATCATGAATTATTGAGGAATTAATTATATATTTATCACAGAGAAAATACTAAACTTTACATCACTAGAATGCCATATATCCAGAGACTATAGATTGTTTTGTGAAATACATAGGGAATATTTTAGCTAATGTTTCACCATTCCACCAGAAAACCTGTAGGCATTCAGAGGGCAAACAAAATTCCATGTAAAAGACAATCAAATCACAGCAAGAATTATTATGCCACTATTTTATTTTACTTGTACAGTAAAAAATGGAGATTATTGCTATAAGCACTACACAAAAGGTCATGTTTCCTCACCTAGCTGGCAAATATGGAAATGCTATACAGAACTCACTCAGACTTTTTTGTGTAATCAGTTTAAACCTAGGTACACAACAAATCCTGGCTCTCCTGATGGGCAACAAGGTACAATGAAGTTAAAGAGAAGAAAAACTTCAGATATTCCATAATTTCTCATCTGGTCAGGATTATACTAGACAGAGAATCTCAAGGTCCTTAGAAAAGAACACATAAGGTTAGCAGAAGAGGTTGACATCTGCCTCTCTTTTCTTGTGGAAAGTGCATTTTTACACTACATTTGTCATGTCTTGGCACCAAAGACATCCACATAACACCTAAGACTTCTCGTGTCTCTGAAACCTAAGCAACTATATGACTTCCAGAAAAAAAAAGTCAAAGATCAAGCAAAATGCACATTGAGAGAATATTTTGTAGAATGCTCACTGTTCTTTTATGATTTTGCCATCTTCAGGGTTCATGTTTTGAAGCTTTTTATATCAGTCCACACAGGTAGAAGATTCTTTTTAAAAGGAAAGTCTTTCCAGATTCTCAAGTAGCACGAAAACAAAAGGGGAAAACTGTTAAATAGAATTGAGACTCAGCAGCTCCAAGAAATTGCAAAACTGTTAGTACAAAAGTCTGTGGCCTACATGTAAAAGTGCTTAATTTCTCCAAATTATAAGCTGTTAGAAAACAAATTTATCCACACAATCCTCTATTTGAACAATGTTTCCTGTGGGTTATTTTTACTGAGAAAAAAAAAAAAATCACAGTATTCTCAGTTTCTCCTTAAGGAGTCATACAATACAAATAATGGCATTCATAAAGCCAATTAGAAGGCAAAAGTAAATAAGTGTTGAAGTAATTAAAGTATGCAATATAAATTATTAATCTATTAGCGTTCACAGCAAAGGTAAGTCACTGATCTTGCATGTACAGTGCTCCTAATGGAGATCTAAAACCCCCTCTAATTAAGTGGAATTAAGTGGTCATCTCTCCTAATTGGAAGGAAGACAGAATTCAAACTTAAAGAGCTCATGTTCAACACAAGAACGTAGCCCTGCCTTCCCTATGGCATTGTCACTTCCCTGTGCAGTCCCATGCACCTGGTTTGATCTCTCCCTGGTGCCACATGCCCTGTTGGCCCAGCCCCACTTCACCTAGCAGAGAACAGCCCAGAGCTCAGAGCTCCTACTGCTGCCTCTCCTTCAGCCAGAGCAAAGGGTTACTGCCGAAGAGGTAGTGCCAGCTCCCCTCATACTTACTTTAGGAAACTGAACACATGCTGTATTTTACCAAATTACTGATAGTTCACCTGGAGGGATGAGAAGGAAATAAAACAGTGCAATCTGTAACTACTAGGTCAGCAGCCACTCCAATAAAACAAGTATTTTCTTTTATTTCTTAGATTAAGTATTAGGAAAGCTGCATCTCCCCTTCATGCAGTTCAATTTTACTTTGAGTGACACTTGCTATAGACTCAAAGACCATGGGAGAGCATTCTAGAGCCAGGCTGAATTAAACAGTACCACCCCAGGACTAATACCCAAATTATGAGTGTATCTCCACGTTAGCATTTTCATGGCAGGAATTAGAATTTTGGCCTTATATCAAAAGAAAGAGGTTTCTACTTTTGAATAACACAACTAAAAATTTACCAGTCACCTTTGATCACATTTTTTTTTAATTCAGATTGTTAAAAGACATCACATTTCCCCTACAATCTTCCTGGTACACATGTGGATACCATAGCAACTATCACAATGTACAAATCCTATGCTCATAAAACATAGAACTGAGTGATGAAAGGATTGCTATCTGTAAATCCACAGATCTGCAATCACCCCTTAGCCATAGCTGAATAGTATAAGTAATTGTTGAGTAGCTTTTTTTTTAATACAGAAATGCAGCAATAACAACAACAAAAAATCAAATACTGTTTTTCCATTTGAGCTATTTCAAGACATACAGCATTACAACTCTCTTCAAGAACCTGAGCAATTAATTATATAACCTTCAATGTTTGTGAATAAATGTCAGGAAGCAGAATTAAAACATGGATTCTGTTTTAATTTATGTTATTTATGGGCACAAGTGAAGCTTTCAGGTCACTTAATACAAAATGAATTGGATGGATGCTAAAAGAAAAGTAGATTTAAAATAGAGATAGATTTAAATAGAACAGATACATAAAAATAAAATAATTGCTTGAAAAGAACTAACCTGGCAATCACAGTAAACACAAGAATGGGAGGAGAAATCCAAGGTGCAAAGGAGAGTACACTACTCCAATGCTTGGTAACCCACAACCATATGCCTAAATTAGCTGGGATAAACCAGAGTGAAAGTGCTAAAATATCTCTCTATACTACCTTTTCAGACTCTACTCACATCCTTTTGAAACAGCTTTTCTCACAAACGAACATACTTTAGAAAAATTTAAAATAGATATAAGGTCATTTTTAAAAACATCGACTTCTGGTTTAAGTCAGGTGAGAGAAAGTATATTGCAATGTGTCATATTCTTGTTTTCCCTGAATTGCCTATTTTCTCCATCCAAACTAATTAAAAAAAATGTTCAGAAGAATGAGTTTTCCTCAGCTTTCTTACCATGGGCAGGGATTTGTTTCTGAGTTACGGGATTGCAGAGGTATTATTCAGATAATAAAAAAGAAGGGCCAGAGATTTGTAAACAATGGAAAAACAGCTTAACCATTTGATCTGTGCTTTCCTAATGGTTACTATTACAGAGCTTCTTTTGCTATTATTTCTGTTTTTTTGAGAAACGTCACCAAAAAAAGTTCAGCTTACCTTTGAAAAATATATTAGTTCCTTTTAACAAAACTTAAGAGTTTCTGAGCATTTATGTGCTTAGGTTTATATTCCATGAGAATCAACAATTCCTTAACAGCTGAAGCCCTGAAGAAGGATCACTTTGTCATGTATTCACTTTATAAATTTCTAGATGAGGCAAATTTACTCCACTTAACTCTTGACTTTGATTTACAAAGCTCAGAAAAGAACTCATAGTCAATGCTAGCCATTACGTTCATCAAAGAATAACCACTTCATTATAGCTAATGCTTTATTCTCTGCATTTCAATAGTAACTTTCTTTTCTCAATACTGCAGGTTTTTGTTTTTTGGTGCAAGCTCCATGTTCATGGTAGAAACATATAGAAATAGCTGGACAAGTAATTAGATGGACTGGTAAAACTGCATCTGAAAAATCTGAAAGCACAGACCCTCTATGTATTTAAAAGCCACTGTAACTAGTGCTTTTGGAAAACAGAAAAGCCCCTTAAACTTCTTGTTTCCTGATTTTTTTTGCACGTGTTACAAGTTTACTCATTCAACTTAGCTCATACAAACACCAGTCACTGCTCCCAAACGAGTATGTATGATACTTCAGAAGTAAATCTACTGTACATTCGCCTGTAAGCCAGTGGCAATTAAAGAAGCAATAAATAAGGTAATAGTCTGTTATTATTGCAGAGCCAGAGTCACAAACATTATTAAGAAACTAATTAATGGTTTTGCTACCACGTGCATGACAACTGCCATTCATGAAAATATATCTATAGTAATATGTAAGTACCTGGTAGATCCCAACTGATTAGAGGTTTGAGATAAACCTGTCTGAACCTGAGCTGTTGCCAAAAAGATCTGCTGTACTCTGGCATACTCCACCCAGGGTGTTCAACTGCTTAGGGTACAGCAGTCACGATAACAGTCGGCCTGTTTGTTGCCTAGTCACACAAAAAATAGCATAAAGTACCAATACAGTGAACTCTGAGCAAACAAACCAGATAGCATCCGTCATAAAAGGCTACAGGGAATTCACCTGGCATGTCAGAGGAATGGTTACTGCTTTAACCAGCAACTGCAGTGAGTTGTGATTATCATTGCACTGTAGGGAATCACAGCTATATTCTCTTGTCAGAGATAGCCATGGACAAAATTGAAATTGGTAGTGGAAATGCTGATTCAGATGTACCGAGCATGAACTAGCCATACAAAAGCATAAAATGGCTGTCTTCTTTTTTTTCCTCATGTGAGAGATAATGGCAAACCCATCTGTGTTAGTTATCTTGAAAACTCTCTTCAATCCTTCCATTTGGCCAAAGCAGAATATGTCTTTAGAGCATTTGGTTTACTCTATGTTTCCAGGAACCTTCATTTAAAAAACCAAAAACAAACAAAACAACAAAACCTGCATATACTGTTGTAGCCTGAAGAGAATCAGATTATTTTAAGCAAACATCCTTGAAAACTACCATTAATATGAGAAGTTAAGATGTTAGAAAACAAGATGTTTGAAAAATATTACACATACACACATGTATATGTATATATTTTGCTATTATGGAAATTTTCAGGGACCTTGAAAATTCTGGAATCCTACAGCAACAATGTTTGGATGACCCAAGAATATATTAAAGCAATCTTGAACTATGTTTGGCAAAAAAATGAGTAAGGCACAGTTCAAAATAATGTTAATCTGTTACCGAGGAAAAAAACCATATTATGATGGATGGTTCACAGCTAATCAAGTTATGAGAAGCTATATAGTCCATAAGACAAATAGATTATCTCAGAAAACACAATTCAGACAATGAATACAGTAGTAAATTTTTAAAAAGCCCAAAAAACAACCAAACAAAAAACCCCCTACAGTAAACTAAAAATCCTTTGTGGGAATTAGGCCTGTACAGGAACCACACAACTGAAATAAAGATTTAAAGCTAACCATAACCAACAGAACAAGTGAAAGCACATCTAAATTCCTTTAGTAATGCCTCAAGAAGCCTTAGCAAGCTGTACACATTACCCTTTTCTTCAGTTGGGTGAAAGAGAATTAGTCATTCTGATCGTCTGTACTGCACTGCTTCTTTATATATAAATTGTCTTATAACCATTAAAACGAATGGTATCTTAGGATCTAGTCTAAGGTTACTTGCATTATATTTCATTATCTTTGAAGACTGGCTGTCACACTACACATTGAGAACACTGGTGAAAACATGACCTATTTTCATTCAAGTCATAATACTTTATAATATATTAAAATATATTCTGCTGTGTCAGTCTGCCAAATGTAATAATTAGGTGCCATGCCCCTATAAAATTGTAAGCAATATGACAGCCACTAATAAAGAAAGAATTGAAGGCTAAGTGGAAAATAATGAATCAACGGACCAGTTAGAGATTCAACAGACGAATCCCAATTTCTATTCTAAATACACTTCTGATGGAATTTGTCTAAGGTCTCAGATTACTTGTAGATGAGACTTTCTGTTTTCTGATTTGTAGAGTCTGGGCATTTTGAAAAGACCTAAGTTAGTTCTAATTAATACTATTACACGAACAGCAAATTCACATGTTTGGCCTGAACTTTAAGACGTTCATAGCAATCTCCTTGAAGACATGACATTATGAGAACCCTTCACAAATTAGCTCACATAACAGAAAATAAAATTGAGTTTACCCTTTAGTAAGACAGAGTTCACTGTCTTCAGGTTTTGAAAGTAGAAACTGAAGCTGAAAAGAGGCCAAATTACTTTAATATTTAACCAATTTGGACCACACAATGAACTAAGCAATATATGAAGGAAACTTAATTCTCCTATTTTGTTCTGCTGAAAAATGAGTTTCTGGTAAAGCAGTTAATCACAGTGAACAAATGACATGTCATAGTCATGGCACAGTTATGATAGCAGTGATGCTGTTAATTTATGAACTCTGACCAGTTGTGATTCTCTTTTGCATGTACCAAATCAAAGACTGATGGCCAGAGTATTCCAGGTTTGTATATGATTTTGCTTTGAAGGCCAGTTTGTGCAGCATATCATTATAAGAAAGTTATCTATTATATTTCCCATTTTGAAAGTTTGGGAACCAAAATATTAGGAAAATATTATCACATGGTTAAAGTTTGGTAGAGATTGGTAGGAAGGTCTTTTTTGTTTGAGGGGTTTTTTTTAATGATTTAAAAAGTATTAACTGCCCTTTCTAGCAAAAAGTACACCAAGAAACACCACCTAGAGGACAAGAATAATTTTTAACTGAGTCAAGACACACTTTTCCTTAATAATGTTCTTATTTTGTATTTGCTGTCTGGGAAGCCACTTGCTGAAGAATTGAAAAGGGTACTGTCCAACAAAAGAGGTTTTTGAAAGTTTATTGTTAGTGAAAATCAGTAGGTGAAGAACCCCACTTGGTAGCTTATATTCCAAGCAGAATCATCCTAGTTTCTGTTTGAGGAAAGCAAAAAATATTCTTCAATATGATGGTAAGTACTTTAAAGAAAATAATTCCAAAACAAAAGGTGTGACAATGATCATATAAAACTACATCTGGTTACAGTGGATATGTTGTGACTCAGATGGTACCTTAATAAGCTTGTTTAGGATGTGATTTTTTTTTTTTTAATTGAAATTGTTGCCTCTGTGTGTGGTGGGCTTAAACAATTTTTAAGTGGCTATTATTCCACTTTGGAAATCTGTTCTACTGTATGTCCTGCTGAATTAGATCAAGAACAAATCTGGTTGAAGTTAAAGTGTCAGCCTCGTCAGTGAGAGTGGAACAGAGATCACACTCAAGTCAGAGGAATAAAAAGAATGATTAACTGAGGTCTATGTGCTTTTTGTAAGATGTACAGCTGGAGGCTCTTTTATGTGAACTGAGTTCAAAGCAACCTTGTAAGAGTACATTAAAAATATAATAGCACCCAGAAAAGATATGAGAGGGCAGAATTTTCGCCCTGAAAATTTCTGCTTTTTGTGGTAAATTACATATAACACTCATCAGCAGTACTTAATCCCACTTCTCTTTCAAGAGCTTGACAGTGGCAGCCAGGAATGTGGTGACAGTCCAGCTTCTTTAAGTGGTAAAGAGACAGCCTAGAAACACCCAAGCGACAGGAAGATAGTCTGAAAGGTACAAAGATTGTAGAGACAAATCTCTATGCAGAACTCATCTACTGCATATACTGTAACAAAGATAGCCCTTCAACTCAGAGAAGATGCTAAATTGTTCTTTCTAATCTCAGAAACCGACTTTACAGATTTATATTTGTAAATTTACATACAGCAGTACCTACATCCAGTGCAATACTATATGTGTGCACTGATGGAAGAGAAGGTGCTTTGTTTTTATTAAATACATTTGGTATGGAATGCCTATATACATATGAAGCAAAAAACCCAGAGATGGAGACAGGTTTTTTTATTTGTGATAGGAGCACTTGCTGAGATTCTTTAGGCAATATTCTGTCTTTAACAGACATTTAATATTAATTTCATACCAATATATTTGGTACATATCATATCTGTGAATCACTTGGATGTTTCAAATCTCTCCTCTCTCTCTCCTTTCAATAGCTTGCATTCTCATTACAGAGCTGCAACCTCTTCAAAGATGCATCTATAGCAAAGTTGCCAGTGGAGGCAACTTTGGTTGGGAGTAACCACTTCTGTTCTTATTTCAGTGAGCTGTAGTTCCACAGCCACATCCTTCTTTGTGCTCCACTGATGGGAAAAGGAAAGTGTTTGAAGAAAGGAAGCTAAGGGTGTTTGAAGATGGGGAAAGAAAAGGGCACCTCGAGATCTTCTCCACTTTCCACTGAGTTCGGAGGTAGATCAGCTTCTACACTGGTCTAAAGAAGGCACAAAAATATTGCTTTTATACCTGTACCTACCACCTCTAGTATGGTTTGATGCCACATACATATGGTTGAGCATTCTGAAAGTATCATTTACATATAATCAACAGAGGACATTTAAAATTGTGGTATACTGATACCATTGATATCTACTGCCTATCATCATCAGATACTAGAGACAAAGTTCAGTGCTGACTGCCAGACTGAAAATTATTCTTTGGCTAAGAATTATGAAACTCTTGTATCTCACACTGGCTTCTGCTGAAACAGTGAAACAGAGTTTGCTGGATGAACAGATGAATAACACCATGTGCATCTGTATTCTTATTTTTAGGCAGATGTTAATATCTGATGATACACAGACAACATAATATTAAATCCAAGAATTTCATACAAATACATTCAGTATTTACTAGTTTATAATTTTAATGGAAGAATAATTTAAAAATAAGTTACTTATACTTTTTTCATTTTCACTATGTGTTAACAAACTGGGTAAAGTTGGGCTTATGGGGAATAGATAAATTTTCTGAAATAAAGAAGCTCTGATGGTAGATGACAGATGGTTTCAAGAGCTACTACATAAACTTAGTATGTTTTACTGACAAAAGCACAATTTGAGTGTTTATAAATGTTATTACTATATCACCTAGCACAATGAACAACTTCATTTTATTAGTATGAAATTTTGGGAGTCTATTTAGGATTCAAGTTAAATTGAGATTAATAAAAGATTTTGTGTCACTGTAAAGTGATCAAACTATCTTATGATGGATCATAGCATTGAAAACTTTTGATGAACAACATATAATGTCTTTTCTGGGAACAAAAACATCCTCTGTGTTATTACTTTTCACAGATTTGGCGCTTTATGTAAAAATGGAAGGTACAGGGTTCTTAAAGTATGAGCAGCCTGAATTTTTATGACAATCCAGAATTTTCAGTGTCTGAGTCAAAACTGAAATTTTAACTCCTACATTGATCTTCAAAATGTATTCTACAATAATAACTTTCAATTTGTAAGTCAACATGAACCTGTTATTGCTTACAAAACATAACAGCATTTTCTTTAACCCTTCAGTGCACTAAAGAAGCAACTTTTAATACCTTATCGCTCTCTGGATCTAAGGTAGAGATGTCACCATGACTCCAGTTTGGAGAACTAAAGCTGTGGTAACAACATCCTACCTTATGTTGCTGGGGCCAGGAGTCACATACTTAATGTTTTGCAGAGAAAGGGACAGCAGTACAAAATGAGGATTTGTTTTCCCATTTGCTATGGACTGACTCCTTACGTCATCAGCCGTTAAACTGAGGTAAGAACTTGACGAAACAAGGAGAGAGAAATCTTTCCACATGTAGAGTAAGAAGACAGTTGTACCACCTACAATTCCATGTCAATCCTAACAAGCTTGTGATCTCCTAGATTTTTTGATGCACTTTTGTGACACCTAAGTAAGAATGCATGCAATATAAATACAGGATACATGCTCCAATATTAAGCTATTTACTCTTAAACACTAACAAAACATCAAATCTGTCATCTGCTATGTTTTAGCTTTTTACGTTTCACCATTCTTTATAATTTCTTATTAACTATGGTTTGGGGGAGAGTGGAGAGCGAAGTAGAGACTGGGAGGGAGTACTTACAAAATAGATCCATTTTTCACTTTTTTCAAGCTTCATGAACTTGAAGGCAATTTCCAAAAGAATTTTCTCCCTTACAAGTTAAATCCTTTTTCTCCTCCTCCTGTTCCATTGCTGTTAACAAAAAGCAGCTCATAAATCAAACTTTAATCAAGCTGAAAATCCCAATTTTATTTCTTCACTTCCCTAGGGGGTCAGACCATTTTGCAGAATCTTTTATTTTCTGAACTTCTCCACTTCAGAACTCCTGTTTGCTGCTTGCTTTCTCTCCTAATAAAATTACTTTTGGTTAGGATTACCACCCTCCTTCTCCTTCCTGACACTGCACTTGCTTCTTCAGCCTCTTGTGATTGAAAGTATTTAAAGCCCTGCAATTTAATTGGAAGAAACGTGATTATAAGGGATTAGCAACTCCTCAATTCAATATAGAGAATTATGTTTACACAGCCAAGGAGAGATTAATTTGTTATTTCTCTAATTTTTCTGGTGCTTTCTAAGCTTTAGATTTCAAATCTTTATAAACTAACACTACGACAATCTTCAAGCAGGACAAATGAGAGATGCACAGGACACTGTCACTAATTACTCATACTGTTTACAGTGTTTATGCTGAGTTGAATTCCTAAATAGTCCAATAATATAAACAATTATTCTTTACTTAAAATTCCATGCTATATGTTTGAAAAATAACAGCCTGAGTAAGGTTTAACCACACAGCTGATTTTGTGAGTCTTGAAACAATTCCTAGATTACTTTATCTTGGAATGAACCATAATTTTTCCTTTTAATCCACAGTTAACAAACAAGAAACATTTATTTGAGACAGATAGGTTCTGCTTTAAAATTGAGACTAGATTTGAGAATTTTTAACCCTCATTCTATGTTATTATTTTAAAATATAGTTTACAATATTGGATTTGAGGCTTATCTATGAATAGAATGAGGTAAGAATGAATAAAACGAAGTCAGCTGTCTTTGGATAGCATGATACAAGAAATTCAACCAGCGTAAGCAAATGAAAGCAATGTTACCTATGAGACTATCTTATGAGATTTCCAGAATGACTGAGATTGTCTTTAAGGTGATAAGCCAAGTTTTATACTGCAGTTTAGGGAATCACTTCCCAAAAATGAATAGAATTACGCCTATGGCATTTAGTAAAAATCAGTGTTGAAGGACAAGAAAGCCCCATAGCTAACACTTATAAAAATCTGCCTCTTTTGCTTCATTCTCTTACCTAGGTGTTTTCTTTTATTATATGATGGAGATAGCTCTGAGCTGCAAGATGTGAATAAAAGAGAAAACTTCTTCAAACAGTGAAACATCCCAATTCAATCTGTAGTAAACCCAAGCATTCTAGATACGGAATTTAATTTCTTTTACACTTACTTCACTGCTTAACAAAAAAGATAAAAACTCTACAAGCAAGTAAAGAGAAAGTTTTACATAGGAGGCCCCTTCCTTATTTCTTTTGAACAAGGAGGTATTTTCCTCTAAAATAAAAGTTCTGAGTAAAACAGTCGAGCTGATATATCGGAAAAAAAAAAGTTCACTAAAGTCTCATTCCAATTGCATATTTTAATAGCAAAGAATCCACAACACAAAGCTCAGGATTGGTTTTCCTGTTGTTTGGAAGTGGAAATATTTGGATCCTCAGGGTCACATGAAGGAATTGGATAATTTTGGAATGGCTTGTTTTACATGCTATAACTGTATAGAATATTCACATGAATATCAAATTAGAATATAAGCAATACATGTAAATCGGCACTAAAATCTACTCAAGTGCCTCTTGGACCATATGCAGGAGACTCAAAGTGGCATACTGCAGACTGCCTGCTATGCTGTTTCTAAAGGTCTAAAGCCTCTCTAGGTAGTTGCTGTGTTGTACTGATTATGATGAACAGTTTAATAATTTTGGATTTTGCTGACTAATGCTTTTCTGTTGACAATTAATAATACTGTGGGGTTTTTGAGCACTATACTAAAAGTAATAAACATTGATTGTAAAGAAATCTTCCAGTGTGTTAGCTCTTTTAAGCTGAGACCTTGGTACTATAAGACAAGTAAAAGACAACAGCAAGGTCACAGTCTACAGATGTTAATGTAGCACTAGATTATGTTGCCAGAAACATTTCTTCTGGTGTACAAAAATCATCGTAATAAATTTGGATGAAAAGACTTTACACCTAATTTAAGTAGGCTAAAAGATCAGTCAGCGTTATGAACAAAAAACACTCAACTCAGTATTAATGTGCTTTCACTTTTTTTTTTGTTTTTTGTCTCACTGTTCAAACATACTTTCAATAAAGTAACTTCAACTGTGACAAATAACGGATTAATCCTTTGAGGAAATGCTGTTAATTCAGCATTGAATGTCATGAGTTTACCCTTCTCCAGAAGTTTTAACTGCTTTTATAAAATTCTGTTATATGCTTAATGGGACTTTGGATAAAATTAATTCTCAGAGTAATTATCCCCATTAAGTAGTTGACTACCTCTGCTGCAAATGAAAATGTTGAAAACATCTGAGTGTGCTGCAGTTTAGGTGTTATCTACCTATCTAGTCCTTCTCTGAAGAAGACTGCACAGTTCAAATAGGATTCAATGAACTGTATAGATAGTACACTCCATCACTTTCAAAAGTACAGGTAGGAGAATAGGGATTTGCATGAATGTGCTGATGCTTTGGAGAAATGGGGAACTACTTTAATGTGTCCTTCACACAGCAGATGGTACGTGAAATCTGTTTCATGGTTGGTAACTTTTGCAAAGGCTTGTAAAGATTTGTTGCCCACTGCTTTAGCCACAAAATGAAGACATATAACCACACCAAAGACACCAAAATATCAATTGTAATAGCATTTCCTCATAGAAAAATTCTTTTTTTTTTTTAATAAATTGAAGAAATAGTTTCAGTTAAATCATGGGCTTTGACATGACAATATTAAATTTTGCACACAAGGAAGGAAACTATGTTAATATTCCTCTGAAGCCATCCTTGCCAATCAAACAGAAAACATTAAAAAACTACAAACTTGTATGTGCAATATTCAGTAGGATTTAAAGCACACACTGAACCGCATTTTAAAGGATGCACACAAATAAACAACAAAAATACTAGCTATCATAAACTGGTGAATCCAGTTTCTCAGCTGTGATCAAATCTTTGAGCACCCTTGAATCTGTCTGGCATTCACTATTTTCTCATGGGGCAGCTGTCAGTTTGCAATTTATTTTTTATTACTTTTTTTTTTTTTAAATTATTGTAAGAGAGTTGAACAAGGCAACACTGCTGTAAATTGTTTACTTATTCTTATCCTATCTTTAATGTCTTATCAAGTTTCAAATCCAAAGCAATAATTCCCCTGACAATTCACCGCATATTCTTTTCTGTTAATCTTTCTATATAATCTTTTCATATTCCAGGGAATTATTCCAACAGATTCAAGTGTATCAGGATAGGAAAATGTACTATTACAGAAGCTTTGCCAGCATAATTTAGTTTTTTAGAATTCATTTCACATTGATGGGAGGTTTTAGATCCTTTGAAGCATTCTCTCAACAATTTTATCAGTTTGATCATTTCTAGCATTTGCAAACACTAGATACAGCAGCTGCTACCTTTTTCTTTCCACCATTGTGTATTTACATGCAAACTACATAGTTTTTTTAACAGCTTGCTCATGTTAGTATGATCCTTAAACACTCATAGATCAATATTGTCTACTCTTGATTATTTTGTTAAACTTCTTTGATGTGCTCTGGCACCTCCATTTTTGGCACTGTTTTTTAAGGATGCTGGCTGTGCAAAAGTTTGATGACTACAGTGGTTACATTATGATTCACCTAAGGCTTTAAAATGAATATCAATTCCCTATTATTACATATATAATATACAGGTATGTATATATTAGTCATAATATAATTCTACTGAAAAAGTTATGTTTCTGACAACATACAAGATTTTGAAAGGCTATTTTGATCTACTGTTCATACCTTCCCTAAATATTATCAGCTCCTTTCCAAAACCACCACAAATAATCTAAAATGACCATATAAGCCCTACAAAGTATTTCCCTATGTAATAACATTTTTTCCATATCCTGACCCACACAAAAGCAGTGATCATCAAATCCAGTTTTTAGAGAACCAAATATTCTAGTACTATAATTTTCTAAAAGTTTAGTTCTAATGAAAATACTACAAAATCAGAGATAGTGATATACAAAAGCCGGCATAGCTCTTAATTTTCTATGACAAGGAAAAAAAGGACCAGCATATTTTATTGGTTGTAAAATTGAAAAAAAAAAAAAGTTTGTCTCTCATTAGTGACTTTTCTCCTCCTTGACCTTATTTTCCCAGAGAAGAAATTTTTCACCCATCTTAGCTTTTACCACACAACATTTCTAAGAGCTACGCTTTGAAAACTAGGTTTGTGCATCATGGAAGGGCTGGCAAGTGAGGAAATCAGCTACATGCTAGATTTTTCCCCATTCCTGTCCAAAAGCACAATTTCCATCCCATCATATCGGCTAAAAAGAAAATCTGACAATTTATTACAGTCCTCCTGTGCCAGATAATAGTCCAATTGATGGTATGTGACAGAGCAGCTTAACTTCAAGAGCCAGCGCTTCTTCATATAACTGCTGTCACTTTTGCTTTTCTCAACTTCACCTCAGTAACTGATTTTTTTTTTTCTGCTGTTTTAATTTTGATATGTCTTGTTTCCTCAGAGGGTTGCCAAGAAAGTGAATAAAAATAGGTTGATTCTCTGTATAAGTTGCATCATTTTCCATCTGATGTATCCACCGAGAAGAATAGCATGCAGATATTTGCCATAAGTCTGGTGTAAACAAATACTTCAAGTGCTCACTTGGAAAACTGTCAATCTACGTATATATCTACACAGAGAAAGTTTGTTAATTACTTTAGATCAAGGTCTATATTGCTGAGGTGAGGCTGCTACTGTATCTAAATTTGCCCATGTAAAGCAAGTTTGCTGAGTTACTTTGCAGTCATAGCTAAGTATTTACAGTAAAGAAATATAATAGTGTAAATTAGCTGAAAATGACAACCAAAAGACAAAGAAGTTTATAAAGTTTAGGGCCCATTTAGTACAAGGTAAGCACTCTTTTTCTGTACACTCTGCCATCAGTTCAAGAACTTTTATAAATTGATTAAATTGTCAAATGTATTTATCATTTACTATACATATGTATCTCAACGCCACTTATCCTTCAGGGAATTGTCTTAATATCAGTATATAAGAATATCTGTACTGAGCAATGCCACAATGACTCTGACAACAACCAAGCAGATGGCTGAAGTGTCCCACCTTGACATAATTTGCTGCTCAGGAAAGTCTGAACCAGTGGAGGAGTGGTGTTCATGAGAACTGGAATGCACTGCAAGTGAGAGTTCATCTTAATTTACTACTCTCATAGGACTCTATACATATACCCACCCACACAGTGTTTTAAATGAATAATCACTAATACCTACAGGTTTTTCCCTCTAGTGAAAATTCTCCTTTAGGGTTGCCTGCCTCAATTGTTAAAAAACAACAGTGAGAACAATGCAAGTGATGTAATTATACTTTATAAGTAATGGAATATTCATGTATCAGTTTGTGAAATAAATATTGGTAATAATAACAATTACTTGTAAAACACAAAACAGTTCAATCCTCATTGTATCCAGACCCAACTTAACTGGAGAATGGCATGAAATTAAATCTGAGCGATAAGTTAATGTATATACTTAGTCTTTTAACATGCTTAAAGTATTTACCTTCACAAGGGCCCAAGAAGTAATACATGGAGATTCTCAACTTATACATCAGCTATTAGAGTATCTTAGATGTGAATAAAACAACAGTTAATCAGCCTCTCTCAAGGTTAAATATAGTCCATGCCAGAAAATGAAATTAAGATTTTTAACTACTATCTGTCTTAAAAGTTGTAAACATTTTTTTACAGCTGCCTTTTTTTTTATGCTTCACTGATGCTTCCTTTTTCCTATAATGTATCAGAACAGCCTGTATGTTTGAATCTTATGTTACTAAATCATACCGAAATCTATTACTACATTATAGCCTTTAATGGCTAACTGCTTTTGAAGAGATCCATGAACCATGCCATATTCCCTGTATTTTTCAGAGAAGTAACAAAAGCACTTCTTTGCAATACTTAAAACTTCTGCTTCCTTATTTTGAACAACAGAAAAGATTTTTCTTTTAGAGTTATGTATTTTCTTACAATGCTCCCTGGCTGCAAGTCAGTCACAGATGCTTTTAAACAATGAAACTGTGATTTGCTAATAGTAGCACAAAATAAAATGACAATCTGATGGTACTTCAGAGATAATACTTGCACCTCATCTCTCCTTCCACTGCTATCTCTGCCACTCATGAAGAATAGTTTGGGATAGTTGCTAGGCTAGACAAAGCTAGTCAATATTTAGTATCTATCCAGACATTGGAAAAGAAGAGGTGAATGTTGTACATTCTAATTCTGTGGCTATCACAAGTATCTTTTATCAAAGTTGTGTGGTTTTTTTAATTATGTATTTATACACCACTTAACATGGGAATAAAGCTTCACTGTCAAACATGTAAGTGTGGATTATTTTACAACAGAATTTTTATTAAATTAATACATAATTTAATACAATATAGAGAAAAAAACAAAATTTAAAAGCATTTAGTATTTTTTATTGAATCTAAATCCTTGAGTGTTTGGGAAGTACTGTAAAATTAAAAGCTTTTCAATCTTAGCTTCTCTAGTAGTCATAACTATTTCAGTGCATTTGCCTAGAATGTTCAATCCAGAATCTACTGAAAGTCAGTGGAAGTGCTTCTGTTGAATTAAACACAGTGAAAAGCACTAGGCTTACTGGATCAATTTTAATATGGATGAAATAGAGAAGAGTAGCTAATTTTGACAACATGGATCACCCTTGGATCTTGCTCTGAGGTTTCTGCCCACGTTATGCATATGCCATCTCATTTCCAAAATCTCTTTTGGACTGGAAACAATAGATCTCCCACTGGGTGAAGCCTGGGACTACTCTGTGAGTAGTGGCAGAGGTTGCATCAGGCATCATTGCTCACAGCTCAGTCTTTCAAGTGATCTTTCAGAAACACCCTCAAATGCCGTCTGCATGCTTCACATTTCCCTCTGTCCTGCTATAAAAACACATTTGCAGTTCTCTGTGAATCATGCTGAACATATTGTTTAAAAAATAATTCCTAAATGATAAAAATTGAATGTGTCAGAATTACAGCATCAAACCAGGTACATGACCTTGTCACAATGTTCCTCATAGTATCCCAGTCTTACCAGGACTACATACACTCATGGGAGAATCAAATTGGCCACTTTTAGTTTTGTGCCCCTGACTTAAAACCTGAGCCAGAATGGTCAGTTAAGAACTATTAACTACCATATTGTATCACAGGAGCCTCCAAAGACTAGAGACTTTGCCTACCATATGTACTGCAAAGGTGTCCTAAGAGAAGGGACTATGTAGTGTTTGAATTGAAACAAAAATCCCAAAACAACAACCCACCAACTAGTTTGAACCTTCTTTTGTAAAGAAGAGGTGTAGGACAGAAGGAGAGTGAGATAATGTGCAAGTGAATATACATGCGCCAGTAGTATTTCCTCCAGATAATCAAAATAAAATCATGTCACTTCTAGACAAGAAAACATGATCCTATTGTTTCATTACTTACATAATCATAATTCTACAATTCTTCAAGTATGTAGTGATTATGCATAGTGTCTTCACCAAATATAATAGCCTAGTTTATGACATTATCTACTTGTCAAAGACATACTGACCTTATAAAATAAAATATAAAATATATCATAAATTTTAAAATAAACTTTCCTAGATTTTGTGATACCCTCTTAATTACAGTAGCACAGGTTACTCAGAGTTAATAGCTCCTTTGCATTTTCCATATTATCAACTACTTCTGAGTAGGTGACAGTTTGTCAGTAAATGTTCACTGTTGCCTAAAGCTTGACTGAAAAATCTCAACCCATCGCAGCACTTTGTCAGATCATGGAGCAACCTTCCATCTCCCAAAGCAGCCAGATGATCAAAAATCTTCAAGGTGACAAGTTTTACTTCTATAACTCCTTGACTGGAGTGGCCAGCACCGATCAAAGCAGTCATCCATCTAATCCCAAATCCTGTCTTGAACAGTGACATTTTCCAGGAAAAAAACCTCAAAACTATTTATGAGACAAATCTATCCTGTGAAAAGTGTCCTTTTTACCACATGTGCTACAAGACCATTTATGAAAGGAAGCATGAAGATTTGTAATCCTTTCAATACTCTGACACATTTTTAAATACTAATCATTTCAAGTAGAGTATTATTTCATTCTTATTAATGTTTAGTTCAAGATACCATATGGCAATGAATGATGCAGATTAATCATTAGTCCTAAGAGAAAAACAGTCTCCCTGTGCTGGTTTTGAACAGGCCAACTTTGCATTTCTGTGAATTTCCTCCTTACAACATGAAGAGTTTAGAAAATATGAATCTATCATCTACATCTTCTGTGATTTCATTTCACAGCTTTACTGTATCTCTTCTCAAAAATTAATTCTCTCTTCTATTAGGAGAGTTTGATGAACAAAATTGAAGTCTTGACTAGGTTTCTGAAAAATAAACTGTGGATTATTTCCTTTGCATGTGTACTAGTTTTAAATATTAGGTGAGAATTGGTACTTTGTAGGCAATAGTAGGGAGATAAGGAGAAGGAACATATCAGGCAGTATGCTGGAGAATAGAATACCAAACAGGTGGAAGGTTGTCCTACATCTGAAGACCCCTTCCAGTTATTTGAACCTTCTGCATGACCTTACTATTTGATTTTATCAGTTTTCCCCTATAATAAATTTTGACCTCAAAATTACTTCATGAGGTTCACGGGGATGCTGAAGTACTCAAACAGAACATCTAAGTACAAATATAAGGATAAACAAAGCAGACCTGCAGTGTTGTAGTAAGAGCTGTACTATAAAAAGAAACAAAGCTTATAAAGGAGGGATGTACAGGCAAGGAATGCTTTCTAAAAAGAAAATATGGGGAGAAATTATAGTGACTGAAAGGAAAAACTAAAGGTTTCTAGTCACATCTTTTCTTATCTGCCTGTTTTTTTTTTGTGTAAGCACTTTGGCATCACAGCCAAAGTTACATTTTTCTACAGTGCCTGATATGACTTGGAGGCTACTATTAATAATATATAATCCAGCTAGACTTGCAAATTATTTGTTTTACATTTGTTATAACTGCTCAAGTAAGTATGACAGACTAAAATATTCACTTAAATGTTGCCTCAATTTACCAGAACATATTGTAGGTCAGTGCCATAAATTAATACTTTAAGTTAGACTTCTTAAAGCAGGAAAGGTATTTAATTAAAACACCAAATCTTTCATCATTTATGATGCCTTGTAAACATCCAATAGAAATTTTTAACCTAAACTAATGTTAGGTGTGGGATTTACAGCTTGGCTACTATATAGACCATTAAATACCTGTTTTTCTTCTTAATGATGACAAGTGATTTGGGCCATGTCATAATTAAGGACAGTGTTAATTGCTGTACAGGAGACAAATTTCAGTTGAGTCGAGTCATGCTACAAGATCTGAATTAAGGTTTTCTGTGAACTCAGTAGATACTATTCTTTAATAAATAAGACAAAAATCCACAGACAGTAATATTACTGCAATACTGGTATACATTGGTCTTGCTAGATACCAGCAGTTCAGCCAACTAGATACTGGTGATTTTAAATTCCAAGTGTTTTTTGGGGAAAAAAAAATAATTCTTTATCATATATTCCTTAAACAGTGTCTTGAACCCACACAAATTTGTACTACTAAATGGAGTCCAACAGATGGTAAAGCACTGAATTATTTGCAAATATAGTTGTCAAACATACATAATAAAGTAACTATCATACATAATGCTTTCTGCATGAATATAAGAGAATATGTATATATGTACATTGATTAATATAGGAGAGGCTACTCAATGGGAAAATACAGAGATGGAGACAATCCTAAAATACAATTGAATGTGCCAAAATGTAACATCAGTGGAAAAAGGTGTTCAATTGCAATTTGAATATACCTATATAAAATATTTATGCCTAATGTCACAGGCAGCTTAAAGGACTGATGTGACATATGAAGATTTGCAAAATCATCTGGAGAAAGATTACTTTCAAAGTGAAAATCGGTCACATAATGACAGCGTAAGATTGGTCATGTTTGTGCACATTGTCACAGGGTGCCAAGCCAATTGCTAGGAGCATTGTTCCATTCACAATGCCCATAAGTGTCTGTGAACAGTGTCCATGCAGTGTCAACTGGTTAAGAATAGCCAATACTGTTATTTTAGGCAAAGTATAGAAAAGACTGAACAAAGTAAAACATTTCATTTTCCCATGTCCTCATAGACTTGGAAATAATAGGTAGACTCCCTGATGTTGGAGTTAACTGCATAGATGTCATGCCATACAGGCATACTAGTTTGGAAATCAAATAGGGAATGGAAACTGTTTCCATCAGCCTTTTCCCACTCAAAAAGAGAACTCCCATTGAAAAGTTAATAGCTTTTAGCCATTTCACTTTTCCTCAGTACTCTGTAGCCTGACAGGAGTGATGACTCAGATCCTAAGAGTAATGTTTCAGTGGTCAGTGTTGCCCTTTTTGTTCCCTAGAAAGATACAGTCTGAGAAATCAATATAAATGCTTAGAGATTAATATTTACAAATCAGTTCCTATAAGTATTTCACAATGAATTTTTCCTATAGGTAAGAACAAACATGGATAGTAATATAACTATTTTCAAACATTTATTTCCAGCTATACTGATATGGACGAAGAAAATCCCATTGCATACACCTAAGTATTCTATCTACCTTCTTTTTATTTAGACTATTACATGTTTATGCATTCTGTAAATTATCTGAGTAAAGAAAGTATACACTAAAACAGTTTTGCTTTGCAAAAGTCATTGCAGAAAAGAAGTCTGACTACATATCACATCAGGTTTTTTTCTTTACAGAAAAAAGTGATAGGTGCACAGCTTATACAAGTATCCTGACAGCCACATCAAATAAACTTCATTTTTCATGAAGTAAACTGACAGTGACATTTAATACGGGGAACAGGGGATAGATTTTCAAATCTATGGAAATCTTTGACAGCTTAGATACAAAAACAGGCTAGGATGCCATATACATGTCAGAGCAGAATAAAATCTAACTTTTTCACAGACAATACATGGGACTTTATAACTTATATATTTATAGGTTCATTTAATTACTCTACACTAAAGGGTATAATCACTGTACTTTTTAAAAACAATCAACAAATCACATTCATCATAACAACCTACTATTGCTTTAAAAGGGATGTTGAATATCCAAGAAGTTCAGGTGCTAGTTTTCTTATGGTTTTCCTTTAGAATGTATAAATCCAATACCCAATGACTTAAGGACAAACATTTTGGTTCAAACAGTATTTAATTTTTAATTTTGTGGGGCAAAGACAGGGGAGTCTTATGAAATCCTTAAGGCAAATTTCTGCAAGATGATATCAGTTTCTTTACCTCAATCCCTGAAAAGTAATTGCAGAAACATAGATCTTTACACACTGAACAAAGAAAAACTTTAGATTTCCATTATGCTCTGAGAACCAGATTATTTTGGGATCCTAAATGTAAATTAATGTAAATAGTGCTGTTTCCCAGTAGCAGAACTTTATTTTTGTGATATAAAGCAACAAAAAAATAATCTCTTCATGGAAATGGTGTTTGAACTGAAACAGTAGGACAAGTAGTTTCAGAACTTCCTACAGGTTATGATTTATTCAGTAAGATTTTGAACATTTTAACTAAAAATTTCTAGTTCTTCTGTTTCCAAAGACAGACTTTCTACTACACAAGAATTCATAGTTGTCTTGATTATTCACGACCAAGTTGAAACAGTAAGCACTTACCAAGGCATGAACAGCCCCTATTTATCTGAATAGAATGTTACATCCAAATGCAATTTTCACAGATTAAATGTTAATAGCTGTATGGATAGTTGGTTCAAAACAAAAATTAGCTACTACTGTATTACATAATACTGTTAATTCAGGACACAACATCACAGAAAACATAACTATATTAAAGCCTGGCTAACTACAGTTTCAAATTAACTACAAAAGGAGTGTATGGAGGCAGTATGGATTTCAGTTTTGTGACGCATACCTTGTCCCTAAAAAGCTAACAGAGGATGTAATTACATAGAACATTTTCTTCAGAAGTGGTTTAACATACCCAGCCCAGCCCATCGCTCTTGTAATTCATTTCCATACTGCAACAGTACAGATATTTGCAGGTCTCCTTTAAGTTAAATAAAAACCACCACAAGAAAAAAAAATCTTGGCATTCCTGGAGTATTTTTTTTACCGTGCATGTATGTGTAGGGTTCATTGCAGTACTTTTCAGGATTCAGAAAGAGATGTAAAGGAACATATGGGGTATGGGAGGAAGGAGGACAAAAATGGCAGCAAACCTGATGTATGAGGAGAAGGGCAGACAGAAGTAGAGGAATAGAGAAGGACCTCCTTGAAGCAGATATTCTGCTGAGGAAAACGTCTAGCTATTCTGAAGTATCTCTCAGGAGATAACACAAGATTGTATAAGCATTGGTTACAAACGACGATGATTTGATTAGAAAATAGCACAAAAATTGCTGAAATCTAAGAAAAGACTTTGCATAAAATCCACACATTTTTGTGTTTAACGTAACACGTAATAACTCATTATCTTAGAATCATAGAATCATAGGGGTTGGAAGGGACCTTTAGAGATCACCTAGTCCAACCCCCCTGCAGAAGCAGGTTCATCTTAGAATATCTTAGTCATTAGGTAATTTTTTTTTCAATAACATAAAGAAATATCTATCTTCATACCAAAAACAAAAAACAGAGATTTAGATAACATTCCATAGATATCATTCCAAAATTTGATTAGATTTGCTTACAAATAGATTCAGAGTTCAAGGTAGGAAAAGTGTGTCTTGTTACCATTTTTGCTCTGAGCATTTTTAGTACACCATTTTTTTATTATATGTATGAAATATCCAAATTCAAAACAGCTGGAGGATCTTGAAAATATGATGGAATAAACCAACATAGTCACTAAGTTTCAGAGGGGCAGGATACTGACAAGGAACTGACCAGAAGGACCTTGAGTCTGAAAAGTAATTTTTGACTCTAAAAGTTGCTGAGTTAAATGAACCAGGAAACACAAAATTCTTTAGTATTAAAAATATAAACAGGACTTGAATTTATTCCTGAAATGACCATCATTGTTCAAAATTACAAATAACAAAGTGGATACGTTTTTCCTTCTCTATGTAAAAGATCCTATATAGACACTAGGACTGCTCTCATGAATCAGGTAATCAAACTGCTCCCATATCATATTCCTAAACACACTGCAATATTCTATTTTATTGTATTTGCATGTTAATGTCAAAGATTGGTTGATTTGTTTGCTTTTTTTTTCCAAAGGAAATCAATTCAGACATAGCCTGAATTATTCAGAGAAACAAGTCAGAAAGGCAGCCCTCAGTACAGTTCATAAAAACATAAAAACACAGAAAAAGAAAGCACTTGAATTACTTGCTGTCTAAAAATAGTCTTGGAACATACAGAAATAAACTATCTTTTATCGTTCAGCTCTTTTGTGATGAGTTTCTCTTCCACACAGAGAGAAGAAACCTCTAAGATATTACCTTCTTTGGAAAGCCACAGAGGTGTATGATAAATGGGATGACATAGAGCTTAAGTTTACCCAGGACTTTGGATGTCAGAATGATAACTGATTTTATAGATAAAAGAAATGTGGTGGAACTAACCTAGCTGAACTTTAATATTAAGTGTCACATATAGGAAACTATTAGTTAATCTGCAGAAAGTAGTAGTAAAAGAATTGTAAAGATAGATAAGGAACTGTTTAAAGGACATTGCAAAAGAAAAAAGAACAAGTTGGGCTGGAGACTTCTTATCTAATGTTAATGGCTTCCATAAAAAAGCAGGCAGTGCTGGTGGAGTTTTCCGGTGTCAGGAAGTTGGAAGCCATCAGTTTGAAGGGCATTAGAATATCAGATACAAAGAAGTAGATGACCTTGAGAATGATGGTGGAATGAAATTTAACATTATTAAAATTTAAGTGTACTAATAACAGGAAATGGTAGCCCAGGGGGTAGTTCATAGAAAAAGCTATAAGATGAAAATATCTTTTGAATATTAATTAACAAGATGACTGTGTCCCAAAATTCTTCCCCATAGAAATTCCCATTTACTCCCCCATTTTTCTTTTTAATGCCTCAATTTTCCCACCTCTGTTTCAAAGTAACCCTTTTTTACCTATATTACATGTATTTAAAGAATTACAGAGGTATTTCTGACTGGGAGAGAATGGGTCTCTACAGAACTGCCCCAGTTGATCCTCTCTAAGCATTCGTGGTTAACATGATCATCAAAAAGATAAATGTACTTTGCTTTACTACATAAACATTTTTAGTATTTTTCTATAGATATCAGGAGGCACTCATGCTCTAGTTCAATGCATGAGGGTCTTATCTATAATGTTTTATAGAATTCTTGCAAATAGCAATGAAAAAAATGGAATTGAGTTGACATGGGTATAGAGAAGAATTTCTAAGGCCAACAGATGAAAGGTGAACACTACAACAGACTAAAGGACGCCTGCTCCTTTTTCTAGTAAAATGAATTCCTAAATATAATCATAATATTAACAATTATTTAAAGAATTAAAACTATCAAATTAAAATAATAATGTTGTTACAATACAAATGCTATTAATAAACTGGCATGGAAATTAGAAAACTTAAGAACTATTAAAGGAATTTATTGGCTCCAAGCAATCATAAGAATCTTTTTTAAGACAGAGTCTGACATAAAAGACATTATGTGATATGGTTGTCAGAAAGTCAAGCTGAATTTGTTTACACAGAAGTGTTCTGTGATCATAACTCTGAATTTGGCAAATTGCTTATGCCTAACATGTGACATACTTTAATCACTGGGATCTTTCTTGGTATACATAGGAATAGTCACATAAGACATTCATGTTAAAATATGTATATATTCAAACAGGATTTAGCCAGAAAGAAACACATTAGATCCTTGCATGAATAATTTTACATAAAAAACATTTGTCAGTTATTATTGTTTTATCAAAAAGAAACATATCCATTTCAATTATATATATATACACACAGATATGTGTGCATGTTTGTGCACAAAACTGTATTTAAAAAATGTATATACTTAGAAAATAGCCATACACATTTTTTGGTCTTATTCTGGATGCACTTTTGCAGTCAACAAAAGTATTTGTTACTATAAATATGAAAATGAACAGTAAAACTTCAGTGAACTAATAGCTGGTCTGTTCATTGAACTGATAACACTTCTTTCAGAAGTGGTGGGTCTTTGTGCAAGTCCAGTGGAATCCTGTACTATTTCTTAAAGTTTGAAGACTCAATCTACAAAAAACACCTCAGTCTCAACATTTGTGTTTCATAGATAAAATTTTGTTTTAAAAAATTTGGTCTAATTTTTTCATTTTACAAACTAAAAAAGTAACTTTAATTTTTCCTCTATAACATGCATAGAAAAAGATACAGGGGAAACTTGTCTTTTTGGTCAGCAGTTACTCTTTTAGGTCTTTTTTTCCATCAATTTACACCCTTAGTCTCTTGGTTTCTTAATAGTATTGATCAGGTTTTTTTCCTTTTTTCTCTCCAAGGGACATCTACTGCATATTTCGAAAAGTCTCAGTCTCTAAAGCACTTGTCAGTTATGTAACCAGCATATAATTCTGTATGTATAAAAACTGCATTACAATATTATGAGTTTAAACACATATTTATGGAAACAAGAGTGGTGTAACTTAAATCTCTGTAAAATTCATTATGATTTACATCTACTTAAATCCATTTTGAAACAGATATACACTTTATTTTCTGAGTAAAATTTACACCAGGCAACAGCTACTCTAAGTCACAAAAGTAATTTTGGAAGCATTAACTGTCTTCTAATAGTGGTCCCAAAATCTTTTTAGAGAAATACCCTTATATCACACATTATGAGTGTGTAACATGTCACACATTAGTCTGCTGATTTACTGCTTTGAAAACAACCTCAAACATTAAAAACTGCACTAGTTTTGTTAAAGTACCAGTCTAAGTCCTTCCAGGTAACAAAGACTGACTCAACACATACATAAGAAATCCAAACCTCATGTTTTTAGTCACATGCAGAATCACAGGCCACTGCTCCATGCCCACATGTACAAATGAAGGGACAAGTGCCTCACAATTTTATTTGTGCTCTTTCAGTCATATCCCCTTTCTCTAAGACACCAGCTCACAAAGAGCCTCTGTGACAACTGTAGTGAGCAAAAGCCAGTTAGCACTTGAGGGGCAGCTGGAAGTCCTCCAGAGAAGACCAGGAAGGAGGACATGGGCACAGCCCAGGGGCTGCCTACCATGTCCCACACAGTGAGGCCTGCCTGTGCTCCTGACATTTGCTCAGGCCCATGTATGTGGGGGTTTTTTTAAGTTAAAAACAAGCCTATTAGGAACTCTAAAACAAGATAAAATATTTGATGCAACTAATACATATGGCTCTGAAATGTAAGAATTTTTGGGGTTTTTTTGCTGATTAGCTGCTCATGGGAGTTCATTAACTCTAAAAACAAATCTCAAGGTGCTCCAACATCAAAATCGTAGGGAAAAAAATTAGAAAGCTAAATACGTATGGTCTCATAAAGAATATGTTTTTAACAAAGATCAACTCTTAAAAAGATGGCTTTGTATTGTTCACATATAGTTCAAGCGTTCACTTATTCTATGCAAATAATAAATGTTTATTTCTTTGGATGGCTTGTCAATATATGTCAGTCTGTGATGTTTATGATAAAATATCAACACAAAGTCTAAGTATATCAGGCCCCTTGCATTTTAACCCATTTAGTGCTTATGGTTCTGTCTCAGTAACTCTGTACATGAATAAATGCGTAATATTTTTCCACTTGATAAGACTACACTTAAGGGATTCTGGGGTATTGAAATAGTTATGTATGCCCCGCAGGTTACTTTAATTTTTTTGCCTCCTATTTCCAGATCCTCATTTATTTTTGTTTTTAACTGAATTTAAAGTGAAAATTTTTTTAGAGCAGATAAAACAGCCAAGTGCTCACTGATGCTTTTAGGAAAATCCCTTTTTTGAATGCAAAGCTGTTGCAGTTCATGCTATCCATAGCAGATCACATAGGAATGTCTAACAAGCTTCTGTAGAAGCACTGAGCTTTTTTATTATTATTATTCCAGTCAGTCAACTGACAACAGCTCCAAACCAGTTAGATATCCTTTAAACTGCACTTCAGAAATCACCATCACAATTGCTACTAATTGGCACTTTTGCTGGCAGCCTCGGGAAAAGAAAGAAGCCAGTGACTGAATGGGCCACAGAGAATGAACTCCCCTTCCCGCCTGTCAGAAATCCTCTCACCAGAACAGAGTTGAAGAAGGTTCCTGAAGCAGTGGGTTTTTTAAAAACAAAATTGCCCCTAGTCCACTCCATCTAGGCTGTACCTGTTTGTAACTGGGAAACATCACCCTTGCGATTGGCAATCAAAAGCGTTTCAGAGATCCTAAGAATCATTTAGTAAAGGTTGTTAACATTTGTTTTTAATGGTTACTCTTTAAGCATGCCGATTCAGGTTGTCTTTTGTTAGTTTCCTAGCTTACTATTTAAAAGGAAACAAATTGTCTGAGGTGGGATGAAAGAAACACATGAGCTAGGCCATACCCTCTGAAATCAGAATTGAGACAAGATTAGAAAACAAAATAAGTGTATTTAAAATGTTAGAATTTTTTCCTGATTTTTAATTAAGCTGTTAAGTCTGTATGCTGTGCTTTAATTGCAATTCATACATAACCAATCTCCTGGCCCACTTTTTCTGACAAAAACCTGCTTTACACAGGTCACATGCAGTAAGGCTTACACTGAAAATCCACAAAAATTGTTTTTCACAAACTAGTATTTCCACGACTTGTTTTCTCTCCTTTTTGACATCTAATTGGACCATAAAAACAACCCCTAGGTTTTTTAAGGATCTTTTAGTTCATTTGACTTAAGAAAGACCAGGCCTTAATTCATGTTAAGGCAAAAGCTTATTCACTTGTATGAAACCTGTAGAAATGATGTAAACTACCTAGATGATTACTCCATTGATTCTTTGGTAAAATGGCTTTCCTAATGTGTGGCAATTAAAAGATTGTGGCATTCCTTTCTTGAAAGGCTCTATATCAAGTCAGCCAGAGACAAAGATTTAGGCTTGTGCTTTCCTTGGAAGTCCCATTGCACAGCTGGATGCATACAATATTCTCCTTTAACTATTGAATTCCTGACCTTGTTAGGCTTGCTAAGCATATATTTAGCATAAATCAACCTGTCCACCAAATTTAAGGAGTACAGAAGAAATTATAACACTTATTTCACATATTAACAGACAAATAGCAGTTTATCATTTTAAGCACGTCAGTTTCTTTGCTGAAAACTTCTCACTGTCACACATGAGATGATAGCTAGAGGATGTTCATGCAGTAAGACTAGCACTTGGGTCTACTGTTTAGAATTCCTTACCATTTTCCCAAATGCTGGTTTAATAAGACTAAAGTTTATACACTGCAAAGTTCACCTTATATTGAACAGGTGGAGAACTGTAGATCAAACATACCATGAGTTCATTGCCTGTGCGCCATTTAAAAAGACACTGTTAGTCTCTATAAAGCAGCCAGCTCTGTCAAGCTACTGATCCTCAGTTCCCTCTGAGAATCTGGACAATGGGTCTGCTGTGCAGTATAGAATGACTTGGATGATTCTTTGGATCACTCCTATATACTTTTCACTTCTGCAATGAGGATAGTGAAATAGTTAAAGTTTAGATAGAAAAAACACTACTTCAGGTGCTGAAAAACTATATTGAAATAGCCCAATCTAAAACTTCATTCTTTGTTAATGTAGACAACAGAACTGTTAAAAAACAACAAAAAAACACAGAACCAAAACAAACCCAGGTTATTTATTGAACTTCTAGTTATTAAAAGTTAAAATTCTCTTGTCAATATACAATGTATAAATATTATATCAGTTTTATGTCAGTTTAGTGTAAACCAGCAAACAATTTGCAGATATTGGGAAAACATACTTCAAATCACTTCAATTTTGCTTACAATGGAAGCAGTTGCTAGCAGCATTAAATATTTTTTCTACTTACTGATTTATTTATTGTTCTGTCAAGCTAAGAACATTTGAAGTACTTCCACACTAAATATATTCAACTTATCAAAAATCATGTCCAGAATGAGAAGTGTCAGAATAAAATTAGCCGGATTTTTTTCCAGTGTAAGTCGAAACAAACAGCTTTATATTTGGTGCACTGTATTTTTATGTTAAAGTCAAAGTTTAACCTCTAAAATAAACTACAGAGTTAAAAAGTGAAATCCTGTTTCTCTGAGGAGAAATTTAGAAACAATATGTTGTTATGCATATAATTTTCATTACTTGAAATTACAGCACAAGGGTAATTATGAGGCCTACATTTGATTGGCACCTGATAATCAAGTGGAAAATGAGTAATTGTGTATTTTTTGGAAAAGAAAGGGGATTAATTTTTTTTTCAACATGTTAGTCAATTGCAGTAAGGATGTGGAGAATGAAAACTAACACACACAAGCTTTTTATTTAAAAATTCTCTACTATTTCAACTGCCAAATGAAAAAGAAGAAATTACTTAACTACAAAATAGTAACAGAAATTTTCACTAAACCGAGTTCCTAAGGGAAGGTGACTTTAATCAGACTGCAATGGATTTTGTAGCATGACTCTTCCTATGCTAATTAAGGCCTCTATAAGTAAAATAGCAAAACTAATACTTAGCAGAAGCATGTGATTAGAACATACTTTTTTCACTCTTTTGGAGTTATCAGCCAATCAGAGAAAGATAAAGTGGAAAAGTGACTGTAATAATATATCTTTCAGCTATTAGAATAAACTCCTTTTTTGGAAATAAAGATGATCTTACAGACACTCAAAGATGCATTTTAAGGACAACACTGTACTTGATTTGTACGCCTAATTTGCAGTGCAAAGATAAGAAATCAGCTACTTGTTCTTGACTCATATTTTCAATGAGCTTGTTATTTGCTCTGCTCAGTGTTTGTGCAAGAAAAATTGCTCATTGGAAAGTAAAGTAGAAAGGAACAAAGAAAAACATTTTAAGCTTAATTTTAATTTCTGCATGCTGGGTAAACAGCATGCATTTTCTTGTAAAAATTATGTTGAAATTGGAGCCATTGAGCTAGGGAGAGTTCAGTCTCAGTTTTGCTTGTTTAACCAGTTCTTGATTTCAATGCAAGTGAACCTAAGGCAGTATGCTTGGGGATGTTTTTTACTTTATTTCATTACAGCTGCTGAGAATTTAAAGCAATTAGCTTTTCATGTTTCTCTCTCTTTCTTTTTGTGCAGTGTTCCCTATCATGGGACTGATCTTATTGACATCTATGTTAAAGCTCATCAAATTTGTGTTCTTGTTTCTCAGGCAAAATTTAGCCATGAACTATATGAGCTGAGCTTATGTTATATACATACTCCCTGATTTTACAATATGTTTCTGTTGAAATATCAGCTCATAGAATCCTGGTATGCCTTAGGGTTTAATCAAGTGCTCTCAGTTTTGGTTAGATCATACAAATTTGGATACCAAACACTTCTTACTGTACGTGTCCTTCCCATTTTGAAAGTTATTTGAGGAAACTGTCACTATATAGCTGGACATGGATTCTAAATGGTGAGTTATGGTTCTGAAAGAGAAACTGTACAACATTGATTTCATTTTGCACAAATGGAATGATTTTAAAAATCTGTATGAATCTATTCTAGATCCTGTTGCCCTTGTGTTTTGTGACTTTTTTTGATATTCAGATTTAAACTTACTTGAAAGTGCATGCTACTCCCAAAAACTGAGATAAGTATTAAATTACTTTAAAACAAACTCCCAAAATCTCTAGCAAAGTTTCCTCAGCATATATGAGATTTTTTTTCTATTTCTCAAGCTGCAAACTAAAGTAAAAAACCTTATTAAATGATGAAAGTGGTAAGAAATTGCTGTTTCATTAGTCCCAGGGGTGCTGCAATAACATCTCAACAATGCCATGTTTATTTCAATGTTTTCAGCTTGAGATGATGCAAGATTCGTATTCAGTCAGGCTTGATCTGTGTAGATTTTCAATTTATAATCATGACCATAGACAAAAGTGCCTTCAAATGCAAAAGCTAAGTTTAGTTACAACACACCTGGAGCTATTAACTTCTTCAATAGTTCAAAATTGAGATGAGACCATAAAACCAAAAGATTTAGAAACAGATCACCCTCTTTGTCACTGTGTCTTTACAGGATAATGAAAGGGCTTTTTGAAAGGCCTTTCTCTCGGTCTCCCAACTGTGACAAAGTTACATGGTCTATTGTTCTGCTCTAAGTCCTTAAGATGTTTCTGTCTGCTGCCTCTCAGACCTCCATATCTATCTGCCTGTTGGCTTCCTGCTGGTTGTCTCTCCTTCTCAATACTTTCTCCTTTTCTTACCTTACACCAAAGCAACTTGAGAGCTGGATTAGTTGCCCTCTTAAATTAAGAGGAGATATGGAAGAATTACTGCTCTCACCTTCTCACTAGGTCTCAGTTTGTAGCCAGCAGGCCAAAACAAAACAGCAGGCTATACTGAAACTTTTTAAAAAGAACATTGAAAAAGAAAATACAAACAAATAAACCACTTGTGCATAATGGGAAAATGATAACAAAATCCCTGGCAGAAAAACTCACAGCCATGATGCTCACAGAGTCTTGGGTTTTGGGTCTTTTTCTTAAAATTGTCATATGGTTAAAACTGGAAGTGTTCAGTGTGGGTTTTTTTTGTGTGTGTGTGCAGAATATACTTTGAATCTAAACCTCTGTTCTACATTTTGACAGTAAGCTTGAATCTGGTAATCTAACAGAAGGAAAAAGCAGTCTCAGCAGACATGCTCTAACCTTGCATTCGACCATATTAAGAATTAATACTTAGTCTTGCCGTACAACCCAGCTTTAATAAAGCTACCTAAATCCTCTTGGCTGCTGCTTTGGCAAGGCAGCATCAATCAGAGTGTTCAACTTTTGTATTTGCTAATTCAATAGGCAGCCTGACAAGGCTTTCAGATCTGCATTTATGGGATAATGAGGCTTTTTACATAGTTTCAATTTTTGCTATGTTGACAGAAAAAAACTATTTCTGAGAAGGATGGATTTGAAAAAATATTTTCATAACAAATACTTCCTGCATATTGAATGCTTCTGATAGGGCTAACTATTTGAACTTTCTTTCAAAATTTTCCATACATTTTCAAGAACTCGGGACTTGAGATATGCCACCTTTTTGTAACCTCACTGGCCATTTTTGACAGAAAATACTTAAATCTTCATGAGTTTAGAGTGAATATAAATCTAAAATTTGAAAATAGGAGAACAAATTTCTTATGTCTTTTTTTTTTTGCATTTTATTTAACTTCTACTTCTCTAGCTTAATATTCCTACTTTTTTTGGCAGTTTCAATTACCTTTTAATATAGTAAAACCACAAACATATATGTTTACCTGAAGGTTTGTGCATTGAGTGGAAATTTAGAAGATGGCTTACTATTGATCTGTTTAAACAAATCATCACCAAAAAGAATTTTGTCTCAAATCTGCCTGTATAGAGACCTTTGTTAAACCTCATGGTGCAGCAGAGCATCTCATTTGTGTGTTAACCTGCCCTGCCAGATTGGAATGGAAGCACCACATAAATGTTAACTTACCAATCTTTTTAAGGTCCCTTCCAACCCAAACCATGTTATGAGAGTGAAAGGACTCTGTCATGCTCTGAGCAATTCTAAAGTAGACTTATAAACTGACACACAAAAAGTGAAATATTTACAGTACCAATGCATGGTGGCAGCTACAGGCAAGACTCAAAAATTCTGACTTGACTATCTTATCCTGCCTTTAATGGGCAGAATAAAATCTAAGTAGAAGCAGTTAAATGACTTCTTTACTTTTCTTGGTCAAATGAATTAGGAGTGTGGATTTTTTTTCAGATAAAATCGAGACTCAAGTGTCAAGGACAAAATTCACACTGATTTAACAATGCCAAAATTTTAGTTATGATTGGGGAAGATAACTTTCTACATAAAGTTCTTAAAGTAAGCTTTTTTGCCACTCTGGGGGCTCTGCTCTGAGGCCTCTTCTATCTTTGGAAACTTTTATACTATTCCACTTGATTTTTTGTTTATGGAGTTCTTATATTCATTTATTTTTTCGAACATATTTAATTATGTTTGGTTGTTGATTGGGAATTTTGACCTCTGAAGTGTTTTAGTTTTAAAAATACCTGCATGATCCAAAATAGTTCTGATTTAAAACACATTAGCATTTAATATTTAAAATCAAGAGTCTTTCAAGTTAACTTCAATCAGCAGCTAGGGATTATAGCAGAACTGTTGATTTAGGAGCGTTCAATTGGTATATGAGTGCAGATCTACAAGTCTATGCATGTTATCCTAAGAGCTGCTGTACATTTTTACTAGAGTATAACATTTATGCAGATAATGGGCAAATAAGCCATGTTACTGGGATTTGCTTACTTAGCTTTTCAGACTTAATCAGAACTACTCATCTAAACAGGAGATATATATCAGCATCACCATCTTTTGAAGTGCTAGCAATAGGTGTATTTAATATGCTTTACGAACACCATTTCAGCTTCATATCTGTCTAGTAACCTCACAATAAGCTTAATTCTAGTCTCTATAAACTATGTGTACCTTCATGATTTTGCATACAAAGATGGTGAGATTGTTGCCCTGTGATTCTGTACTTTGACACTTGATGTCTAGTAAATATTGCTCTATATAATTTTTTGATGAAACATCATTTCAGAGGCTTTACCCTTTGGTCATCTCTGCAATCAATTGATGTTTGCGACTGCATAGAACAGCATTTATTTAAAAAAAAAAAAACACAAAAAAAACACAACAAAACATCACACAAAGAAAGAAGAGATTTAGGAACCCTTATATTACACTGGAAATTGAGATTGTATGAACATAAAGCCTCCTCTCTCATTCTAGATTTTTTTTCCCCTGGCAGAGACCTTGTCTTTGTAACCTGATAATTCAGTTGTTTCAAACTCTGTATCTTTTTGACATTTACTAAGGTCCTTCATTGATTTATCTTAGTTAAATACATTCATATGTTGACAGCTCTTGATAGTTTATTCTCACCTGCCCAATCATAGCTGTACAACCCAATCTCTCTCAATCTTCAAGGAAAGAAATTACCACAAATCAAAGCCCTCAGATAACAAACCAGAAAACTTACTGGGCAAACTTTGTGAAGAAAATCACCTGTTACTTTCCAAAGCAGGTTTCCTTACTTCTGCCCAATTTTCTAACCAATCTGAAGAGCACACTGAACAAACTATATAATATATAATCTATATAATAAGAATCAGTTATTTTACTAGCTTTATTTATGAGGTTAACTTGTGGAAAACTTCCCTAAACATACAAATTTGACACCTTGCTGTTTAAGAGCCATCCTTGCTACTTGCTCAAGTCATGTATGGTAGCATTGATGCTCTCTGAGAGTTAGTCTCCTGTAATACCTAGGTGAATGTAGATGTCTGTTCACATTAAAAACCATTTCTCATGCAATATACAGTGTTGCTCAAAATGTGAGTTTGTCCCCTGCTGATGATGAACCATCCCTTCACTTCATACACTTCTTTTGCCCAGGGGCATGCTGGTTTCTATTCATAAAGGCTTCACATCAGTGTCCCACTGCTGCCTAATTGCAGCTAGGAACTCAAAAGAGCAGCACTGTGGCTTTTTCTAATGGGTTGTGGTTAGAAATTCCCATGCATAATATACTGTGGCAGGATATCAGATTCCTGTCACACAACAAAATTCTAGTCAGCCATTTGAATTGTAATTGTGTTAACAGCAAATTGGCTGTTGCTGACTTCTTTTTGCCCAGTAACAATTTGTAAAACTATCACAAAGTTTTCAAAGTAGAAGAATAATCATATTTTCACTAAATGTGTCTATATTTTTCTCTGCCCTGGAAGTACTGTATGCATTGTCATTTTTAAGCCTCATAATTGAGCGAGTTACTGACTCCTGCACTCTCACCACGACTGTAGGTCAGAGATGGTGACAGTTTTGCAGTCTTGAAAAACCTCACTGATCTCTGAAGCCCTGTAATGACAGTAAATTTAGCCAATTATCAGCACTTTTAGTTCCAGTCACTATGGGGTTTGTGACTCAGTCATAAAAATAATCATTGAATGGTGAAACCTGACATATGAGCTCTAACTTGGAGAGCTATTAATATTAGGTTATGCATTTTAAAAGGAAGCCAACAAAATGTTTTTCACATCATAAATGTATGTCAAAGAACAAATCAGTGTAGTAGCTATGATTATTTTTCCTGGGTTTGACTGGGATGGAGTTAACTTTCTTCATAGTAGCTGCTACTGGACTATGTTTTGGGTTTGTGCTGGAAATGATGTTGACAACACAGATGTTTTCATTACTGCTGACCAGGGCTCACACAGTCAAGGCCTTTTCTGCTTCTCATCTCACTTCACCCCACAGAGTGTAGCTGGGGGTGCACAAGGAATTGGGATGGGACAGAGTCAGGACAGCTGACCCCAACTGACCCCAGGGAGATTCCAGACCATAGGATGTCATGTCCAGCATAGAAAGCTTGTACTTTAAGGTCTTTTTTCCTCTTGCTTCCAAAAACTGTTTCCTTATGGCCAAAAAACATTAGACATACCATGTACAGCAGGAGAATCTAATAGAATTAACATCCATATATAATTCACTAAGATAATACATTTAATACATTTGGAGTACTTGAAGATTACCTAGCTACACAATCACATGTTAGAAACTCTAAACTTAAAACTTTTAATTATAGTTTACTTTGATCTTCTGTAATTTAACCAGAAATTGTGTTTGTTCTCAAATTCTGTTCCCAAATTTCAATAGGGAAAAAATTACTTGTAATATTAAAATTCATATGTGACCTCTTGGTTCTCGTCTTTTAAGTGAATATGAGCTAGAAAATATGTTTGATTGGTTAACTGGTTGATAGGTACTTGGAGAATCTTTATAATGCTAAACACTGACACTAATAAATGAAAAGATCTAGACAGCACTAAGTATAAAATAAAGCATTGTTAATCCCACAGATGGGTCTTGAATTAAAAAAGGAAGCTAGAAGGATAAAAATAAAGCAACTAGAGATGCTTCTTTAAATGTCTAAATGACAGATTTATGGAATCTACAGCTTTATTCAGTTTTATGTCTACTTTCACATTTCAGTATCTGAACTTGAACATATAGATATATCCATTCAATGTCCACATCCACTTATAGTGTGAATAGTGTTCATCTGATAGCAAAAGAGACAAGAATCTCATCCAGTGCAATCATCCTAATGTAAAAAAACCCAACAAAACTATTATTGTTTTTAAAATAACTTTCCCTTTTGCATTTTAACTGCTGAAATCAATATGTACCAACACAGTCCTGGTAATTTCAAAGGAAGTAAGTCTCCAACAGAATACAGGGTTAAGTGGGATTAATCAAAAAAAAAAAAAAAGAAAAGAAAAGTTAAGGTCAGATACTTTAAGAGATATAAAATGTCATAATTAATTTTTAATTCATCTAGACAAGAGAGAGACTACTGAATTATCTATGAAAATGAACTAATTTTGATAATTTGACATCAATGCTGCATAGCATTTTCCAAAAGAGTACAGCCACTCCATTATTTACTATCTTACATGCAGTATCTAGTAACTAATATATACTTATACACAGACAGAGAATCAGTGAGCCTTCCAAATTACAATATTACAGTACAACATTAATTTTGGGAAACAGAGAAGAAAAAGTAAATGGTGGAACTGAAGGATATATGCACATCTATCTGTCTCCATCATGCCACATATGTAATGCTTCCACAATCTCTGCAAAACTATTTCAGTGTCTGGACTAGATTTGGTCCTTGTTTTCTGCAATATTAATCAGCTTACTGAAATGAACTTAATGGAAAGGCACTTCCTCTGAACTTTATTCTCCCTACTCAATTGCCAAGCTGCTTTTCTCATCTTCAATTGTTCAAGTGACTGTTCTTTAAAAAACAACAAAAAATCCCTTTCATTTTTAAAAAATACTTTGAAAGATTTTCTTCTGGTCTTACTCGACTCAAGTATTCTCCTTCAGGGTTTTTCAAGACAAATAAAAGCAATTACTAGCCCATGGCAATGGCTACTCATGCTAAAATTGCAAACACTTCCACAAATTTCCCATCCATCAATTTTAAATACGTCTGTAAAAACCACACAATGCAAAATATCTGAACACTGCCTGTAATTTCTAACTAATAGACAATCTCCTGCCATCTTAGCCCCTAAACTACTGATATTTTCTCCTTTGTTTTTACTGAGACGTTTTTCTATCTTGTCTTAGTGGTAACTATGGTGACAGTGTTGTCAATGAAGAACAGATCAAAATATATTAGATAAGACATAAATTCTGAGACCCAGAGATGGATGAAGATTGTGTGATTCTTAGTATGTTAATTTGTATTTAGTAATTAATCCATCAAATTAGGATTTCACATAGAGATATTCAAAAATACTGGTACCTAACTGACAGCCATCCGCTCTCTGCAGCCTTGAAAATGAATTCAGGATTGGATTACATACACACACAAAAAAAGCATCAGTCATACTAAGCACCCATCTGGAAATTAAATGTCAAAGATAAATGCAAGAGCGGCGAAAAAAAAAATCAAATGAGAAAGTCAGTGTGCTTACAGGAAGACACAGTCTGTTCTGAACAAAATTACCAAAGAAATGAGATATTTGCTGAATGCCAAATACTTGCTTTGATTTTTTTTGAATAGTATGACCACCTCAGTACCTTTTAAATGTTTGATCTTTCTTTGTAAATTGTTATCAAAAAAGTATTGCTGTGACACCTTTCAGAAGAGTTCAAGTCAGGAAGTAAACTTAAACTTCTATGATTTCAGTTTCCAGATTGCACTTTAGGGACACGTAAGGAAAATCTTAATCATTATTTCTTTATATGGATATCTTCTTCCCCTTCTGTTTCTTGAGTGGGTTTCTGCCCTCCACAGATGTCTTGCAAGTGATTACCATTAGATGACTGATCAAAAGGGCCACATCATAAAATGTGAAAATTCTATGTGCTTTTTTTGGTAAGTAGCAAATTACCAGAATTATATGTGAAATACTATCAAGCCCATATATAAGTAGATCTGAAGAACTTGACAGGTAGAACTATAGCTCCATTTCCTTTAAACTTCAAAGAAAAGTACAGGTTCTTTACTGTATAACTTATTCTAATGGCTTTCTTCAAACAGACTTTTAATTTGTGTCACAACTATTGACAATCTTCATATTGAAACTTCGATTGGACGAATCACCACAGCCAGCACATGGGTGGTTGCATAAAACCCGAGCATTAAGTAGGCTGTTGAAAAAGAAGTTCTGGCAGGTCTTCCCATGATAATCTAAGCAGTTACCAGCTGCTCCTGCAGTGCTTCTCCTGGAAGTTATCACACACAAAGGAGTCAGCGGAAGAATGGTGAGAACAGCTGGTGGCTCCACAGATTCTCACACCCACAGCAGTTGACAAAAGGAAATGTCTGCATGCATCTTCAATATTCCAGTGCAAAGTCTGAAAACTGAACTTAAATCTATCTAGCAGAGAGATTCATCAGAGCTTACTTATTAATACCCTCTGTCACCTGCTGGCATTTCGGTAATGTGAGATCACCTTTCTTACTGAGCTGCTATGAGGAAAGTAACAGTTTGCCTGAGAAATAAGGCTAAAATGAGCTCTCTCAAACACATTTTGTTGCACAGCATGCACAGACATATGTCTTTATTTTGATGGAGTTTATCAGTTGTTAGTCCAGTTCCTATTTGTCTCAAATGTGAAGCTGTGAAATCTTGAAAAACTCACATAAAAGTCAGGTTTGAGATCCTAATATGTTGCTGGATGTCGGGAACTGAGTCTACTTTTTAAAGTTTTTATATCAAATGTAGAGATATGTGAAATCAAAGTAATGACAAATACATAGTTTTGAAACCTTTAATATTGCCTAAAACATTTGTTTACTACTGTAGTACTTCATTCACTATACAGTAGATATTGAAAGGATGACTGGCACTGCCAACGACACTGCAGTGCTTTTGTGATATCTCCCTAAATCTGCAAGTATAAACAAGGTGAAAGTGTCACTGCATTTTTTCACACAAACATCAAAAAATATAACACAATGACTAATGTGAACACTTCGTTAGTTAGACAGGTGCTCATTAATAAGTGATTCAGACATTATATGTCAGATTTCAAATTTTGGGAAAAAATCATTTAATCTACAAAAGATCCTAGCATTGGACACAAATGCAACCATTCTGTACCTTATCGATTTATCCCCTCTGCAAAGAACTAAGCCACCTTCCTTTTGTCCTGAGAATTATTCTCACTTGAGAGAAAATTACTACAATATTGAATGCAGTCATTTTAATTTCCTGATAGTAGCTGTGAATCAAATGTAAGTCAGTCTTGATCCAGTCTGTCACTTTTTTCCACACAGCAGTAAAACATTTTTACAAATATACTCTGTGAACTAGATTTTGGTAATTCATTTAATTTCTTGGGAAAAAAAAAAAAGAAGAAAATATATCTGACCTGGTTCTGAAAAAGAAATAGTAAAAAATATGAGCAAGAGTATGTAATTTCTCTGAAACTTTTAGAAGCACCTTTATAGATGCTGTTTACAGTGCAAAAGTGAAGTTCACACTGTTTTTACTTTTAGTGATAATGTAGAAAAGAAAAAAGATGCTAATTAGTTAACAAGAAATACCCTGAGATAGCCATTAGGGAGTAATCTCTATGAAAGCACTATCATAATCAATTAGCAGGGATGCATTCTTAATTAAATTCAAGCAATGGGGGAATGGTATATGTTGCAAAGCTAGTATTGAATTAATAATTTGTAAATAAGACTGAGTAGAAACTGCAATGTACAATTCTTATAAAGAATCCACTCTAAAAGCAATTAAACTCCATATTTACTTTAAATGTGGCATTTTATGACCTTTAACCAAAAGTTATTAAACTCAAAAATAAGATTAGAAAACACAGTGTCTGCTCAGTACAGATGCACTTAAAAAATTACCTTTGCTTTAGCAGTGACCACTCAAAAACATTAACATGAAGAACATGACCAATCACTAGAATGAAATACTTACTTAATTTCTGCTCAGAAATGAGAGCATTTTTTAAATTGTTTTGGACAAATACAGGGAAGTAGTATAAATATAAGCATTTTTATCATTGTGCTTCTTGAAGCACACAATTCCAGCACTCATTGACATCAATATGATTGCTCTGTGGTCACTAGAAGTACATTTTCACACATAACGTTACTGGGTACAATGTGTCATTAAAGTTTCACTACTCTTCAAGTCTTTCTCCAGAAAAATAAAATTTCTAATCTAAGAATTAGATTCTAAGATTCTTTCTTACAGGTACAATAGAGCAGCTAAGAGCAAGGAGTGACCTGTATCTTTCCTATAGACATTGGCTTCAATAGCTATATTGCTGGACATCTACTACTTTGGCTTCTCCACAAAGCACTTCACATAGCTTGCCCTTTCCAGGTTGTAGGTAAGATAGCCTTTCCTGTGGCATACAAAAGGACTTATTACTTTTCTCATTCTGCTTAGGAGAAGAACAAGATTTGTCTTGAATTTCCTATATAAATAAAGACTAAGAATAAAATCTTCACTTAGGAACATTGTTGTGCTGCTTTTTCAGTGGCATTTCAATTTTCGCTCTGGATGACCTCCAGAGGTTCTTTCCAACCTGCGTGTTTCTGTGGTTCTAGTATTATATTTGCAATATTTCCTTCAATATGGGAGAAATTCAATGTGCTGGTCATATATTACAGTGACATCAGAGTAGAGCTACTGAAAGTGGTGCTGTCTTGCTAGAGTCTAAACAGAAGAATTTTATACAACTCTGGTTTTTATCCAGAGGCACGTCTTCTTAGAGAAGATAGAGAAGGAAATTTTAATGTTAGATTTGTTGCTATTATCACATATCCAATGAGAGATCTGTAGATGACTTTTCATAAACTGGGTTAGTGACGTGAAAGGAAGCCGTTAGTGTATACTGCTTGCTTCTACTGTCACATCCTAAAGTTGACTCCTGCCTCAGCTCTGTGTAACTGAAATTACTAAATAATCATGTTACTGTCAAAAAAGTTATAATTTAGCCAAATCAAGCTATAAAAAAAGCAGGTATCTGCAATACCCATGGCCTGTTAGAATCAGAATAATAATGTGATAAAGCACATCAGCAAGCCACTTTTCTCAAGAGTAACCATTTTGTGCCTACACCATTATTTCTCCTTGGCTCAGGCTTGAGACTTCATGTTTTCTGGGCAAGAAGTTTTCAACATTGTTTTCTCTGACTGTGAGAAAAAGCTCTTAAAATATGTATTGGTCTCTAGTTCTGTCAGTATGGCATAACTCTAAAACATTTTCTGCATACAAATTTGTAGCTGTCATCACAGTTTTGGCATAGCACTGTTTGGGTGTCTGTTTGTCCCAGTTAGATTTGTGTATGTGACACGCAAACATTCTGTGCAAACACAATAAATCTAATGTGTCCAACATCAGGTTTACTTTGCATGCACAACTTGCCTGCATGGAAAATGTGCCCTTGCTCTGAAAATCTGATCCTGGACTGGTGGGCCTTGGTGATTCCTTCTCTCCAGAGGCTTCAGTTCCTGAGCAGAGACCATCTGAACTCAGAATACGTGTGACTGCAATTCCAGTTTTCCCTAGATTTATATTATCAATCTTGGAGTCCTTCATGTTAACCATTAATGAAGGAAGGGGGAGAAAGAGATTGCCTTGAGGTACCTATGACTTTTGGCTCACTATTGTACTTTAGCTGCCAATATTTATAACAGTGTGCATTTCCAGGAAGAGGAAGGTAATTATCAATTCACTTATTTTTGGAAGTGGATGAGCCTTCAGCAGTAAGTACTGACCACCGGGCTACAACTCCACTCATTGCTGAGTGCTTTACACAGGACACCAGAAAAGGTGGATCCTAGGCTGGACACTTTTGGCAAGACAGTACTTGTTTCTTCCCTTATTTCATGGATTAGAACTCAATTTCACTATAGCTTTCAATCATCCATTCATTATTATCTGTTTCATATCTGCTCAGCTGAAGAACACGACAAGTTATCAAAAATAATCAAAATAAGTGGAACATCTTTCACTAAATTCAGCCTTAGGTCCTTTCCTCCTCAGAGTGCTTTTCAGTGTATTCTATATTAAGAAACATATTTAATAGTGGCCCTCAACAGTGAAGAAATGCATACTTCCATGATAATTTTGAAGCTACATTCATTTTCATGAAAATTGTATATACAATATTGGATACACTTTAGCCAAAGGCATCTATCCTTAGAATATGCCTTGTTAACTTTCCAAGGAAATGGGATCCAGAGATATTACCATAGATGAAGCATCTAGTGACGGAGTCATTTTTCGAAATGCCTTTGATTGAACTGCATTGCTAGAGCAGGTATGCAAGAGTGCACGCTGAATGCATTTTCAAAGTGACCCTGTCAAACTCATAGTGACTGTATCTTCTCTCTCTGAACTTTTGATAAAATGCTCATGATTACAAGTTGATTTTGTCAGAAATGCCATCCATGCATGAACAGTGTATCTCCTGGCAGCAAGGTCACGATATAGCAAGTTTCCATCCCACAAAATAACCTACCATTAAGAACTCATTTTTACCAATTTATTGCCAAATCTCCCGTGGAATGTATCTATAGAGGTTTTCCTTTTATACATAGATTAGCAGATCATCTGGTATCCAGTAATTCTAACAACTCAGGGAAGTGCAAAGAAATGCTACATGTATACTTGCCTGTGTTAAAAAAGTATCCGAATAGCAGATACAGCACTGAAACAGGAAGTGTTTCCATGCATTGTCTGTAGCTGAGCTTCTCACACCTCTAGCATTTTAACTATCTGTACTGGCACTGACTGCATTTATTTTATAAGAATAAAAATAGTGACAAACCAGCTTCCATATATTTTTACCACTTCTGCAATGTTGATTTTTTTTGGCATGTAAATATCTGCTATTAACAAGGCGTCATCTTGTATTCAAATTTGTTATTTCCTGTAAATCTTTGCTGTTCTATTTTCAGTTTGCTTTTCTACCTCTTCTGCTTTGGTTTTATTCTAGTTCAAATAGAATATAAGGAATGAGATCATTTCACTGTAATAAATAGACTTACAACAGTGAGAGAAATTTTTTTTTAGACATACGATATTTTGCTTTGCATTTGTTATTTCTTAGAATGTAAGTACTTGTTCTTTCTCCACTTGAATACTTTCCTTTAACTTCTGTTTCCTCTCTCTCTGGATAAAAAAAAACGAAAAAAAAAAAAAAAGGAAAGTAGTAAAAATAGACTTATCTTTCCTTCTGGTAATGCTTCAAGTTCACAATCAAAAGCCACAAGAACAACTGATCACTACTTGTGAAAGTTGCAAGAATTTCTAAATCACCATATGTTCTCTCTGACCAGATTTTAGGACATTCTCCACAAAAATACAAATACATTTATTCTCTGGAACAGGATTTGATTTGTTATTTGGTTTGTGGTTTGTTTTGATTTGTTTATTTTTTTCCAGAGTTGTAAGTCCTCCGCTCTTTTTCTCCATAGCATTTTCCTGTTCCATTATTTTATTATTTATTTTTTATAAAAAATTAATTACATAAATGGAATTGTTTGATACAGATGTCAAGAAATGTATAACATACTTTCCACAGAACATACTGTAATCCTGAACTGTTAAAACCAGTAAAAACAACAAGAAAGGATGACAAATAGCTCATTTAATTGTCTGTTGATGAATTTCAACCACAACATCATCATAAACTTTTATGTTGTACAGTAGAAACTAGCCTTTACCTATTCAGGCACAGATGAAAGCTGATTCTTGCATTATTTCATAACTGCATTGTATACTCTTTTTTTTTAAAATGTACCAAAACAATTGGCAGTTTCTGTGAGCTTACTGAATGATGAAAACTAGTTTTCACTTAAAACGTCCACTTCTAAGCTCTGTGTTACATAGCTCTTCAGCCCGTTTTCCCTGTTTCTCCGTGTTAAGGCATAAGAATTCATATGAAAAAGGTTTTTACAGAACATTATAGGAAATTTATAAATACTGAAGGGAAACACTGAAAAATGTCATTGGACTCCTTAAAAATTGCATTTTTCATCCTCTTTTACTATTTGTCTCTTGCTTCTCTTTCCTGAATTTCATATAATTTTAGCAATGTTCTATTTTCTACAGTCAAAATAATAATTTCTCCTTGACATGTAGGCAGTTCTACCTGTCAGAGCATTAGGGAGTAAATGCTTTTAATGAGACTCCTTCACCCGTGCTGCATATTATTTGAACTTTCTTCTCTCTCCCCAGGGAGCAAAGGGTTGCATACTCAACAGGGTATCTTTTGTTTTGCTATTGAATCTCTTTTGCCTAAAAAATGGCAATGAAATACAGGAAGAAAAAAAGTATTTATGCCATTACTGACATTTAATACTGCATTTATGGTTAGTTCTACTGCTATTTCAGGAAGAAGGTACAAAGAATTTGTTAAAAATAGGAATAAAAAACCTCAGGTAGTAAAGGCAGTGGCACTATGCTTTGATCACTTCACCAAATCCCTTGCATCCTGAGAGGGTTGTTGAAAAAGAATACAAGTACAACTATTTAAAACAACTGTTACGGTTTGGAAAGAGTTTACTCTCTGTGTAAAATGAATGAACTTCTGACAGATGAGTTTCCTTGAGACAATTTTTATGAAATGCTTAAGAAATCTCTTCTGAGTCACTGTGACCCGAGGAAGTATTTAATAAATACTGAGTTTTTTTAAAGTCTTTCCCATTGGCCCTCCTGTCTTCTCAGAAGAAAACAATTGCTTAAAATTATTTACTTCATAACTTCACAATCTGTAGTGTAATCACATCAATATTTTCCTTGTATGCTGAGTTTGCTACACTATGTAAGCGGAGAGAAACTTTTCTGTCTATTCTATTACAGATTGACAGAACTAGATTATAATGATACTTGTCAGGACAGGCCAGATTTGATGTAAACATGAATCCTTGCACAGTACTTGACTTGAAAGTCTGTTACTGAATTAGAAATCTAGTTTATATCACAATGTCTGATGTACTAAAATGTGACATGAGTGACAACATCACTAGTGGAACCAACCACAGTATGGTAAAACAACTATTCAGTTATTTCAGAAGTGTGCCCTGACCTATGTGTTGTAGAATTGCCAATTTCTCCCATTGCCTAGCCACCTCCAGCACTGACTTTTAAATCGGAAAGCTTTAATATTGCTGCAGCTGTCAGTCTCATATTTCTGCAATAAGATCACTCTTGAGTTTTCTCAACCTTGAGATTTTCCAAGGGAAAAGCATCTATATGATCTTTAAATATCTAGTGACGTCTTGCTCAAAACAGATTTGAGAGTAACATGGACTTTGTTTTACAGACTCCTCCTAACCATAACAAATGTGAAACTTTTCAGTTTGGAAATTGGTTTATATATTCTTCCAAAAGCTCTCCTCTTTTAATCTCTTGGCTGCAACTACTACTACTTTTGTTCCTTCAAATGGTATGTATTAATACTTACTGTGTGATCTTTTAGCCTAGTGGCATGGACAATGACAAATGCAGGAAAAAGTGTTTTTCATACCTCTATACTGTTCAGAGCCGACCTAACTCTGCACCAAATTGTAGGTTTCTTATAAGTATGGCAGTAAGACCATCAGTCTTAAATTATCTTTGGCCTACCTGCCAAGGAGTGACTTTAGAGAGTAACACTGCTTTATGTCATGGGTAGTAGGAACTGCATAGCATCCTTAGTTTGCAAAATCCAACCCAATTGTGCTTATTGTTTTTGTGCAAATGGCTCAACCTGCTTTATAGCTAAATGAGTCAAGTTCTGTGTTGTTGTTGTTCAGGAAACAACCAAGAATTTGTGTGAATGAGAAACATTAAAACTGTTTCCTGAACAACAAGAAGAAGACTCATGGGCCTTCCATTTCAGGTTTAATAGCACAAAATCCTCTTGAACATTTTTCTACTAAATGGAGAATAGTCTTTGCCATAATATTGAAAAAGAATAACTGAAAGATTTTGAGAAGCTTCTAGCAGTTATCTAGCATGCCGTATTTGAGCAAGAGTTAAAAGTTTGACAGAATTATAATCACATATAAAAAACTTATAAAAGAAGAGTATTGGGCAATGTTAATGAGGAGACAGCAGTATAATATGGACTTACATTATAGACATGAAGCTATTTTATATTTTAAAACATTTTTTAATGCAGGAGTTGATAACTTCCTCATGTCATTATCAGAATAATAGATCAAACACACATGAATAATAATAGAGAAACTCTTTGAAAACACAGAATACTAGCAAAAAAATGTGGTATTGATGTTTGAAAAAATTGCTTTTTTTTTTCTTGTACAGTGACAATTATTAAACACTGCATAACTGACACTTTAAGTTGTGTAGTTTTGTTTAGATAGATAAGTATTGAATTTAGAACACTTGCCAAAGTACAGGAGATTTTTGCGTATACTCATAGATCAAGAAAAAATTTCTTTTGGTCACATTTTTCCAGTGATTTTTTTTTGGCTGACTGTTACCCATAAAAAGTTTCAAATTAAAGAGGCACTTGTTTGACATATTGTCTGCAATAGTGCCTCTGAATACAGTGATTTGCTCAGTATTGACTTAAAGTGCAATTTATTCAATGAAAAGACTCTAAGGAAAACTAGGATGCTTCAGGAATAGCATGAAGTATTGACCTAATCCAACCTTGCTTAGACAAACTGGCAATATCAGAATTGAAACAGTACATCTGCAGGCAAGAACAAAAAAGTCTTTTGCCTCTACAATTTACATATTCTTCTAAGTAGCAGTATAAAATAAAGCCTGAACTGTCTCTGTAAAGCAAACCTTCTGGCAATGTGTAAATTTCTGCATGAAACTCTGGTAGCAGATCCTGAGCTGACACAGACTTCAGACACAGTAATTTACATGAGCAGATGATCTAGCTCTGCTTGTTTTTTATGCTACAGAGTAATAGAAAGATCTGGAACTGCATTTCCAATGACTCACTAATGAAAACTATTTCCCACATAGCTCATGGACCACTAGAAGATCACTGTGTGACCTGAAATTATGGAGTCACAGGTTTTGGCCCAGAATGTAAATTTTTACAAGCACAGAAAGACACATAAAGTGACAGGTAGCATTTCACAAATGATTACTGAATCTGCAGTAGCAATCTGTGCAGAACAGCAAATCAAATACCACCACTGCAGAGCAGCAGATGTGGTGTCCTTAACAGCAGAGACATAGTTGAAGCCTGGAATTTCTTTCTGTTCTTTCTCTGTGTGCTTTGTAAGGGTCGCACATCTATTTTTTCGATATACCCTTATTATCTTTCCTTTCTTGATAAGATATTTAAAACATGTTTGACATGCATGTGTGTTCTTTGCTGTGCCCCCAAACCAGTTCTACTCACCTTTTATGTCTGCATTTCCTCAGTGAATAGTTATTGACCTTTTGTGATCTGCATTTATATGCCTGAGATCTCTATTATCATCACGTCTCTTTTCTTTACATGCATCTGCTGTACTCTGTCTCTCGTATCCTTAGAGACATTTTGCTATACAGTAAACCACAATGCTCAGTTCTTTTTTGTTGTTGTTCTACCTCTATATGCTATACTTTTACGTATGGGGCCAGTTGCTATATTTTAAAATCTGATTGAGCAGTAGATTGGTTTATATATATTAGCAAAGGAAATAAAAGTACCACTATGGCACAAAATCCATACTCTTCCTAACCCATCTTGCATAAACAACTTTTTTCCTATAATCTACAGCTGTCCCTAACCTCTGCCTAAGACTGGGGGATGGGTTGGATCACAGGGTACCTTCTGGTGAGGAGAGTCATTTCACTCACCCCAGCTCATAGCTTGCTATTCCCAAGCTCCTCAAGGCACCTCATACATGATTCCTTACTGCATATTTCTGCCATAGCAGAGCTTTTCTTGAAAGAGAAACTAATGTTAAAAAGTCTGCTAAGTCTGATCGCACTTGTAATAAAACAGTTTTTTCTTCATTGTTCCTGTTACTCCTCTAGATCATAGTGAATCTTTTTTGCTGGAGGAAGAGTTGTACTTTCTGTTTTCTAAATCAATATTAGTTTTGAAAGAAGGTAATTGGTTAGGTCCTATCTAAGGTTAAATGAAAAGCAAATTAGTGGCTATTTTCTACCTGAGGTTGCATGAAAACCACAATATTTGAGATTAGAGATTCATGAGTTTAATCTTGGACTGCGAGTAAGATACTACTGAATCATATATGGACAATAATAATCAAGATTGTAGAAATTATTCTTTGATGTTTAAGGACATTCCAACCCCTACCATTCTATGATTCAATGATTCTATGACATTTCCATTGACAAATTAAATTAATGCAATAATTCTACACTTTACAGTCAGCTTTACGGTTATGGCTTTATGAATATGTATTACATATCTGGTTCTCTTTTCTAACTTTTTATATAAGATCTCATATGACAATTCCCACTGTAGAGAATCTCTGATAAGGTCTGAATTTACTTCTAAATTATACTCTCATTTATTATGGACTAACCTTTTTCCTCAATGTTCAAGAACAAAGTTTACCATACTAAAGGTCAAAACATGTGGAAAAGTCCAAATAAAATCCAGCACATTTAGAAGATGCAATGTCGTAATAATCCTGTATTAGTTTTTCCTGAAAACAGTATTAGCTTTAGTAACATTCTAACAGTAATATCAGCTGCAAAACCAGAAACTTCTTCCTATTTTGGGACATTCTGCTTACAAAAGTCATATGCAGCAGTTATTTTGTAGTCATATAGGTGACTAGACCAAATTTCCAGCTGCAGGTTCAGGAAATATTAGTTCCAAAATCTTATTTTACAGTAGAATGTTTTGTAGACTAGGGTCACTTAAAAGTTTGAAGTGCATATGTTAAAAATGTGATAGATACCTACCTACTTTAACTGCAAGGCCAGCAGATTTTAAGCTAACCCCTCCAATTAGCTACACATTGCAACTCTCTGCTCTGTTTCTGTGAGAACCACAGAATTGCACCAAGTTGCTCTCATTAAAACAACTTAATCTACTCATCAAAAGAGGTTGATGTTTTACAAGCCATTTCATTCCTCTCTTGTCATGAACTGTTTCAGAAACATTGTGTTTACACAAGATTCTCATGTATAAAGATTGCATAATATTCCATGATAGTTTTTTTTTAATATGTTTGCTAGATTTCAGTGAACAATTCTCAAAGGTATTGGTGTAAAATATCCATAAACTTCAAATAGTTTTGAAAATCCTGGATTTTTGCCTATGGGCTTTGACATAAGTGAATGTTTGGGGCATTTTTTCACAAAATCACAAAAAAAAATGCAATGTAATTTCTCAGAATTGCTTGCTATAGAATTCAGTTTAGGATGGAGTATTTTGTTTTAATTTTCCTCTCATTTTTCCTTTTGTGATGAAATATCACTATTATAATAAGAAGGTAATGTATAATAAGATAATTACTGGATAAAATACTTGCACTGCCTCCAGGCAGGTGTGACTATTATAACCTATAGCTATCCCTAATTTACAGTACTCTATATGTTATTTACCACTTAGAAACATTATTTAGCTTTACACTTTCAGATAATGTCCTAAAACTCTTAATGCTAGTGTCATGTTTCATTTCAATCATTTTCGTTCCATAAGCCATTTCCATATGTTCCATATCTTTTCTTAAACTTCTCAAAATTTCTCAAATTTCTTTTCTTCAACTTTACTGGCTACTTTGAAAGAAACAATGATTTAAGAAAAAACTACACTCCCTTAAAATGTTATGATTTGTGTCATTACCAAAACAGAAGCTCTAATCATGAAATTAAAATTTGTATGTTCTTAAAATACAAAATACAGTAAAGCAAATAGAAGACAGATGCAGACAAATTCCACAATACAGTGGACTAAGAAAACAGAAGGAATGACCAGATAGATTTAGATATAAATATATATATATATATATATATATATATATATATATAAGAAAAGGAACATGGCTAACTGGTAAAAGCATCTGATAAAGGTAAGATGAGAACGATTTTCAAGTGAAAATGTGTAATTAAAAGGTTTGGTAACAATAGTTTTAGCTGAGTGCAGAAGTCAGAGTGGGCTAAGATTGAGAGGAAAAGAGCTCCACACAATCTTAATTATAATACTGCATAAAACAAAAGAAAACAGAGAGAAGAGCAGAAGCGGTATTTCAGGTGTTTGGGTTTTTTAAAGGTTGAGAGGCTTAAGGCTTAATCATGTTTTTTATTGTCAAGGGAAATAAAAGGAAAGATAAAAAAACAACAAGAAATATACAGAAATGTGATGGGACAAACAGAACAGTTTGGAGGCAGATGAAAAACTTGTGCTTTTTTTCAGTAAAGAGTGCTGCTGATGGAGAAAAGAGTGTCAAACCAATGGGAAGGCATAGATAAACACCTCATTTTGTCAGTGTTTTTCCATAAGAAAATGACAAGATATTATGCAGTGATATAAAAATAAATGGAAGCAAGGGAAGAATAAGAAGGGAGTGCAGATTTGAGAGAATTTTAAAACAAGTCCAAAAATATGCAGGAAAAAGCTGATGCCAGTATTGAATAAGACATCCGCAGAAAAGGAGAAACTACGTCATGCCTCAAAGAAGGAAGAGTGTTTGATAAAATAGTGAAAAAAAACCCATTTTGGTGCAGACAAACACTACAGTAGGGCTGTAGATTAAATGAAAATGCAAACAAGCAAATACTCAGCTCATAAGAAATTAGTCATTAAACTGTAAGCTGAAGCATCCAGAATGAGTGTAGGATATTGCAAGGAGGGAAACAGAGAACCAGGTGGAAATCTGCTGCTGCTAATGGGAAGAGCTGATTGAAGAGTAAATGTCAGTAAGTTAGAGTGAGAAAGAGACAGAGATGCTGTTTGCAATATTGCTCTGGGGAAGAGAAACCATGTGAAGAAAGCAAAGTTGCTGGAAAATAAAATTTATTTCAGGTGAGGTCTGTGAGCATAACCTGTCCAATACCATGTGATTACATCTGAATTTTTAAACAAATAGATCTTTTGTTGTTTATTTTTAAAGACTATTCCAACATTTAGTATGTTTGGGTTCATAAAAAATACTATGGATCCATGAAGTTAAAGGTCTTGAAGAAAATTCCTTATAAACTTGAAATGTATTGCTTTTTGATGAAGTGGTCTTTAAAAGTTTACACAGAAAAAGAGCTGAAGATTAGCTCCACTTTTTTCATATACTTCTCTCTTACCTATCAGAGTTGTTATAGTATTAAGCAATTAGACATTAGGTGCAGTGTAATGAAAACACTATGCAATTAAACTTTGATTGAGTTTGAAAAGAATGTGTAACAAAATGACTTTCTATTTCATTCAAATAAATCTTCTCATTAGACAACAAATATGTGATGTCCACGATCCTTCCTCTGCACAAACACACAAGTGTGAACACTATGATAGGGAATAAGTAATTTGAAATCTGTATATGGCATAAAGGATAAAAGTCAAGGCCAAATATCTGAACCTGACAAGATCAGATAATGTAAATATTAAATGAGACTAAGACTAACTGAACACAATTCTGATTCAAAGTTTGAGTATGAGACCAGAAATTTCAAAGGGTTTCCTTCTGTATTTTGAAAACCAATTATTTAGATTATGTCAGCATTGCAGATTTACCTGTTTTACAGCACAATTTATCAAAACCGCTTACCTGCACTGCAAATGATTTAAATCCTGACAGACCCTAACAGTAGATGTACAACTTATAACACAGGCTCTGCTTTCATTTAAATTAGAAATCTCTCTTTGCAATGAGGATTCAGAGTGACTCATGATGCCTAACAGTCTTCCAGAATTAATGGTCTTCACAGTTGACGAGAGAAAGATGAGGCACCCTCTCACTATTAAAAAACCAAACACACACATACACAAAAAAATCCCCACTACTCTAAACTCCAAAATGGGATAAAGCACAAAGGAGTGTGATTCCAATGATGACGCTGTAAAGTGATGAATGAAGTATATGTTTGTATGAGTACAAGTACTTAGAAGACTACAAAAAGTGAGATTCTTAATATTTGGCATAATGCTGAAGTTACATTATTTTTGTAGTGTACATTATGTTATGTAAACATAACAGCATTTGGAGCATTTTCTAGTTCTGTAGAAGAGTAAACCTAAAAAGGCCTGTAATCTTGCTCAGAAAATGAGCCTATTTAGACAGAGCTGAGTAACATATCTCAGAAGAAACACCCATCTTAAGAAAGTTGTTCTCTGCTCTCATTCTGGAGAGAGATGACTGAAGCACTCCTGTTCCTCTGCATTACTACATTAGAGATAGGCTGTTCATAGGAATTTATGATCATGACAACACTCAAGCTTAATTGGAATTAACTAAAATGTATGAACTTTGAAGTGGATTAATTATATTATCCTAAGACCTTGTGTAGATATTCTTCTTTAAAATTAAAATTATCTCAATTTAATTTATCTTATTTCACTACTAAACTAAAGATAAAATGAATTAAGATAATTTCAGAACTCATTTGCATTAATTTTCCTATATACACATGTGTAAACAAGCACTGAGATCCTAAAACTTAAAACCACATTCAGTTTCACTAAGCATATCAATAATGTATCACAACTGTGAGACTAGTTTTCGGACACAAGGTTTTTATGATAACATTGTTTAGGATGATCACAATATCCAGAATAAAGGAGATCACAAATCTACTAGCTTTGTAAAGTTTTAAGATCCTTTAGAAAGAGGAATTCCTTTAACGGAAAAATCTTTTTTGCTCATTTAAAAATCAGTTATGTGATTACCTCAAAGAATATTAAGAGAAATATGAAGATAATTCCATCAAATCTTTTAAAAATCCTGTCTGTAATTTGTCTTTTTCTCTGCAATTGTAATAAGAAGTGAGTCAGAGAAAATGGGAAAATGTATAAACATTCTGATTGATACATGTTTCATTTTGAAATAACAGTATCTTAAAGAAAGAAGTTTGCAAAGTACTTCATAAAAAACAATATATACCACGATTGCCATTCTTCCTGAAAGGCCAGTGAGAATAAAACACACAAGAGCGTGTTATGTACAGTTAAGATCAAATAAATTTTTCAACAGTTGTGTTGAATGAAGGCAGACTGTTTATTGAGGTTATTCAGCTAATAGATAATGATAAAAAAATTCTAATGAAATCTAAGGATATAACTCAGGCATTCTAAATAAAATGCTAGAAACAAGTCTGAATCCAATGTCTTACACACTATCTCATATTATTAACATATTGCTTTCAGTGAAAATTTCTTACATTTCTTTATCAAAATGGAGGAATATGTAGATTGGCAAAAAGATATCACATGAGAGAACTGTGGCAATATTTGTTGTGTGACAAAATGATCCAGTGATAACAATCAGAAACTGTAATAATACAATAGGTAAATGAAGTCCTACTTACTGGATAACAGTAGTAAAGGAGTAGTGCACTAAATGCCCAGAACACAGTATTTAGGAGGCTTTTCGTCAATAAAATAATTACAAATTATGTTCTATCTAATGGCTGAATCTTATTAATTATGGATACACAAATTGACAGAGATAAGCTATATATTTGGTACCACAGTTACATTGATAAAAAGTAGAATTTCTTAAATACAAAACCTTTGCTACATTACTTTTCCATAGAGGAATGTTGTGACAAATGTGCTTTAAAGATGTTCTTTTTAGATGGAGTTTTCACTGTCTTTTACCCTGTGTGAAGACAAAACTTACCAAATACTATTATGAAAAAGAGGTATAAAATACCGTAATGATGCAAATAACAAGAACAGAAATCAAGAGAGATATGTGCTATTTCTAAATCTAACACTGCTATCTTGCGTGATTTCAGGTATCTAAAGTTTTTCTATTTCAGCTTCTCTATTTTTCAACAGAAAACAGTTTTGTTTTTTTATATCTCTATGATACATAAAACTAAAAAGATTTATAAGAAAACATCATTCAGCTGAATAAAAATTTTATTATTGTTAAGCTAATTAGAAGAAATACTGACAAAGCTGGTATGCTTACCATAGCACTCAATTGTACTCTCAAGACATGGAACACTGTCTGAAAAAATCTAGTTCTTACTGAAAAAATGAATTTGTAAAGAAGAGTGGATTTAGATTACCCTGGATTAAAACAATTTTGAAATGAACATGAATGTAATCCTTTCCTTTAGATCTCTGTCAGACTAGATGTTCTTTCTGATACATTTTGCATCTTATAACCACATGCAATTTGTACTGTAGTTTTGAATTACCATTATTTTTCCTCATTTCAGGCACACTGCTTTGGCAGAGTATTTGCTGCGTTTTCCCCACAATCAAAGCACTTAGTGAATCAAGAGTAACATTAGTACAGACTGCTGCTGGTCTGACTGAAATCATAAAACAGAACCATGCCTGGTTTGTGTTCATTAAATAGGAAGGTCACAGGTGTCTTTGAACTGACACTCATTCTGTGTGTGCAAAAACATTCTCTTTCATGTACTTACTCTGCCTCTTTCCTACTATTCAATGTGAATTTTTTGACACTTCTTAAAATATTTTAAAGAGAACTTATTTAAAAATTGGAAAAGTCAACTCATTAAATAACTTATTTGTAGGAAGAACCTTTTATCTTCCACTGAAGGCAGTAACAACAATCACTCTGAAAATTTTCAGTAGACAACAAACAACCTCTTTGAGTTTAATGTTTTCAGAAGTGACTCTCAGAAAAGAATTTTCCATATATACTAGATATATGGAAACACTGCAAAAAGTAAAAGCATTATAAATTCCATTTACTAGAAGTTATACCATTTTACATCTTCAAATTTATTAGAAATATAGAGTATTTTTTAAAAGTCACATGACTTTCATACTATTTCTTGTATTTATGACAGCTTAATTAAACACTAAATTCACTTCTGGACAAATTGTACACTAACTGATTGTGAACCAGCAGGACCTCTACTAAAGACATGTAATTTGCACACTGAAGTGATGCAGTTAATAGACATCTCTGTTAACAGGTGCATAAGTAAATTCCAACTGTGATGATAATTCTGAGTGGAACCTACCTTATTTTTTTTTTTTTAGTGTTATTCATAATAAGATCTAGTCAACATTAAGTGATAACTACAATACTCAGTAGTAAGTACACGTTGTTGATTCTATCAGTATACACAACAATTCAAGTAACTGAGATTCTACTATGTAAGCACCAAAAAATAATCCCTAACTTGCAGGTCAACAAGACGTTCAGTCAGAAGCAATATGGTAAGTGAAAATTCCTTCCTTTACAATCCTGTAAGTTACAATTATGCTATGCCTGCTGCACCCAAAGATGTATCTAAGATGTTTGTTCACTATCTGAAGAGCCTCATAGGTCAGAATGAATACAAGGTTAACCTGCCATTTAAAGCAGAGTATTTGGACATATCCAGATTGCCTGTAGGTCATCCACATTCTTTGTATGTTTACTTTTGGTTTATGTGTTTTTTGTTTTCTATTAATAATGTTTATTTTTTCAGAATAACTAAATCTCTATTCTTTTATTCCTTTCCATGTTGGTGGAGAATAAACAGGTATGTTTTGAATTGGTTCTTGTTTCACTTCTTAGATCAGAAATGCTCAGCCAAGAATGCAAATTACAGACCCATGGTGATCTTGTAAATCATATTGCTCTAATGCTTCTCATACCTCAGTAGCCTCAAATTTTTTGATACCAGGATATGTAGAACCTGAGATACATTTTAGATACATTTTACACTCAGTGTTTTCTGTAAATCACACTGAAACTATTTCTAGAAAGAACTGAGATTTTTGCTCATTTAAAAATGAGTTATGTGATGATTAGCTCAAGGAATATTAAGGGAAACATGAGGATAACTCCATCAAATCTTTTAAAAATCCTGTATGTAATTTGTCCTTTTTTTTTTCTTTTTTTTTTTTTTCTGAGGGATAAGAATCTAAACTGCAATGGCAGAAACAACTATTCGTCTGCCATTGTTCATTCTCCAGAGTTATTCATAAGCACTGCATTAGTTTTCAGAGGGAGCTAACTAGCTCAACTTTTATTCTGAACATGTACCGTCTGCACTGTTCATTGGTTAGGTCATACACAATTTACTCTTTTATGCATTCTCATCTCAGTTTTGCTTTCTTATTTAAATGCAGTACTATTTATTGTGGTGTAGAAAGAAAACAGTCTCAATCCAAGGTGATCGCTAAGACAAAATAAGAGATAAGTAGCTTTTGTCATTACTGTCCATAGTGTCATTTTCTACATGCTTGTGCCTAAAGGTGGGAGAGTGGAAGACTGCTGTCTTTATTTCTAAGATAGTTCTCAAACCTTAATTATAGAGATATCAGTAGCTCAAAGCAATTAACAGTGAAGAACTGGAGTCAAGCACACTACAACACTGTATGATGTTGGCAGAATAGGTTTTAATTGCTATTGTCACTTCTTGTTCTTTGTATTCCTTGCAAGTTTAAAAAAATACTTCAAATTATGAATTAGGGTATGTGGTTTTTCCAACATGCTGTAGAAATATGTAAGTTTTGACCAATCAGTAGGCTCATAAGTCAATGGGTCCTGATGGGATGCATCCTAGAGTGCTGAGAGAGCTGGCTGATGGGATTGCTAACCCTCTCTCTATCATTTTTGAACAATCATGGAGGACAGGTGAGGTGCCTGAGGACTGGAGAAAGGCCAACGTCACTCCAGTCTTCAGAAAGGGCAGGAAGGATGACCTGGGAAACTACAGGCCGGTCAGCCTAACCTCCATCCCTGGAAAAGTGATGGAACAACCAATCTGAGGCAGTTAAGACCTAGTAGCTCTAAGATCTTAGAGCATTTTGTAACAAAGCTTTTGAGAAAAACTCTACAGGAAACTTTTAGTTTGGAATATATTGATTTGACAAAATTATAACATACAGTGAGAAATATAATGTTTCAATAATATAATTTGACCTGGTCTGGGATTCATTTTTAATTAATGAAATAGTGTAAAATGAAATCACAACCTGTTATCTATCCACCTTTATAAAAGATGATGTAAATCCTCTTTATACTCAAATGTTACTAGTCCTACCTGAGAAGTATTCCAGTCTGCTAACATAACTTTGTAAGTCTATGCATTAGAAGAAACAGGTAGCCCTAGTATCCATGCCATTTGCCAGAATAGATGATAGTCCTTCCATTAAGTTCTGCTTTCTCATTACATACTTCATTTTTGCATTTCTACATGTATGGCAGTCATTCCACTCATTTCTTGAAAATCTTATTTGTATTTTAGTTCCTTTGGGAAAGCAATGTATACTGTCTGTTAAGGAGGATGATACATAACCTAAGTCATACTGTGTTCACGTTGAACTACTACCATTTCTTAGTAATGTATATCATGACTCATCTGCCTATCTGGTCTTACTTTTCAATGCAGCATTGAAAGATATGAAGCAATTTTAGTAACATATCCTAATATATCATAGCAATTTAAGTTCTAATAGATTTTATTATGGCTTTTAATTCTTTTTTCTTTCAAGTATATTGATTTTGAGAGTACACTATTTTTGCAATTAGATACAACTGTTTTCTCAGTATGTAATCATTTTTCTTTGTAACTTTTACAGGAGATAAACTGCCTTAATATAACCTCTGATGTCTCTGAGTCACGTACAGATATCAAAAGAACAAGGACATAAATATGATATACAAGTTAGTGAATACAAAACAAGACTGTAACTATACTATGTTAAACAAGTGGCTCTAATGTCTGGCTTGTCAACACACTAAAACCTAAAACTGCTACATACTTGCACACACACAGTAGTTAGCAGTCTGGTTAAGCAGCCTCAGATAATAGCTGGATAACACAAAATGTTAATTTTTTTAATATTTTTTTTAAAATTCTCACCAGTAGAGACCCAAGAAATGCAGCAGGCATCTCCACTGCAGCCTCAGATATCCATTTCTCAGCAAGCACATACTCCATTCTTCTGCAAAAGTATTCTATAGAGAATATATTTCATGGTCTGTTTCTCTGTGAAAATTTACATAAAACCAGCAAGCTTCTTCAGTTAGAAGGTAGTGCTTTACAAGGCTAGATCACTGTTTGTTCTATCAATAGGACTTGTTTAAGCACTACAGTGTGAGCTGCTTCTCTTCTATTAACAATTTTGCTGCTGTTCTGCACACGTTAAGCAGCTTCCCTAGTGATGCAGAAATGAGGCATTAAACCATGACAAGAAATGTTACTCTAATAGAATCAGAGAAACATAGAATGGTAGGGTTGGAAGGGACCTCCAGAGATCATCCAGTCTCAGGAGTAGAATCAGTATTGATATTTGGTTGGTTCTGAGAAATAACGTGTTAAAAAGTATAAGTAGTTTTGTCAGCACCTTATTCCACAATTAATGCTGATTGCTATACACATAACCTAGTTTAATTTTCTGCTCTATTGTCATAATCTACATCACTCAGTCATAGCTCTTTTATTTTTAATTCAAAATTTAAAATCTTTTATTGTTTGTGTACTTAGAGTGAGTTTGACTTTTCCTTTAGATTGCAGCAGGGTGGCACCACTCTCTTTTATGATCTACATGAAAACACGGTCATTATTGTAATATGGAGTTTGTGTTTAATACACACAGCAGTCACCCCACAGTGTCTTTCAAAGTATAACTTATAGTTATCAATATTGAACCAAGTAGCAACTTTCTACCAGAGAATACAAGAAATTAAGATCAGCTTTTGGAAAATGATCCAGAAAAAAAAATAGTAATTTCTCATGATTCCATCAAAATTAAGTAGGACTTATGACACAAAGATGTCAGACACAATTCAGGGATCAAGTTGCATTGTTTTAGACACCTTGAATGTGCACACCAACTCTATAGTCAACACTACCTTAAAACCCTTTTTAACCAATAGTAGAAATTACCATTTAAAAATTCCTATTTTGAGATGATCATGTTCTTCTCCTGCCTGTGATTCAGATTAGCACCTTTATTTTTTTGAGAAAGCACCAGAAAAGCTGTCACAAAGAACTATTCAAACCAACCCCAAACACCTTTGGAACAACACAGAAATCACTGTGCTCCTAGTCACCAAGAGCTGCCATGACAGAAATCACCTTTTCCAATGAGTGACCTATAAAGTACTAAGAACAAATTCAACAATCAGCCATTTTGTTTCTCTTTTTAGTTAGAAGAAGACAGCAATTTTTTTTTCTAGTATGTATATCTTTTTGTGCTTCTAAGAGAAGTAACAGCTTGTAGTATATATTGCACATAAGACACTAAATGCAACCCTTCTTTCCTCGGAAACCACAAGTTCCTGCACCACCATGAGTATCTGAAATATTTAAACTCATAATACTATCTAAGACCATTATTGATTTTACTGTGTATAAAGCAGCTGAAGCATTAGACAGTGGACATTCCTAGTCATAAACATTACAAGGTATCTCTGTATCTTCAGCAAATATATAATGCCACTGTTAATGTACCAGATGATTCACTTTAGAATCGGAGTCCTGGAGGTGTCCTTGGTGCCTGCTTTTACTTACTTCAGCTGCAATGACAGTCAGAAGGACAAGGCTACTACTACTTATTACGATGTAATGCCATGTTAAGCACACACCTGAATAGCCATCTTGCTAGGGACTTATCCTTCTAATTGCAGTTGCAAATCTGTCATGTCTGGAAGCCTCTGGAACTTTTTGTAGGCTTATTAGACATGAGAGAGTAAAGCAAGCTCAGTGGCACTGTGCTCATGAAAAGCAGCCAAAAACAACTTAACTGACCGTATCACCTGTTTTACACTGATGGCTTTCCTAATTCTAATCAAAAAAAACCCACAAATAAAAAACTGACGAAACAACCTACTCAGAACTGCAATGGCCTTGTTTTAAATCACACACTGTATTGGGATTAGAAAATAATTATTATTCCTCTTTCAGGTAAGCAGATTATCATACCACTAATTATTCTCAATAGAATAGAAGAGATGAGAAAATAATCTAAAACTTTTCCTGATGGAACTAAACTCATGACTAGGTTTAATAGGCTCATTATAATTATCAACAACTTTTGCTTCACTAGTTTCGGAAAGAATTGTTAGTAGGATAACATTTGAAGCTGACTTTCCGGATACAGAGATTCTTTTGGCTGCCTACACTATAGCACAAATAATCAGGGAATAATCTCTCTGTAGTACTTAGGAAATAAAAAATTCAAAAAAATTCTTATGATTTAATAGCAGCATATACACAATTTTGTGCAGTTTAGAAGAGACTGAGCTAGTCAAAGAGATATGTGGGCAAATTTAAGTAATGGAGTAAGCCATACATACAAGTAAGGGAGTGTAACAATATACTGAATGCCCCAGCTTTCATGGTAGCTGTGCACAGCTCAATGCTGTTCAACTCCAGGTATCCTTTGCAGCTGGTGCTTTAGCAGCACAAAGCTTTACATCTCCTATGCTGTCATCTAAAGGATTAGTAAAAAAGAAGGAGGATTAGATTTTCCATGTGCTCCGTGGGAATTATGAGCAATTTGGCACGTGACTATCCAAACTCTAGGTTTTAATTAGAACTGCACTTGAAACCTGAGGGATATTTCCAAGTGTTGACTCAATGTAGTGGACTGGATCACTACCAGCACTAATGTAATAATGAGTAGTCAGAAATTATTTATGGACTACATGACAATTTATAACTCAGAAAAATTAACACAGATAGCAGATAGCTATGTAAACAAGAGTCTCAATATATACTTTTCCCATTCTGTGACTGAGTAATCAGTCATATCAAAGTCCTCTTTAGTCTACCTCTGCAATGACTTAAAAAGAAACTGGTACTTGGCATTAGACATAAATGAAGTAAAAGATCTTAGCTGTCAGGTGAAAAAAAATCATAAAACTTAATTACATTGCAATTTTTTTATAATTTGTCACATATTATGTTTAGACTTTGATATATTTTTAAAAATATTTTTAAAACTACATTTTAACCTGCTTTTAACAAATAAAAAGTAGATAAGAAAACAATGGTTTAGATCCCATTAAGATTTTAATCTGACAGAATATTGTCATTACATGTTGTTTCAGTTGAAACCAGTCAGAACAGTATGAACAGTCTGGTGATTACAGAACTGGACTACATTAGGACAACTTCCTGTCCATCTCAGACTTTCCAGATGCTGAAAGTCTTTTGGGGGCTTTTTTCTGCCTGCGTTTACAGCTTTAAACGGACTCCAATCACAACTCACTACAAGAAGCTTTATGGAGATAAACTGAATATTGTTGATGAAGTACTTGGATAATGTAGGGAAAAAGGTCAAGAAGAAAACTGATCAAGCCTCTTTTTGAGTAAGTATTCCTTTGGAAAAGCTAATTAATCGCACAGTGATTACAATAAGAAAAAAAATCACTAATACGATGTTACAAAGATTTCTGCCTTCTTAAAAGCCACTAGCTCAGTGGCTCTGAAATCTATGCATTTATCTTCCTAAAGATAGAAATGAAACATATTCACCTAGAAACTATTGAAACTGACTCTTAAAATCGAGACCATATAAGCAAAGATCAGAAATTTCCCAGTCATTGTTATCAGTAGACATGAAATGAAGCAGCAAATTCAGGAAATGATGCTGATGTACTCTTTGATGTTACTTGACCTACAACAGCAACAGTGCAGATTCTTCATAGAAGTTCTACACACATTCCAGGGTTAATAGTAGCTACTGAACCATAAGTACTTGTAGCTAGATTTCCAAATCTTATTAGTTAGTATCAGGTTGTCAATTCTTCTCAGCAGATCCCTGCATATTAGAAGGTTTTATAAGGCACTTTCTATGTAGCTAAGTGCTGAAAATAGTATGCATTTTCGGAAATATGCCAAAATTCACAATGATGATTTCATTCATTCTATGGCTTCTATTCTGCAGCAGAAATGAACTTTAAAGTACATAACACAAAAGCATTGATTTTCTTAGAATATTACTAGAAGAAGTAGCAAGGTTTACATATGGAGGACAGTGAAATGTGAAATATTCAAGTTAGTTTTGTACTTTAAGAGTAATCAAAGGTGACTTTAATGCCCATTTATATAAGCCACAGTAAAAAATAACCAGTTGCCTTCCTCACAAGTGGGCAGAAAAAGTTAAAGTAACCAGAAAACGGTTTGGTTTAAACTTTCTCCTGTAGTCACACTGAATAGTATCTATAGTGATATGCATTTGGCAAGGATCCCTGCCATGTGTCCTATCTGAGAATAGACTATTTGGTCTAAAAAAAATCCTTGTTCTTTTCCACTGATTATAGAAAAGCTTTGATATTTTTTAGCTGAAATTATATTTACTCAAATGATAAAAAACCAGCCATTTCCTTGATTATATGCAGCTGTTTTTGAAAACCAAAAGACTGAAAAGACTTTGACATTTAAATAACAACATTTTTTAAAATTATTTCAAAATATATCTTTATTGTGCTTTTTAGATTTAAAAATTGAATTAAAAAGTACAACAAAATACATTATTTGATCCAAAAGGAGTATTTTATTTTACTGAGCCAAATTTTTGCCTTTTAATTTTATTTAACTAAATATAAGCTATTTGAAAACCTCAAGTCCTTTCTGTCAGTTCTTAATTGGATTAGAAGAATATGAGTTACTGTGACAAACGAACACTCATCAGATTAGTTGACAGCCCATGAATAAGGGCTGATGCATGTTTCAGTTTGTATTATTAATTGAAAAATAGAACTTCTGGGAGTTTTCAATATTGAATTTGGTGAGAATAATTTTAAAGCTATGTTTAATTTATTAAAAAGTATCAAATGTTTTAAAAAGATAAATACACCTCAGTACTTGTCTGTCATGTCCTACGAACAATAAAAAAGTGATAAATACTTCAAAATCATAGTAAGGAGATTAGTAATTGAGAATGAGACTTCCTTAAACACAGCCAAGTTACAAAAAATCACCTTACTTATCTTCTGCAAAATCCAAGTGAACCTTTGTGATTTGAAGATGTAATTTCAAAGGCCAAATTAATCTTTGAAGACAATAGCATGCATCGACATCTTGCAGGCACCCATTTTATTTAGTCAACACATTTAGAGCTCTCTTTCTACTGTAAGACTTATGTTTATTTCACTCCATAAGAAGAAAACCAATACCGCAGACTATGACATGGCAGAAAATCTGCAATGAATCCTAAGTCAAAGTAGCTCATTTGCTGACATCTTAAGGACAGCCTAGTTTTTTGCCAGCTACTTATTATTTTGTTTCGGAGTAAATATCTCCCATCTCCTTTTAGGCTTTTGCAATGAATAAGAAATGCAAGGCAGAAGTTGGACACATTTACCCTAACAACCAGGTCAAAGGAGAACTCTCTTAAGAAATGTTTAAAAAATCCCACCCTACACAAACACACAATGCATTTTCCAGGGCAAGCGGAAATATGGAGTGCCTTGTCTCGTATATAAATAATCTAAGCTGGTAGAGCAGTAACACTCTAGAATTATTTATTAGGGAGAACTTATTGCCTGATCACAAAAAGAATGTACTTTAAATGTAGAGGTTTTCAAAGAGAAGAAAACAAATAAACTTGGAGTTATAACATTTCTGTTTATGTGAATCTGATCATACTGCTGTTAAAAATTATTTTAAGAGTAGGATAGACGACATACGAAGTAAAGTTTGAACCTTCCTATTAAATAATATAAAAAAACCCCCAAGTTGCATTCCCCTAACAACATAATAAAAATTGCAATGGCAAATATGACTTGGATATGCTGTCCAGAAACTGAAAATGGCTCATTTCAAATTCACAGCTCTTTATATTAAAAGATGACTCTGAGACTTGAGTAAATAAGGAAATGCAAGTACATTTCTACCATACCAGCTGTAACCAGATTGGAGAGAATTAATTGTCAAAAAGAGTTAAGTTCCTGCAAAGGAGCATCACATAAATTACCAGGGCAAGACATGAAGATTTCTGGGTAACATGAAGTTTAAACAGTGCACTGTTTGATAACGGTCTCACAGTTAAAAATGATATTTTGTCAAAATTCATGAGCAATGAGTCTCAGAATGTTGGTGTGTTCCCTTGCCTCCAATTTCTTCTTAGCCTCTGTGGATCACTGCACCTGAGAGTTTATCTGCCTTGGGAACTTATTATGCAGTAAATAAGGCTGTAAATTTATATGGGACTCTGCACTTACTCCACTTGTAGACAATATGTCATAAAAACCCTCTGTAAGAGTTCCCTTTTCAAATGTGAACAACACTGAGCATTGAAAATCAATGTGTGGATCAGGATGGATCACTAAATGGAATATAATTCCCCATCTATGTTTCCCTCCTTGAAAATACAAATTTGTCTATGTACAATAAAGTAGAGTTGACTTCAGTCTATGTGTACCAGAGCACTTGCTGCAGACATTCTTACATATGCTCGTTCCCTAAATCCAGAAGTCTCCACTAACATGTAACATGATTAGCTTTCACTCTACTCTAGGTATCAGAATTGTTCCTTCTTATAAAGAACCAAAACAAGTTTCACAAGAGCAAGTGGAAAATTATACAAGAAAGATATTCTAAAAATTTAATATTAATATAGAAAAAAATCCAACCCCTCCCCATTCTTTCTAGTGTGCACTAAATTTGGATACACGGGAATGACAGTACTGAAAGCACATTATTCTTTCACTTGTGTTGCAAATGACAGAGTTGTGGAATCAGAATCAGGAATCAGATTGTTTTTTCATGAAAAAGTAGGATTTTCCAGGCCATTAGTGCTAATGATTGAAACTTAGAAACCAAAAAGACAGAGAAATAGAAAAAACACAAAGGACCATGTTAGTATTACTGAATCTATAGCACCTTATGAATTTACTAGTGAGACTTGACCTGAAAAATTTTTTTCCTTGTATTTCAATATGTTTTGAAAGAGAAAATGACAAACCTCTACACAGTCAAATAGGTGGCCACACATGTGCACAAGTGGAATTATTTGAGAAGAATTCAACTCTTCACATTATTTGTAGCATTTCTTACAGCAGGATGTGAATATACTCAGCTGAAGGCTTTCCAATATAATTTGCAAGGAGTTATGAGAATTAGATGTATTTTTCCGTTATAATATACACTCCATAGCTTTTCCAAAGCTCTTGCCATTCTGTAATGAATATTTCTGATTATTTATAACAAAGTAAGGGTCAGGGAGCATTAGAAATTTAACTCAGGTAGAACAGAGCTGCATCCCAAGACACAGTGCAAAGCAGGCAATGTCTGAGATTTCTTTCACTCGGTTGTTCATGACCTCAGTCCTGACCCTTCTGTAAATGTGAGAGGTAAATATGTCTGCTTGCAGCATAGACCAAGGTCTTTGACAATCAAATATCAGGTAGCTGTACGTGACTGATTATGTCCATCTGCTGAGCCTCCCTTAAACAAAATCCATAAATCTATCATCTTGAATCTGAAGAATATTATTTTTCTTCCCCAGCCCTATCAGAACTGATGGACTTTATTTCATCTTTGTTATTTTATGTTAATCATGACTCTTACTAATAAAAAAATAAACAAGTAAATTTCAAAAGTGGTTAAAACATGCATAATATATTCTATGAATTGAGAAATAAATTCCAGCAGTAACTAATAATATGTACAAATATGATGTGGTATCTCTATGTATCTGCAACAGATTTTTACCTCAGGATCACTTGTAAAAGAAAATTAAGTAGATATTGTTTTGTTTCAGGTTAGGAAAAGGATTAAGCCAAACACTAACAGAAAAACCCTTCAGAACAAGTTATTAGTGCATATACATATTTCCTGTGACTTCTGCTTTGCAATTCAGTACTATTAAGCACTATTACAGTACTATTTTAACTTCATTTTTTAAAATCTGCATTTGAGATTTACAAACAGCTATATTTAAAAATTATATAACTTTATCCACTTTAGATGGCACAGGTTTTCATTCTATGCCTTCAGATTTGTGTTTAAAAATATGGTAAATATACTGAAAGTATATTAAACATCAAAAGTAAACATTTATTCCAAAATAAGTTGTAAAATTTTGAGAAAGCTTTTGTGATAGTATGAGTACTTGAAAGATTTCTAACAAATATGTCAACAAATATTGCATATTTTAACTAACATTTCCCATCCCTTTTTTAAAAAGTCTTTGACAAATGACAAGTAGCATACTTAACATTAGGGATCCATACGACAAATGTAAATATACAGACAGATAGATACTCACATTTACAGTTATATACATTGTACAGTACACATACAATATGTTCCACCTGAAAGAAATCCCTACCCTGTCTGGAAACAAAGACAAAAGCCTAATCATTTCTTCAAATTCATGTAGTCAGCAAAGCTGCATTCTAGAATTAAATGGATTAATACAAGGCTACTACTACAATCAAAACTGTAAGACAAACAAAAAAGCTGTTTTGCTCTATAGTACTATTTTTTCTGTTCTTGACCACCTCTGTAAGCCTCAATGTACTAATTCTCCTCCTGCAACTCTTTTGCTACAGTGGCAATATTCAGAATATCACCTATGGTGTTAGATAAAGAGTACCTGCGGTACCCCACTCAATTGAGATACAAAAAATATCAACTAAACAACTACAGAGTTAAATAAATCGTTACTGCAGATTATGTCTTTTGCTATTCAGAGAAAAAGAAATGCTTCCTCCCATTCTCAAACATTTTTAAGATGAGCAAAATCACTGTTGGAAAAAGGTTAAGTCAGATTACTATAGTTGTATTTGAATCACTATGAAAAATTGTTTTCTTTGTGGAGATACACAACTGTCAGATATCATACTGAGCCTTCCATATTCCAGAAAACATGATTTTCTAATTATAAGCTCTGAAATCAGTCAGAAGGTGTTCCAAACCCACTCCGTAGTCAAAACACAAGACTGAAATTCGCTCTATAAAGAAAAGCCAAATAAAAAATACTTTTAATTGTAGACTTGACAAATGCTCTAGGAACCTGGAAATCCACAGGACACTCCAGGTGGCTGCAAAAACATACAATGCTGCTTTCACTGTTTGAGTCCACACTGTGACATTGATTCAAGTTTGATATTTACAATTTCTCTTTGTAATCCCCTGTCATACGGAATAATTTCAGAGATCAGGATTTGCAGTGCATCTTCCTGCCAGTCTAGAGGCAAGTTTGTCTGTGGTTGGATGTTCCAGATAGCCAAATAATTTAAAATCAAAATGCTCATGAAAAGCTGTTTACTATTTCAAAATTAGCAAATGCATTATTCTCATATATATATATAAAATCATAATTAATGCTACAAGCAGAGTACACAAAGAAACTTTAGGACTCAGATCATGGGAGTCTTTAGCAATTTATCTCAGTTATCAGATCTTACGAGTTACAAAGTATTAGCAACTAAATCCATAAAATACATGGGTTTTTCTCTGGGTGTTTTTAATGGGTTAGAAGACATTTCACAGACAAAAGCAATTAGTAACTATGTTCAGAAATTGGTACTATCATCTTGATATGGAGCTGAAGATGCCAGAGGGTTCACTTAGAATTTTTTTGATGTTCTGAATTTTAGTTAATGATAAATCTTTTCTCTGGGAGTTCTGCATTTATCTGTACTCAAACAGCAAAATTATATCTATGTCCTCTTCAAACACTACCCCAACCCTTCTTTCTAAACAGTCGAAAAACATTCTGTTATCTTGTCTCAAACAAGGTTTTAAAATTTTCTTCCAGAATTGCATACTGAAAGGCAAATAGCATTTTTGTTTCTGTCTGTAGAAACCTTAAATACAATAGAGAAAAAGGCAACCTCATACTTCAGGATGTTGCATCAAACTCTAGAAACCATAATAAACAACTTCTTTGTAAAAAGGTAAGTGCTGGCAGTGATTACATGCTCTGTTGTTGGTGTATGTATCTTTGAATATTAAATGACTTTTGTACATCAGGCCATTCCTTGCAAACAAATTATTAATGAGTTATGACATCAAGTGGATTAGAAAATGACACACCAAACCTTGCTTCTGTAGGGATTACACAGGTATATCCACCAATGTCTTTTCACAGTACTGTCTTTAGTCTAATGTTCAGATATACAAATATAATTCACTGAGCTATCATTTTTTGGTAAACTGCACTTTGAAGACAGTGCAGGGCAATTTGATCTCTCTCAAGGTGGATAATAGCATGAATAATTCATTTAGCTCACTAGAGTTAATGTTGTTGTACTCAAGGTTAAGTATTCCCCCATCTCCATATAAGGAATTACTTGATTGCTTACCTTAAAAATGAACTTTCTTAAAAAGAGCCATTGTATAAATAATAGGATATGTCTGACTGACATAATTTATGAGCTAATCCATCAAGATACCAGCAAATAACTGTATATTGAATAAACAATTTTTTTTCAGATGTGTTACAACTCTTCATAATAAACTCTCTCATTTAGTAAAAACATTCTATTTTTTACTCCTTCATTACCTCTGTCAATGATAAAGATGATTTTATTTACTACAGATTATAATAAAAAACAAAAGCAAACTCAACGGAATGTGTCCAGATTGGTCATGAGCTTAATAACGATTAATAAAACTACTAAGAGTAAAGCAACATGCTATTTAGTCACAATCACAAATAAGCTGTAGCATTCAGATTATCCTTGGACAAATTGGGGGGAAAAAAATCCTCTAAGAAACAAGGCCATGGAAACAAGCCAAATTGTTTGGCTGGTGGTCGATTTAATTAAGAGCAGCAGCTAGGCAGCTAGCTATGTTCAACTGCAGCTAAGTAAATGGTTTCACTGTGTCCTCTATGAGGAAGTCCTTCTGTGTGGCAAGATCAAACCCTGCAGAACAAAAAGTACTTTCTGCCAAGTGTAACCTTCACCTCTAGTTAATAACTCACTGATCAAACTTCAATTGAACCCAGTAGGAAACAAGAACTTTGTTGAACCACTCCAAAGAGACTCAATATCTTAGAGAGAAACACCTTGGTCTCTCCAAGTAATAATATAATGCAGGGTATTTGGAAGAAGACACTTCCACAGGACACTGAAGAAACTCACTTCAGTATTCAATGGACACTAGTTACCTCACACTCTCAGATTCTTCTTACTTAACTGGCTATAAAGCCCTCTTCAGATGTACAATGAAGCAGATGATGAAACTCCTGCTTCTCCTTCTGCATGATGAGGATTCATACACACGCCTGCACTGCAGCATGCCCCATGTCAGAGTATTGATGATCTCCCTAATCACACTAATAGAAAAAATGTAACTTGTTAAGACCATTGAATCTTTATCTGCTATTAATACACTGAAGGTGGTAAACAATTGTGAGAAACTGTTTCAATTTTACTGCATTCTACCAGTATATTTTGAGGGTTGACTATAAGTGATATTATATTTACTTGGTTTCTACCATTGTGATGGTCCCGCCTATTTAGCTGACTTTCAGCTCTCTTACTTCTTGCTTCAGCAAATGATAACAAATTATTAATTTGTCTGCAGATGACATTTACTGCATAAAGCAGAAAGCTACACTAAAGAAAATGGTAATTCGATAGCTTAAACAAGCCTATGTGCCAGCTACCAGGCACTGTCATCGCTAAAATAAATTAATGAGATTTCTGTTCTGCTGATGAAATAATAGTCTGTGCTATGAAAACCGTACTCATAAAGTGATACTGAACTCCAAAGAAAGCTTAACTTAACAAGTCACCAATTATCCTTTATTCACATTTAACAAAGACTAAATTCCTTGCAGGGGATTGCAGGAAGACAGCATGATTTCGTAATGTTAGCAAAGGCACAGGACACATATCTAACTGGGGATTTTAAAGCATGCAGATGAAAAAGATAAGCTATGTAAAGATTTGTTAGTATGAGAGATAGACAATGATTTCTCTAAAAAGTACTATTCAACAAAGATAGGAATTCTTCCTCTTCTATGTGTAGGCACAGACTTTTTTTCCTCACAAAACATGCACAGAGCCTTAATCCAATAGAAGGTTTGTAAGAATCTAACTTGAAATTCCAGACAGTTTAAGAATTGTGGAAGATAGATTTAAAAATAACAGGTTACATATTTTTCATCAACTGATAAAATAATAACCACAGATTATTTTAAATCTTTATGTATGTACCTAACTCATAAACTGTTGCATAGACACAAAACCCATTAAGTCAGAAAACAGATTTGCATTTCTTGACTTCCATTCAGAGAACCTACCTAGAATTTCTTGTAATTAAACCTAATGTTCTGCTACTGAAATTGCAGGTTTAATCTCAAAAACTCAATATATTCCATAATTTTACTTGAAAATTTAGCTATTGAGGGTAGACTGGAAGAAAGGTGGAATTTTTAATTAATGAATTACTTAATATTTGTTTATAAAACAAAATGTCTCTTAAAAATTTTTTTCATGACTCTAGTAAAATATCAACTCTTAAATATGTCAACATGACAAATGTAATAAAGCTCCTTAAAATTTAATAACCTTTTTTACATTACTCTGATATAAAAATAATTTTAAGTTGGCTACCTAGGAAATTATTTAATTAAAATAAACATTTATGATGAATGTTTAAAGCTATGAACATGAAGAAAATATTTGAGAATAATATGCATATCGATCTGTCAAATTTGTTTCTGAAAATACCTCTGTCATTTTCATTGTCTGACAGTCCTCCTATAAATATCTACCTGACAATTTTCCTATGATTTAACACAATTTTCATGCTTCATTTATGAGTCTTCAACTTAGCCATATTAGTTTTTGTTGTATTTTATTAGTGTCTCATAAACCCAAATGAAAACATTCTCATTTGAGACAGTGTGGAAAAAAGTCTGAAATAACACCAAGGACAAACCAACAACACCATTTTTTCTCTTACCTGTCTCATCTTAAAAAAAAGAGAACTTAAGTTATCATTCATACTGATTAATACGTTGTGGGAGGCTATGTATCCTGCCTACAGATTGAGGAGACAGGAAAGTGTCTACTATTTTATAGTACAAAACCCAACATATCTCTGTATTACTTAAAGATACATGGTTAAATGGGCATTTACAATAAAGTAGAAAGACAACATTGAACTTCATACAGTGGAGAAAACTTTTCTATATTCTTCCATAATATCCTTATTTGTAAATGTAAATCAAATATGAAAGCCATATGCTGAATAAAGTTCTCAGAGCTGCTGACAGGATGTCATCCTGCCCATTTTTGCAGTCTAGTTTATTTTCCAGAAAAATAAATAATTTTGTAGTTCCTTGCCTAACCCTGCTGAAAATCATTTCATTGTCACATTATGCAAGATTTATGAATATTTCTAATATGAACAAAACTACACATGCTTTCATTATGGCTTGTTAGCTATCTGGAAGGCTTGTCACAGTCTTGTTAGGCTTTCAGATAGTGTTCTTAATTTACTGTGTGTAGCCTGTTTATTGTATTTTTTAGGCACAATGTTGCTATCTCTCTGTTAGGTGAAATAATTATCAGATATGTACATCTTTTATCAATACATCTCATTTCCATCAACAAATTAATATTTCCTTTAATATAGATGATTACTCTTATCTAATACCTAACTTATGGTTTGTGCAGAGACAGGTTTTAAACTTCCAGTTCTCACAAGATAAATAGTTATTCAGCCAGATTCATACTGTAGTATTTTATCTGTATCGTTTTTATTATCTTCCTTGCAATTTAGCTTAATAGTATTTTCTAATCCTTAAAGTGTGGCCACTCCCCTCCAAAACCACCAGTCATTTAGATTTCCTAAAAACATTCTATATTTTCAGAAAAAAAAACCAAACTGAAAATGCAAAGAAGCATACAAAGAATAGAAAAATCCCTTTCACTTCCATGTATGATACATAAGTATGGTAAATATTGTACTTACTGCATAATAATACCTCTATACGAATAAGTGAAATCCCTGCAATGATCATGTGTTATTCATAAGCACGTCATTTATAATATTCTGCAGAGATATTGTGAAAGCCTTTCACACTGAGGGTCTCTAATCTCAGTCTCTCTTCTCTTTTCTTCTAATTTCATGGATCTTATAGAATCAGAAGTGGTGGCTTGGGAAATCATCTTTCTCCATGAACATTTTTGCTGTGTTTTTCCAAGTCAAACAACTCCAAGCCTTTACTTGCCAAAAGAGCAGGTCTGAGAGTGTGACTGAGCTGCTATTGGAATAAGCCAGTCTAAGGGAAATGGCTGCTATGAAATATTGCCTGGTATAAGTATGATCACTATCAAGTGCTGTTAAAATACAGTACATGTACCATGAAACATTATAAAAGTCTTGATGTACAACACAGTTATATGAAATATTTTTCAAGACAACTCAACCTCTATACACTCCTTAAAAAACATTGACATATACATAAACTTAAGTGCATATAAAGAAATAGATTTAAGTTTGATCTATTAAGTTTAAATTTAAACTTTAAATAGAAACGTTCTACAGTGACTGAGAAACTATTATATAGTACCGAAGTGACAACATAAGTTCAATAATGGTTGGTTAGAAGACATGAAAAGTTTTTAATATATCTGCTGTTCTCTGGCAGGCAAATATAGTTAATCAAAGATAATGAGACTATTAAGGATTTTTAAAAATAAAATTTTTTAACCTGATATTTTCTTCTTGATTTTTTTCTTTAGAATGTTGTTACTTTTTTTAAACAAACTTTGCTATTTAAAACAATCAAAGTTCTTTTTTCTATGGTTTTACACTGGTACTTTGTGACATTTTCATTGAGACTTGCAGTTAAAACACAAACACTTCCTATTTAGGTTCACTGGACAGACTGAATGTAGTGGAGTCAAAAGATTAATCTTCTTATATTCCAGTTTCTTTCCATTACCCCTTGTCCTGTCACTAGATACAACAGCAAAAAGTGATGTCCCAACCGCCATCATTTTTATACCTGTAAATATTAATGAGATCCCTCTTCAGTCTCCTATTGTTCAGACTCAACAACCCCAGTTCCTGTAGCTTTTCTTCATAAGGAAGATGTCCCAGTCCCCTGATCATCTTGGTGCCCCTGCACTGGACTTCCTCCAGAAGTTTCCTGTCCTTCTTCTTATTAGTCTCTTCTAGGCTCTCTTTTCCCTTCTATGACAATGAACTATTAAAGAAGAAAAATTCACCCAGTTCTTGGGAATGAATCTCCAAATTAATGATTTGATTTATGAAAGACTGTTAGAAACCATTGCAGAGCTGAAACAATTGTCACATAGTCACTAACATTTGGTCTTCTTAACAGTATCTGGTATAAGAAAAGGAGGGAAAACATTTAGCATGACATCAACCTTTCTTCTATGATAATAATTAAGTCAATGACAATTTTATGAGTATGTTTTACCTAGTCTAATCAGAGTTACTGCAAAACAGTATGCTACTCTATTTATAGAAATGGAATGTGCTCAGCTTTAGAGCAATGAAGTCAACTTGAGTTTTAGCAGATGCTTTGAGGGTAAATATCTTAATGATAAAAAAGGTAAAAAAGGTAAAAAAGAATACGACAACTTGAGTTTACAAAAGGAATTTATATCTATCCTATGAAGAGCTGGCTGCGAAACTATACTGCTAAGTATTAAAATTTTCAGTGAATTTTTGCTACAAATGAAGAATAACCAACATAACAGTTTCAGGAAATGCACAGTTAAAATTCCACCAATTAACATAGAACTTTTTTGAGCAGTTAATTCCAAAAATCACCAAAAAAAAGCAGATGCTGTGAGTTGCTATCACTTTAGACATGCTTGCTGCAGCTTATGCTACCATGCAGTCCCAGTAGCCACTGCAGACACAACAGCTTTACCGCACTGGCGCTCTCCTGTCTCTTGCTTTGCTGTTGCAAAGCCAATTCATGGTGCAAACTTCACACAGCCTCTACGTGAGTGTCAGGCTGACATTACAGATAACATTTCTGAATACTTACTCAATGAATTATGCAGAGCATTATATTTTTATAGCTGCTGGGTAGGCATGGATAAGTGTTTCTGCAAGATTCTTTCCCATTTGTACACAGAAAAATATTGTCACAACTATGCCGTTAAAAATAGCTCAATTATAAAGATCTACCAAACAATAGTTCTTGGTTAAATACATTTATACAGCCACCACAATTCAGTCTAATAGAGGTTGTTTACAGAATTTATTTTTAAAAGTTGTTAGGGAACTGGTACTTCAGATCAGTTAAAAAGCAATGTGTGTAATTTCAATTTATTAAACTTTTTTTCAGACAGGATTTCAATCATCATTTAAATAAAGATCTGTGACTAAAACTAGTGCAAACATCAATTTGTATTTATCCCTTTTTATAGTTGTTTATACTGGGAAAATTAAGTCTCACAAAAGAAGCTTGAAAACGTGACTCTGGTGTTTGTTCAGTTAGATATTATCTGTGGACAAAGCTTTGCTTATCTCCAGGTCTCTTCTGCTCTTCTGATTGCAATCTCATTCCACTTGTCCTTGGGATCTCACGTCTGCTGTGACCTCCAGCTTGTTAAATATTCAGCAGAAAGTTTATGGGACTTTCCCATAACCTTGATTAAAAGCCTATGGGGAACCTGAATGCTCAAAAAAAAGCCCTTTATTTGGAAAGAAATCTGTGTACACTGTGCTAATTTCTATTTCACTAATAGTATTCATAATCAGTAGTCACTGTCACAAAGTCGAAGCTGGAGGAAAAAAAATGAAGATTCAAACTTATCTGTTTAATAATTACCATATTATCATGTCAAATTTGGATTTTATAGCTTAGTATAAAGCTTAATCTAACTAAGTGGAATTTGAGGCAATTGAACCCTCAACACTGTTGAGAGAGAGTGGAAGATACATACTATAAAAAATTTGTTCTTTCAAAGAAATACAGAAGTAGTATATACAGAGCTACAGAATTTTATATATTTTTCTTCCTTGGAGAAGGAACACTATCACTATTTTGAATGTATGGGTTTCTGTGGATTTGGTTAATTCCATTTCTTAACCCACATGGTTGTTGCAGTCCTGCTCTCTGTGGCTCTCCAGGATGGCAGCTTGTCAGTGGCTTGTCAGACATGTTTCCACACTGCAATCCCTGCAAGCACTTTGAGTCAACCACTTCTTTTTTTTTCAGAGAAATATTACAGGAAAATGAGCAGACACCCAAATTGTCTAGAGCCTTTTCAGTAGCTTCTTTCTGTTGGAATAATTAGAAATCAAAGCCAGGTGAAAAGAAGCTCAACATACTGAAGGAAATGTTTGAGTTTCCTCTTTGCTGTTGAGCATCTTTAGGCATTAGTTTCAAGTTTTTAGATGGCACAGAAGACCCAGGCATCCTCAATAATTTAGTTTGTCACTGTCTTCATTTTTATTCTTGGTCTTTTGTTTCTCTTTCAGTAATGGACAGAGATCTTATCTTTTATAATTGCCGAGTGATTAAAGACTCATCAGGTAATTTTGTACTTAACTACTGTATCCTTCCTGCTTTAGGCTTCAAAATAATTTGTTCTGAGTGATAGTCCTATTTCTGATCAAGATGTACTTGCTAAATGGAAGATATCAAATTTTATTGTGCCTTTGCAACTATATCAGTACAGGATGCAGTAATTTTCTTCATCAGTGTTTGGAAATTATCTCAATATGAGAGGAAAAGACTGTGTAAAAGGCAAGTAGTGTCAAAAATTAAAACTGTTTAAGCGTTAAGTAGAGTTACTGCATGAGATCTTATTTTGTCAAACATAATTATCAGTCATACATCAAAAGTTTTGCCACACGATACTAAGACAGTTTCATGAAGACAGAAGACTATATCATATAACACATAGAGTGGAACAAAAATCCAAAAGAGCCTTTCCACAACAAAAGAAATATAACATAATGCTTAACATCTCAATAAGTATTTTTTGTTCATAAAAGCATTTTACAGCTATTAGTCAGTGCTTTATTTTTAATTCTCCCTCAATTATATAATAACAGGAGGATGAGTGAGATACAAACTGGCCCAAGGCTAAAGAAGGAAATAAGAAAAATATCACTAGTCTCAGGAAATCCTGTCTTGTCATCACACTTGATTACTGTAGATCATAATACTTGCAATAAAGTCTATATTAAGATAGAAAACATTTGTTGTCTTTCATTTTTACTATCTATTATCTTTGAACTGAAGAGACTTTGTATAAAGTTAATTTTGTTATATACAATTGCAGAGATGTATACAGATTATATTAAACTATAATCATACCAACACAACATCACTTTCTGAGTGGATTATTCATATATTGCATTGATTGGGATCCTTAAATAAGATGCAAACCACTAGAGAGGTTTAAACAGCTATATTCTTTCTAAAGTACTCTTTAATTAATGTTGTCTAGAGTACTAATTATGAAAGCTTGTAAAGCCTAAAGCCTGAAAACACTTATGCACCTACTTAACTTTGCTCATTCAGGGTAGACCCACTGAATTCATTGGAGCTGCTCAGAGTATACAATTTAACTCAAGAATGCATATAGGCTGTTTCATGTTGAAAGTGAATCAGTGAAAAAAGCTTTGCACACTTATATCTGGGTGGACTTTAAAACATTTTGCTCTCTGCTATTTCCAGTTACAATGGAAATGTCTTCAATGAGCATATTTGTCTTTTCCCAACAAAACATGGAACTGTTTCATGAATAGTCTCCTTGAGAAAGTGTTGAATTAGGGAAAACTGAGCCATGAGTCGGTATAACAGGAAATGCATGCATCTGTATATATGTATATTGATACACACATACTTGTTCCTATTAGGAAGGCAGATAAAAATGCACATATGTGCATATATACAAAGTATACCTCTGACAGTGAAAAATACTGAAAATAGAAAACAAATTATTATCTACTGACAATGGGAAACTCCTAAATCTCTTTTGAATTAGAATACTCATGGTTCTACTTCATTTGTTTTAACAATAGGTACTATTTTTAATTTGCTAAACAGATTTCTACTTGTTTAATTAAGTTACAAACAAGTTTTAAAAGGGTTACCAAGCTTCTCTATAAGGAGCCATTTATGCTTTAGTCATTCTCCCCCCCACTTTAGTCATAAATATTGCAATGCCATCAAATTGGCACGTGCACAGTTTGAAACTGAGTCTAACAGCTCTTAAACCTCAATAAATTTGCTGTGTTTTTTAAAAAAAAGATTTTTCTCTATATTTCCATACCTTATTTAAAAGAAGAGACTCAGATTTGCAAAAGGAAGTGACATACTACATGCCTGAATTGTATTTCAGTTACATATTCCAGCTTTCTCATATTCTTATCAATCCTTTCTAGTTTTTGGCCTGGCTTTACAACCTCTGGTGCATATGTATTGGTTGGTCAGCCAGTTGGCAAAGATCAAACGCGTTTTCTTGTCTCTGTTATTGGCAGGTTCAGCAGTGGCTTTGGAGGCAGTGCTTGGTCAAATGGACATACAGATCTCCTTTGCAGACTTGTTAGAAATAAGTAGCTAAATTCCATCGTCATATCCCAGTGCCATTCCTCTGCCCAGCAAAAACAGATTATCAGTGCCTTATCCCAAAGATCAACCACTGACAATTGTGCTAGCACCAATATCAGAGCATGTAGGGAGGCAACTAGGAAAGCTAAAGCCTCATTTGAGTTTTGCCTTGCAAGGGAGGTCAAGGAGGGAGGTTAGTACTTGGGAAGTACATAAATCCCTGGGGCTCGATGGGATGCACCCATGGGTGCTGAGGGAGCTGGTGGAAGTCATTGCTAGACCACTCTCCATCATCGTCAGTAAGTCATAGAGAACAGGAGAGATACCTGAGGACTGGAGGAAAGTAAATGTCACTCCAGTCTTCAAAAAGGGCAGGAAGGAGAAGCCGGGTACTTACAAACTGGTCAGCCTCACCTCCATCCCTGGAAAGGTGATGGAACAACTTATCTTGGGTGCTGTCTCCAGGCATTTAAAGGACAAGAGAGTCATTAGGAGCAATCAACATGGTTTTACCAAAGAGAAGTCATGTTTGATCAACCTGATAGCTTTTTATGAAGATGTAACCAGGTGGAGAGATAGTGGTAGTGCAGTGGATGTGGTTTATCCATGTGGTTTCAGTAAAGCATTTGACACCATCTCCCACAGCATCCTCTCAGCAAAACTGAGAAAGTGAGGGCTTGATGATCGGGTAGTGAAATGAACTGTTAAGTGGTTGAAGAGAAGAAGGCAGAGAGTTGTGATCAATGGGGCAAGGTCTAGTTGGAGGTCTGTATCTAATGGAGTCCCTCAGGGGTCAGTACTGGGACCAGAACTGTTCAATATATTCATTATTGATCTTGATGAGGGAACAGAGGGCACTGTCAGCAGGTTTGCTGATGATACTAAACTGGGGGGAATGGCTGACACACTGGAAGGCTGTGCTGCCATTCAATGAGACCTGGACAGGCTGGAGGATTGAGTAGAGAGAAATCTAATGAAATTCAACAAGGGCAAGTACAGAGTATCGCATCTGAGAAAGAGTAACCCCATTTACCAGTATAGGTTGGTGAATGAACTCTTAAAGATGGGGAAAGGGATCTGGGGTTCCTGGTGGACAGCAGGATAATCATGAGCCAGTAATGTGCCCTAGTGGCCAAGAAGTCCAATGGCATCGTAGCATGTATTAGGAGGGGTGTGGGCAGTAGGTTGAGAGAGGTTCTCCTCCCCCTCTACTATGCCCTTGTCAGATCACATCTGGAATATTGTATCCAGTTCTGGGCCCCTCAGTTCAAGAAGGACAGGGAGTTGCTGGAGAGAGTTCAGCGCAGGGCCACAAAGATGATGGAGTGAAGCATCTTGCTTATGATTAAAGGCTGAAGGAGCTGGGGCTTTTTAGCTTAAAGAAGAGAAGATTGAGAGGTGACCTCACTAATGTTTACAAATACATAAAGGACAGGAGTCAGGAGGATGGAGCCAGGCTGTTCTCAATGATGTCCAATGATAGAACAAGGGGCAAAGGGCACAAGCTGGAACACAAGAGGTTCCAAAGAAACATAAGGAAAAGCTTCTTCACTGTGAGGTTGAGGGAGCACTGGAATGGGCTGCCTAGATGGATTGTGGAGTCTCCTTCTCTGGAGACATTCAAGGCCCACCTGAATGAGGATCTACTCTAGGAGGTCCTGGTCTGGTGGGGAGTATTTAATTACTCACCGTGATGTTCTATCTGTAAGATGTATTCATTAATCCATCTCATGCATTCTGGTGTTCTATAGCAAAGGAGTCATTAAACAGATAATATAGAAACTTGTGTTGCTGTTGTGACAACAGCATCAGTACAGAGCCCTTCATGTTCTTAACAGCAAGACCTAGAAAAACTTACTGGTGTGGATTTGGTAACAAGACAATCCATCATCTCTGATCTTGATCTTGCAGTCATAGTCTAAAGGCTGCATTGCTTGTTCAGTGTTACTGACTGAAGAATGCTATTTCACTATCAGACATTGGCCCAATACAGACAAAATTAATTGATGAGGTCATCTAACTTTTATGGAAAGTTAGAGACAGACTGTATAGAGTGGTACAACAAGTGAAGTGATATATAAAGTTTGGACTATACAACAGTTAGTCTGGGAAGATGTCCAAGTCACTAGAGAGGGTGCCCAGAATAATCTGTATGGTAAATATTTTTTTCTTGAGCAATAACTGTGATTTAGTATGCCAATATGCCTAAAGTTTGCAAGACAAGCATAACTCTGTAGACCCTAGCATGCCCAAATCTTCTTTTTCCTGATACAATGCAGTCGGCCACACTCAATTTCATGCATGGATTCAGTTGATGGCTGGAAACACACACAAATCTGGGACCTCTGGTCAACACAAACTTTTCTATGTGTGTCATCTGTTCAGTTGCTCCCCTAGTGAGGTAAGATGGAAGCTTGTGAGACGAGCAACAAGAAAAAGACTTTAGCTTCATGCATATGTCCTTTCATAGAATCACAGAATGGTAGGGGTTGGAAGGGATCTTTAGGGATCACCTAGTCCAACCCCCCTGCAGAAGCAGGCCTGCCTAGATCAGGTCACGTAGGAATGTGTCCAGGCTGGTCTTGAAGAGTTACAAGGGAGGAGACTCCACAACCTCCCTGGGCAGCCTGTGCCACTGCTCCGTCAGCATCACATAGTTTTTCTTTATGTTTAAGTGGAACTTTTTGTGTTCCAGCTTCAACCCATTTCCCTTTGTGCTGTTGCTAGATACTATCAAAAAAAGGGATGCCTCAGCCTCCTGACATACACCATTCAGATATTTGTAAATATTAATAAGATGCCCCCTTTTTCCATTACATCCAGGTTGAAACCTGATTAACACAGTCATGAATCAGACAAAATAGAATTACTCTTGTGAATCTGACTTACGAAAACTGATGTTAAAGGTGGTATGAACAATATCTTTCACTATCTGAACTGGAAAAAAACACTTTCGTTCAAGTCATAGTTTACACGTACATCCTAAATACTCCATGGTCCTCAATCTCAGACTGGAAAGGGGAAACTCCAAAAAACGTTTTCCAGCACAGTGCTGCTACAACAAAGTTATCTGCAGCTCCTCCAAAAAAAGAGATGCATAACAAAAATTCTAACACATGACCACACAGTCATGCAGAGCTAATGCTGCTTTCAGTTACACATGCTTGTCCCCAAAGACCTTAGTAGTGGCGACATTTCTAGACACAATTTAAACCATATTTCATATAACATGTGATTTGCTTGGAACAGTATCATCTGGTACTGTAAGATGTGTGGAAAGGATTTCTGGTACTATTTAAGGATCATTGAGCCTTTCCTCATCTCACACAAAACTGATGCATGCTTGCCATCCATTTCTGTACTTTCTGCAATAGTGGCTGGGGATCTGAGAGAATACAAATGAGGCATTATCACTTGATCTACAGTGTTTCCTTAAAATCCCAAATCTTGCATGCAAAATAATTATGGATTAGAGTACATTTGCTAGAGGGGGAAAAGATAGAGTGACTGTGAATTAGATATGTTGGCTGCCTGGCTGGGTCACAGATTCACTTACAAGTTCTGGACCAGAAAAAATCTTTCTGTGATCCCCCCATATTTTCTGCTTATGTGCTTATTTCAAAATTGTGCATTAATAGTCAAAGATTGTTTAGTGAAGGATCAAATTTTTCCTTAGTCACTGTGAATAGCAAGATATAGTTACAGTATTTAATTAGATAGTTATACATTTTTCAAGCAAAAATGCAACACAGTACTGTAGCATGTATTCTGGGACTTCATCAATGTTGCAGGTAAGAAACTATTTTCCTCTCCAGTGCAGCTGTCTGGATCTAGCTTCTATATTCATAGATTGGACCATCTGTAATTCAGCTTGCCAATCATTTGGCTAAAAAGCCAAGATCTTTTCTGACGTACAGTCTATACTAACCAAATAACCTAGAAAACTACTTAGGTAATGCCAGTTCCAGTTGAATAATACAGTGAGTAATTTGTGTCCTCATGTCAGTGGTAATCACACACACTGTCTGCAACATTGCCCTGTGTGCAAAGCACCAGACTAGGGCACACAAACACCCCAGGCTGCATTCCTGGTATTTCCATTGGGAAATGGGCCAATGACTGTAAGATCACCTTGGAAAAAAAAAGAGCAAGAGCATTAAAATAATATTATTATATCACATCAGCAGTTCTTTGAAAGATTCTCAGGGAACATTAAGATGAAGGCAATGCAGTTGGCAGCATTAAAAATACACTGCAACTGCTGTAGGATGCTACAGAGAATTCTCCTGTGAGAAAAACAGCAGTTCTTCAACAGAGTTAAACGTTTCTTTTTTCATGGTCATGAAGACCAAACCAACTCCCTGTTTTACAGACTTGTTAACCTTCTGTCTTGGTGAAATTAGCAGACACAGATTCTTTTAAATAAATTATGTAATTTTTAGTGGATAAAGCATTTCTCTATTCCTCGCAAAGAGTTGTGCAGCACAGCTGTTTTTAACAAATTCCTAATTTTACTCCCTGACTTTTTATTATCATTATGTATATGAGTTTCTTCAGTCTGCAAAGCACGTTTTAACAAGAAATATTAATGTCCCTCTACATACATCATCTTTTCTCCTTATTCAGCAAGAGTAGGTGTTAAAGTAGAAAACATCTGCCTACTTGTTTTATAATTTCTCTTGTATTCATTAGATGAGAAATACAAAGTTGATAGAGGGGTTACTGACAAATGTACTTAGCAGAGCCACAGGTTTTTTTGTAAATATTTTTCAAAGGAAAAACAAATTCTAAAATTTGGAGTTATAAAAGCATAAAGAAAGAATTATGAGGTAGGTTTTATTAAGACAGCACTAGTGGCTTTATATTAAGTTTTGTAATGTTTGTAATGATTCATTCCTAACCCAGGAACAAGAAGACCAGGGCATTTTCATCTCTCCCCTGCTCCTTAATATCTTGTTTCTCTTAGGATCTGTTGTGGTATTGTCTATCAGAGTGCTTCATTTTTATGTCAGTGCATTGGATGATCATGATGTGGACAGTGGTCATCTTGGCAATTTTAATCACTCAATGTGAATCCTTCTCTTCATCTCTTTGCTTTCAACTGCTAGGGATCTGTTTGAGGAGCTCTGATTGCAAGATGCCTGTCACAGCATGGGCTCTGCCAAACACACACTCCAAGGAAATGCTTCTCAAAGGCCTCACTATTCATTCCAGTCTTAGCCCAAAGATAGAAAATCTCCTACTGCATTAAGTTTTAGTGAGTCAGCTTTCTTGTTACAGAGGTTTAAAAAAAAAACCAAGTGTGCTTATTAGGTTTATTGAGCAGTTAAGTGTTAGAGTCCTACAAACTATTGTATTAGCTGCTATCAGAGACAAAAGAATTCCTACTAACTTCACAACTCTTTCTTGTGCCTGTTACAGAATGACAGAGTACCATTTCTGAAGCTGTGACAAGTATCTGGCAATCTGCTGCATTCTGACACAAATTAAGGGCCATGAGTCATACAGTGATCCAGACACAAACTCCCTCCACAGATATAGCACCACTGTATATAAAAATATTAAAAAACCCAAACAAACAAACAGAGGGAAGAAAAGAACCTCCAAGAATTGTCCTTTTCTAACTCTAGAATAATTCACAGCATCACACTTCTGAAATCTTTTTGTAGCTCAGCAGATAAACAAAAATACAGGATAAAATTGAGGAGAAAGTATTTTACCCTTTCCCAAAAGGTAAATATTTTATAAGTATGAATCTTTAAATGGAAAACTGGATAGCTCAGTATTGAACTGTTAATATTCTCTAAAAGATACAAATCACATTTTAATTATCTAAATTCCTAATTACAATATTACAACTCAGATCCAACATACAGACATAACCAAATGTTATTCCATTCACAGGATACAGCAATGATGGTAAAGGACCTGGTTTATTTACAGATATTTATCTATTGATTTTTCATAACACTGTGAATATGTTCCAGTATTGGAGTAGGCCAGAGTAATGAGGCTGATGGAAAGAGATTTGAGCAAACTTCAGAAAAAAGGGCAGTAGGGAGGTGATATAAGACACAGACATATGAGAGCTCCACCCCAGTAGAATCTGTAATCGGTGATATTTAACCCTCAGTGAAAAAATGAGCCTATGTATTAAAGAAAAGATGCTTTTATAGTTTTCAAAGTGTTTTCTCTCACCATTCATATTTCCCTTTATTGCTACTGTTTTTCTTTACATGTACAACTACTGAGGAGGAGAGGCAGAGGTTGCCTTTCTTTTTCTAAACAGTTCTTTGGTGTATGATTAGTATGTGACACGAGTAAAGCCTTTTCTTGGTCAAGAAAGGCTTGCTTCCTTTTAAAGTATTAGGTGAAAGCTAGACTTTATAACTCTCATCCTATAGAGGACATATCTGCTGGGACAGTGGTTTTTGAACATCAGTCAAGATAACCAGATAAAAGGACAGCTATTGAAATAGTGTCATTGTTCGTCCAGATAGTTCAAAGAGAGAGAGTTATTTTGGGTGAGTGGAATTTAAGTATAGTGAACCATACAGAATCAGCTAGCCATGTCCTTATCCTGGAGACAGTACTTTAGCTGGACCAGTTGTTGCTTCCTATTATTAATTAGACAGAATTTTAATTTGATGCACCAAGGCTTTAAGTAGAGTGTTACACATTGGAAGGACAAGCATTGCAAGTATTGCTTGGCAGCAAGACATGGGAGAAAGCAATGGGATTTTTCAAAGCACAAATCAGGAAAAAAGGAAGATGTTAAATTCTGTTTCATCTCATTATCCCATCTTATTATGCCATGTAAGCTAAACTATACTGGACGCAAGTGTTGTTCACCCTGGCAGAATTAACACAAATCTGAGCTACCTAAAAAGCATTTGTTATATACAATCAGCAAATTAGTCTTACTAACATACATAGATTAAACGAAATATAAGGCCAGACGCCTTATACAGTAAGGCTAAAACAACATCTTATTGGAAGAATCTCCATGAAGCAGTTGATCTGGCAGTAGGATGACTCTACAAATTAAAACAGAACGATGCTGTCCCACCACAGAACTGTTCAACAACATTAGCACCTCTCCTTATCCACACATGGCTCCTGCCCTTTCATGTCATGATGAGTTACTAAATTCACATCATCATTGGCAGTGTGATTGAGCTTAGGGAATCCAGTACAAGATGAGCTAACTATTTTTGCAGGATGAAATGAAAACAATAAAACCCCTTGATAGTCACTTAAAAGCACTGCTAGTACAGCATAGGTTATTTCTATAGGTCTGCACCACTTCTACTATACAAGTACTAGTGTAGGTGCTCCCAGTACTGCAATTGTACTGGGAGCATAAAATCAGCGTAACAACAACATTGTGCTCAGAGCTCCACAAATACATAACAAAATATCTGTCTGTAATCCAGGGAGATAAAAATCTAATTCAAACATGGGAATGGATATGTACAAATAACAGAAATAGTGTGAAAGCAGGATGAGAATTATGAAGGGATATGTGAGATAGCAGCTTCTGGCATTTCTGAAATCAGCAATATACAGAGTCAGAGTTAACTCTCAGAACATTTAAGAACTATTAGAGTGTCATTTGGTTTCATAACAAAAGTACTGAATTACACAGCATTCTGAATAAGACACAACCTGTATAAAACCATGCCACTAACTAGAAAGAAGCATTACTGGAATTAAACACAAAAGTGAGAATCTCAACCTCTGATGTAAAATAAATCCAAAAATATCATCACAAATATTTTGCCTGGGTCTTTCCAGCTCAATCCAGACACATATATTTTACTTTTCAGAATGTATCAATAACCAGTAGGTTTCCAAAAAAACTGGTGTTATAGTGGCTGAATCAGCAGCACGTACCAAGGACACCAGCCCTGCACTCCCCTGACACAGTTTGTGCAAGAATTTTTCAGTCTTCCCTTGACCTTACCACAGTAAAGCCAAGGTTTGAAAAGTAGCCAGAAAATAAAAAGATCACAACATGGATTATGCAGTCTCAACTCACCCCCTCCCCCCAAAAACAGTAGTTTATTAAAAACACGCAGTTTGTCCAGAAGAGTAAAAGATATTTGAAAAGACAAAATATTTGCCCTTATTAATAAATATAGTGATAAATATGAGTTTTTTGGAACAAAAATTGTAGCTGTTCCTAATACATACTTCAAGACTGGATCCTATTTTACTACCAAAAGTCCAGTTAAAAGGAAAATATTAGATTAAAGGATAACACCATCTCTACACAAGCACGCATAACAATCACTAGATTTATTGAGCTGATCAGATTTGACTCAGCTAATGTGACTTTAACTGCACTGTTATTTGGGAATCTTCAATAAAAAAAATTCTTCCATTTAATTTTTAAGAAAGATTGGTAGCTGCAGATAGCCATTAAACATATTTCTTGATATATCTTTCATTAATCACAAAGAAATCAAATAATAAATTATGATTCTTCAAATGAAATGACAATCATGCCACTTTTCACATGGTTTAAGTTATATAAAAAAGTGGGGTTTTCTATTTCTGTTTTTAAAGGAAGAACTAGGTGCTAACAAACATCTTAATATTTCATACTGCTAAAAGCTTCTCCTGGTGTCACTGATTAGCTTGACTTGAAAAAAAACAAATTACATCATCTGTGTTTTCCTATTGTTAAAAATAAGAAAGAAGTGAAAACTTGAGACAGAATAAGAGAGGCAGAAGGAGAACATAAAATTAATTGCTTTGCATCTCATAAGTAATAGAAACACAAATATCGCATTAACTTTATCTTACTGTGTGGGTGGCCTAATGAAAATGAGAAGCAAAGAAAGGCTTATTGTCAGGAGATGGGCACAGCTTCTCTCAGCCAGAAGCCTCTCTGGAGCAGGCTGATTTTGCTGCCCTGGACTCCTGCTGCCACCTGGCACTTGTGCCCAGGCTTCACACTTGTCATTTGCAAACTCCCTGGACAAGATAAGGGATTGCTTTGCTTGCAGAGGTCTGCTTCCCTGTGATAAACTTCTATCTCATCCATAACTAGATTTAAGATACATAGGATACACTCATCTTCAAAGCTGTCACCAGAAGGGAACTCTATCAATGACTTCAGCTTTCATACGCTCCTGATAAACTTTCCTTTTTAATCTGTGCCCTTTGTGACTTTTCAAGCTATCGTAACCATCAAAGCCCTAATACACTCCCAGATACAGGGTGTTCCAAATTAGATTCCATTTACCCAGGCAAACTTCAGGGCCTCTATTTACTGCAAATATGACAGCTAGTCAGATCTAAAAGGAGTTTGAAAAGTAGGAGGAAGAAATTTGATCTCTATTCACCTCTGTCCCACCAGGCTGCTTGCTATAGCAATATATTCTAAAACTTTCATAAATGTCAAGCAGAAAAAAATAGGATTATCCATTATCATGTCAGCTTAAGTGATAACATAAATATATATCACAGAACATCTGCCACTAAATCACTGTTTATAGATGTCAGATCTCATTTATTATTAAAAAAAAACCCAAAACAAACACTTTAAAGTCTCCCTTATTATTTCACAAGAAATGACTGATTTCTAAACTGAAAGGTATAGTTATTCTTTATAATCTTTTTATACAGAGTAACTTCAATTATAAACCTCAGTCAAGAAAACATTAGATGCTATTCACAAACACACTATTATTGCTTGAATTACTTCATCCCCAGTATGCAGTCTAGAAAAACCCAGCAGATTTTTCCCATTGATTTTCCTCATCAATTCTCATTGATTTTGCATGAAAGAATACAGTGCATCTCAGAAAACTTGCTTTTATTTTACTTTTCTTGAAACAGTGAAGGCATTTCTTCAAATGTAAAGGCATTATAATATGATAGCAACAATAAAAATATCTAAAACTTACTTTTAGAAGAATTTATAGACGGGGCTCCTTATTTGCAGAAAAGATAAGATTTTAAAAATCTGTGTTTGTGTTTGTAGTGCTGTGTTTGACTGGTAGGGTCCAAATGGTACGTCTTTTGGATTCTGCATTTTTGCATTGAATTTGCTTTGTCCATTTTTTCCCACTGTGTGTCAACTTCCTTAATATCTTTTAATCCAGGCACTCAGGGCTCAAATTACCAAGTCATGGAATTATTTTTGAATTTGCAGTCTGTATCCTCTAAGGTACCAGTAAAAATCCACTTGTAAAAGCTGCTCATCTATATCATTACAAACTCACCTCTCCAGTCTGACCTCTTCCCCCCTTTCTAACCTCCATTCATCAACAAATCAGGAATATCATAATATTTTGTTTTACAGGACTTTCTGTTGGCTTGCTTCACTGTATGGACTTATGACTAGATAGTTATTTTACAAACAGCTAAAACATCTGGAAAATCCACACAGTTGTCAGTCCTGTGATATTCATCGTCCTCAAACATATGCCACAAAGATATAAAGATACACTTTAAAGTCATATTTTAAAATGGGAATCCTGATTTTGATCTCTGACAGTTTCCCATCTTTTAAATCAAACAGCTGCTTAACGATTGCTGTGGTGGTTTACATATACGTGATTCATGGGCACGCTCTTAGAAGGTCATCGGAAAGGCTGGCACTTCACAAAGTGGTACAGTACTGTAGTCAGCCATTACATTCTCCCACCTACATATAGGCTAATTTGATTAAATGTAGATGATCAATCAAACACTATTGCCTCAGAAAGATTAATTACTTCAGTACTTTCTGAATTAATTATTAGTGTTCAGCTGTGGGTATAGAAAAACCCAGTACAGTAGAAGTAAAAGGACCCAACGGACAGATGTGGTAGTCTGGGATGCATTTTAGCCCAAGATTTATTATCTTTAACTAATGATAGTGTCTTTCTCTTCTTTTCAAATTAGACACAAGTGCTACAGCGTGTTTATAGCTCAGCAACAACTGAATTAAAATATTACCGTTATATATCATTGTTATTGTGGAACAAAAAGTACACAAAAAGAAAACAAAAATTGAAAACATCATCCAAAAAACCCTCCCTATCTGTTGGCAAACATTCCTAGCCCCAGTTTTTGGACAGAAAATAAGATACTTAAAACTTTGTAGTTTTATCTTCTTTTGTGCCCCAGCATGAGGTCTGAAGTCCAGCTGCCAGAGCAGTCTTATTGATGGTGTTTAAAGAGTGTATTTCAGAAACTGCAGTTTCTGATTATCAGACAAGTCAGTATAGCAAAAAAAATGCAGCCATTTTCCCCAGGGAGAGTGAATTTCCTATCTCCAGCTGTCTGAAGTGTAGAGCACTGACCCTTCCTTCTTCACAACCACATCAAGACTTAGGGGACCATGTGAGCCATGATTAAGGCCAGCTTCCCACAGAGCTGGTGCAAGGCTGGGCTGCCAGCATGCCTCCCTGGCAGCATGGGCACTCAGTGGCAGTAGGGCCAAGCTCTGGCTGGGTAGTGCAGCACTGAATTCAAAGCCAAAGCCTAAGGCAGAACTCAGACTCACCAAACACACTCATTGAGACAGTTTTTCTAATATGAACATAGAAAAGGGACTGTTTGGATCACAGAATCACTTTGCTGCTATTACAGAGGGCAATTTATTTGCCCTCATACATTTATCAACTTCTCTTTAAAATCAGTTAGCATTCTCATTCCCTTCTTCTATGCTTTCTCACTGATCTTTGAAATCTCCAAATTTCTGGCCTCGTCTGCTTTACTGACAGTACCTGTTCATTGCCTGTGTAGCAACTAAACACTTCATTTTGGCCTCTAGAATCTCTCTACTCCTACTCTCTGCTGTCACCTGAGAGCAGTCCTAATCCCCAGTCAGTCTTTACTTTGCAGTTTAAACAAGTCAATACTAATTCCTCATTCTATAGATAGGCATTCCATTCCTCTGTTAATAATATTTCTTTACATTTATTTCTCAGGTGAATTAACATTTCTCTAATATAGGAAGCCAATACTATCCATAATACTCCTGTTGTGGTATCATCAATGCCTTGGGTTGGGTTTTCTTCCCCTGCACTAGGAGTAACTCAGGAAATTTTTACAATCATATTATGTACTGGTGATTTATAGTCCATCTTTGTAATACTCAGTTGTTTTTTTCTTGATGTCATTTTTGGCAGTTGATGTATATACTAGTTACATACACCCATTACTATGAGAAAGACTCTCAACTATTAGATTTCATCCCACTGCTATTACTCTAAATCCTTAGCAAAATCCAATTCGTGTGTCATGCACGCTATTTTCAGTGATATTTGGCTTTGAGGCACTAGAATATTTCATTGATATGTCCCTGTTTTTTAATGCCAAACTCATTAATGAAAATAATGATGGAGATTTTTCAATCCTTCTATTAATCTGTATCTTTTCCTTCTTAATTACTAATGCTCTATCTTAATGTCATAATGACAGGTCTTAGTTCTTAAATCTATATAGACTAATTATACATATATTCCCCAATGCTAACAATATATATCATAGAAGGGAGATAATAAAACTAATCTAGTACTACTCTCAGAAAACCTACAGTATCACTTTTTTTCTCTTTATGTTTATCTTAGCTTCTTATGAATGCTTTTCAGTAGTGAGGCGCGCTTTTTTTTTGACACCTTGTCTCTTAGAATCACAGAAAAATAAGGAAAACACTATCAGTTTTGATATCCTGAGAGAAAGATTATCTCCTCTCCTCCACACAAACACACTGAGGCTGCTCTGACTTTTAGTTCCATTATTATCATTCATCATCAGCCTGTCTTTGCTCTCATCAACATCAGCCTTATCCAAATTTAAGGCAAGGTGAAAGTGTTCTTTTAATTTTGAGGAAGAATTATATGCTATCTCTAATAATGAACAGATGTCATCCTTGCTGTGAACCTCCTTCTTATGTGGCTAAATACCATAGATTATAGTCTTAATTCTTCTTAAGACTAATTCTCTCAAAGTCTGATGTTCACTTAAAGCCAGTGTAAGCTTTGTCCCAGCTACTCATTCACTCATTTGCTGTCCACAAGTAGAGCATCATGTAACAAATAGAACTGCGGAAATCCTTTGTTTAAAAACATCTTTTCCCCTGTTAGATCAGGCTGAATCCAGATGAATCTTCTACCCTGTTCACTCAAGCAGATCTACAAAGGCTTGTGCTGCTACCAGAGAAGGTGCAACTGGGAGACAGAAGCAGGCACTCATACAGACCTCTGGCAACACCAGCTCGAAGTGACTGTGAAGTTACAGTATATATTGGCCTGTCTTTTGTCGATCCTTTCTTTAGCACTACACCATCTGCTTTTCAAGACAACTTTCTTGGCTTATTAGCCACTAAGTCATTATTATGGAGACCTCTTCTCCTTAAGATGCCAGTCCTGCTTTGAAATCTCAGTGTGATTTGCCTCATTAACTCGTCCTTTAACTTTCAACCAGATTTGTTTATACTTTCATTTTGTTTATACAAAATAATTCCAATTATTTCTCTGCAGATTACTTTCATGTTTTCTTTCAGGTGCTTTTTTTTTTTTCCAGTCTGCCCAATTCTTTAGCTGAACTTGGCATATTCATCTTCTCCAGATGAAGCATGAAAATTTGTCATTAATGTTACATATGTATTAAATAATCAAACATAACGGGGGTTTAAAATGTATCTTTCAAGACCTTCTGTCAACATCACTGCTTACAGCTGCTAAGTGGGAACCACTGAAAGACAGATTGCTTGGGAAGTTCACCCAAAGATGCTTTTTGTATAGGTTTGTAGCATGTTTTGTCTTTAAACATAATATAGAGAGGGAAGAGTTAAGAGTATGGTTAAAAGCCTTAGCATAGGGAGTTAGTGGAGCATCCTTATTATTTTGAGCAATTTATGAGCAGAAAATAGATGAATACAGAAGAAAAAAATAACAGTGTTACTTAAGGATAATGTTCTCTACAAGCTTACACATTTTTATATTACTGTTTACTTAGTATGACAGTTTATTGTCATCTCTTCCTTATGACCTATCTACCACACTTCACATTATGCTTTTTTGAGAAAGCAGCTGAAGAGAAGACAAATCATTTAAATAATCTATTTCTAATTTTAATTAATATAGTCAATTAATTTTAAAAGGTTTACCTATAAATTGCTCATAGTTTTCTAACCACTGCAGTTTTACAGTTATTCTTTCCCCTTTGCTTGAGTCACAGAATCACAGAATCTTAAGGGTTGGAAGGGACCTCAAAAGTCCAACCCCCCCTGACAGTGCAGGACCACCTAGAGTAGGTAACATAGGAACTCACCCAGATGGGTTTTGAATGTCTCCAGAGAAGGAGACTCAAAAACACATCTTAGCAGCCTGTTCCAGTGCTATATTGGATGGAAACTTGTAAGGCTTCCTCTTCACCAATATTTCTCAGCTTTTGTTATTTTAAGTAATGATCACATTTTTCAGTGTTTTGTAATAAATGACCTATTGCTAATAAATGGAAAGTTTAAAAAATACAATACTTTCCAATATTAGAAAAACAAATAAAACCTAAGAACTGTATTCAGGAAAAACAAAAGGGAGAAAACATTTTGGAATATATTCCTGTGTGATGTGGCATCTGTCATTGGTTTTCAAAAGCCACTTAATGTCTCAGTAGGCTCTAGACTCTATTGAAGTTCTTTCATCCCATCTCTTTGTCTCCTTGGTAGGTAAAGTTGAACTAAATCACGATCAGATGATTAATCAGGCTTAATGTTTTGGACAATGTTTCAGATTACGATAAGTCAGATATTAAAAATCTTGAGACAGGATGAAAGCCATGAGTATTCTGTTGTATGAATTCCATTCAGATTATCTGACCATATATTTTTTCCACATTAACATTTTCTTCCATGAAACAAGAACAGAAGCACTTTGAATATCTTATTCCTCTCCAAATCAGATGAAAAAAACAACAATCAAAAAATCTATCAGCATGTTTGTGGAGAAAACTATTAATTCCAAATGGTTTTCACTATTTTACTATTGACTAAATATGTCACATGCACAAGTGAATAAAATGAACCCTTAAGCTGAACACTTTCATAGATCAGTATGCAAGAGGTTTTGCTTGCTCTGACCTATAGTAAGTCACTTTGCAACAGCATACTGAATAAAAATATGCTGTGAATCTTTTTTACTTAGATGTATGGGAGCACAGCACGGACATCTATATTGTTTGGGTTTTTTTTCCTGCCACTAGATGCTGCCATTAATTTAAGCATAAAACACTAAAAAGAGATGCAAACTATGCTTTCCACACAGTTAGCATCACGCTATATTGAGTCAATTAAACTGTTTCAATAGGATACATGTTATAAAGGAAAAAAAATCTTCACATAACATAAATGCTAATTAAACTGTGATTTCAAGTTTAAAACTGAACTGTCAGGTAATTAGACAGGTGATTTAACTTTCTTCAGCTTCACACTTGGAAAGACATCAGATATCTGCTTGGCCTCTGCACAGTGATATGTGTCGATGATGTTCAGATGTCAAAGCTATATTATTTTTAGAGCAACATTCTAAAAGAGTCATGATCTATATTTATTCTGAAATTTTAAAAAATGAGCTCAAAAATAGACTGGTAAATCCAAAACCTGAGTCTCTTTGTAAATAGCAAGACAGGATCCACATGCTTGCTCTAGCAACTCCTCACATACCAGGTCCTGTCCCCCGCTCTCAGTACGAAAAGACCCAAATACTGATTTCATGTACATCATGCTCACTTTAGTAAAGCATAAATATCAGACTCACAAACAAGAAAAGATTATGAGTATGCATAGCAAAAGCAGTAAACAATATATAACTTGATATTTTTTCTTTCTCTGGGGGTATATTTATAGCCTTTTGGAGTTGCATTCTGAAAAGAATTCTGTTTTGCTACCTAGAATATTCTTAAAGTTGTATATTACAACCTAAACATATAAACAAAAACAAATGATGAATGATGCTTTCAACACAACATCCAAAATCCCTGATGCTACTTGTCAGCTATCAGTTAAAACAAAATTATATTCTGGTATTATTTCATGAACCATATAATAATACATTTTTAAAAGTCTGAAACTGGGTAATCCCAGTTAACAGTTTATGAAATAAAAGGAAAAGGGAGAATGGGCCTTATCTGTGCAGACAAGTCCCTCAGACTCTAGTCTTGGGCAGCACAAGACGAAGGCAGGAACGTGATTTCCAAGAGCCAGGCTGAATTTGTCAGAGCCAGCTTGGAGTCAGAGGAAATGCACTCTGCTGGATGCTGTCTTTGCCAGTGCAGAGATGTTACTACCTTCTTGTAGAGCTATTTCAAGTGCATAGGACTTAGTAATTCATTCTTCATGATACACTAAAGCAGCTGAAATACACCTTTCGGGCTAAGTTTTGCCCAGAACAGATGTATTTTTAAATCACTTATTAGGCTACTAACAAGGCCTTAGAGGCTTATACACATTCAGGTGTCTCTTTATCAATGGCATAGTTTAATCCAGATAAAGAGCCCCGTGACAATTAACAATTGACTAAAGTACAGTGGAGTCTCTAACTGGCTATCACATCACAGAAGAGAAAGCAATTTTGGTATCCATAGTTTCAGATCCTGAGCTCACCTTGATTTTGCCTGTTTTCAAAATCATAAGAAGTCAGTGATAGTAGCAGAAGTGAGATGACAAACTCTTTTGAGCTTATTACTACACACCATTGCTGCTCTCAAAAGACAAATCAAGCAACCTCTATTTCCAAAGATTGCAGTGTCTTCACAAACCCACTCATCATCGTCAAGTTAAACCAAACTACAAAGTGCAGTAGCGTTGGATCAAGAAACACATTAAAAGGTGAAATCTCCCTCAGTGCAGTATTTATGACCATAAGGGAAACAGTGTTAACCTCATCTGAAAGCTCCTCTGAGTATAGCACAGCAGATCTATAAAAACACCAGGTCATCCATAAACTCTTTACAGCTCAAGAGTGTTTTACTTTCAATGGTCAGACTTCACACTTTTAGAAATACAGGACTGACTTTGGCCACATTAAAATCAACATTCAGTTTTAATGCTTGCCTTTTAAAGAAGCCCACTTCCAATACTCAAATGATTTAACAACTAAGATGACCAGAGTTCATCACTTACTGGACTCCGGGTCCGAGTTGCCATCTCCCTCTGTCCGGCTGTTGGGTGAAGCTTGTTCATAGTACTCCTCCTGGGGGAAGCCGAGGGGCAGCGGGTGCGATGTGCTTGCACCACTCGTGGGTTCATGGTCTCCGAGTCCACTGTCACTGCAGCTTTCCTGGGAGCCATCTGGTAGGTGAAACGTGACACGGCGCTGAGGCTACAAGGAAGGAAGAAAATTATATGGTTTCCACTACAGTATCAGTAATTGCTTAATGCAAGTAATTTAGGAAATGTATTATTTCAGTTATCTGCTGAAGACGCATTATCTAGAGTTGTGCACAATTTCAGGCTTTCATGAACAGGCAGCCTGCTTTCAAACCCGCTTCACCTGACAGCACTGCTTTCTTCTATTTTTTAAAAATGTAAGCCCTGATGCAAAATGAAAGACACCTCAAACTAAAGAGATTCTGTCAGACTTCACAAGTCTTTGGATGCCTTTTGTATATTGACTTGGAGATTTCAATCACTTTTTGAGGCTCAATTTATTTCACTGCTCAGTTTTCTAGTTTTCAAAAAACGTTTTCTTTCCCATTAAAAGCTGTTCCAAAGTTTTGGGCCTAAAAAATGTGATATATTTCTAACATTGGATTCTTCTAAGGGAGAGAAAGTACAAACAATAACAAGCCCTATGTATTGAAAACAATTCTAATGGATTTTGGACATCCATTAAGGAAAAGAATTAAAAATACATTTCACTACTTTCCTTCAGACATTTCATTATAACTCCTTTGATTTCTGTTATACCACAGATCTGAATCTTAACTGTGAAAGGCTGGAAGCTGAGAAACAGAGAGCTGAGGAAGTAAAGCATCAGAGCACAGCTATTGAAGGAAGGGCCAGGTGAAATGAAACACTTGATGCACCAGGCATAGGATGATATTTTCACTACCTAAGTGACGCTGAGGGATTTAGGAGTCAATTAACAGGAATGTAATTTTGTCCCAGTATTAAAAGAAATGCAAACAAAGAAATAAGCAGCTCTCCCGCTTATTTTCACGTGTTTTGGGAACATGAAACATGCAGATTAACAAAAAAATAAACAAACAACAAAACAGCACAAAATCTCAAAAGAACAATTTAAAATATTCCTATCTTCATGTTACTCAAAATTCCATCTGAAATGCAATGCAAAACTTTCCAGTTCCAGAACTGATGGGATTAGCAAAGCTAGAGATCAGGGGTTTTTTAATGCAATTATGCAAAAAAGGTTGATAATACAGCAGACAATGTCAGAGGTCCCTAGACATTTTATTCCTATAGGTGATGGTGTCAAACACTATCACCTCTATAAAGTTTTTTCTAAAAAAGTTGTTTCTCTGTTTTTCAAAAATCACTTTTTGACACTGTGACATTATTACATATGCCCAAAGACAGCAGCTGCACAGTGTGGTACAGCCAAGAAAATGGCTAGATCAACTTTACCTATGCAACTCCTGACAGACGTGAGTAAAAACTCTTCTTACAAGCTACCAGTAAAAAATTTATGGTTTCCCCAGAAAATCTGGTCTAGTGCTTCAATATTGCTAATGGAGAGGTTTTCCTCTAATGTCTAACCTGCCTGGTTCTTGTTACAACATAAATCACTTCTTCAGTTCCATCCATCATGGTCTGGTTATTCCCACTCATCTTTCTGGCATTTGGCACTTTAGTCTACTTGAAAATAAACAGACCTTATTATTTCAATCTGTCGTGTGCCTTCTGATGTCTCTTAACGTTCTGCCCTGCACACATGCTCACTTGTGCTTCTCTGTGCAATGCTCATTACAAAGCTTCAGCTGAGAACTTTAAAGCATGGAGTAGAGCAGAAGGATCATTTCACAGCTCCTGCAGGCTCCACTACTGCTTTGCCTTTTCTATGGCATCATAACACATTTTTCTTGCCAACCACCATAATGCCTGGTTCCTTTTCTAATGATCTTTTGCTAGTTGTTCCCTTTCTAGTTATTTTCGTTGATTGTTGGAGCCTAAGTGTGACACTGTGCATTCATTCTTCCTGCTATTCTGGTTTTCCAGATGATTTCATCTGTTTATCATCAAGTACACTTAGCCTTCTAATCCTGCTTTCCTGTTTACCAAATTTGCAGATTTAGAACTCTCCTTCACTGGACAGATCTTCAATAAAAATTGAAAAAGATAAAGTCAAGACATCAGTTGAGCTCTGGAATCCTGAACACATTATGATTTCCATCATGGTTTTGCAAGGAGTCACTTTTGCTTGGTAACAGGAGGACGGTGCTGCAGTGCAAGCCCGGCAAAGAGTTCTTGAACTTTCCCCTGGCTCTGAGGTTTGGACCCACCTCTGGCCCGGCTGGGCCAATCTGGCACCTCTGCCAGCACTATTTAAGGACAGGAATTTGAAGTGCATAGAGGGAGATGGAAGAGAACGTCAAGATGGAGATGATCATGTGGACCCTGCAGCCAGGAAAAGACAGAAGGAGCGATGCTGGGCCAGAGACATCCTTGTAGCCTGCAGTTTACATATGCACTTCCCCCTCCACCTCTCCCCACCCTCCTATGCATTTTTGGTGTCACCAGAAGAATCTCACTGTTTATAGAGAGCTGTCTGTAGCTGCTCCCCAGGCTCTCTGGAAGGATGGATGGGACAGTGGTCCTTCTCCTCCTGCTAGCTGTTTGATACTTTTCCCAACAGACAGGTGAAGGTACATGGAGTGTCTCTGCACAGTCCAAAAAGCAAATGGATCCACAGAAATTACTGATATGACTTATCATCTTCTTCTTCTTAACTATCAATTGCCTCTCATACCAGCAAACCCTTATCTGAAAGCCCAACTAACTATCTTTGTGAGCTGATCCAGTGAAAATATTCCTGCAATGTTTCTGATTTACTCCCTGTGTACAAAACCACATGAAGCTTGCACAGGTACACAGCTGTGGAAATAGAATATACTTTTGTTGGTCTTAAATGAGTCTGCTATTCACAATATCAATGAAAAATCAACCTTCATTGCATGACATTTTTGTAAAGATTGTATTTTGTGAAGTTTACCATGCCTTCATGCTGTCTTATGTTGCATGAGTGCTGTTTACTACACATGGGAGGTTGTATCTTCTCATCTCCAAGCTATGAGTGAATCTTAAGAATATAGTGTTCTTAAAATATTTTCCCAACTTTTAGTTTAAGACATCAGTATCAGCTTTTGCAAATGGCTGAAAATGAAATGGTTAATATTATGTGCAACTGAGATTTACTAAGTTTATACAAATACAAAACTAAGTTTATAAAAATAACTGTTTCTTTTCAAGGTTTGTCATCAAAATGTGGAAAAAATTAAGTAGATACCAATAAACGAGATCAGAAAAAGAAGTCTTTTTTTTAAGTGCTTAGCCCAGTGAGAAAAAACAAAAGTCATAACCTAAATAAAATTAAAATCTCACTAATCCTTATGATCAGTAAAAAATTGTATATATTTTGTTACAGAAATTGAGATGCTATTAGCAGAAAAGAAAAAATCCATACAATTTAACATAAACTGACATCTGCTAAAGTCTCATGATTTTTAATTTGATAGTGACTCTGAGTATGTCACACCTGATAATGCTGATGACAGAGCACTTTCAGAAGAATTTATCAAGATGAAAAAAAACCCATCTATTTCTCTTACGGCAGTGCTGCCATTTTCTTAAATCATGCAGGCACCAGACAATGATCTGGAACAAGTAATTCTAATAAAATTTTGCCAAAAGCTGGAACTTATCTTCTGTCACAATTATTTTAGAAATTTCCTCCTTGAGGCATTTAAATTTCAATTTATAAGATTACAAAATATCCTCAGACTCCAGTTGCTTTTCTATTTATCTCCAAAGGGAGTTAGAACCGATAGTAATAGAATAACAAGGATTATGGTTTGTTTTATTTATTTGACTGACAGTTAGTGTATTTTTTTCCAGAAAGAGAGAAATGCAAGCAAACCCATTATGTATTCTTAGTGGATTCTGAAAACATTGATGTAGAAACTTGTAATACAAACAATGAGACTGATAGGGGAAAATGAAGTGAAAATTTAAAGAAAAATGTTCAGTAATATACAGTTTGACATATTTAACAATACTAAATTTTACTTTATCGGTATGAAAAAAAAAAATTGCTTTCAGAGATGGCATGAACTCAGACACAAATTCTGTCAGAAGTCTCCTATGGCATCCACTGCATTTTGTAAAAGCAGTATGTGTCTGGAGGGATCAAATTATCTCAGAAAACCTCAAACCTTTTACTCTCATTATTGAAATTTATATGAAGACTGATCAAAGCCCCAAACTATTCTGTGTTCAATCTTTCACTAAAATAATTAGACTGTGGCATTGGGAATAATAAAAGATGAGTCTAAGTAAATAGCTTTGGATACATTGAAGGGATCATTTCTGGAATTATACACTAGGGGCTAGCCAATTTATAATCAAAAATTGAAAAAAAGGTAATAGAAAAAGCAGTAGATATCAATGGAGGAACATTAAACTATTAACCTTATTATCTTCATTCATTGAAGCAAATTAATATCCTTTTAAAAGGAGATCATAAAGAAAAAATACTGTTTAATTTATGTTGAATTAATTATATTATTTAGATGATCATTCTGGTTTAAAACAGACCTTATTTAGGAGATGCTACAAAGTAGCCTAACAGTATAAAATAAGATTACTTCAGCTTTTTTTTTTCTCCACTATCAGCAGCCAGTGAATAAAGAAGTAGTCAAAAGTATGTTTAACTTTAAAATCTAGTTTTGCTATTAATAATTTCTCAGTTGCTGAGAGTTTCAGTCATTCAAAGGCTGGGAAAGTATAAAATGCATGCCTTAAGTTATCAGACAACAACTACCTTCAGCAATGACCAGTACTTCTCAGTTGCTAATCTCCAATCAAACCATAATTTTCAACTCAAATCTTTTTATACTCAACTATCACCTTTTGTTCAAAAACAACCACCTTTTTTTCCATATGTCTTGAGTCATGCAGGACCTAGCTATTACCAATGTAAATTTCTCAGAATAACATGAAAACAACCAGCTTAAAAGAATGAAACTACAAACCCAATGAGAGACATTCTTGTGTTGAAACTCAAGAACGACAAGTTAGTATTTTTATTTTTCCTTTCCCTAAACTTAGTAGTGTACAGTACAATTATTAGGGCACAAAGAATTTATATCAAATGTTTTTTAAGTCTGTATTTCACACACATAGTGCAGCTCAGAGCATTGAATCTTAGATTTCACTATGTTGTCTTGATTGTTTCCTAACAGACAAAATGTATAAAGTAGCTCATTATAATTTTTCACTCAAATCAATTTAGTCTAACTTAAAATTTTTACCATCAGTTATATTTTCTCTTGGTGCACCTATGAAGATGCTGAACACTCTCAGTCACTATTATTACACACAACTAGAAACACTTCACTGATAAATAATCATTACTGTAATCATCTTTTATGATTTAGCAGTTGTTTTTCTAATAATATCTTCATTGTAGCCTGCAGTAATCCCTCAGAGGACTAATTTTGGGGTTTTTTTATAAGAGCAAAATGAAGGGCTTGTCTTCTGGGAGAAAGAGAAGAGGTAGTGTACATCAAAGTGACAATATCCAGTTGGATTCAGAAGTCCAAGTTTAGTGTCCATTAAATTAACGCCCTCAACTACTGCCAATACTATTAGCCTTAATTGTCATCTCATACAGATCAAGCTTGTTGAACAAGTCCTACTTTATATCGAACAATTTCAGCTGTATCAGCTAGTGTCCTATTTTTATTGATCACATCCCTTTTGGCTTCTGATTTTCTGTTCGTCAAGCCTACTGTTTCCACAGTTTATCATATTTACCCTTTTAAATATTGGCTAAACATTACATTTTCAGCTATTTAAAACTTCAGACATCCAATATAATTCTTTTTACATTCTTGTTATAAATTTATCTAGTCCTCATGATTTAATATCATTAGTAACTGGTGTCTTACATCCTCAGTAATTACTAATGAAAAATACAGCATCAGGCTTCCATCTAAAAAAGATAAATCTTTGATAAACTCTTCTACTTTTCCTCACTGTGATTAAAAATCTAACTGTTGTACAGTATTGAGATATGTGAATAGTTTTAGGCTTTCACTTATTATTGATTTAAGTAACTCCTCCCACTTTATTACTTTAGTTAGATGTAGGAAGCATACTTTATTAACTTCAAAGAGGCAAGTAAAAGCTTGGTTGAATACCCAGATAAATGCAAATTCAATATGGATGATTATCCTAGAGATTTGTAGTTTTTCAACAAAAGAATTACTACCCATACTGTAAAAGAGTGGAACAGGCAGTACCCTTTTACCTTCTCAAATAGAAATTACTTTAAATTGTTAGATCTTGCAGTTGGATTTATTCACACAAAGAGTTGGCTCAAGCGATGAGAAATAATCTTGCAAGACTACCTTGTAACTCTACCACACTTACTCAGGGTGCCTTTTAAAATCATAATTACATGCCCCTACAGGCATTTCTTGCAGGCATGTTAAAACTGTGCCTAACTGATAAGCAAAAATATCGTATATTTCAGCTATTGGCTACTGTAAAAGAATAATTTTGTGAAACTTTTTCATATGTGGGTAAGCAACACATTTTTTTTTAACACCACCTGCTTTAAGAAGCAAATTTTCACCGAAGCAACTAAAGTTACGCATATACTCCCATCCTCCTCTTGTGGCACAGAGGTCATAGAACAAACTCATTAGACAAATAATCATTGAGCAAAAACATTATAAACCTCTAACTTCACAAATTTCTGATTAACAATCTCAATGGGCATGTATTTTCAGACCCCAGTTCTCATTGTATCAGAGTATATCTCATATGACATTTCTTAGTAACACCTAACAATTAAACTGTATTTTCTGAGCTTCTTGAAATAACAACAGAGAACTGAAATAAAAAGCAAACAAAGTTGAAAATAACATTTAAAGCATGTCAACCATTTTATTTAGCTTTTGAAAGGCAGTTATTGTATGCTAACTAGATGTCAAGATGATAGTTGAAAGCAAGCTTTTTAAAGTTTAATTCATGTAAGTCTTCAATTTGACATGTGATTAAATAAAAATTGCACATGAAAGTTGCCTATGGCTGTGCTGTTGCTAAGACTGACAAATAGGAAAGTCTCCATTCTTTTTTTTTTTTTAATAGGTTCTTCACTTTCCAGGTTATCATCTTTGATGTTACTATCTTGATTGCTTGATTTTAGATAGGCAAAGTCATTTTAGTTATAAGAACATAATCATAAACAATAATATGGTCATATTTGCATAATATTAGGCATCATTTCTCACTGTTGGCCCAACAACATGGATCTTTTTTAGCAGAAATATTGATCAAGTGTTATTACAGTTATGAATATTTCATTTAAAAGCAACTAGTATATCACTAACCTAGTATTTTCTTTGTGTTAATAATGAAATAGAGCAGAATTTATACTTTAACAAATATGCATAGCACTCTAGCTCTAATTTATTCCTGGTAATTTATACATTTCAGTTGCACCTCAGATAAATAGATTTTGTCTTTCTTCCCGAGTACTTATAGATTTATGGAACAATACATGTTATTCCATTGAATTACTTACTGACCTCCAGTCTTTAATTTTGTATCATAGCAGTCAAGGCTAAGCCGTTAAGTTCAAGGATTATGAGGTTATTAGAGATATAGAGACCTGGAAGAAATCTCAAGCACCTGATTCAATTTCCACTTGTGATTTTTTTCTATAGAGTTTTTCATTTAAAGGTCAAACCTTTCTGAAGCATTACACATGTGTATAACTTCACAAGCCATCACAAGTGTTCACTCGAAGAGGCTTGAAAACATGCTTTCTTCATTTCTAATCAATACATGGAGCTATTACTGTTTCACCGAAAAATGGATTTTTTATCTAATTTTGCTTCTTTGGGTTGAAAGAATGCTGAAGTCAGAAGAAAACAGACAAACACTTTTAGTAAGACATGCTCAAGGACTATTCTTAAATACCCTAGCACAAGTAGTTGAGTATCACGTTAGTTATATTTCACCCTATAAAATTAATCTTGGCTCCACAAAACTCTTTCCTGCAGGTATGGATAGGATATGAGTGGGGTGATTATCAAGCAGTTAACGTGTAATACAGACATGAAATAACCTTATGTTTGTTATTCATGTATATAGTTGTTGAACTCTTGAAAAATGTTGAACCATTTTTTTATGGTTTAAAAAGTACCCAAGTTAGGGCTGTATACAATATGCTAATCTTATGGAGAGTATAAGCTTAGTACCTGAAGAGGTTGAGGTAGCTCTTGAATAGAAAGACAGACAGATCTTTTCAATTTTTTTTCTGGAAAAAAAGACCCATATTTTTGAATCCAAAGGTTTTTAAACTACATTTCCACCAATTTTGATATCATTCACAGTAGTCCTCATTCACCATTGCTCCTGGCCCCCAGGAAGCAGCCAGCCCTTGCTACATCTTGACCAAATAAAGCAGTAACTTTTCTGCAATATCACCATAAGAAGAGTCAACACAAAATCAAAAAAAAAAAAGAAAAAATTGAAAACAAAGGTCCTTGAAAAGCAGCTCTTTGGCATGTTGCTATCTCACTGTATTTGTTATGACAGCACATCTTTGTTACAACAGCACTGAACTTGTTAGAGCAGCAAATCTATAATGTTTGATATCATGTGTTTGACTAGCTAGAATGGGAACTGATGATAGTTAAAATGGAAGGATAAAACTAATATATTTTAACTCAGCTGTCAAAAAAAAGATTCTTGGTCTTTCTGAAGAAGAGGAAGAATAGAAAAGCTACCCTCCTACCCAAAACGGGATCTCAGGAAACTCCAGATTTACTTTAGGCACAGAGAAAGCACTTTCATTTCTTCTCTCTGTATTGGTATTTGCTTGCAACATTCATGTTTTTGGTCTTCATCAGATATCCTTTAAACATCTAGGTTACCCATTCTTAATTTTAAATGTACAATGTTTACCATCTGAGGTCATATATCTGAAGTACATTCTCATGGCAACTATAATTAGGCCACCTTGTACTAAGTAAAATTCCAATGTTTCAGCATGAAGATTTTTATCAGTATTATCCTCTTTAGTGGACTTCAGTGGTCCCAAACAATATTCCCTAGACCAAAAAAAAATTTCAAGAGGAGCTATAAGAAGAATTCAAGAAAGCTTCCAGAATCAAGACATGTATTTCCAATTGTCAGATAGAAGTTTTACTCTCAATATGAGAAGTTATTCCGTATACTGTAATAAAGGAATTTTTGACTGGTATACATTGATTTGTTTCATTCTTCTGTTACTATACATAGAAAATATGCCATGTGATAAATGTCACTGTGAACAGTACTGCAATACTTTGTTTTTATTTCAAATATTTGAAATACCCACTTTTATCTCCAAGTTGCTTTATGAAAAAGCATTATGTTTTATTTCATTAAAGTCAGAAATCTCCCACTTGCATCAGTATTTTCACAGCTTATATTATCAGGGTAATAATGAACAAGTTTTTAGCTGTTATTTACAATAGCATATATGAAATATTCAAAATTACTAAAGTGAGTTGAGCTCCATGCCACTAACACATTCTTAAATGGATGTCTGGAATAGCTATTTGTAAATGGAAAAAAATTTACAAATTGAAGTGCTGTATTGTACCATTGATATCATCTTTCGCTCCTACAGAGTGATGTCTCTGCAATTGTCCTTTCAGATAATCAGAATATATAACTGTCTTTCAGAACTCACCACTAGTGTAATTTTGGTAAAGCAAAATATAAAGCCATTAGCCTTTCCTTGTTCTTTAAATCTTTCTAGCTTATTTTAATATTCAGTACAGACATTCTTTAGGACTATTAAGACCACTTACTCATCTTTCTTCATGAAGCAAAATATGCAATATAAATTACTGAAGCAATGCAGCATATGTTAGTTTGCATAAAGAAATAATGCAGTTTTGGGCAAAGGGAACTGAGGAACTTCAGTCTGAGGAAAGTCGCTTGCTCCCACAGCTGAGAGCTACTCTGTGCCACTGGGAGCAGGTGACCTGCCTGTAGGCAGACCCATGTGCCTGCAGCTGCCCTGATTCCAGCCCAGACACGACCTACAACCATGGGATTTTTGCTCTGAAATCACAATGAGAGTGCAGCTGTGGCAGGGAGCTGTAAGTCAAGGTCCAGTTTTGTGAGGTTCAGTCATCTGTCACCAGGGACTTGCCTTTATAAAACACAGAAATGTGACCTTGGGTTGCTTTCCTGACAAACAGTTACTGAGGTGAGTGAGAAAACAGGTGAACTCAAGTCAAGGACTGTAAGTAGAAACCAAGACAGAAAGGAAGTTGTTTACTCAGTAACTCAAAGAGTGAAGACAGAGGTAATAATGGAAAAGTGTATAAAGTACCAAGGGAAAATATTAGAAAAGTCAGAGAAAGTGAGGACTGGGCAATTCCAGTGAGCCACAAAGGCCAGCTCTTCCTTCCTGTCAGAAGCAGCAAACTTGTTTTGCTTAAGAGGAACTTAATCCCAGCAATTTACCATATGTAACTAAAAATAATATTATTTCTCACTCGTAAATAGCATAATCCTGAATCTGAGACCCTGTATCTTTAGAAAGATGCCTGAGTAAATGTGCTTCAAAGAACTGAGAAACAAAAGGGGATGAGGAGGGAAGGCAAAAGACACAGTGAATGCCATTTCTGAACTCACCTTCCACACAGAAGACTAATCCTGCTGCTATCTTTACTTCAGGATTATTCAAATTTCATGTAAAGCTCAGTTAAATCAGGGGTAAATATTATCCTCCACATAAGCCACACTAAATTTATACTTCTGCAACTCTGAGATCAAGGAGATGATCAGTAAAGCCAACTGCTTGCTCTAACTGATTCAGAAAATCAGTGCAGGAACCAGTTGTAACATGCAGTTGTGCAAGAACAAATGCAAGTCTTTTAGTGTCAACACTGTATTCTTACTGCTCAGAAAAAGGCAAATTGCTATAGATATCAGAGGACCAGGGAGGACCTCTGAAATAAATCAGCAGGAAAAAAAGTGCTTGTGAAAGGGTTATACCATTAATATCAGGAAAGTTGGCATAAGGCAGGCATGCAGGCAACAGGGAGACACTAAAGGCATGGGTATCTCCCACTCACAGCCACACGTACATGCACACTTACTTGCATCCCTTATCAATTACACTATCAAATACCCATGGTAACTGCCCTGGTTGCTCACCCTGAAACTATTGTTATGCATGAATTTTCCCAACTAGAAAATTCAATTTAATTCCATTCTTTAAGATATATCTTAGTGCTTTCTAATTTTCCTTGGCATACAGCATCTGTGCTTTGCACTAAACATAATGCACTTCACATATTTCCCATGAAAAACGTGTAAATACAAACTTGTAGCATTAATTATGTTCTTTCTCCTTCTGTTTTTAATTAATTTGACCTTTGGTCCTATTTTTGTCAATTCAGAAGGCATACTGCAATCAGAAGGTGGCTGTGGTGTAAATATTCTATTCTGCAAATCACCAACTAAATGAGTAAGCAATGGAGGAAAATCTATAGCATGCAATTAGCATTATTCTTTTCTCTATTTTTACTTCACAGAACTCATTAATAACTTTTAGTAGGTAACACTGAAGCTAGGAACCCTGCCACACCTTAGGTGTATTATATTCTACCTTTGCACAAAAGAAATTCTTTTGATGTATTGGAAATCTTATTAATAGATTCACCAGAAAACAAACATGTAAGCTGGCAGAGGCAATTGCAAGAGGTAAAATGAATTTAAATGACAGATGAAAGAAAATTTCCATGTCATTCAGATCAATATAAACAAAAGTGCTGCAGCAACCACAGCACAGAGATGAAGGGAATTCATCAAACTTATATTTCAGATTATTTGCCCTGTTCCAAATGCACCCTCTGTGTTCCTAAGCCATGTTCTTCCTTTACCCAATTAATACTACATTAAGATGCACTCCTGCAGGGGCTTTTGCCTTATGTTGCTGAATTGAAGTTTTTCAGTGCACTCAGATATGGGAGGGGGTGGGGGGGTGGGAAGTATTGAGAATAGTTTCTTGGTTCTAAACACTACCATTTGGAAAGCCTATAATTGCAGCACTTAATAATTCTCTAAATGCTTAAGCCAGAATTAATTATCCCCACTATTATTGCAGGAATATGGATCATATATTGGGTATGATGAAGAGAATGTGTGATAGAACATTCTATTGTACTCAGTGCATGCAGTGGGTGTGTAAGGCACTTAAACTATTAGAAGCAACAGGCTTCTCCACTTCAATTATATCTCAGTATGATCATCAGATATCTACAGAACCATTTTGCTCATTCTGTGCTTTTTGTTGTTATCTAATTAAACAGTTCCAGGCCCCTTCTTTACACCACAGACTAATCATTTTCAAAAGAATTCTACTTTATTTACAATGTTATTGGTTCTTGGTGAAGGACTGTAGGAAGGTAAATGCTTATTCTTAAACAGCTTCCATTTCAACAGACTTAGAAATGTATTTTCATTAGTAGCCAGAAATCAAGGCATACTGTGAACTTCAGCAACCTCTTTAATGGAGTGAATTCTACAATCTTTTGCAGTTTTATATGGTGTTGAGAAAACAAATTATCTGTAGCTACTGTTATAGCAAATTACCTGCACTGTTTAAAATCCTTTTATGTAGAATCTCAGTGAATGCAGGAGGGGTGGTAGGAAAGGGAAAATTAGCTGCAGAACTGGTCATAGTCGACTTGGCAGTAGAAATAACTGTAATGTATATGACATTTAAACAATCTGAGATGTGTAACAAAGAAAACACATCAACATGGTATTTGCAAGGAGGAAATCAAAGCCACAAGGAAATGAAGCTTCACTTCCAGAACACTGGATTCAGACCTTTATGCTGAACACAAACTGAAGTGGCTTTGATCTCATTCTAATGTGTTGAAAACAAAAAACAACCACATCCTGTCTGAAAAACCAATGCTCCTCTGAGATTCAGTGGAATCATTCTAAACTGTTAAGGTAGGCTCATTGTTTGAAAGAAGGCTGGCAGCATTGCTTTGGTTTCTAAGTACTGTACTGGGAAACCAGAAGTGAAGCAGCAGCCTGAAGCATACCAGCTGACTCTTCCCAGAACTTCAAAAGACCTGAGCTATGTTGCCATAGGTAGCCAATGCATAGACAGTGATATATTTACTAGAGAAATGTACTGTCACATCTCAAATGAACACAATCAAAATCAGTGCAGATTTAACTCTAAGCTTGTGTAGCAAGGTGACAAGACACTGAATGTCACTACAGGCAATGAAACAAAAGGGATACAGAGCAACACTTTGCACCTTTCACCTACACTTCTAGAATTGCCTTTGAGACTCAGGACCATGATATGTTCATTTATATCATAACATAAATAATTACTAACATCAAGGGTCTCTGATGAAAGAGATCAGGTGGCTGTGGAAGTAATTTCCCTAGTTGGGAGGAAATAATTTTATCTTGTGCTGTATGCCTTTGTGCTGGCTCACTTTAACCCCAGCCAACAAATTAACTTTCTGTAATTGTTTATATCCCTGCCTCAAAAGATATACCCCATTTTTTTCCCCACAGTTAAAGACTATAAATCCACTCTTTGTACAGACTACAGTTTAATTCCCAACTGACTCCCCAGAGATTCACAGAAGAAAGAGAAGACAAACAACAAATACAAGAAGATGACTCTCCAGCTCCAATCAATACTTTGCCTGTCACTCCACAAGCACATTGCCTTATCAGCATAACACTGCAATGTTTCTTATCAGTGATGTACTCTTCCACTTGCTAGGTAGACATTAAGCATTTTTGCATCCCATGGGTTTTGCATTTCCATAAATCTCCTTCTCTCAGCAATACGAATGTATAATAACCACCACAAACTGACAACAGATGTTAGGAATTTGAAAAACAGCCTATAGCATAACGGTATGTTGCACATATATACCATTCTTTACTCAAATGGACTTTAGAAATATTAATTCAGTTTCAGAATAAAATAAGTTATTAAAGTTATTAGAATAGTTTGCAAATCAAGAAATCAAAGCACAATGGCTGTGCCCTCTTGATTTTCATACTTGAAGTCAATGGTGGTATTGAAAAATGAAATCAGGAGTCCTGGACAGAAAGGACACTGTTAGGCAAGTTGTAATTACTTTCCATGTTCATGAATAAAGACATCTATAATGCTTCCCCAGAGAAAAATATCTTGTCTCCAGGAATGTACCAAAACCCCATAATTACATTCCAATAAGCTATCACAGACTGTCCAAAATAATTATGCATGTGCATTTTATAAGAATAATGCACATAAATGCAAGCACCTACAGCATCACTTAAAAGCACATCAAAGCCAGACAATGCACCCCAAACTCAAAAGAAAATAACTCAATAAGAACTGTTCTCTGACTAGTTTGGCCAATACTAGCAGGTATTCATTGAAGTGAGTGCTAATGCAGTCTGTTTCAATGGAGCCATATGGATTTAAAAATGCCATTAGCAACATCATCTAACACTAAACCTCTGTGAGCAAGTGAGAGAACAATAATGATCTTATCTGCTCTAACAAGACTGAAAAATTGGTGACTGCAGAAGATGCATTCTGCCAGATACTCCATCTGTAAGTAACACACCAGTTCATTAATGGAAATCTTCAAATTAGAGCTGAGAAATCCACAGCTAACAAAGGACTGCTTTGACAAGCAAAGTTCCTGCTTAAAAGCTCTACAGGTTCAAATAGCTTAAGATTGAGTCACTACAATTATCTGCTATCACTTTTAAATATGTTGTCTTCTTGTTCTGAAGTTGCACTGACAGCAGTGTTCCTGTCAGCATTTGCCATTCATTTCACAAGAACAGTCTGAGCTTTAGGAGGAGCTCTGAACACAGAAACTGAAATCTGTCATGTCCAACAACTCACCAGCTCTGCAATGTAATGCAGAGCCTAGCTTAGAAGCATGGGTGTTCCTTTTGGTATTTAAGTCAATCTTACAATCTGCTCAGAATTTTAAATGCTCCAAGGTAGTATCATCACACCCCAGACAGATGCGTTGTCAACATATGGCAGACTTAATCCACAGCTCCCTGAGGTAGGGCTCTTCTTGCCCTACCTCCAAATAAGTGTTGGTGAAATGAATATAAAAGTCCCAATAAAATCCAGATTCATAATCTAAGACACAGTAATAGTGACTAGTTTGAAAATACATGAAACGGGACAAAATCTTCACAGAATCATGGAATGGTAGGTGCTGGAAGGGACCTCTAAAAATCATTTAGTCCAATCTCCCTGCTCAAGGTTTTCCTAGATCAGATCAGTCAAGAATGTGTCCAGGTTGATTTTGAAAACCTCCAGAGAAGGAGACTCCACACTCTTCATGGGCAGGCTATGTCAGGGCTCCATCACTCTCACAGTAAAGTTTTTCCTTAAGTTTAAGTGGTACTTGTGCTCCAGCTTTTAACCATTACCCCTAGTCCTATCAATGGACTCCAACAAGCTGTCACTCGCAAAACCTGTCATCCTCAGGTGAAAAGTGGGCATTATGTACAACTTTAAATTTCTCTTTACAAAGGAAATATTATTAGAGAAATATTAAGTGATTTTTCTACATTAACTTGCAATTCAATATTCACATAACTTGTGTCAAAATACCAGAAAACATAACATTTTACAGAAAACAAACAGAAGTCCAGAAGACTCTTTAACCAAAGCTCTGCTATAAAGAGCAGTAGAGAGCTTCTGGAATGCTAGCACAGAGGTTTCTTGAAGCTTCATGACATTAAACGAATGCTGAAATGGTTTATTGTTATTCACTTTAGAAACTCAAACAGAAAACCAGAGCTTTGTTCAGCTCCAGGCCTACTCCAAATTTTTGGGGTTTTTTTCATTTAATTTTTCAAGTTTTAAAGGCATGCAGGCAGGGAGCTGCTCTCAGCACGAAGGCAGAAGAGAAGAGAGTGGCATCTATCAATAGGATATCTAGGTAAAAGCCTAATAGGGGATCAAACAGAACAGCCTGCATTTCTAATACCAGCCTAGAGGTAATCAAACAAAAGCACAGGCAAATCGATGCAAATCAAAATCAGCCAGAAGGCATTATATCACAAACTAACACATCCACCTGTAAAGGTTTGATTTTGTCTAAGCTTAATATCTCTTACAAGTACACTGATGCAGCTTCAGCCATAAATACTCTCAAATAAGCAACTGAAGTGTTAAAAAACAGCAACATTGCAAGTGCTAACAGTAAATTTATCTTTACAGACTGTGTTATTCAACCTGTATGTTTAGGCTGAATTATTGCATAGGCACTCAAACATTCTGTTTGATTTTAAACACCAACCTGTGCAAAACCTTCGACTAAAACCTTGCACTTCATCTTCCCTTAGCAACAGGCCAGCCAAGAGTCCTTGCTGCCTCACGGATAAGAGCACGGTGGCAAAGAACTAATTCACCCCCTAGCGCGTGTATGAAGGCGCTGCGGAGTCACGCTGCTGGCTATGATTTACTCAATAGGCTCTTGAAAACTGCATTAGCTCTCACTCCAGTATTTTGTCGTTTATGCCGTGTTCTTTTTCATCTTGCCACAAGCAGCACATGGATTAACCAGTTCTTCAGCCATTTTAAAGCCTTTAAAAAATAAACAAAAAAATCCCTGAAGAGAGCAGACAGGAAGAAAATAAACCATCTCTGGAAATTTGTTCACAATTTGTTTGTTCTGGGGTTCTTTCTGGAAATATTTAGTGATATTACAGTTAAGTCCAAAACAAGAACTCAGATTTATCTAGCTACTTTCCAGACAGCTGAAGACATCATGACCTCAAGATTTTACTGTTTTGTTCATTCATAACAATTATATTATTGTCTGGAGTTTGACTTCTAAACCATTTTGAGGAGACTCTTGGTAATTCCAATGAGAAAAACTAATTTGTTTTTCTCTGATAGTTTCAGTGACTGAAAAATACTGAAAACCAAATTGATTTCAGACATGTTTTCACTCACAGTTGGCAGAGATCTTGTACCTTAACGCAAACATTCAATAGATTTTTTTTCCCCCTCTTTTAAGAGCATGTCTTAACAGGTGAAAGGTTATTTGCAATTTTTATTTCCCTTGAAATTGCAAAACTCTCTGCTCATTGAAAATAATGAAAAATAAAAGGTCAAACTCTGCTGTTAATGATAGCTGACCATCACCTCCAGACCATTCTTCTCCTATGGGCAGAACGCCACACTACCCAGACAGGAACAACATGCACTCACCTCCCTGCTTTGGTTTCTCCAAATAAAAGGATGCCATTGAATTAGAAGACTCCAATTAACATACTTGTGATACTTGTTGCTTGACAAGAAAGTTGTAAGGTAGATTTTCTCTCTAATGAGTCTGTTTTGCAGCTCAGAAATGCAGCACAGACTGTGCATTGTGTTGCCTTAACTTCCACCAGTGCTGTAAGTGTGTGCGTTTGCAGAAAAAGCTGAAAACCCAATCGATTTACAAAGGTGAGAGAGGACCAGACAATTAACTTCAGAAATGGAAAGCTGAAACAGTCAATGTCTCCTCAGTGCACGCTACCATCAAAGGTTCCCACTGAGATACCCCTACCAAAGGCAATAGGTTCAATTATTGCAACTTATATTTTAAGTGTAATGATTTGCATTATCCCAGATAGCTTTAAGCTTGAGGAAAACAATCAATGGCTGTTTCCCTGTCCATGAAAATACAACATTGAACGTGATTGGCTGTTTCTTTGTTTTATTTGTGGATTTGTTTGCTTGTTTGTTTTAATTTAAATTCACCAGAATGGAAATTCAGGCAAAATCCAATTTTCTGACACTAGGAAGATATACCCAAAGCCACTGAGCAATACTGAGCTCCTTTGTGAAAATGAAGAAAAACTCAGGAAGAGAAGAAATCCTGAAAATCCAAAATTCAAAACATACTTTACCTCAGGTTTACATCATTCCATTTGAATCATTAAAAAAAAACCAAAACAAAACCAAACCCACTCTTTCCCTACATTTAGACCACATTACTGTATTTTATATAGTATTATTCTGCCATAAAAATAAATCCAAAGCTTATTATTTTTCAGGCCCATATTCATGCTTATACCTCTGAAGTGGGGTTTCAGCTGTTGACAGCTAAACAGAGACCTACTCATGTAGTCACTACTTTGCCAGTAGTAATTTAATCATATATATATGACTAGGAAATCTCTATAGACAGATCACACAAAACCTTTTCAACACTCTACTGTGGCTATAATCTGGCATATATAGCACTATTGGCTGCACAAGCACATTCCCTCACCCTTGGGTATTTTGCAAGGAAGATTGATTCTTCCATACACAATAAAAATGTTACAATGCAGAAATGGTGTTATGATGAAACAGAAGCCAGGAGGCTGGAGAGTACTAAGGCCCTTGTGGGAGATCCCAGGTTACTTTGTTTACAAAACCTGGGCTACACCTGGAGGTATTTTTAAGCTGCTCCATCAATACCAAGTACGTTCCTCTGTCTCTTCCAGGAGGAGAAAGAGAGTGAAAGAAGGTGATTGCACACCAAGAATGACTGTAGCAGAAAGAAAAAAATATGTACATAGTTTTTAGGAATGACATATTTATCTGTTACCAGTTAGATGACTGTGATAAGAAAACAAATGAGAAAATAGAATTGGGGATAGGGCAAAACACAATCTTAATTTATACCTTAAATTGCTTAGGTTCAAAGACACATTTATCTTCCCTGATTAGGTGACATCTAGTGACGCAATAGTCCATGTCTATGAATAAAATATATTTCAGATATTCTGTTTCTCTACTGTATTTGTACTTCTGACATATCTATATAATTTGTCTGTCAAAACCACAAAGCTTGATGTAGACTATATATGTCTATGATGACAGAATTATGGTAGGCCTTGCAATAGGTAATGAGGATGCAATATTGAATTTTGGATTAGCATACATCACGAATAAGAAAGGAAAGCTCTTGAAGGCTGAAAGAAAGAATGAGCTGCCTCTAAATACAAAGGGTAGACCAAATACAAAAAGCAATGACTACAAAGTTGCTCCAAGTAGTTACCGGCTTCTCCTTTCCATTCCTTTGTTACACAAAGGTTGCTCACACTCTGATTGGATCCTAAGATAAATGGAATCACCAGTATACTGGCCATCCACACTTCTTAATAAAAGCCTCTTCAGTAGGCAGCCTCCTAAACCCTTCAAGAGCTGAGCTGCCACTTGTAAGTGCTAATAAGAGGTCATCGGTAATCCTGCAAATAATAATTTGTGACTGAACTGCAACATCTCCTTTGCATTCATCATATATCATATACTATGACTCCAATCAGACCACTGAGAACAAAAGATAATCCATTTCAGACAGTGCTTAAATGGAGAATTTACCTTAGTACCGCATCACATATTAGACTCCAAAGTTAAGCAGAAATCTTTGCATACTGACCTTTGGCAAAGAACAGGAGCTACAAGCAGGGGAAAAAGCCAGCTGGTGTTACATCTCTACTTGCATAGTAAGAGCATAAAAATAGCACCTGGTGATTCTCAAGAGCTATAGCTAACTCAATAAGACAGAGAGAGGACTATTTTAGGGACAGGCTGACAGTTTATCTTGCTCAAAGGAAGGCTTATTATTCATTTGGGTCCATTACTGCAATCACAGGCATTATTGCCAATGTGACAGTCACAGCAATGCAATAACAGCCTGCTTTTGTCCCCTATCCTGTTCACATGTATATCCTCATTATTCCCACAAATCTTACTTTTTCTGATTCACTGACCCAGTCTATCATGTAAAATCCTTCAGAGCTTGGACATATACATGAAAGATGTCAACACAAGAAAAAGGGAAAATGTTTCAGAGGTATAGCAAAAAATAGTTTCCTTCTCCCTTTTCTTTTACTCTTCTTTTTTTTTTTTTTTTTTTTTTGCCCAGTAGAAACAAAAAAGCAGAATGACAAAACCCCACAATAACATTCCTAAACATGAAAGTCAATACAGAGAAGCCTTATCGACAGCACTCAGTTTATGAAATGGCATGCCGTGGTTCTTTAAATCACGCTTCAATCTGTACCAAATCAGCATTGCATTTATTTCCTAAAGCTTGAAGGACAAGTCCACTTAACAGCCTACTGGGATATTTAGCTTTTTGACACAGAGATAGGTGCTTTTAAGCTTCTGAAAAGATGAATTTTATTATATAGGCATACAATGATCAAATTGCATATTTTGGTAGTGAAGTATATATGAAAGACTGCCCATAGATTGAGATTCATCAGGAAAGCATTTCTATATGTGATTTGATTAGCAATCAAGGAAGAAGAGGAAAAAATGGGTGCTAAAAATCACAGGGGGAGTGCATACTTAATGCTTGGAATTACTTATAAATGCTTATTGAAAATTACTTGGAGTCCTGACTTTGTGTGTTCAGTGTTCAGCATCTGCACCAGAAACAGCCCTGTTGCCTCTACCCAAAACTCAGCACTTCAGGATGCATGGAAAGTATACAGACATACCTTTCATCCCCATTATTTCCTACTGAGAGGGATCAACTATAATTTTTTGGCTCACTCACTGGTACCTTTCAGGAGTCACCCAAACGTAAAGAAAATTAGCACAGGCAAAAGGCATGAATGAAACAAATGTAGCAGATGTAGGAACCAGCCTGGGGAAGAAGGATTGTTGGTGTAACAAGGTTAAGTTTGCAAAAAAGTAACTGTGAAAAAGGCAGGTAAGGGTTTCAGCTTACTGCAGTGAAAGAGAAAAGAGAAAGGTTTAGTTTGGCTGTGCTAGTAGAGAATAAAACTGTAACTACGTTTTTTTTCTTTATTATTCTTTATTTCTTTATTTTTTCTAATAGCCCAATAAATATGGTGCTGCCATTGCTTGGAATAGGCCAGAGGCTTTGTGCAAAGCTGCAGCACAGACCTCAGGTGTTCTCAAGATTTGCCCAGACGTGCCTTGGCCAGGCTGAAGTCAGTTTCGCTGTGCTTGTTTGCTTTGCTTGTAACAACAAGTCTCAGAAAGGTGCAATTGTTTCTCTGCTTCTGATTTAGGGAAACAACTATTGTCTTTTATATACACATATAATTATATTAAACTAATAGATGCAATATATGCAGCTACTGTAAGTAAAATTAACTGTCTGTGACTGGAAATAAAATGCCGCATAGAGAAGTATAGGCATGGGATGATAGCAGGGGCCTTCAAAGTACAGGAAAAGGATAATACTGGAGGCCAAGAATTATGAAAATCTACCTCATCAGTAGTGAGTGCACTCCCAGGAGCTCAGTAAAACTGCTTTTAGGGTTAGCAAAGTGAACAAAGAACAAGTTTGCAACGTCCATAAAACACCATATATATCGTAAATTTAGATCTAAGCAGTCCTATGGGGAAAGACCAAGGTGCAGGATGTTTAGCAAGCACTTAAAGATGATCTGAACTGAACTGAAGGGTGGGTGAGGAAGAAGAAACAATCAGCATCACATTTATGGGGGAAGAATTTGAGTGCTCATAATTGAGGTATTCACACCTCCCTCCAGAATGAAGCTATTGATCAGTGAGAGTGGAAAAGGAGTATAACACCTTAGCAAGGGGAAGACAATAGAAAGGTTGCACATACTAAATTTACCTGTATATAATTTGAATTGTAAGGGTAAGTATCATAGTAATTGGACTAATAATAATTGTTTACACCACTAAGATTTCAATTAGACTAACAGAAATCCCTGATGTTGCACAGAAACTGTTTTCTTTTGCCCACAATAGGATTTTGATTGCAAAATGATGGAGATTTCAAATAACCTCCTCTGTAATTTGAATGCAACAAACCAGTTACAGTGGCAGTATACAAGACTATGTTTGTGAAAGAACTAGGAGAGATGCTTACTCACTTGAGCAACTATGAAAACTGTCACATTAAACCTCTGACCATATCCTACATCAATTCCATTTCCACAAAATGGAACAGAGAAATTAAATTGAGAAACTAGAAAAGAACAATAATGATCTTGCTCCTTACAAAGCTGATTAGCAAAAAACCTGTCTGTAACATGCTTCCTACATTAACTAAACTTTTATATAATTTGAGATGGTAAAATGAAAAAATACCCATTGAGCTTCAAAAAAGTGAGCATTCAATAACAAGACAACTTCAGCACCAGACTATAACAAATACTCTGCAAGCAAGTAGATACTATTGCAAAAAGCAAAAGTAATTATGCTTATGCTTGTATAAAGGTAATTATATTTAACTATTACATCAGTACCTTTGACCCTGGTTAATTCTTTATCTCTCATTTTCAAAGGTACACTCTGAACATCTCTCTCAGAAAGGCAATGGCTCATTCAACAACAATTCTGCAGCAAAATTTTTGTGGTTTACTGTTCAGGACACCCCCCATATTTTGTCAAGCAACAGTATGAGTAAGGGAAGATGATAAGCAGCACATACTCACGGAAAAGATAAGGTTTGAATTCTTAAAGAGATATCTCAGAAAAATGGGAAAATTTCCTTTTCATACTCTTTATGAATACTAATTTTGATAGCTGATAGTTATAACTTGTAGTGAGTAGTTCACTGAAGTTCTAATCACCTCTCCATTTGTTAGAAGGTTCTCCAAAACAAATGCCTTGAAATCTAGCACCTGGCCAAAAAAATATAATTATCTGTGAAGTGAGTTAAGACCTTAATCAATATTCTTTCAAGTTAACCTGACAGACTACAGCAAAAGAAGTGATATAACTAGCGAGATGAAACTCCAGCACTAAGGGAGTTCTGACACCAAAGCATTATGTAGCATCAAGGGGGAATAACTTCAACCTTTTGAGCTGGAGCTAAGACCACATCAGAGTAATCTCGAGTTCTGCAGTAAATAAATGTTGGTGTTTAGGGTTTTCATTACTTTACTTTTGATACTGCATAACCCTAACACCTAAAAAGTTGAAAATAAACTGGAAAACTTGATTTGCTCTGTGAACAATAGTAATGTTTGTATAAAACCATCAGGAGAGTGTGGAGACAATAGGGGAATATGCCTTCCCAATCAATACCCACATATGCCACTCCAACTCAGCATGCTCTCCTTGGATCACACTTTCCTTGTACTACTGAAAAAAGGTTTGGGATGTAATGCTAATCAAATGCCTGGGGGGAAAATTCAGTAACAATGTGAATGAAAGGTCTGCATTAGGCTTATATATCTCCAGTAATATAATATTAAGATGGGTTAAGTGTAACATCAAGTCAAGATCAACCTGACGATAATCACTTTACTCATTGCTAAACCTGATGGCAAGCATTTTGGACCTAGATATTATTTCCCTGTGCAAACAGAAGTAAAGACTCTGGATAGAAACTTAACTCTGGTATGGAGTCTTTACCTCTTTACAGATGTATTTTGCTTGGGGAGTGGAAATCCTGGAGTATTTTACGAAGGGGGCAATCAGACAGTGCTAGGAACAAGAAAAACAGCATTTCACACACTAACATCTGTATGCAAGAAATACTTAACAGGTAATGAAGAACAGGAAATTCATAATGATGGAAGCTTATGGATGAGCTAAAAGAGAGGTGAAATTTGTCAAGTTGATTTGTTCATTAAGCCTTGTCCTGCTAAGTTGTACACTAGAATGTTCTTTCCCTCAATGTATGCCAAAGCATGACCGTCCGTCTCTGCAGGTGATCCGTATGGTTTGTTTTTCTTTTCAGCTGTTTGTTGTCTGACTAATTTCATGTTATTTATTGTTTGTGTGAGGGTTGTTATAAAGTTTTAAACTGACTTTTGGGAAATGATCTGACATGTTGAAAGATGCCTACGTGATGCAGCAGGTTCTCTCCCACAGCAATGCTCACTTGCACATTTCCTCTCTCATCACCACCCATTCATTCTGATGGTTACAAAGAAAGTAGATAAAAAATGAGACTATATAGTGCCGGTAAAACAGCCTTATCTCAGAGAGGACATATTTTGGGAAGATAAAGAGTTATGAGATTACTTAGATGAAAATTAAAACATTCACATGCTCTGGTTTCTGTAAGGTTTGGTGAATTCAGCCAGCTCTAATCATAGAGACAGAAAACAACATAAATGTAGTCCTAGCAATTGCTTGTTACAAGTCAGGGATCTTTCTTCCTTTCTAGAACAGTATTTTAAAACCTTTTCTTAAATGACAGCATCAAATATCCTGTTAAATTACCTTGGAATAGAAAAGTGTACTTTATTACAGCTACATCGTATGCAATATAAGAAAGGAACAAAACCTATTTGGAACATTAAATTCAGTCTCAAAATAATTTCCAGATTCTATAGAATGCTATTTTGATAAAGATTTATATAATAGTAAATTTTTATTAAAAATGTAATGCCTGAGATGTAGGAATATATCACTATTATTTTCTTTATTACATGTTACTGTGGGGTTTTTTTAAATGTCTATATTTAACAAACTCTCAAAAGCAATTTGTTTTCAAGATTAATTTCCAAAAACTTCATCAACTTTTAAGAATGAATCCTCAGAATATTGTTTCATTAAGAGATATTTGTATTATTCTCATTCAACCTGAAGCATAGCAAGAACAGATGACTAAAATACAGGAGCTTGTACCAAGACAGAAACTTTCTGGAGACTTCTACAAACCCAGTTCCTTAACACAGCAATAGCAATATATTAAAACCTTTCTGAAGAATAATACTGTTTATGGATTCTGAACTATGATGAGGAATATCTTTCCTCTTCTGATCAATATTGGGGTGGGTGCACATCTAAGAAAGAAAATGATGTTCTTGTGATTGTGTTTGATAAAGGGCTCAGAATGGTGGTCATGTATGCCTGGTCAAGAGGTCTTTTATTTCTTCCAGAGATGTTTATTGTCATACATGGCATAGTCCTAAAATTTAGGAGCAAATACAAGCAGGGTTTTTTTTTTTGTAATAGTTTAAGTACATCTAATAAAGTGTTTGAAATAGAGACATGCCAAATACTTCTATAAATTAAGCCATTTTCTTCAATGACATGGGTGCTCAGTACAGAAATACCTATGGATTCAACTGAGCAACAGAAGATAGAACTCAATTCACACCAAATGTCATTCAAGAAGATATAACCTTGCGATAATGTAAAAGGAAAATTATTAAAAAATGCCAAGAATCATAGAGCTTCTCCTATAAGAAAGGAGATTATAACACAGAACTCCGAATACCACCAATTTCTTTTTCAGTTTTCAGCCTCCAACTGCTCTTATTCTTGTCACTGTAGCTTATTAGTATCCCTGTTAAACAGCAAATGAACTTGAACTGTGACAACAGCACCTACAATGGCAGTTTCAGTCAAAGGGAAGTGTTCAATCCTAAGCAGACAATGTTCAGAATGAGTGGCATCAAATATATTCACTGCATAGCCTCACGTGAATAGTCTGATAATTTTGCTTGAATGAGAAATGAACACTGAAAAACAATACTAGATCTACACAAAGACTGAATTAAAAGCACAATCAGAGCATCAGGAGCACTCATTTCTTCAGAGATTCACATCCCTTACAGTCATAGTAAATCAGATTATACATGGGCATGACAGATAGATCTTCAGAACAACTCTTCCACAAGCCACTTCACAAAGAGGCCACTGCATACATTCTATTGTCAAATAACCAACTCTGTTGCTGCAATCTGAAGGAAATAAATCCCCCAAACCTACCAAAAAAAAAAAAAGTTAGATAATGTCCAAAAATTTCAAATTATGTGTATTGGAGGAAGATGGAAAAGAGATCACAGATGTTAAGCCAAAAAGCTAGCACTGCCTCATGTTACACAGAAGCAATTCTTCCAGCTAACACTTGAGCAAACACAAGCTCTTAGCTTGAAACTTGCATGATGACAGATGAGTGGAACTTGGCTTTCCAAAGTTTTGATGACAAGATTGGTGTCTGACCAGGATAGGTGATCTTTGTACTAAATTCGTTACTATTTCTTTATAAATTAGTGATTTATTGGACATTAAATCAAACCAAGTTTGGCAATGTGAGAGACCAATCACTAACACAATGATTATAACAATACATTTGCACACATAAAAGCCTCAAGTAAATCATGAAACCAAGGCAGGAGTACAAACAGCATGCACATCATCTACATAAAAGGGAAACTTGCTCCTACAAAAATAAAGCAACAAGATAAGGATTGGTTTTAATACTTTGAATGTCAGCATTTTCGAGGCTGTCAGAATGACAGTAGAGAAGAAAAAATATTTATGCCCGTAGTCCCAGGGGAGTCACAGTGATAAGAGTAAAGGCATACAATACTAAATTTCATGTGTACCTTGAATAAACTGACTCATCACCGTATAGTCTCTCTTATTGGAAGCAGAGGAGGAGGAACCACCATGAAGTGAACAAAACAGTTGAAATAAAAAACATCTTGGATTAATAAAACTATAAATAAATAAAGAAATAAATCCTATAGCACTCTCAAAGCAAAAGGATGTGCCTAGGCTTACAAGTTGAAACTGCAAGAAAGGGGACATTTTAAAACCAATTAAGGCAAGAATTTCAGCCTGAGAGATGAAGATTCAGCTTTAAGATACATACTATATGCCTGCTGTATTTGTGTGCTATGTGTATACATATAAAGTATCAGTGGAACCCATTTAACATGTTAATTTCTCAATATTGATAGAACTCCAATGGCTAAGTCTTTTCTTTTAATGATTGAAGAATGGAATCAGCAAATTAACCACAGCAGCTTAGAATGTAAATACAATCTGAGATCTGATTTGCCTGAAATATGCCTTCTGACATACCTTCCCAACAAGGAATCAAATGTGACTTTACAGAGTGGTCCAAGTGAAAAATGCATGGTTTGAGGTGTCTTGTTATTTTGGTTTTGGCTTCTCTGCACATGTACGAACAAAGCTGGTGGATATAGTTTGGAAAAGGTAAGTCATTATACAATAGCAAACAAAATAAAGAGAAATATAGTATTTCTTGCCCTAGGCATGAAACAGTGCCCTTGAATTATGTGTTACAATCAATTTCAAAGCTTCCACTATAGATAATATGTTTCAGTGATGTTTCATCAAACATATTAGATCTGACCAGTGAAATACTGTAAGTTAGTTGGAACTGATGAAAATATTACTGCATTTGCTTTACTGAGCCCCCACTACCTAAAGTATTAACTGCTTTTGAGACTCATAGCTACTTCTACGGACAACAGAATTTTAAAAAAAATCTATTTGAATTTACAGCTAAGAAAGAATAGCATTCTGCACCAAGCAAATTAAAATTCAGAGTGTTAAACATGGCTTCTGCTTAGTAGACAACAGTATTTTGGGAAAATAAAAGAATCTTAGCACAGACATGAGGTGGCATTTGGCAGAGCAAAAACTTCAATAGCCAGCTGCTGTTGGGCATCCTGTAATTCTGTCAGGTATCACAGAACATAACCTATAGGAAACAACTTCAAAAGTTTTGTTTGTTTTGAGCATAGTTTGTAGATGGAAATAAGTTTTGTTTCAGGATTAAACTCTCAGTATTAATACCACTATACATGTCTTAGCTTTTAATAACACTGTATTCAATATATTGTAGAACATCAGAGTTTCAAGTTTAATGCCAGGTCTTAAACTGTTTCATCTCACTTCTTTTCCAGAATTAGGTGTTTAAAGATACGTTCTCACTTATATTTTTAGAAAATCAAAACATGTCTTGGTGAGGCAAATGGGAATAGCAAATGATTGTCATCTAGAAAAATTAGGTCAAAACTTACTTAGGAACCTAAACCTTGCAATTTAATTTGTACATCTAATTTGAGTTACTTGCTTCTATATACCCTGGCTTTCATTTACTAATTCCCAGTGACAAATCACGGATACATCACTGCTACTCAAACAATTTGGGATGTCTCAAGGGTGTAACAAGATGGGCTTCTATACTTAGCTGCACTCTTCTTTGGACACATCTGTTGTGTCATATAAAGACATTAGAACATTATTATCTACCTTCAGAATAGGATAAATATATATTAGCAATGTATTTGAAAGAATAATTTGATAGATAAAGGGTTTGAAATATATTAATTGTTAATTTAGGTGAATCCAAAATAAAGAAGCTGTAAAAGCTGCTTCAAATTGAGAAAAAAAATGTCTTTGTTGGTATGAAATACTCTAATACAGATAATGGGATTTCTCAAAAAAAAGCAAAAAAAAAAAAAGCAGCAATCTAAACTTCACCTTCCCTCCAGGTAAAGTTAAAGCAGTTCTATGTATAAAGTAAATTAAGTTCTAGTGCATCAAAGATGAGTCGTTTGATTTTTGCTTTACTTTGCTATTCAGATTATCTCCCAGGGACTATTTTCCTTTTGGATCAAAGGGTGACTGTTTGCTAAGAGCACTGACATGGAAAAATTTCTCAGGATATATTTACATCATAGAGAGCCCACATGCTATTGACTCAGAGCAGAGACAGGCTCTGCTCATGCCCAGAGCACAATGTGCAGATGTACCATCCATAACCATCATCCATATAAAACAGCAGAACTTTTCATAATGCTCTGTTATGGCACTTGAAAAGAAGGGTAGCAAAACCAGTGGTGCTTTGGATTCTTTCAAATTTCTTTCAAGCTGAAAATGAGAGTCTGAGATTTAGACTGTCCTGAGAACTGAGCAGAGAATAACAACGACGGTTGCATTTGTACAGATGTTGAGTATCTGAGATTACTGTGCTGACAACCTTCATCAGAAACCCACAGGTACTTCTCAAGGCAAAGACTCCTATCACCAGAACACACAGTCACAATCTCTTTAATTTCTTGCTGAAAGTAATAAACAGGACCTCATATATAGTACCATGTGGTATACACCACCAAGTTCTATCACTAATTGTTTATATTACAAGTAGCAGTGATTACAAGCGTGCCACTATCTCTTTCCTGCAAAACTCCATCTGACAGAGGCTTTAACACAGAACAACGCAATTCCTTGTGATGGAACGTATTGGCAGTGTCCCAGACCTAGTCAAGCAAGGAGAAAACAAGCAGTCTGTAATTTGCTGATGCAGTGCTGAAGCAAGAAAGATCTTTGCAGATTAGCAGGCAATCAGGGAGAATTTCACTGTATGCTAACTGCTTCTCTGCTGGCAAACATAGAATATGCTTAGGAGTCCTAAAAGGGAAAAAAATAATGAATATGGTGGTTCATGCTTCCCTCACTAAAGTAAGCTTTTCAGTCAAAATTGAAAAAACATATTGTATACAATGATAAAACACACAATGACATTTTAAAAGGCCTCAATCCCAACTAGCAAATTGAACACTGCATCTGTTAACAAGTACACAGCAAACATTCAGTCTCATACCTAAATGCAGATTAATAACACATACAGCTGCTGAAAAATATGAACACAAAGGGAGTGAGAGAAGCTAATGATTTGTGAAGTCTGTGCTTTATTTATGAGGCTGAATTGGCTATGGGACAGGCTTCTTTTCCTGTCAGTAGTCATGCAAAATTTACCACTATTCCTGCATTTTAACATCCTAACTTTCTTAATTTTATCTCCCTGGGCTAATCTTGGAGAAAATTTCTGACCATTTGCATTTGACAAAAGTTATTCAGATGCTAAAAGAGGAAGGTATTCTGTTGCATGGCACCAAGTAAATAAGGTGGGTGAAACTACTACATCATGCTTTCAACTTTTAGTAACCGGGTTTGCAATATTGATCTGTACATTTTTAACTGTAGTGTTAGTTAGACATTTCATTACTCTCCCTAAAAATAAAAAAAATCAAATCCTAAAGACAACAGATACTCAGAGAAGCTAAACCTGCATTGTTATTCCACTCGACTTCAAGAAGCCAAAAAAGTTTATACATGGGATTTGTCTGAGCTCAACATAAACAGATTTCAAAGCCAAAACAATGGATGGATTCAAACCAATAGAGGCATTTGTGACCTGACCTGTACAAATATGTCAAGAAATGGCACTTTTTCTGTAGTTACCCTGTAGAAACCACAGAAAAAAAGTTTCAGAGATCATTAAAGTTACTGGAGAACCATAAACTGTATTTCAAAACTATTTTTTTTTCTGAATCAAATTAAATCAGTATTTCTGTAAATAAAGTTTTTAAAAGCATTTTGCATTAAAAAAATGAAGATAAAATGAAGGTATTTATCAATTAAGCTAAAATATTTATTCAGCTTTCTAACCAAATTTAAAAAAAATAAGTTAATTTATCCAATAAATTTTAAACATATTTCCACAATAAAAAGAAGAAGCCTTCCTTGTCTAAGTTCTCAAAAACTGCAAAAAACCATTTTTTTCAAACACTTATTCAATCTTGACATATTCTTCTGGGAAAACATGATGCAAAGGTACCAAATTTATTCCCTGAAATTTTCACATTGCAGGACTTTATCTTATATAATAAATGCACTGTGGGTCCACCATTCCCAAACCTTCAAACCTCCAAGGCACAGAGAGGAGATACTCATCAATTTGGATACATTTATGGCCTGTTGGACTTGCTGAGAAAATACAGATTATCACCCAGCACATACAAAGCTTCTACAATAATTTGTATTGGTCACTGCTAAAAGAAACAGTTTTTCTGAGCATGTCTGAACCACTATCAGAGGCTGCCATATGTCAGGCAGCCTCATGAGATAAGTATTGAGAGAGAAATAAATCTATTATGCCCATGGAAAAAAGAGAGCATACAATAATTGAAGGCTGTTTGTAAAAACATGATTACATGACATGACCTGAAACTACAAAAAAAAGCAGTTGTTAGTATTTGCTGATTATTACTTGCATGGCCACCTAATATACAAAAGCTTTCACTTATGATACATACTTTTAGATATGCAAAAAATTAAACAAAGAAAAAGCACACACTGATTCAAGATCTTTAGCTAAATCGTTGACCTTGACCAGTATTGGCTAGAACGTGTAAATAGCCTAAGGCTTCAAGGGGCCTGTAGTCAGTTTTTACACAATGAAAGTATACATCTATTCCCTTGCCATCCCTGATTCTTCCTTGTAAGACAGTAGTCATTCAGAGCTCCCCTATACTCCTCTGTCTTCAGTGATGTTGCACCTGGATCTTCACACCATGAACTTGATTCATACTCAGGTTTTCATAGGCAGATAAAAATGTGATTATTTCATAATGAATGCAAAAAATAGGACTGGTAGTTTCATTGAAACTGTAGTTCTAGTACTTTCTAATCTGACTGATTTTATCATTTTCTTACTTCTTTTCTCCATGTAATTTCCTAGTTTTCAAAGCAACTCCTTCATACCACCAAAACAATTACAAATTCAGAGCATTTTTATTTTCCCCATTGCTTCTATGCTCATTGACCTGACAAAATAACTGACAACACAAATATTTTCCTGTCTCCTATAAGAATCAGAAATGGACTAAAATACAACATGCACATAACATTACGTTATGATTAGGAATGATAAGACTCAACGTCCTCTGAGTAAATCACAGATTTTGCTTATTTCCTGGATTTGATTCCCATCCCTTTAAGCCCAGTGTGTTTTAGCTCAAAAGATCATTAAATATCCTATAATGTGCATGTACAGTTACTTCAGGAATAAATTGTCTTTACTCAAAACCACCAGGATATTACACAACTAAGTGTCACTAAGATGCATTCTAGCTCAATCTTATGCTATCTTACACATTAACTCACAACAGACACTGCTACAGGAGCAACCTATTCTAGTAAATCCCCTTAAGTTGCTGAATTCAGGGAAGTATAGCAGATGGTTCAAGAATATTTGATTCATGTGAAAAAATGAACTTGTTGATTAATATTGGAATATCTAGCATAGGATTGATATATATTCTCATTAACTTGAATCAGACAGACTGGTAATAAAACATTCCACGCTGAAGTCAGAAAAATGCAAGTGTCTTCTTTTTTCCTGACATTAAAAATCTCAGGAAAACAGGAGAAGGAGAATCTGTGAGCTAAAGGTTAAAGCTAATCTTGTAGAAGTCAAGATAATTTTAGGTTCCAAATTGCAGAAGTATCTGATTAGGCATTATTGTTTCCCATAGTCTAGAGAACAATAGAACTGTGATCACTGTAAATAAATATTTTGCTTTGTATGTTGGTTAAAAGCTGGAAATCAACTGCCAGGCTTACTTTTCCCCTCTGAATTGCAAAATGTTCTGTATGGGTTCAAAGCTCCCAGCAATCAAAATCTGAAATGCAGAGATGACTGCCAATTTCCTGTGCCTGTTACTAAGCAAATATTTTATGACAAAATAGAAAATAATCAAGGCAGTTGTACAGAAGAAGGAAACATGTTTAATAACACAGCAAAAGGATGGAGTATAAAGCATATCAGAAAATGCACACACTCACATACGCTGGGACTTTCCCAGTGGAAGTCTCTACAAGATTATCTTCCTATAATTGCATTGTCATGGTTAAAATCCAGCTAATAACCATCAATGCAGTCTATCCCATCCAAACCCATAACGCTACATCAAGCAAGAAACAGTCATACTTGGTTTCTTTGTATGAAGCAACACTGAAGCAGATAGGCTAAACAGACACCGTCTCAGGGTGGCTAGATATCTGATCTATAATTCAACTTGCCTCTAGATGACTATCAATGCTAACTTTATCAGTCAAAATGTAGCACAAATTCTCTGTTTTCATTGCTATTGTCTTAGTATTTCAATATTTCTCTGAAAATGCTGAGGAACTAGAGCTCTTCCAACACCTTTTGTTTTCCAGCACAGAGCAAGGTGATGTGCCATTTTCACTATTTTTGCCACCCCTTTTAACTAATGGATGAAAGATGCTGAAGAGAATGTTTAAATATTAACTTTGACAGCCAAGATGAAGTATATAAAAAGATTTCTGACTAAATTAGTGGAAAAATAGGGATTTTGGTAATGTGTCATAAGTTTCAGGAGGAAATAAAATAAAGCAATTAAAAACTATGTGGATTTCAAAGAGGACCAAAGATATAGAAGAGTTTGAAGCTCTCATTTTCCAAACAGTCCATTATACTATCAGCATTGCAAGTGCATCCATCCCAGAAGACAGGCAGTAACCTCTTGTACTATCACTGAGGTTTTTTAAAAAAGGAATCAAACCAAAAAACACAATACTAATATTAATCAATCCAAGTTTTCCCCTTTCTTTTTTGAAGAAAAATGTTGGTTATGACATAGATATAATCTCATTTAAGAAAAGCTTTTACTATCCATCCAACACCTGTCTGTCACAGGTAGATTATTAGGTAAGTTAAGTTATATTTATCTATAGAACTAAAACTAATTTTTTTCACAAACTAAATATTTAGGATGCTAAAGAGTGAAAAGTGTCAGAGCAGACCTGATGTGATGAGAAGCACACAAACTTCAAACACAAAATTCACTGACAGGAAAAGGACAAGGATACAGCCCACTACTTCTAATAGTTCACAGCTTGAGAGACTGTGATGCAACATGTTTCATAAGCTGAAAAGCACATAGTAAATTACTATGGGAGCAAGAAATATCTTTTGCTGTTGTTTAAAAGTTGTGTGAGCTTCTAATAGATGTATATGTACAGAATTTTGTTATTGTCAGCTTTCTCCTTATTTCAATTTTCAGAATTATTTCTGAAAGAAGTCTATGTTCTATAAGCAAACCTTTAATAGACACGTTAATACAAGTGATACAGATGGGTGAGCTAAGGATTTATTAGCAACTCCAACTGTTAAATTTCCTTTGAAGTGTACGGATTCAGCATATCCGCACCATAAACCCAGAGGTAAAGTGATACATTTTGTAAATTGAAAACATAGACACACTAAGCTCCCAGTTATTTAAATGGTTGCTCAAGGGATTTAGGCCAGAAATTGATTAGTTTATGAAAGAAAGTTAGATGACACTGTTACCGAGAATAACACGAATCTGACCATGCTCCAAGTCAAGGGTTTCTCATCTGCCACAGTTGAAACACACCTTGTATAAATGTTATAGTGTGGTAGTGAAACAGCAGACAGTGGTTAAGAACTATCCTTCCTCTTAAAACTCAACTTTTCCTTTCCAATATAAACTGTATTTTTTACAGCTTTGACACTACTACTCTTTTGATTTCTCCTTGAGCTTCAGAATCTGATTCTTTCTTCATTATAAACAGCAAACATGAAAGAATAATTATTAATGTAATTATCAAACTTATCATGAATGTCAAGAAAAACCCCCAACTCTTCAATAAAACCTACTTTATAAGATTAAAGCTTCACAAGAGACATTTACATGTTTTGATCTGGAAAGGAATGAAAAATAATACTAATGACAGCAAATGCTAACTACACCATATATGAACTCATTGCTCCTAACAAAAAAGGTACTGAAAAACTCCAAAACTCCAGAATAATAGAGACAAGAGGGTAGGCAAAGCCCTGCCCATCTAGGGTGACTCCTGAAATCTAGGAAAAAACTCTGTAAAGGTACCTGTCTATACATAATTGACTTTGCTGCTGTAACCTGTGCTCAGCAGACATGACCGTTTTGCTTTGTGGTTTACAAGGACTGCAATTTGATGCAGGTCCTTTATTTCTATCAAAAAAGCCTCCAAGGGGTTATGAGTATGTATGAAAAATCAGGAAAAAAAAAAAAGTTTCGTGAACGAAAAATGAAACCCAAGTGCAGAAGATAAAGGGAAGGGACTATCAGGCAGATTTGTCCTGAAAAGAAAGGGAAAAAAAAAAATAATTGCCATAGGCAAAAGGTGGAGTAAGAGGTGATGTGAAGGTACCACAGAAAAGTAGAAGAAATAGGAAAAAATGACAAAGAGGATGGGAATGTTGTAGTAATGGTCAAGGGAAGAAAAACTGAACACAATTTAACATAAGCTAATTATTTGTGTTTATTTTTCCTAGGAACTGAGGTGCCAAAATATTGACCTTACCTGCTTTCTGGCATCAGACTCCAGAAGACCTGTAATGAAGTGCTCTAACTAAATAATCAAAACTTCCTCATTTTCAAATGGTTATCCTTTGCCAACATACCTATTAGTAACACAGACTAAAGATTAAAGTGTATTGCTAGGTCATTATTTCTAATAGTACAGGATTTTTTTTAAATGGCATCTAAAGCATAAGGAACTATTTATAAGCAATTCATGTCATTTTACATTAAATATATGAAATCAAACTGCATAAATATGCAATGAAATATAATTTACCATCACTTCTGAAATTCCTTAATAGATAATTTCTATGAAAGTTATTTCAATCATAACATTAAATATTATTCATAAATTATTACCAGAAATAACCTGAAAATATTAGCCATTAAAAAGTGTATTTTTCTTTGAAGGATATGCCTTATGTAGAAGGATATAATGAGAGAAAGGTACGTAGCTAATTAAAAAACACCACACGTGCACATGCACAGACACACTAAATAGTACATTCATCTGCTAGAATAATTTCAGTTTCTGGTTATATCAAAACTTCCTCGAAGCATATTAATTTACAGATGGTCCAATTTTACTCATTTTTATTCCAAGAACCATGTGTACAAACCATTCAAATGCATGTACATACATTTAACCTCAAGCTAGACTGCACTTAAATCCTTTTTATTTTAAGTGCGGAAAAGTAATAGTTCAGAAACATAACTCCACAGAGCAATAAAGTAAAAGTTATTGCTCTTATTATTATAATTAAACTATTGTCACTGCCAACAATATTTTTTTCCATTTTTACACAGCTAATAGAGCTTAAAAAGAACAGACTCTTATTTGATGAGTAAAGAAAAGCTTCAAAGCAATGATTTTTTAATAAATATTTTAGACAGATAAACAGATTCTACAGATAGAAGAAATAGAATAAAAGGCAGTAGATAAATGAAGTTGTTCCTTATAGAGAGCTCAAAATAATTACAAAATCAAACTTTATGTAGGTAATATTCTTTTATTTACCATCCCTTCATTTGTGCCTTACAATGCCACTGTAGCATCACTCCTCTTTATCATTTTGTCAATGGCTTCTATGTCTGTATGTTCAGGCAGGCAGGAAAAGGGACTTGCAAAATCCTCTATAAGCACAAATCATGAAATATTTCAATGTACTAACATGAGCCTGAGCTTACTCAGTCTTTCATGATGTTAAATAGCTGTTAAAAGGATTACTTTTTTCAGAAAAAAGAGAGTGATTTTAGAGAACAGAAAAAGGTGGGCAGTCTGAGTGGAGAATCATGGTGTAATGGTTGAGGAATCCCATCAGAAAATGACTTTGGATTCTGTTATCACAAGGTTTAAGTAGTATAAACTTTGAGGTATAAGATAAAGTATAGATGTTTTACTCCAACATGAATCTCCATCTGAGCTGTTCACTGACATTAAACAGACATTTCTATTTTAGAGGAGACTACGACTGCCTGATAAGAGAGACATGACCTTTCCTTTTCCTCTCCCTTTTCCTCAACAAAAATGGTCTACTTCAAAATGTCATGGAAGTGTAAGAACTTAATCTCAAATCTGTCACAGAACCAATAGATTCATTGCCAAGTCAGTATCTTTTTTTCCACTCTTAACGTGTGGCAAGTAGCAAATCAGCCTTTTGCTTTCCTAATTACACACATCTGCTCTTGAGCTTACCTTCCATTAAGATGCAGAATGTAAATGACAATATGTTAGATGAGCTGTGTATTCTCATTTTAATTATTTATTTAGGTTATCAAAATAAATTCTGCTGACCACAACAATACCTCACATGCATACAACAAACTATTTTCTTTGAACATCTATGTGAGACCATGTTTGGATGAGATGAAACTCATAAGATAGCGATTCTTTACTTTAAAAACCACAGGAAGTTAGTAAATGCTTCTCAGTAGCGGTCCTGGAACCCTTAAAAATTTTCCGGCATAATACATTGTCATATTAATACTGAATAGTTCAGAAATAATAGAACAGCCAGTTTTCTAAAGGCAGGTATTTGCCCTGGAATAATGGCATGCAGAGTGCACGGTTATAAAGCTGAGTGTAATTTTCAGATAGTAAGAATGAAAAAAAAAAAAGAAAAATAGCCCGTTCTGCAGTTCTGTAAATGAGAGCTTGTTTCCTTCATATAGTTAAATGAACTCCCTCTAATTTAAGTCTTGTAAGTATATGACACCAGAAGATACTAAACTTCCTTGTTCACTTACCATCTCTCAATGACAACCTTTATTTTACTGAGTTCTTATTTATAGAACAAAGTATAAGGAATTATACTTGAGTTCTCCACGTGAATATTCTGGAAAGATCCATCTACTTTTTCTCACGATTCTGAAACACCTTCTTTAGGACAGAGGCAATTTAAATTCCTTTTGGGGAAAAAAGTGAATATATAAAGGATGTATAAAGAACAGATAATTCATTTGATTTTCCAGACAGCTTTTCTTTTTGCAAATGGTACTATTAAGAAAAGCTGAATTCTTTACTTCCATTTCCCAGTAAGTCTTGATTAAAATACAGCTATAATACACACCTTTTAATTGACTTCAAATGATGTAGAAATGTAGTATTATTACAGATATTATCCATTCAAGAGATCAATGAATTATCTAAAATGTTAAAAGTAAAAATGTTCCAGCAAAGACTCAATCTTACAATGAACTCTATGTCCTCTGCTTCAACCCAGATGGCCTTGGTTTCCACTGACTTCAAGAAATGTTGAGAGAGCTCAGTACTTAGTAAGATTGCATCTAAAAAGCACATAATCTAACAGATTTGTGAGGTAGTATTGAGTTCAAGGACATGACTGTTCAAGTTGATGTCACTGTGGCAACATTTTAGCACCATTTAAGTTAGTAACTTGCAAAATCTTCTGCTTAATTATTAAATGCAAGTAATTCAATAAAGTCAGAAAAAGATATGTAAGATGTTATGTATTTCTCAACATAACTTCATAGTGTGTTGTTGAAATCTCTTTTCAGGAAAACTCTTTAAAGCTCAGGCTTCAAATGTACCTCTTAAGAATTGTTCTGGCTTTTAGTGGAAGCAAAACACAAAAATCATAAAAAAGCCTTTAATGAAAGAGTTTTGCACCTCATTTTGGGATACAGTCTTGTAGAGACCACACTGATGGCTAAGTATGCTAAAGAAAATTACAAATTAACAACTCATATGTAGCAGGCTTTCAATTAGTTGGTAACAGTCAATCTGAATGTAATTCTGTAGCTTCCTTGATGCAACACTCTACAGGCTGCAGGTGACGTTTCCAGGCATGCACCACTGTGATGCAATTGCTCGGTGTGGGGGAAAATATATGGGAAAGTGTTCCAAGGCACTAAAACATTATTATGCAGTGGAAAGCATCCAACTTAAAACCAAAAAAAAACCCACCAAAACCAAAAAACAAATCAAAACCAAACTAAACCCTTGCTTTATTTATGTGTTATCCTGCAAATTCAATTACAGGACTGAAAATTAGTTACAGGTTTTCTGCTTAAAAGTGCTTGTACTTATTTTAGTTTAAACTCCTTTCTGTCTCTACACATAAATTATTCCATTAAATACAGGAAGACAGTGACAATCTTCTGCAGCTGCAAATTCTGCTCAGTGTTCTTCTAGTGTGGACTGGTCAGATTAATATAGCATGTAGCTCATCTTCTCTGAAACATCAGTATTTCATTTACCATTAACATTATGGAAAAAAAAAAAAATAGCCAAGAAAGAGAAGGCAGCTGTCTATAGATATATGCCTGAAAAGGTTAGACAGGCAGATTTCAGTTAGAATTGTAGTAAGCGGGAAGAGTATGTTGTCTGGAAAGTATCTAAAGAAATAACTCAATTATCTTTGAGTACAGTTCTAGCTACATAGTTCCATTTAAAAGTTCCAAATCAATGTTTTCAGGTGGAATCATTAACCTATTTCATCTTTCTACCTTCCAGTATGCTTTGAAAATCTTTAGGGTTATAGAACTGTTATAATTTCACTGAAACAGTAATGTAAAATTAGCAAAAGAGAGATTTTACAATTGCATTATTTTAAAATAGAAAAAAAGGCATATATCAAGTTAGATAAAATTTACAGTTTCTATAATTTGCAAGTGACCATTTACAGCCTAGGATTAGCATTTTTTGGGGAAACTTATGGTGTTACAATTTATAAGCCCAGATAACAAGATCGTAAATTCTACAGCCAGTTTCCTCAACCAGATTTATACACATTCTCTGGCCTGAGTGCCCTATACCATCCTGGAGCAGACTGTGCTGCAAAGACTTATTAGGCAAAAAAAAAAGAAAAAGAAAAAAGCATGTTAACGAAGCTGTCATTGTATGTATTATAAACTAAGCTTGTAATGGGAATTATTCTTTGGAAAATTTGTTAAAGAAATGAAGTTTGTGGTGCAGCAAGCTTGTAGAAAAATTAATAAATTCACAGATGTTCACCTTAATGAACAACAGATTGAGAATATATTATTAAATTCAAAAGGAAAAGTTTGCATATGTTGTCAAAATTAGGTTTTGATCTTTACAAGTGTTGTCCTCAAGTGAATAATCAATTAATAATTGATTAAAGGGTTCCTCCAAATTTATAACATCGGTTCAATTTATTATTTATTTAATTTCTCCTGAGAACTCAATGGATCAATGTGTGAATAGATTCTTCCTGGGTACCTTAATATATACTATCTAACTCTGATGGGAAAAGTCCCATTAAAGAGGTTCAAAAGTTGTCATGTTGTGGCTAAGCAGCATCAACCTTCAGAGCACAAGAATCCTTTTTCAGAAAGATTTTTTTCACCTTCCCCATGTTTGTGTTAAGTAGTAATTACAATAGGAATCTTATCTTTCTCTCAACACGGACAGAAGGACGTATTTGATCCACATTAGCTTTGTATCTGTTGCAATAACCTCTTGCTTTAATGTAATGAAAAGTGGGAAGACAGGAAGGGAATGTGGCTGGCTCCCAAACCTTACATAAAACTCAGGCATCAATCCCCTTGCTCCTGGGAAAAGGCCATCTAATTCACTAGGCATTTAGAAAATGTGAAAGCAGTGTCACCTATAGCTACAATTTATGGCATTCTAATTTAAGGAATGAAAGCTAACTGCAAATCTGTTCCTATAGAGAGACTTTGCATTTAATCCTCAAATAACTTGAAATTTGGAGCTGGAAGAAAATCTCTACCAAACGAGAAAAGAATTTTATCATTTTACTGCTTCTCCTTAAACTGCAGTCTGGACTTTGGGCAAGTCCAGCATGCAATGCTGTATTACATTAACAGCAGCAAACATCACAGAGCTTAACGAGCTCCCTGCAGATGGTGGGGAGGCACTCACTGGATCCTGCCGGCTGACAACAAGCAATGCCTCAGACAGTAGAAACTGCTGTTATTTCAGTGGATTAACTATTCATATCAGCATCTTGTGTGTTCAAAGATGCAAGAAAGCAGGACATAGTGAGAAAACATTTTACTATAAATAATTACATCTTTGTTACAAAAAGAAATGATACTCCTTATGTGGCTGTTGCTCTAGCCTATAAAGGGGAGTATGCTATCTGCTACTGACCACGAGTCATGGAAGAAATCACAGAAGAAAATCAGTACTGTGTTTTTCAACAACAACGGGGCAGTGAAATGATGGTGAAAAAGAATAATGACAATTGAGGCCTTTACAAAGGAACATAGATGATTTTGCATCTATGGATTAACATTACTATTCTCAAGTTTGTTTCATATTGGTTACAACAATATAGATAAGATCCTTAGAAATAGATCTTACTGTACTGGGTCAGGCTTCTACCATGCGTTAATCCATAACACTTCCATTTAACAAATGCATTGACAGTTGTTTCCATAACCTTTGTATCTGTAAACTTCAATAATTCAGAGAAAGCATAAATAAATACATTGGGATTTTTTTCTAAAGTCTATAAAAAAGTAGCTCACGTACATGTGCCTTACTGCATAAAACTCAACACACAAAACAACCAAGAATGCAGCCTAGATACTATTTTATAACTGAATCAGATTCCAGAAATTGTTTTATGGGAGAAAACAAATTAAAAACCCCTTAAGGACAGATAAGACTACAATGAAAGAAGAACAATTTCTACTAAATTTGGGCAAATTACACATTCAAATCTATGCAAAATCACAATAAAACTCTCTTTGAAATATCCTTCTTCTACCTACTCCTTTTGGCAGTCACAACATGGAGTATTCTACATTTGCTCACAAGAGTTTAAGTCCTGAATTTTAGCATGGAGCAAAGTGCAAAGGGAAGAGCAGTGGAGTCATATGATGCTTGGGGTCTCACTTGCTTTCTGAGTCACATCCTCTGCATTACAGAAGCAGATGAAATTTCCCGACAATTATCACCTGCAGCACTTCAGCACATTTAGCTCACTATTAGAAGCTTAAATCAAATTGGCATCAAACTGAATGAGGACAAGCATGGAAACAGCTCTCCTTAGCAGCCTGCCCAAATCATCTCCTAGAGAATGCTACTTTGTAAGCCTGCTGAACAACGTCTGCTAATGCAGCTCACAGGCCAACTGGTTAAAGGTAGCAGTTCCTATTTTCTTCATCCAGTTAAGCTTGAAGAGAGATGATTCAGGTGTGCCCTCATCCCACCACAGCTATCCTCCTAGAGCGATGTCACCCCCTTCAAGGCAGGAGAACAACTCTGTCACTGCAGTTTAGAGCTGAGCTCCTCATAAACCAACACCCAAAGAGTCTAGCATTCCTATTAGGCACAAGGCCTCTTAACAGGCTTTCTTCTAGTGCTATCTAAAATGTTTTGGAAATTTCTTGGCAAAAAAATAGAAAGTGAAATAAATTTCACATATACATTTGCAAATACTTTGAATACAACTAAAATTAGTACATATTTTGTAGGAACTAAATATCTGTGATGTAAATGCAACCTGTCCCTACAAGAATCTTAATACAATGTAAATACTGTTTTGGGATAAGTTACATCGTCACTATCAAATCAATATCTCTCAAAAGTTGTGAAAGAATGTTTTCAACTTACAACACTGTATGTATTAGTAAGCTATAGCATAAAGTTAATTTATGCCACCATAGAACCAGCCAAAATTCTTCACACAAAATCAGTGTCATCTTTCCAGGACTCAAGTAGCAGAGCTTATTTTCTAAATGAGATGAGAAATAACATTTCTATACCAGTTCTCTTTCATTGAAATTCCAAATTTTAAAAATGATAATATAAACCTAAAGTAATTTCCAGATTTACTTTAGATGAGACGTTTTTTAATAACAGTAATTGGACTTGGAGCTGTAGACCCTTTCCAGAACATTTCACAAAACCATTCCTCACGTATCAACTGATTTAAAAAAAATTCCAGATAAAGGCATGATTTTACTAATTTTTAATTTCTAAGAGAATAATTTCAATTGGTAAAAAAGCTGTCATATTCGGATACAGAATATTCTGAAACCTAGACAAAAAGAAAATTAAACCACATACTCTGAGAAGCTGATAACAAAGCTTGTAACAATTATTTTCCACCTGGCTTTTGCAGACCCAAGAAAATACATTCAGCAAATTCAAATGCATATTAGCTCATAACAGAAAATACCCAGATACTCTTCAAGATTCAACAAAACCACTGAAAGATAAACTCTTCTCAACAGTCTGCATTTAGAAATGGTTTTGAATAGTTGCAATACATATGGAAACTGGTCATCAGAGACATTTGTTTAATAGCTTTATTAATTCTGTTTATTGAAAGTCCTTAACCAAATTGAATATTAATGTCATTTTCTGCAAGACATCCCAACAAACCTAATTCTCAGATGTGTAGCAACTAATTAAAAAGTTGCATGGATGAGAACTGGGTTACCTTTCACTTTTGTCAGTAAACTTGTACTTCAAAGCATAGATTTCTTCTACTTAATTAGACTGAAAGTAATTTAATTATGAAACGGAATTTAACTGCAATGTAAATGCAACTTATTGAAACAAAAGATGCAATTGCAACTGTGTAAAAGTGAAAATTTCTTGACTACATAAATATAATCTGTGACTGTGGAAGTATACAGTTCTTGAAATACCATAAAATCAGAAGTGAAATGCTGAAGATCTGCAGTAAAACTAAGTAAAAGAAAATTAAATCTCTGTAACAAGATGAGCTCCTTTTCTTCAGAATTGGTCATATTTGCCAGAGATACTGCTCTCATACAACTACTCCTATTATCTTTCCTCCTTTTAAAATTACTTTGAGGCATAAGAATAAAAAGACTAAAGATGATGAGTATTGAACGGTTGAGTCTAGACAATAGACTCAAGCTGGCCTTTATCTTCTCTTGAGAGACCTTCTGAGATTATGTGATGCAGTACCTTTTTTTCTCTTTCTTTCTGAGAAATAGATGACTGAAGTCAGCAAATAATTTAGACAAAACCCAGCTTTCACAAGCCTAGTCAGAAGAAGATTTCTCTGATGTTTCGTTTTCTTTATTAGAATGGCTCTATTCACCTTATGCATTTAAATACAGGGGAAAAAAAAATAAGGTGGCACTAAAATGAGGGAGTTCTTCCCTTTTGCTCAAGAACTTTAAAAGAACATAACTATTATATAACACAAAATCAGACAATGTTTTCTAGTTTAGAACAAAAGGTCTTTCCTTAAACCTGAAGAACAGATGAATTATGACTGTTCATAACACCACTTTATATGAATTAATACTACTTTGCCACCCATGGTATTACAACTTGATGCCAAAGATGAACATAGAATCCTGGAGAGATACAAAAGTGCTTTATTTTTGCTATGATTTTAATTTGTTGTGTGCTTAACATTCAAGATTAGAAATGCAATGTGCTTGCAAATTCTGTTTGTCTTTTAAAAAATATAACTGATATTCAAATCCTTAGAAGACAGCTTTCACCTGCTTACAAATAACCTATTTTAGAAACAAAAACCAGGACAAAGTGGGGACAGAAGGCAAATGGACTGTTGAAAAAACCCACTAACCAAACCCAGCCAATCAGGTATAAATTGAATTTATTTATATTTTTTCCCATTTTGGTGTTGACAATTGCAATGCCAAATATGTAAATAATACAGAGTTTGGAATTTGTAGTGAAATATAAATTAAGGAGTTACTAGGAAGTACATCTGTTTAACAGACTCTGAGTGAGGTAGAGACTGGCCTTGGCATTGTCCAGTCAAATCTTAGGTTTAGCAATGTAAGACTAATTCATTCCTGGAGCAGGGGCTTGTGTGGTGCTTAAGGAATAATTTCCCCACTACAGCAACTCAGAAATGAGCCACTGCTCCAGCAAGATGGTAGTGCAAGGATATAATTAAAATTCCTATTAATTGGCAGAAAAATCAAAGAATCTTATATAAGTGTCTCCTGCCCCAATTTTTAAGACAAAGTATCCAACTTGTCTGAATTAAAAGCAAGATTTTGTCTTGTAAACAAATTCTTTCAAATTTGCACCTTTGCACTCCTCCACACTTTTTCTGCTTCATCTAATTTGAAGGCAAAGTTCTCATTTGCCTAGATGCACTTTCCTCAGCCAGTGCTTCTGTCAATCTCATCAGTCTTTTATAATGATATCATTATTCTAACGCTTAAGAATGTCCACAGGAAATAACCAATGTATATTAACACCTTAAGGACCAACTAAGGCAGCTCTAGAGATATTCTGGAGGGAATGTATATTCTTTCTTTCAAAATAGATGTTTGTTTCTCCACACTTTAAAGGCAGATATACATAGGCTTTTATAAGAAATCAGACAACATAGAAATTAAAAGACATAAGAACCATAATTAAAGTCTAGTATACAAGCTCCTCTTATATTAAAAAAAAATCCTCAAAAAAAACCCCAAATCCAAAACAACCAGTAAACCTTGTTTCGAATGAGATGTCTGAAAAAAAAAAACCATTTTATGACTCAACTTCTTGCCATAAGTGCCAAAAGAAAGCTATTTGTGCCAGTAGCAATTTCTTTTTCTTTTTTTAAAAGATTGTTTTTAATATAATTGAAGTGATGAGATTGGTTTTGATTTCTCTGAATCAAAAGTATGATTAAAAATTAAAGTCAAAGTCTCATTTTCCACATTTCTGTGTTAGATCCATACAATATGAGATACACAAGACATTTTGTGTGTGTGCTTCAACATGAACTAACTCTACAAAATCTATTCCCATCTTTGAAAGTCTCATAGATAGAAGCCCTAGACACAGACTTATTCAGTTATTAAGTAACACACAACAACCTTGCAGGCAATATAAAGTGTTTTCAGCCACTCTGAAGCAGGGTGTCCACACACTTTGTACAGCAGTCTAGTGTGCAGTCAGCAGACTGCAACATCATAGATGAGAAATGAGAAATTTTGAGGGCAATTGAGCACAATGAATTTTCACAGTGGATCAACACAAAGTCATTTAGAATGGGTATTTCTGAAGCACTGATACAATGAACACATTTACGGTGTTCAATGGCCCTAAAAATTCACCCTTTCACCTATGGCATAGCCACTGCTGTGAGTGAATTCTCAGACCTTTTTTTAATGTGTATTTGTAAGCTGTGTGCACAGATATACATGTAGGTACACACACACATACCTTCAATGTAACAATCAGGATGTTGGCATGTTAAAAAAGAAAATATCTATTAAAATAGAAGAGCTTCACTGAGGTTTAAAAACCCTAATGTTTTTGACTCTTTGCAGCTGCAAAGCAAACTCCATAGTAATGACAAACCTCATTTCAAAACCACAAAGACCATAAAACCACTGAGCTCCAGAAATTTGATTATCTTAAAGAGAATGAATGGGATACTATTATCCTTTCCAGTTTTGTTCCTGTATGTAAAATGATGAATTAAAGGGTGGGTCACCATCAGTTCACTGGCCACATTTGTGAAAAGAAGTGCAACTGTGGTGAAAGGGAGATGGTAAACACTGTCTTTCAACTTCCTACAGTTTTTCTGTAATTCATAGGACAATATACATTCTCACTAATAGGTTCTTTATTCTTTTTGTATTTTTCTTCTTAAACTAAATAACAAACATCAGCTTTTTACTTTTCACCTTTCAGCTACTTCAGCTGACCTAGTAACTCATTTGTCAGTGCTAGATACTTTAAAGCAAGCCTGTCTTTGCATCAAAGCCTTGCTTCGGTCAATAGTTAGTTATTATATCTGTAGGCATGGCAGCTAACAACAGGTGACATCACTCCAATTTAATTCTGCACCGTCTCCATGCTTTCTTTCTCTGAGATTAAGTACTTTAAAACAACCACCTTGTTTCTATTTCTGTGATAAATGTTAGGTTTTTCTCCAAAATAACAATACATGCCTTAGTAATAAACAAGTTATTTCCCCTTCCTTTGACTGCAGGATAGATTTGCCACATACTTTTACATTAATACTTTCAAGACCGGTCAAATTAACCTTTTGTCAGTATAGCAGCCCATTGTCAGTGGTCTGTGCCCTTACACACCTTTCAAAACAGTTAAGACAGCAGAACTGGGAGACTCCAAGCCACCCTTTAGAGATTACATGAAATTTTGACACATGCTTCTTCTGCTGTTTGGAGGAAAGAATTTTCTTTCCTTTCTTTTCACAACCAAAGCATTCAATGATGCTTTGTAATGTCAATAAAGCTATTCTGAGAAGATGGAATAGAGCTATACATTATTATTAAACTATAAGGTCAGAGCAGGTGAATAATCATTACCCTACTGTCCTTTTCCTTTTGACTTCTCCAGCCATCTGAAGGCTGCTGATGTGTCAAGTAACAGTAATTACATGAATGTGTGACACCTAACGATAAAATCTACTACCAGGAAAAGATGGTTTCTAAAATAGCAGTTACAAGCTTCCAATGCCACTCCTCACTTGATCATATACACATTATAAAGTTTACAATACAAACTTTAAAATATTAACAAAAAAATCCCGTTTGTTGTTTGACAGTTTTGAAGAAGTGTTGTGATCCCAGTGTTATGAATAGTGACAGAAGATAATACTTAGTAACCACTAATTCTCAACAGCTGTTCTCAGGAGTGATGGTATCTAACTCTTTTCTATTACAGGGGTTTTCCTTCTCTTAGTATAACCAGGGACAAAGAAGTAAGTAACTCTTCTAAACCTTGTTTCAATTTGTAAGGCTGATGCAGTAGCTGCCAAAGGTGGTTCACTGAGGTATCTCCTAATCTGCACAAGCCAGTATATAAAGTCCCTAAAGGCTCTCAAGACCCAAAGTGTCTTCAGGATATGGATAGATATTCACTCCCTGCATCCTTGCACATTTAATAGCCTGATGCAAATCCTCAGTGCCAAGATGGAAATTAATCTGTGTGAATCTCAGCAACAGGCAAACACAGTCTGTCAGAAGCAATTGTGGTCTGGAATGGGAAAGCAGAACTTCATCTGCAAAGCTGTTAGCTTTTTGACTTTGGAGTTCGACAGCTGAAATACATTAGGGAAGACAATTGAGGAAATACAAAGTGCATAGATTAAGATGCTATCATTTGTAGCAAACACAGCATTCATTTCCACTGCCATCCCATTCCTGGGAGGGTAATTTAAGACAGTTTATTTCTTCTGATTCTCTGAGAGAATTCCAAGATCTAAACAGCCTTCATCATGGGTTTCCTGTGGGTTTTTTCCAACTCGCCCATTTCTTCTTTCAACAATGGCAAATATCTTTTAGTTTGTACTGGTTTCTGTACTCAAATAAAAAGTAAAACAAATCCTCAATTGAAAAGGCTTTTTAAAAATTTTCTCCTAACTGCTTTTGTAAATAATGAATATATCTTTGACAAGGTTGATGGGATGAAAAAAAAAGATCAGAGAGGAAGAGAATAATTTTCATTGAAAGCAATTTCTGGAGCTTACTTACTCCAACCTTCTGCTGGAAGATGTTTCCCTGAGCCACGTCCAGTTGGGTTCTAAATGTCTCCAAGAACAGAAATCCCAGAGGACTTCTGGGAAGTTGTTTCTAATGTTTAACCACACTCATAGTGCCTCCATATTTTGTCTGCTCTGTTCTAAGACACCTGCAGATTGAAATAAGATCTTCCTTTCACCTCCTCCAAGCTGAATAAAAGTAATTGTCTTAGACTCTTCTAATATGACATGTACACCAGCTGCCTGACTGTCTTGATGATCTCTGCTTAACTTGCATCAGTAAATCAGTGTCTATCTTGGAGCAGGTAGCTCAAGCCCAGACACAGCACTCCAGACGTGGTCTCACAAGAGTTGAACAGAGAGCAAAAATCATTTCCTTGCACCTATTGCCTGTTCTCTTGCTAATGCATCATGGTATGTGTATTATTATACATACAGTGTTTTGCATTTGAAAGTCTCTTTCCCATCCAAAGGAAAGACCCTCCAAGTCAAAAAAAAAAAAAAAAACCAAAAAAACCCAAAAACCAAAAAAACCCATGTAAGTCCAAAATATATTAAGGTCCCAGAGTTCAGGCTTTGGAAACTTCTGTTGTAAAGGTTATTATGTTAGAGTGTCTTCCTAGGAGAAGGAAGGGCTGACAGGAAGAAAATCTCAGAATATGACAGAACATACTGTGCAATGTTTTTCACAGCTCACTCCAATCAGCAACCAAGGACACAACCTCAATAAATTCTTAATAAGTTTACAAATGCTTAAACTAAAGATGCTGACAGACCATTAATGTCTAGCTTCCAGAATATTGCATCTTATAGTATATGATATGATAGTAACTTTGTAGAGCCATACTACACACGAACAGTAGAGGCAAGTATTTCAGATGCTGTCATAAAAATCAGTGAAAATATAGATTAGTTTAGTTGCCAACATTCTAAAAATCTCGATTGTACTTATTTTAATATTTAATTATTTTGTGAAACTGCTACAGAGATGCTTCTCTGAAATCGATGCTATCATCTACTTGAAATTATTGCCCTAATTCTGAACTTACAAATTCACTTTGTTGCAGTTCCTCAGGTAAAAAGATGATAAGCTCTGTAAATCCTCCCCACATACAGTGAAAAACTAGAGTAAAACAGCAGATCCTATATCATCCCTGTTAGCTTAATGAAAGGTATCAGGGGACTTGAAGATATGGCTTGTGCTTCTCTGCAGAAACACGTCTTATTCCAAAGAGTGACCCATCAAAGAGAACAAAGTGCCTTTGACTGTGATCACACTCAGAATGTTCTCTGTACTTCTCAACCAAAGCTCTTTTATTTTCATCAGATGGAATGACAGTTGAAAAGAATTGTTATCATTTTCACTGAGTTTATAAAGGTTGTTTACAGAAAAACAAACATCATTCAGAACTGTATATTACTTGTTCAGATATTTCTGGTTTCATCTGCTTTTTTAGTAGCTTTCCTAACAAACTCCTTTTTGAAAGTGCAGACTATAACTTTCTAAGGTTAAATCACCTGAAGAAGGTAAATTGAAAAATAAAGTTGTACTACATGATACTATACTAAGCCTCTGTTAGTATGGTAAGGTTATCTTTCTCCACAGCAAATCTAACCAAACTTCATGCTGGTTATCTAAAACAGTTGTGACTATAATTTCAGTTGCTGACCTGACTCAAATCTTTGCCCTAAAGGTCATCTACAAAATCGTTAACTACAAACACTGCGCAGCACAAGGCTGTCATGGTCCAAGTCCAGTCAGCAATGAAGAACCACACAGCCACTAACTCATCTCCCACACCCCTCACCTTCCATAGGATGGCAGAGGCCCTAGACAGATAGGAGGAGAAAAGATAACCAAAGGCCTTTGTGGATTGAGACAAGAATAGAGAGGGCTCACTGCCAATTACAGTTCCGGACAAAATAGACTCGACTTCTAGACTTACGGAAGAAAACAAAAATAGTTTCATCTCCTAACAACTACAAACAGAACAGATAGAAAGCAAAAACACAGCAGGATGATGAGAAAAAAATACAACCAGCTATTTAGATGTCCTTCTCCCCATGCCCTCACTCTTCTACAGCTCAGTTCCCTGCTCCCAATATCTCTACCTCTTCTCTTTCAGCACCACAGAGGAAGAGGGAATGGTGTAGGCAGTCCATTCACCACAGACAGGCTCTGGTGCTTCTTCCTCCTCACATTGTTCCTCTGCTCCAATGTGGGATCCCTCCCACAGAATAGTCCTTAACAAGCCTCTTTGTCATGAGTTCCCCCTACGGGCTGCAGTTCCTTGCAAACTCCTCCCTGTGGGACTTCTCCATGTCCAGCAGAAGTTCAGGCACATTCTGCTCCAGGGCCACCTCCCCACAGAGCCATGGCCTTCTCCAGGCACAATCACTTCTGGCTTGGGGTCCTCCATGAATTGCCAGCAGATCTCAGCTCCACTGTTACCCTCCACAGGATGCAGAAGAGTCTCTGCTCCGACAAACCTCTCTTCCCTCACTGACTTCAAGGCCTGCGTGGTCATTTCTTTCTCATCCCACTCCATCCTCTACCTCCAATCCCTCCTCTCCAAAACGTGATCACTGAGGCACCCAGAGGTGGAGTCTGACTTAAAATTACAGAATCATTTTGGTTGGAAAAGACCTTTAAGATGACCAAGTCCAACCCACTTAGAGACAGGGAAAGTTTCAAGCACCTTCCTACAGGTGTCACCCACTGCAGCCCCTCCTCTCTACCAGAAACAGCTGCACACAAACCCAACACAAAGGCATTAAAATGGACTGAGGTCTGTGGAAAGCAAGCAGATACAAGGAAATAAAGACATTGTAATATCTAATTGCAGTTAACAGCTTTTATATCTCTTCATGTCGCACTCCTTTCCTCTTTTGGAGAGCATAGCAGAAATAGTGCCTATCCATCCTTCCCTCCAACTGTTATAGCTTATGTGGCAGACAGGGGAAATGGGAAAACTCAGTGACAGAGCAACATACCAAAAATGAACCCTTTTTTATATTGCTATAAAAACAGAAGAAAACATAAAGGCAGTGCAATGGCAGCTAAACTGGTGTAGTTGACAGGTATATGGATTGAAAATATGCTGGCAATTAAAAACCTTGGCTAAAAAAAACCCATGAACATACACAATGTTCAAAACTATGACACTACTCTCTATGCATTTCAGTCATCTCAAAGCTTTGGCATTAGTTTGCAGCTGGCAAGTAAAGAAGACATGCCCTGGAAGGGGATTCTGTGTGGTTTCTCTCCGATCTAACAAACCCTTTTTCAGTACTGAAAGGGATCAAGTATCTTTTATTTCAAGGACCTGATCTTGAGCAGGAGGCCCAAAGGAAAGGATTAAGCCCTCTTACAACAAAGGCAGCAAGTATGAACATTAATCCTTCTCTGGTACCAAAGCAGCTTTCACAGGAAAGATGCTCTACGTGGGTGAAACACTCAAGACTCATCTGCTACCTCCTACTGTTCTTGCTAGATCTGTCCTAACAAGCAAGAAAACCGGCAGAAGCCTGGGCCTGCACATCATTTCTCTGGTACCACGGAGAAACTCAGAGAAGCTGTAGCTTCAGGCTGTCCTCAGGATCTGTAGACAGATGCCCTGACGGAGAACAGCAAATATTTTTATTAGAAATCCTTATATTTTCATATTTTTCAGAATAGTTAGGCAGGGTGTTGAACAGGGTTTGGAGGCTTACGAGGGCAAGAAGGCAAGTGATTTGAGTCAGGACTCGAGGGCACTCTGTACATTGTGAGGTTGTGGTTTTATTTCCTCCTCTGGTAATTTGTCAAATAGGTTGTTATAAAGAGTTACAGAATCAAGAAATGTCAGACAAATACAGCAAAGCTTTGAAACCTTTTGTGATAAAGGAAAAGTAGCAAGTATAGTTACAACAGCTGCATGCACAACTGTGTTTCCAAGGCAACAACTCACAATCCTTACAGCTATAAAAAATCCTATACACCACGGGGGAGTTGTGAAATTAGGGAGACTCTAGCTAAAATAGAATATAGAAAAACGGACTAAAGCAGAGAAGCAGCAGGAACACTGAAATTATGAAATTCATGCTGCTTTTAACAGCTGCAGCCTGAGCGTGCCTCGGCAATATTTTGGTGAAGTCCTGGCCTCCAGGTTTCTCACATGTATTTCCCTTATTCTCCCAAGTTCCAGATCATCCACTCACTGGTGCTACAGGAAAAAAGACACTATTATCCTAAAATTGGCAGTGCAGTTACTGTCACTCTGTTTACATTTAGGGTAATGGCACGATCCTGCACGCATTATTTGCTGGTGTAAGCGAGTAACTTATTAGCAAACCAGTGCATTGGGATAAACTAATACTTTGTAATCACTTCAAGGAAAGAAAGAAAGGAGAACACCTACTGCTTTCCTTTTAGTATTAATGTCGTGCTTATGTGACAATAAAATGTTAAACCTTAGGATTTAAAAAGCAATGTTTGTCTTGCATTAACTCATATATAAACCTAGTAAATTATTCAAACCAGCTTGCAGGTTTGCATACAGAATTTCTCCAGCTTTTGAAAACCTGCAATTGTCCCATTCCTAGCACCTGAGCAGTCATAGGGAGGCTGGGCCATCCAGTAATGACAACTGTCTAGACAGTTCCTAAAGGACAGAAAGACATCCTAAATAAGTTCTAGTGATGTATGTACCTTCCACTACAGCAAAAGCTAATTTTGTAGCAGAAGCTCATTTGTAAGCAGCACGATTGTATCTTATATGCACTGGATTGTATATGTGTGTGCAAATCAGAAAAACAGCAAATTTCAGGAGTTAAAAACACACAAACATGTATGAACATTGGGTAAGAACTGCTAATTAAAAAAAAAAAACAAAACAAAATGATAGGCAAATGTATCTTTCCTCCAAAGCACTGAATTTGCAGTGTGAGGATTCAGAAGGTAAAAAAATCAGGTTACAGAATTTAACAGATAAGTAATAACTAGCACTGATAGTTGGTACACAGGTGAAAATATCCTGGACGTGCAACTAGGCATTGAACAGCTGTGTATACTGGTAAGTAAAAGTCTTCTCCATTGCAGCTATGTGAATTCAGAGCAAAAGGACTGAAATAAAAAGTTACTTTTCATTAAAGAGAAATATAATTACACCTTTGTTCAATGCTTCTGCAGAACACTTAGCCATGTTTCTATGACACTGGATCAGCTCTATGTTTGGTCCCTTCAATTATTTTCCTCTAAATTCAAGACATTAGTTTTTTTTTGTGCCTTTCCAATAAGTGCAGTACTACAAATATTTGATTTGTATTTTTGCACATAGTGAAGTTTTCAGTTAAATCTTAACATTCCCTCCTCTTTACACCATCACTTCCCATTGCTTGACAGTGCTCAGGACACACAAATAGTGCAATCTGATCATGAAGCATATTTCTCCTGTCTTATTAATATTTTCTATATAGGTGCTGATCAAAGACTATGTGACAAAGCCTATATCCTGATCATACTTCTTCCTTTCATCAAATGAGTATAAATAAGAAATGACTACAAACATCTCTACAGACATACCTGTGGAATTTTCAGATCAAAATCATTGTTCTTTTTCATTTTTATTTATGCAAGTAAAAATAGATTTTGATTGCAAGGGAACACTTCACAAAGACTTTACTTCAGACTGACTAATTTGAGCTGTGATCTGTTCACATACATTTTTATTTTCACACAGATATCTGAGCCATAAGGAATGATTCATGACTTGAGGAATCATGACAATGGCAGAACTCAAGGCAGTGCTTCAACCCTACTCAAGCACTTGCAGTTTGGTGGTTGAAAGCCTTCAGGGGTACATTCACCACTGTTTACATTGTATGTATTTGTTCTAGAGCAAAGGCAAGAAAGAATGTATATATGTTCTGGTGAACAGAGCTAATTTTTGCCAGCTAAAGAACTGACGAGTGAATTTTAATGTTTTGTGAAGCATGAATCACTCAAAACACTGAAGAAAAGAAATAAAATATAGACTTAATGGAATGCAATTCTGTGAATGTGGTCTTTTCAGTCCTCATTGTACTATTTTCCTACATGTTTGTTCAAAATTGGATTAAGTTGTGGTTTGTGTATTGAGTTTGTTGTCCAGTCCTCAGTGTGCCCTCATCTCCAGACAGAGTTGGGTCAGTACACCCATATTTACCCACCAAACCAGAGCTCAGCCTGGTCATAGTGCAGCTAAAGAAAAAAGATCCTATAATCCCAGTGTCAGATGGTTTGGATCCACTCTTTCCAGGAAATTGTAGAATGGTAGGGGTTGGAAGGGACCTTTAGAGATCATCTAGTCCAATGCCTCTGCAGAAGTAGGTCCACCTAGGTCAGGTCACACAGGAATGTGTCCAGGCAGGTCTTGGAGACCTCCAAGGAAGGAGCCTCTACACCCTCCCTGTGCAGCCTGTTCCACTGCTCTGTCACTCTCACAGTAAAATAGTTTTTTCTTATGTTTAAGTGGAACTTTTTGTGTTCCAGCTTCATCCCATTACCCTTTGTCCTGTCACTAGTTATCAGTGTTTAAGAAAAAAATAACGGACTACGAAACTCACACCCCCACTCCCCCCAGCTTCAGCAAGAGCACATTCTGCCTTTTCTGCTGAAGGCATTGTTAGCTGTTCAACGCAAGGGGAAATATCAATAAGCTCTTTGACAATCAAAGCAGCCTGTATATAACAAAGGATTTGTCTTTGATCATAAAGCTAATTGTTCTCTACTTTCTAAAACGCCTCTGCGTCTCTCATAGATTTTCCATACATTATCTTTCAGCTACTTCTACTGGACAATGTAAAGCTTTCTTAGTGTTGCAGTCAATAAATGAAATACAAAAGTCTTTATTTACACTACCAGACAGGGTCTCTAATGCAGTCCTTGTAGTGTAATACATCACAGGTCTGTAGCTTTCCTTAGGGTTTATTCTCTCTTACACAACTACAAATGGGTCTAAATCAAACCAAACACCTGGAGACTTTCCAGTTGTATTTTCCTATCCTAATGAATTGATGTAGCTTCACCTGTCATATACCCAAGCCATACAACAGTGTGAAACAGTTTCAAAGCATTAGAGAGAAAAGGGATCAGTCACACTGGCATATCATCCCATTTGTGTGATACTATAATTTGTGCCAACATTTTTTCTTACATATTTACAAAGAAGAAAAGAACACATTTTTAATTGCCTGTATCCTTCAAATGGAAGGTTCCCAACTTATTCTAAATAAATACAAACAAGAGTAACCACTTGCAAAAATTTTAGAATGAAATTGCCCTAAGCCTTTCTAGCAGCATCTGCACAGATTGAACTAGATTAGATGCTAAATCATTTTCACAATTCAGATAACTTGATATTTTAGCTGTTTAATAGGTTCTCCATTTATTTTCTCTATGCAACTGCAACAGCAATTACAAGTGCAATGAATATTGATATGACATAAAACCAAGTCATTTTTTCCCTACACTGCTTTTAAATATGTAACAGATATTTAGATGCTACTAGTGTTGTGAATAACACATTTCACCAACATAAATGATAAGACTGTGGCAAAAGGTAGCTGAAATGCCAAGCATAACAAGTCCTCAACAACAAGGACAGACTCTTAAGATAAAAAAGACAGACACACATGCAAGACAGAGATTACAGGGAATGGAAGACAAACATTTGTTCTTTCAGCATCTTAAAGTACTTTATAGCTACCTAGCTGCCTAATTTCTTTAGGGAAAAAGTCTAGACATACCTACAAGTGTCAAACAAAAGTGAGATTATTTTCAGACACAGGGACATTGCAAAACTTCCAGACACAAATGCACTACAAACCAGCTTTGAATACAGTTCTCACTTGAAGTGACAAGCACAACTTAAACTGCAAGACCTGTTAGTGTGCTTTCTTAGCTTTTATATGTGGTACATCAATGCATATCTCTTTGTGTGTAGCTTTTCTTAATGTCAACTAACAATTCCCACTCTGAGACACATTAGGGATGAAAACAGTTGGGATGCTTGATTTATGTATGGTGTTTCAAGATAATGAATATAGCCTAGCAGGTATAAACTATAAAATTAAGAAGAGAATATTAAAAAATAATGTGACATTTTTGTGAATTTCATGGACATACAGTAGAAATTTACCTTTGTAATTAAAAAATAATGGTATCTTCTCAACTTCACATCAATCAATAATTTGATCTCCCCAGTAGAATATCATATTTTGATGTATGCTCTTATATAGAATATTTACAACTTGCACAAGTCTCCAGATCAAATTGCAAGTGAAATACAATTTAAAATACAATGCACTTTAATTCAAACTTCTCATTGCTACTGATAAGTTATATATATTTACTTATTATGACTGGACATGAAACCAGAAAACAACAACCTGAACACTGATTTACTTTACAACTTCTTTGCAAATTACATGTGTTTTCTTCCATCTGTTTTAGTTTTCCCTATATTGAAAATATATCTAGCCATATTCTAAACATGTGTTGATTATTTTACAGGCATATTATTTAAGCCATCAGAAAAATACTAAAACAAGAATAGGAAAAAGTATCAGATAAAGGAGACATGCACTTATTTACACATACTCTACAGTAACAAACAATGTACTTTAGTAGACAGACTAATAAGCACACAAAAATCAGAGCAGTCTCCTAAAACAGAAAAGCAACATGAGAATTTTTGTCAAATACTGTATGTTTCTCTTCAGTTTGGAGACTTCTGATGCAGAGGGAGTTTGTACTGAAGTGAAAGGCATGTCATGGTATACCAGTATGAATAAGTCATTGAGACAGAAGATGGCCTTGACCATAAAGAATTATTATCAGTCATGCAGGGTTATGCTAGTAGAAAATTAATGTTCTTTGTGAAGCTTTATCATAAGATGTACTCATGAGAAGTTAGTGGTTGTTGTTTTAGTTTTTTTAAACCAAAATCACAGCTTTAAAAGCAGACTAGCACATGGGTAATATCTGTGCAATTTAGAATCCATTAACCTTACAACTGTATCATTTGTAAAATGTGGAGGAGGATCAATTCCTCTTCCAGAAGTAGTATAACAACGTTATCCGATTTATAGTGTTCAAATAAACACCATGAAAGTAAAATAGCTTAAAAAAATGTAACTCATTTATAGACTACAAACAACAGAATTATCAGAAGTTGTCTCAAGCAACTGATAGCTTTGAGCATCAGGATCCAGCCTTCCAGCTTTTCTTCTATCCATGTGACCATGATTGCCCTCTATTACCATGACCTTCCAGCATGATTCTCATATAATTATATATTTAAGATTATGATCATTCCGATGGCTCTCATGATCAAACACATAAATTTCCCATAACTTATTTTTGAGAAAAGTCTCTGCATTTAATTTTTTTAATGTAAGTCTTTGTCTAATTTTCTGAAATTTTGCCATCACTACACCTAAAATATTTAAATTTTCTCCTATCAGTAGCATTTCTTTCTAATCATTCACATTCTGGCTGCTGCTGCTGCTGCAAAAAAAAAATATCTTGTACATTCAAGTTTCCCAGTTGTTTTACTTGGGAATTTTATGAACTCCTGATGAGTAATGCATTTAACTGACAAGCAGCATAAAACAGTAAATATTATAGAAGAGCTTAGGCTGGATCATAACTATATTAATTTACTGTCTCTACAGTTTGATAATTGTGATTGGCTTCCATCTTATATTGGTTCCTGAAATCTAGATTTTTGACATATTCACAAACAGTCCTTATTTTTTGCAGTATTTTGTTGCTTCCAAATTGGTGGCTGTGGAAAGGCACTGCTTTATTGTTACAGTTGAAATCTGTCCAAGGATTTTAATGAATGATAAATCAGTTTCACTATATAAGGTCCTCCCCTTTCCCCATTTTACTTCCCCTGTCACATGAAAGCTGCAAACTCAACATATTCTTGTCTCTTACCCTCCCACACCCATTTACTCAATGATAGAAATTATCTGTGTTATCATATATTTTTTTTTAGATGCAAACCATCAATATTTATACACATGGATGAAAAAATAAGAAATAAAGTTTCTAAGTAGTCACTGAAGCAATCTTCAGTTGCTCGTGCTATCCCTTATACCTTCCAATAATTTGACAGGGCAACATCCTGATAGATAAAATTATTAGTTGGAATGGTTAAAGACAATTTCCTCTCATTAATCTGTTGCAGCTTCTAGCCTGCAAATCTTGCCACATTATGCCACTTGTGCATCATCCTGGTTTTGATACTTTGACACAAAAAAAAGAAAATTACTGTCTCCCTGCTGTATTCTGTCCCATTTGTGGCTACTAGTCGTTGAATACTTGTAGTGGTTTTTCCTGGGCCAGGTTTTTAGTAGCAGGGGAACGGGGTTACAGACATGGCTTCTTTAAACAAAGATCTGCCAGAAGCTTCCCCTGTACCTGACAGATGGACCATCTAATGACCCATGTTGGGGCAAGGTGTGAGGAGCTGCCCTCGTGGGAGGCCCCATACCAGAGCAGTTCGTGAGGAACTGTAGCCCATGGGAAGAACCTATGCTGGAGAAGTTAATGAGGAACTGTCTCTTGTGGGAGGGACCCCATAGTATAGCAGTGGGAAGTGTGAGGAGATCCTCCCCTGAGAAGCAGCAGTGGCAAAGTCATCTGTAATGAACTGACTGCAATCCCCATCCCCTGTGCCACTAGCAGGGAAGGAAGAAAACTCCTGGAGGAGGAAGGTGTGGGAGGAGGTGCTTTAAGAATCAGTTTTATTTCTGATCTCCCTGTTCTTATAGATTGTTAATGAATCAAACTTTTTTTCTCCCCGAGTCTGTTTTGCCGGTGACGCTAATAGCTGAGCAATCTCCCTGTCTTTATCTCAACACACAAACTGCTCATTATATTTCTCTCTCCCCTGCCCAGTTTAGGAGGGGGAGTGATATTAGGACTTGATGGGCACCTGGAACCCAGCCAGGTCTAAACTACCACAATACTCCACACAAACTGCACTTTCTAAAGGCATTTTCTCAATTCAGAGTCCATGCCATGCCAGGAATAAAACCAGCCAGAGCTACTTGCCACCTTAGATCTGTAAAGTTTCAGAACTGCAGCTTAGTTCCCATTGCCAGTCAGTTACAAATGCAATTGCTGAATATGATCCCTGTACATGGACTCAACAAGGTCCTTAATTTTATGAGTGCTTAAATTTCTGAATTTGTGTTAAAAATGCATTGCCATTATCCAAATGAGTTTGATTACCTAATAAAGAATATGTATGAGAGAATTATGACATTAATTTTCTAATTGTTTTACAGATTAGAATAAGAAAAAAGTGCTTTAGAACAACATTCCTGGAAATGTATAAACAGCTCCAATGAAATTGTCATTCATCTTTGCATCTACATGGAACAAAAAAGCTTTTGAACCTTCTCCAGCCACATAAGTGAATCTCATTCACAATTTCCTTATGTCCTTCACACTATTCTCTACACTTACATTAACGTGATTATTTCCAATACCTAGGCTCTGGAATTGTTCTTTTTTTCAACCCAAATACTGAGCTGGATGATAACATTTTGTTTTTCAAACAACTATGTCTACACTGTCTTGTTGCAGGGGTTTTTTTGTTTGTTTGGTTTTTTGGGGTTTTTTTAAGAAACAAAAAAATCGCCTCTAATCTTATTATCACTTTCTAAATTACCTTAAGCCATTGTTCAAAGGAAGTCTTTATTTTCTCTTCATCAATTCCATTCTAAATTAAAGGCAGCAGAATAATGCAGTTCCTAACCTTTTATCTGTAATCTTCACCTTTTCATGCAGTAAAAAAGTTTTTAAATTCCATTCTTTCCCGAATGCAAATTCAAATCTCTGTTCTTCAGAAGCAAAGCTATTTCACATTAGCTTCAGTATAGTTTTCAATAATCTCACGTAGCATATTTAACTTCCTTTAGCACTAACCCATTCTTCCCATAAAAACAATTGATTCTGTATTTTGAGATACAACTTTTCTACCGCTGTTTCCTTTTTCACTCTGCTATTGTCAGCAGTTCACTATATAAATAAAATCATGCCTTGTGCACTGAGATCTGAAAATACACTGCTAATTGCTGCATTATTAATTGTTAAGTCAAGCACTGGCAACAGGGAACCTAACTGCTGTCTCTGGGGGGCCAAAAGGATTGTCAGAGCAGTAGCTTTTTATCAGCTGCTCTGATTTCTTTCTGGGAATGCAGTCTCTGTCGTTCTCCTGAAAACATGCAAGGGGTGATAGAATACAAAGAAACCCTGTGCAATGGACTCTTAAGAGAAACATACTTTAATTAGATTGTATCACTAGAATTGCTTAGCAATGACTATTGAAAGCACAGAAGAGGAATGCTACAACTATAATTATAGTACCTGACAGACCAACAAATTAAGTACTAGATACCTCCAAATTTACCAAGCCTTTCCTTTTCTATTTTTCTACTAATGCAATATTTAAAATGCTTCACACAGATTCATGTATGTGCAGCATGACAATTGATTGGCACAAGATGATTTGTTTTCCTCAATGATGCCAGTAAGATCTTCACTCACAGTCTTTTATCGATCCTTGAAACAAATATCATCCTGTAATGGTTTCATTAGACAAGGTCTCTCTTGTTAATTACCGCTCACTCAAATCTTTTGGTGTTTCATTAAGGTGAACAAATTGGAAGAATTAAATAAACAATCTATGTCAGCTGCCTCTGTGGTGTTCTCATTCCTGGTCTTTAATTCCTCAGAATGCCAATAAGGAAAGCGAAAGGGTTCCCCCCCCACACCTTTTTTTTTTTCTTTCATATTTCTGTCAAAGTGGTGCAATGCACCACAAGAATTGACTAAATCAAGTTGGAAAATAGTCTGAAACACTTGTCTGACTACAACCCAAATCCTTCTGGTCATTAGGGAGAGTTGTTTTACCTAACTACAGATACATCCAGTTTCATTAGCTTGTCTGTAACATATCAAATAAAGTTGTTTTCCTCTATTCACAAGAAAAAAAGTGAAGGTCTAAACAGCAAAAATAATTTGTATGGAGATTTCCAAATTGACTGGTATTAAATTGCTCTGATAAAGACATCTGAAAATTGGTTTTGCAGAAAAAAAACATGCTTTCACATTTCCTTTACAAATAAAATAAGCATTTTTCCTCCTGACAGATAAAATCTCGAAATCTGAAAAAAAGGGAAGTGTAAAAAAATTTACTTACTCCTTACATTGGGTATAACTGATTTTGGAAGACTGTAGCACATTAGATACTGGAATTACAGAATATTCCCTATAGTCAGGAATACCTAATACAAACTCAAGATGATTAAGAATAGTCAGGGCACATTTTACTAAAGAACCCTTTACTCTGTGTGTTCTCTGGCTTCTGGAAACGTCTAAATCTCTCTAAGCATATTTAGCAGCTTTATCTGTATTAATGTAATGATCCCCACACCTCTTTTCATTGCACTGTCATCAAGTCACTAGAAGATTACTGCTAGAAAAATAGAAAGGAGCAGAAATCAGAGGAAGCAGCTATTTTTCAGAATTTTCTTAAAACCAGAAACATTTGAAATAATTCATCTGCTGCTTAACTGTATTTTTTCCTGTTCTTTTCACTTCTTTACTAGTTTGCCTTCCCTAGGACACAAACTTTGCTGACAGAAATCCCAAGCTGCAACAAACAATGGACCAGGAGATGATCTGGACAAAAGCCCACTTTCATTTTTCAAGATAACAACATTCTATGTCATATTTACACTAAAGAAAGTGAGGGACAATAATCTTCAGATGTAAACCAGAGAGATTTTTGAGATCTTGAAACAGATAGTGACTGTCTTGCACCTTGCTTTTGGTTTTGGTGGTTGGGAGAAACTTCAGTTTTCAGAAAACATCTCATTTTCAAAAGGATAAACCACAAACCCCAAGAATTACACTGATGAATACCACTATCACTTAAAAGCTGCAAGAATTAACAGCAATATTAACATACATTTAAATTAAGTGTAGACTAAAGGAGCAGAACTACAAAGTGAGGTTGAAAATACCGATTTGTCATCTTCCTTTCCTCCTCTATCCTCCTTTCACACCCCTTTCTCTTCAGTTTTCTATCTCCTACTTGTCTTTATCTGAAAGGGACCTATCAGCTATTATGTGGCTGACTGGTAGTGATGAGACTGCCAAAATGTGACAGCCTTATCTACAGCACAGCCCTGCAAATTGCCAAGCATTGATCCAGCAGTCTGTGCCAGCTGATCAGTGCAAAGCTGTTTTGATTTCTTTTCTTCTGGGAAAGAAATGAACTTCTCTGCCAGCAGCCACTATCCTGCCAGTGCTATTCCTCAGTTGAACAAAGGATCTGAAAATTAGAATTTAGTTAGATGAACTAACGTGACATCCCTTTCTCCTCACTTGATTTTTGCTGGATTATGGAGGTTGCATCCCACTCTGAAATGTGAGTAAAAACAATACAATTGATTACAATAATTTCTCTTCAGACTTCACATACGTAAATATCTTCCAGGTACACAGTTTACTGTTGGCAGGTACTCATAACCTTGTATCACAGGAGCTTTTCAAAGTGGTCCTCCTCCATTACAATCAATTTTCTCTACTGAAGAAATTTCAGCTAGTTATGTTTCTTCATGAAAAGGAAAACTATTTAGCTTAGTTTCTTCTTCCCAGATGATGTCCTTGTGAGACCATTTGAAAAAATGTATGTATTTACCTCTTGAAAAGAAAAAAAATCCTAAAATGCAACCTCAGTTCTATTCTTATGTTAACAGTCTAAAGTTTATGTACATGTAACAATTTCACAGAAATAAAGGCCCTGTGTATCCAAAACAGGCTAGATAAATGCAAGAAACATCAACAATATCATTGTCTTGGCTAAGTTACTCAAAATAGGGCATTTCATAGCTTCCTCTGCTAAAATCTGAAATCTAAATATTGTCTCAATAGGCAGAGATACATCAGGTTTTTATTTATTTTTTTAACTAATTAATCAGTGACTCTGCTAAAGGAAATAACAGCGCTAAGGTTGAAAGAAGTACTTGCTGACACCAAAATGAGAAGAGATTTGAAACTGTAGTATAGTATCAGTTGTGAAGCTTTGACTCTTTGCTTTAATATACAGCATGATAAAGAGGAAAAAATTAAGTTATTTTGTCTCACTTTACATGAAATGCAAACACCTACCTAAAGTGAAAGACTTGTTTTTTTATGCTCCCTACCTCTCAAGGCATTTCTTTTTCATCCTTTGAGAGTTTTTTGTTTGTTCATTTTCTTTTCTAAGAATTTCTCAGTTTAGCTAAGCTTTCTACAGAGGCATGCTTTTATTGGATTTGATTTTACCTCTGCAGACACTTTCAGATCATTTTATTCTGAATTTCTAAAATATTTTCTGAAGCTTTTTATTAACTTCATGACAACTTTTTTGTTAAGTCAGAATATTTATTAACCTAAAATTAGCAAAATTAGCAGGGTATTCATTAAACTCTTCCTGCCTTCACAAATCACGTGAGGAAACCCACTCCCTTCTTTCTATTTGCAAAAGATTTGTTGCCCCTTCACCCAAAATAAAATAAATAAAAAATAATTTCATATCAATGGACATCTCCTGGCTCCAGGCAAGTCTAAATCTGTATAGCCAGCTCCAAAATGTAACATCAGAAAGGAACTCACACCTCTTGTTACATCAGAGAAAGATGTAAAATATGCATCATGGCAGCTGAACTCTGCACAGGAAACTGGGTTTGTCACAGTTTATAACACTTCTTTCTGATTACTATGTTACCTTTACTGAACTTCAGTGTACAAGATAAATGAAAGAGGACATAGGCAGTCAGCAGCTAACAGACGAGCATTAAGTAACAGTAGTACAGCCTTCTGCAAATACAAAGCACTATTTAAGTCCTGAAAAATATTAAAATGTCTTTTATCATGATTCCTCTATGTAGTCTGGAGTGAGATCTTGTTTGTATCCTTCTGGGAAGAGCATATTTAGCATTACTGATGCACTGGTTTTAATTTTTCTTTTAGATGTTACTCATGCTTCCCCCTCTCTGAGTTGTAAGCCTTCATTACACTTAGGAAAAACTCACAAAAATACAAAGTTGCAGTACCAATTAAAAAAAATCAAAACACCACCTTGAAGAATAAAAAGTCATACAGAAAGGGAATGAATTACTAAAAGATTAGTATACTAATCAGCAAACTTAAGCTAATTCATACTGGTAACACATGAAGGAAATAACTACTTCCCTCTGGTTAGAAGTACAGACTGTATAATCTGCTGCAATTGTGCAAGCTCTATTCCATTTTCTTTTTGACCACTATGTAATGTTAAATAGAAAAAAAAAATCTTCACTGAAGTCACATGAGTAGCTGAAATTAAGAGTATCTAGTTAACCAAAATTAAGTGGGCATATAAGTGCTAACTTACATTAACATAATTTTGCTAATTTCTCATCTTGGTATCTTCTGGATATTGGAGAAGCATCAGTTTAGAGTTCCATGGGAATAGCAAGTTTGGAATCATTTCAACACTTCTAATTTCTCATTAGGATTTTGTTTGCTGGCTGAAGATGTGATAGGGTTTAACTGCAGTCTATGCTTGAGGGTTCACAAATCAAAGTAAATTGCAACTACAAGTTTTCTTCCACTTTCTTTCCACCACTGCATTACTCTCAACCATATAAAAAGTTTTTAGCCAGCCAGAAGATTGTTACTAAAATAAAAAATTCAGTTACTTATTACAAGCAATTTGCCAAAGGAAGGACCCAGAACCAGTGGTGGAAAGGGAGAAGAACAACAGAATCAAAGCCAACAATTCATAAGCTGAAGGTCTAATAGTCCATTGACAAAAGCAGGAAATCCCAATTAACACAAAATTACATAAATAGATGAATGGGCAGTTCTGAATTCAAAACTGTGTTGCCCCGAGTTGGTGCAAAATCCTGAAGCTCATTCCATTTTGGAGTATTGATTCGAATCAGTTCTACAGAAAGAAGCAGCAGTCATCAACCTTCATAAACTATGACGTGTATGGAGTTTCCCTGGCATTACAGGATCAGAAAAAAAGCAACAAATAAACAATATTTAAGTAATTTTATTTGTGTACAGACAGGAAATAAACCACCCAGTTTGGTTCTCCAAAGGTTTCACACTGTCACAAGAAAATACTTGACATGAACTACCTGTAACTCCATAGGTTCTTTCTACTGACCTTCACTGTAAAGAAATGAGAAGCCAACTTCTACCTTGTTTTTATGACCTTTAACCACAATATTATTCTGTCTACAGACACAAGTAGATCTGCAGTTTTCTGTTTTTGCAATGGCCATTTAGGATTAATGTACATACACACTGTTAATGCACACACATGCACCTCCGCATATATACACCCAAATACATAGAATCTTACTGTCATTGGGAATTCAACCACAAAAATGAAATTATGAAGATAAGGTTTTTAATTAGTTTAACACTGGCATAACTTTCTCTTTCCTCCCATTGCATCCATGGGCTCCTACTGAAGGTCTGGGAATATGGATAACTAAGAGGCATTCTGGTGGGCTCCCAGTGCAGCCTGGTGAAAGAACAGAGCTTCTCTCCTCCAAGTTTCTGTGAAAAGGACAGAGAAGGTAAGTGTACTACAGTTATGAGACTGGACTTGAAATTGTCTGTGAGTCCTTCAGGCTATGGACGAGCAAAAGTGGGGAATGATTAGGAGCTAAAAGAAACACATGGTTCTGTATGAAAAAGTTAGCCTGTGAGAAATATGTCCTGATCAAAGTGGCAGCACCATGATGCCAAGTAAAATGGCGGGTTATTTTTCCTTTTATAGGCTTGTAAAAGAGAGTAAACTTTTACAGAGATCTGACCTCTGCTAGCTGCTACCTGTTCCTAACCTTCATTAGCCACTGGAGCACAAAGCCTGCCAAAGCACTCCTGGGCCACAGGATAATGGCACTGCCACAGACAGAAAGAACCCTGATTTAACCACACCACTGGACAAAGTTCTTGTAAGCCATTATTCTGCTGACTTAGAAAACCAAGGAAGACTTTCACATTTCAAAAAGATGAATGCACCACCTGTGCTTAAAACACTCATGGTGAGATCTCTCCTGAGAAAGGTCTATTTAAGATACACATCACCTAATTAATGCTTATTATTATAGATATCATTTTAAAAGAAAATTGGATTAGATGTTTCAAGTTCTCCTTCCCCTTGAAGGGCTGTTGCCATCCCCTCTTCAGTTCTGCAAGTGATTAGGATTATTTTTCCCACTATTCTGCATGTGCAACCTACCATCAAGAGTCAATGATGTCTCTATTGTTCTATTAATATCATACGACAGCTTACATTTTGTTAATCCAGTTTTTCCGTGAACTCGTATCATAAAATGATGCAATCTTTCAGCATTGTCTACTAATTAATTTACACTCTGAAGCAGAAGGATTGAGAATCTTAGTAAACAGTATCTTATGTAATTAATAATTTTATTTACATGCTGTAAATATCTAATTCTTGCCAAATCTAAGCTATTTAATTGATGAGGTTATATTAAATGCCCCATTTCTTAACATAGTTTTCATTCTTCTTCTCTTCTAATATTTGAGATATGAACAAATAAAGAGAAATGTCAGAAGCACTTTTGTAACAGAAAAACTACATATGCCATTCTGTTCAGCTCCTTCAAAACAGAAATCAACCTGGACAAGCCACAGGATTGACATTGTGAGAAACTGGGTGTGAATTTCAAGCTAGCTAGTATTTTAATGGCCTTTCTTGCAAAGTTAGATCATCTTTATTGGCTAGAATGAGTTTATTCACTGGTAACAAAAGTCTGTTACAAAAAATTACAAAAATGTGTAGATTTATACCAAAGATCAGCTGATAAAACCAACAGCGACCAAGCTTTACCACAAGTTTCTGTAAATAAGTCTAATGTCAATGAGGAATAATGCTGCATGACACACAAATGAACACTGAACTTTTATTTCAATTGCCACACATTTGTTAAAGCTGTGAAAAAACTGCAATTATTGCCAGTACCATTTTTTTGTATATGAAGCCCTAGATCAATCTATTCTTTGAATAACACTTGGCTCCAGACTTCTCTATTAGACACCTTTCAAATTCTGATGGATAGAGAAAAAAAAAGAAAAGTAGGAGACAAACAGGGTTTGAATCAACACTGGGGAAATATGACACATATCAATAATGGGGAGGCAAGTTAATCTTAAAATCACTAGTGGGTTTTACAGTATAATATATATATATAAGATTTATTTGCATGTTTTGCTCTGAAGTATAACAAGCTTTCAGTGTTTCTACTCAGAGTTCCCCATGTGGTTGCATCTGTTACTCTGCTAAGTAAACTGCAATTATTCCCTTTTAGCTAGAAAATTTTGCAGTGGCCTGCTTGTTGATTTCCATGAACAATCCCAATAGATTTTTGCATGGCAGAAAATTCACCTTTATTAAGAGTCCAGCATCAGACACTTAGATCAGGAATATATTTAATGATATATTAATAATATCAGTAATAATCTAATGAAATTCAACAAGGGCAAGTGTAGAGTCTTGCATCTGGGAAGAGGAACCCCATGTACCAGTACAGGTTGGGTAACGAACTCTTAGACAGCAGTGTAAGGGAAAGGGACCTGGGGGTCTTGGACAGCAGGATGACCATGAGCCAGCAATGTGCCCTCATGGCCAAGAAGGCCAATGGCATCCTGGGGTGTACTAGAAGGGCTGCGGTTAGCAAGTTCAGAGAGATTCTCCCCCTCTACTCTGCCCTCGTGAGACCACATCTGGAATACTGTGTCCAGTTCTGGGCCCCTCAGTTCAAGAAGGACAGGGAACTGCTGAAAAGAGTTCAGCACAGGGCCACAAAGGTGACTAGGGGAGTGGAGAATCTCCCTTCTGATGAAAGGCTGAGGGAGCTGGGGCTCTTTAGTTTGGAGGAGACTGACGGGTGAGTTCAATAACATTTACAAATATGTAAAGGGTGGGTGTCAGGAGGATGGAGCCAGGCTGTTCTCAGTGATGGCCAATGATAGGACAACGGGCAATGGGTATAAACTGGAACACAAGAGGTTCCAAAGAAATACAAGGAAGAATTTCTTCACTGTGAGGGTGACGGAGCACTGGAACAGGTTGCCCAGATGCGTTGTTGAGCCTCCTTCTCTGGAGACGTTCAAAACCCACCTGGACAAATTCCTGTGTGACCTACTCTAGGTGGTCCTGCTCTGGCACGGGGGTTGGACTAGATGATCTTTTGAGATCCCTTCCAACTCTTAAGATTCTGTGATTCTGTAATATCTTCTTAGTTGTAACTCAGAATGTCATTTTTAACAGATATCCAAATCCCTTTGATATTGAAAGATAATTTCCTACTGAGGTAAGCTACAGTTAGACAAGCCTGAAATCTGAAGTAGATTAGGACTAATTTGAGAAGGCAGTAGCACAGTTTTTAAACACAAATACTTGGGAAAGAGAGAGGGCTTGAGTATGAATGAGGAATATCCTTAAAACTAGAAGTATGAGGACTAGGACCACAGTGTGCATACAGGTATATTCTGTGTCCAAAATAAAGCTGCCTTCTTGTATATCTGTTAAGGTTTTAGATACACAATTTGAAATAGCTATGAAGCCACAAAATTAAGGTATTAAATATATTCCACAGAGAAATTGCATTGTACGTTTTAGACAATGTTTGCCTTGCTAGTCAGTGGTTTCAGAAGTTACCATTAAATAATGGCAATTATTTGCCATAGCAACTATAACAATATGTAATTTATATATAGTTTTGAGTTGTAATGATAGGTTCATTTCATTAAGTAACACAGCTAATGTACAATGACAATATCTGTACTATCAATCAAACAAAAAGAAATGTGTCTGACAACAGGAAGGGATGGCTATTTGTCCTAATTTTGTAAAAATACTTAATCACTTGTTTTTTCTCCAAATCAGTGTGTATATGTATTATTGATTATAGTAAAGTAGATCAAAGCATGTAGTTCACTAAGAAAATACAAAGTCAGTAATTTAGATGGTTGACATTTAGCTTAAAAACAACCAAACTTCAAGGTAGTTTATATAGAAATATTTAAAGGTATATGTTTAAAAAAAAATCCTTCAGGGTTTTCCAGTCATGCCCATTAGCAAGCAAAAAAAAACTACATTAATCACACCTTTACTGGTCAAACTAAAAAAACAAAGAAGAACACATTTGGAAAATAAGAGAGAGTCCTGGCACTTTCCTTAGATGTCTTCTACTTAGCTTCATATACAGCTAATTTTTTTCCCTGCTTCGTAGAAGCTTCTTGAAAAGAGAGAAATCTGTCTTACCATAAAAGGACCAGAAAATCTGACCCAGATGCTTTCAGATTTTTTCCCACAGTTACACAAAGCTGAACCTGTCACTGCTGGTGGGAGGGCTGGGGAAGTACAGAAAGCTGCTCCTATGGTTCCAGGGTACATCGTGTGAATTGAGCAATGCAAACCTGAGACAAACCTTTGGATGCACCATAAGAATCCCCTGTTGGAAAATGCACAAAAAGAATGGAAAACATTCAAAAGTCCTCAGAGATTGGGAAGAGAAAGCAAAGGATTGGCTTCCTCAGCCTTTCATCAGAAGGAAGATGCTCCACTCCATTACCTTTGTGGCCCAGCACTGAATTATTTCCAGCAGCTCCCTGTCCTTGAACTGAGGGGCCCAGAACCAAACACAATATTCCAGATGTGGTCTGATAAAGGCAGAGTAGATACAGAGGAACACCTCTCTCAACCTAGTGTCCACACTCCTAATATACTGTAGACATTGGCCTTCTTGATGATGAAGATATGCTATCCTTTACATATCCAACAAAAATCCGTCAGTAAACATACACACACACAAATCTACTGCATGTATTCTGCTGTGTTTTCCAGCTTCAGGTAAACACAGTCCTATTACAGTCCAAAAAAATCTTGCTGTCATCCAAGAATTTGGCTGGGTATTGCATTATTCTAGAATAATTATTTCACTGCACCACTTCCATCACTCATCCTTTTAGCCTGATTTTGATAAAAGCTACCTATTATCCAAAAAATATAACTACTCAGGCTATTAAAGATATCTGACACAGAAGTCAAATTAAATGATGAGTTATCAAATATTAATATTCTCAAAAATTCAGTATATTTATTAATGTATTCTATTGCACATAACAGTATTATTTTTGCATACCAATGGTTAACACGCTTTAATAACAGCAGCATTTTCTGAAGTCATTAGATCAATCTGAAAGGAAATGTCATCTTAAAGAATCATGCATTTCCACTAGACATTGTACTATAATGGAGTTAAATTATTTAAATGTAATTACAAATACAAGCAAGGCACTGAAGCCATGTACCAATATTACAAGCTGACATGATAACAAATGCATAATGCATTTCTATGAGGCATGCTATGAATGCTAAAATTATTTTATTGTATACAGAGGAGATCCTAAACTATTTGGGCCCAGAGAACTTTCAACTTTATAATTTCCTTTTGTGATACTTCAACATGTTTCTTGTACAAATCCAGGTACAGAGTGCCAGTACCAACTAGATGACAAGGCCTGATTTAAAGGATAAAACCCAAACAAGATCAACAACGGAAATGCCAGAAAGAACAAATGAAAACCAGCAAAATCTACTGCAGAGAAAGGTGAATGACAGCTGACCAACAAAGAATCACAGAATTAATTTTACACATCCTTACTCAGAAATAAGTAAATTATATTTCACATAGAAAAGAACCATGATGACACAGTGCAATTGCTTGTGAAGTAAAACCATAATCCTGATATATATATATAGGCTATTATATCCTGTTGAAAACAGATGCATTTTTCCTTTCAATAAAGTTTACTACAGCAGAATTAGGTTGACAAATAAAAAAATTGAAATATGGATAAAAAAAAAACCCAACAAAGTAAAGAAAAACCCAGCAGGCTGACTTTTGGTAGTTATAAGCTAGTAAGTACAACTCTTAAGGGCAAGTGGCAAGAAGGCAAGAAACGGGCCATAATAATGATGAATAGAAAACAGACAAGATAGACTAAATAAGTACTTTGAGTCAGCTGCCTGTATTGTAATAAACTTTTCCCTTTGTACTGACTCTGAGTGACCAAATCAAAAGCCATGCAGACATTTGGACATTTTATTGCAGACAAATTGTTTTAAACCTCTCTCTGTCAAACACCTTATTCAAGAGAAACATTAAGACTCACTGCAGTCACAGACCAGCTGGAAGCCTAGGCTTTATTTTTGGTATTTTCATTTGGCTTTTAGGCTCCTGAGGAAATCTTTGAAACAAACAATGCCTCTGTTTCCTCCAGGTGCCTACTGTGCTATGATGGCTTCCAAATGCTAAAAATCTAAAATTTTAATTCAAAACCTCTACTATTTAATATTTTCCTTAGATCTCTGCTTCTATAAAACATGTGATTACATGACATTCAGATTTAAGAAATTGCAGAAAGATTTAGTGTATGAATGTTAATCAAAGGTGTAAAGCAAATGTAGAAAAATCCTTCTAAGATGTTCAATGCAAACGTTACAATATTTCAATCCAGTCCTATGATCCACAAACAAAAGAGACCAGAAATGTTGGACTAAAAGTTCCTAACTTTGGAAAAAGGATAGGTGCAATATATTAATTTATTTTTTGAAGATTTCTCACATTGCCAGATGGAAGATGCTGTAAGTATCTTGTAGTACAGTGCTAGTTAAGAATTCCAACAGAAACATCTGAAAGGGAATCTATCTCATCACCTCAAAGAAAGGATAAACAAACAAACAAAAAATCCTCTTTTTTTTTACATGTTGGTTTTCTAGGACAATATCTTCCTTGAAGGATTGTTAGCTGTGAATGGTCATATCCAAATCAGGAGGTAAACACACCAGAAGCGTGTCTCAGGACATTTTCTAAGGGTGCCCACACAGAAGCGGCTCCTGCCACTGAGCTGCTTGTCAGAACCTTCCTTCTCTCTGAAATGCCCTCCTTCATGGGCTAAGCTTGGATCCCTCCTGCGTGGGCTAAGCTCGGATCCCATGGAAGCCAGCAGTCACTATCCTTCCTGAGGTGCCTGGTGTTCCTGACAGCAGGACTCTGTCTTCAGGACATACTTCTTCACATTGTTTTATAGGTTCACAGATTCATGAAAGAGTCAAAATGAAGAACTGCTAAAAACCAAAGTCCTTGCCTCGTCGGTATATGCTGGTTTGATGTCTTCTCTTTCCAAAGCCAGTAGATGTCATTGTCTCCTAATCTTCTTTTTCTTATCAGGAGTGATACATTTAACTCAAGAGCTCTCATTCATAAACAGAGAAGAGTTACAAGTCATCCAGACAAATTCATCTTAGCCAGAAATAAGGGAAACTGACTAATTTGCCACTTCAGCCCTTTCCAGAGGATTTCAGTATATCTAGAAAGTCTCAAACCATGCAGACTCCTCTACAGGGTCTCTGCCTGCATGCTCTACAATGTCAAAGCTCTCCTAACTTGGTTGTTATTCTGTAAATTCTGGCTTCAGGTCTTCACTTATGTGGGTTATGCAGATTCATGTTCCCCAGTAGGGAGTAGCCCCCTTCTGTGCAGCAGTAGCAAAGCATAAGCATTTCAAATGATAAGTAGCCCTTATGTTTTATAAGCATTGTAGTGACTTGATTTCAAAAGGGAGCTGAAAAATGGTCTGTGACTCTTAGCAGTCTTCCTCAAATTATAAGTGACATTAAAGCAATTGATCTAAAAGTTGAGAGTGTTTTAGGTTTGTTTTTTAAAATCTTTTGTCATAAGATAAGGACTTTCCATCCACTTCCTAGATTTAATAACTAAGAATACAGGGTACATAGTATCTTGTTAGAAGAAGAAAAATGAAATGGAAATGAAATAGTGGTCATAAATACAGAAAAGTCTTTTTAAAAAGTACTCTGTTTAGCTCCTCAAACAGAGAGTAAAACTAACATTTTTTCACCCACTCAGCCTTATTTTGTTCTCCTATTAAGAATATGGATTTTTACACTACAATTTTTTAGACTATTTATGTTTTCAGTACCACACAACTCCACTCACATAAGCAGTGTCTTTGATTTTCTTTTCATCATTTATATGTTTATATTTCATTTATAGCAAGAGCATCAATGTTGGTTTTATTTCCTGATTGCAAATGTTCTCGTTCAACAACAAGCACAAAAACACAATGCCACATTGCTAAGGGTTCTACAGCAGGAAAAAGTCAGTCATAATCATTCACCAGTAACAACACAGTTTTGTTCAGAGTGAAAAAGCTATAAAACCTGAATGGTGATTCAGATACTGGCTTTATGCATATTTTTGTCATATTTAATATAAATGATCCTTCAGACTTCAATCACACTATGAGCTGCTCCTACAGAAATCAGATCCATAATAAAAATATACTTTTCTGCACTTAATGAACATAGAAGAGGTTTGCTTGTTATCACTCTAATCACTGCCATCACTTTAAGGACTTCATTAATATTGTTACATTCTATTGGTTTTATAGGAGCTCACAAGCCATTGTTAATGTTGTTGCAGCAGGTAGAAAAAATATTTTGGAAGAGGTAGTATTCTTCAAAAAATACACCAGAAAAGACTTCTATGGAGCATGGAGAGCAAGAAATAATGTCACTGGCCTGTGCATTGAACTGTAAGATCTGGAGCCTCCTTTACTAAATTAATATTTCATGATTTTCCTATGAATAAAATGAAACCACAAAAGTCTAGGTTTGGTTTTGTGATTGATACACAAAAGTATGACTAAGGATTTCTGTTTAGTAAGGATTTTGGAATTAAAATCTAGCTGTTTCTTGATATAGACATCCACATTTAAAATCAGACAAGATGGAGATTTTATGAGTATTATGTCTACTCTGTAATTATGAAATATAACTACTTCAACATGAAATTCACCTCTGAAGGGGGAAGCCCTTCATTTTACACACTGCACTTTTCCCTAATGTGCCTCTTAAACCATATTGAAAATGTACATATGACTTTGGAAAAGAGTGAATTGCCATATGCTAAAGTCAACATTATAAAATTGTTTTCTGAAATTCCTGTTTCATTATTCATACATGTTTCCATACAGAATGCACACTTGTTAAATTTTGCTGCCATTTTAATACAAGTCTACAAAAAACTAACACAAAATAACATGAAAAATAAGATTGGATTTGATAATTCTAGCAAATATAGAAAAGAGTTCATGAGGTTAACTGATCAGATTTTTTTCTTTCCATTATCTGGTATAGCACTTAATGGTTCTTAATCTCTTGCAATTACTGTGTGTGCAAGTAATTTTTTTTCTAATAAGTCATCCATTTAATTTGTCTCCAGTAAAGTAGCAGTGCTAATATAAATGCTACATGATGAAGCAAATACACTTTTTCTCAGAGACATTTATTCCTTTTGAAATTTCTACTGTAGTATTTTTTTCAGCAAGTGTGTGCTCACCTTTCTCTCCTACACACAATAGCAACATTGATGCAAAAAATAGGCACAGCACTGCCTTACAAAATTTGTCATACCTCCAAATGATGTTTTAGTTTCTATTTTTATTAAATCCAAGTTTTAGGTTTGTTTTAACACTACTCATTACTTCAATTGCAGATTTACCTGGTCAACACCACACTTAAAATTGGCCGAAACATAGGGCTATCTGGTTGACCCTTCTTCAGCCTTGGACACCTTCAGGCCCAGTCTTACTTAGTTTTTCACATTTTATTCAATAATATCAGAAAATCTATGACAAATTATACAATATTTTAACTAATTCCCATATATTTGAACACCTATTTCTATCATCTGAACCTTATCTTCATTCCCTAGCACTGACTGCGTTTACACGTGTTTCTTTTTGTTATCGAATGAGTTAAAGGAAGAAAGCTCTAAAATGCTAAAATAATAAAAGTCAGTTACATCAGGTTGAGATTAGCTGCAGTTTAAGCATTTTAAATATATACTTAGGAGAAAGTATATACTTAGGAGAAAGAAATCCTGGCAGAAAAGCTGGAAGAATTTTTATTACTGAAAGGGCAGATGGGAAAGGATTTCAAAGGGTTACTTAAAAATACATCTTCATAATCCAACTTCATATCTAAGAAAATAGTTTGTGCCATTGACCTAAAGCAATATCCTTCCCCTCCTACTGCAAAGATCTGGAAAGACTACATATCTGATAATTGTTTAGAAATAATGTAGGACTGCTGTCTTTAAGCCTCCCTCAGCTGATCACAATATAATCGAATACATTGAGGGGAAGCAGTCCACAAATGGTACAAAGACCTTAATACCAGATAACAATCAGCATTCTTGTAATTCATCCTCCCATCTACACTGCTATGAAGTTATGGATGTTTACAGATATGTAGACTAAAATCTCTAGTTTATGTTAAATGGCTAATGTGGGTATCTGAGTTGTACGAAAAACCACCAAGCAATGGGTCTCTTCTTGCACTGCATTTTGCAGGAATTACAATGCACCTATAACATGTAATACAAAAGAAAAGTATAAAATTGGTACTTTAGAAAATATTCCAAGTAAATTATCAAACTATATTTGTAAAAAAGAAAAGTTTCCATATATAACTATGTACTATAAGCTTCTACATGAAGGTGAAGCTTCACTTGAAGAAAAACTGTTCTGTCAATAACATGCTAGTGTTTGCTGCAGTCAAATAAGCACTTAGAAAGCATCCTTAGTTTACTGCCATTATAGCCCTGGGTTTTTTATTCTAATATTTTATGAGGATGAAAACACCACTTGAATGTCAAAGCACTTGATTTGGGCAAAGACTATCAAAGACTTTGGAAGCCAGTACCTGTTGAATTATTTAAAAATGTGCTTATGCATGTCAGTGTGTTCATGTGTGTGTGAGCATCTCATTCTCAACCAGTAGAACATATCTGTCCCTAAAACATCTCACCTGTATCTCAGGTGTTTCCTCTCCATCTTGATCTAAATTCTTCATAATGCTGCAATGTGACTCAATAAATGCATCAACAAATGAAGATTATAACTTTCTCTTAGCATTTTAATGGATGAAAGACAAAATAATTCATATTTTATTATGTGATTCAAGATATTCAACTGAAAGGCCTTACAGTAAGTCAAAATGTTCTTATTTATCTAATCTTTAAATAAGTAAAGAATATGGATAGGATAATAATTTTTCCACCGGAGAATCAGAATATTCATATCAGCAGAGTTACCAGAAGTTAATTTGCACTCTTGTTCAAAACACAGAATTAATTTGTGAGGCCTAAAACCCTATATATATTGTTTCCCTTTGAAAGAATTACAAATACACATAAGGAGTGATATGCATATAGGTTGGGAAAAAAAAAAAGAAGACACCAAGACAACAGACTTTTGAGAGTTTGTACTTTGGCTTTCCCTCACATGCCAAGGACACTGGAATGGAGTACTAGTGCACAGGTACTTTCCCACAGCTAGCTGCCCCACATAATCAGTGACATTTGTCCCCCAGGAACAATTAATTCCAAAAAGCCCATCATATATACTTATGTGAATTTACCTCAGAGGAAAACAATTTCCTGTACTGCTCTCTAGCTCACTGAGAGTGGACAAGTGGGCAGATTTTAGTCGAAACATGGGATAAACCTTGCTACTCGAGGCATTTATTTTGGTGCCTCTGCAAAACCATTTGTCATAGCAAGAGAGGTGCTAACCCCATTGTGTTAGAAAATAATTTGATTCATGGCACTTGATATGGAAACATCCTGAAGCAACAAATCAAGCTTTAGCCACTGCATCAAAAGCTGTAAAAAGTGAAAAATGTATTTTGAAGCATAGATTCCGTCTTGCTGGGCAGTAATATGGAACAAGTCCCATATTAAGGATATGGTATTTTAGGTGAGAGAGAAGTGTGTTAACTGAGGAACTCCATGCTTTTGACACCAGTCTTTCATCTTAGACGTCTTTATTCCAGGAGAGGCACTAAAAATCATCTCAAAGTGAAGACTGAAGAAAGCTGCTGTTACTGGAAGTCACAGGATTCAAGACCTGCTTGCTGTGACTGAGATCTATCATTAGCACCTTCTCCTTCCTTCTTCAGAGAATTCCTTCCATACACCACTACTGATTCCATCCAGAATCCACTAAATAGCTCAATTATCCTAATTGTTTTAAGCTACTCATGCAATTATGGAAAATTTAAGTCTCGCTTCAGATCACAAATCAATGTACAAACAAACTTTCTCTCAAGTTCTTCCTCATCCCTGCTTACTACTTTTCAGAAGCTTCACAAGATTCTCCTAGAAGAAGCCAATCAACCCATATCACTAGGCATTTTATTCTTTGGCAGCAAGGTTCTTAAGAGGGAGTATAAATATATTTCTCCAAGATGATGATGGTCAGAGTAATATTTCATTTTCCACACAGTTTCATTAGTTCTATTAAGTTGCTTGTGAAATAGATGTCTTATGATTTTGGTAGCTACATACTATACAGCTTGTTCCTCTATACAGACAGAAGATCTAAATGTTTGCTTCACAAACATTTGGAACTTGTAATGAACAGGATTCCTTAAAACTGTTATTTGAGGTCATTATTCTACATGGTAGTTTACACAGGCATATTCAGCAGCCATATTTATATGTAGACACCTTCATGGATTTCTTTGAATTCTGTTCCATTAATATGAACATGCATAGCTGAACTGAAAATGCTACTGAATGCTTGTGTCACAAGCAGCTTGTACATGGACTCAGAACTTTCAAAAATCTATTAGCTGCTAAGTTAACCTTACAGTTAGCAATCAGCTAAGGATAAAGAAATGGTACCAATATTACATCTGTGGACTATCCAGTTCCTCTGGAGTAAGAAAAATTACTGTAAGCATAGTAAAAAGTGGCTCCTTGTATAAAGTAAAACATTAAGGTCAATACACTCTACAATTGAAAAAATTCCTTTTGTTTTGTTATTTTCCTGAAATTTTCATTTACAAAGCTGTGCTTCAACTTGCTTGAAATTAATTTCTCTTTAAAATACCTGATCTAACCTCATAGAGCAAATTACCACAGAAAAGGGAATTCATCTTTCTCTTGAAGCAAAACCAGCTCATGTATCATTTTCTTGATGATAAGGGTACACACGATGCCTTGTCCTCAGGAACAGAATCATTTTCTGGATGACCAAAACACTGTAACAGACTTCATGCTAAACACAGATTCATTGATCTTGATTCAGGTGATAAACCCATTTCAACATCTAAGTTAAGCACTCAGTTTAAACTCTTAATAGATTCTTTCATACTTTGCTTGCTTTGATCCTAAGTATCCTCGAACTACTAACCTTGAAGCATATAGTTTAAATTCAGACTGATATATTTAAATAACTTGCTGTTAGCAATGTGTTAGTGTGTGACACTAGTCTATGAATTCTTTCAGTTGTCAATGACAGCTCAGTGATAAACTTCCCTCTCAGCAATAACATTCCCTTGATGCACCTTATTTTCCCATTTGCTTTTATGTTTAACAAAATGTCACACTGATACAAAGAAACAGGAATATATTGCACCAAATATACTAGCATTTTCTTAGCAGACAATGACACAGATGAGATATATTTGTTTCTTTGGAAAATACAAGGAAATCTCAATGAACAGTCTTGTTCATAGTCAAGCTTAAACTCATACAACAGACTGCATGCTGGGTTTCCTTCTCTCCCTGCATTTCCAGTTCTTATAATACTATATATGGTTATATTCTACACATTTTCTTAAAACTCATTTTGACTGACCTTCATTTTAAGCAGTAGTTTTCCTGCAATAATATCCTTCTGATCAGAAAGCTTAAAGAATCAGGAGGCTTTTTTAAAGCTAGTATTGAGGACCTCACAGAAAAAGAAAAAAATTAAGAGGCCTATTAATTAAGGAAACTGCTGCAGGAAAGTGTCATGCTGCCTCAGCACCATCAAGCTGATCCCAAAAAAGTTGTTTGTTAAGCCATCTAAGATTCATGTAAATTATAACAATAAAAGGCTAGAGTTGAATTGCATTTAAGACAGAAGTTTAAGCCCATTTTTCTGCCCTCTCAAAAAGAAGTGAAGAAAACAAGGATATATGATCTTGGGAATAAAGAGAAGAATATCAATATTCCATAGCTCATAGCACAGACACACATAGAAACATCAACAATCAAGACATGTTACATAGTTCAGGGTACAATAAATATTTTCTTTGAACAAATCTGTCAAACGCACATCAGAGATTGTAATGTACCACAAAAGAAATGCTCTATGTACATAAATGATTTCTTTCAATTGGACATTTATTAAAGAGAGTCAATAATCGTCTTTATTGCTAACTGCTCTTCAAGCTCTCTAAAGAATTTAAGCAGTCACTTTAGCGTTCAACACACACACTAGGGCATGTCAGATATCTACAAGCACACCAGAAAAAAACCTGTATTCACTGATAATTCAACAGTCTTAACCAGAAGTTTTCTTTCTCTGTGCTATGTTCATGTGTATGCACCTAGTAAAAACTATCTTTCAGTAACACCACAGAAAAAACAGGGATATACATGCCCTATTTCCACATGAACCTTAAGGCTACTTAAGGAAGTTTGCTATGCTTCATTTGCCATGCTGTCCAGTCTGTGAGATCAAAGTAATATCACATCTTCTCAAAGGTTTTAAGGATATGAGCTCATTACAGCATGGAAAAATTTAGGTATTATAGAGGAAAGTATAACAGAAAAACTTCTAACAAAATAAAGCAACTTATAAATGAATCATTCAGCAGTATTCATACTCTAATACCTTCTGTAGACAGCCTTCCTTCTAGAATACTGACAGATGCACAATTGCATGAAGAGATACAGCTTTATCATTTCAATCAGCTCTTATTAAAAGCACAAATAAAAGTAATAAACCTACATAATGCATCATTTTAAAGCTTTCAAAACACATGTATATTTGAATCCCACCATACTATTAGTACTATGATATGGATAAACTAAGACAGGATATGAGCAGAAGGAATGTTTTCCAGTTGTACTCCAATTACTCAATAGGTATTTCAACATCTAACATTCACCATAGAAACACAGAGCCAGACAGCAAGTTGAAGTTGTGGACATAGAGAAGCCTTGTCTGCCTTACTGCTGGCTACTGCAGATTTGTCTTTTTATACAAGAGGTAAAGCTACAGTCTGCTGCCCATTTCTTGTGGTGGCTATGGTTATCTGACCCTTTCCTTTTTCTACATTATGTCTCAAAGTATTCTATTCATTGCCTGTTCTGTCCACCATGCTTCATATTACATTTTTTTTCCTTTGTCCTTCTCTCTAAGTTAAACTTGCTGATATCACACTTCCAATTTTCCTCCTAATAAATCTATGACTAAATACAGTTGAGAGGACACTGATTATTGGCTCCTAACCACCAGTACTTTTACAAGAGAGAGGTGTGTGTAGTAACCCTGCATTCTGTATAGTAATCCAACTTCAGTAATTGCAGAGAGACAGGAGTAAGCTGCTCTTCATACATGCATATGCAATATTGGCTGTCACTAGGGACGAAACCCCATGCAGCAGAATGCTTATGTAAGATGTGGTATGTATCACACTGCTTCCAGCCCAAACCATCCTTCCTGTAATTTCCATTGAATACACAAAATTACAGGAAGGATGGTTTGGGCTGAAAGTGGAGTGAAACATACCATGTCTTACATAAGCTATGCAGATACAAGTCATACGGAGGAGCAAAATTTTACTGCCTAGTCAAGATCTATAGTTTTCCAAATGCAGTAGAAAATGACTAAACATTATCAGACATTTGAAACAAATGATGTTGAATAAAACCTCTGTTTGAACTATTTCCAGATAAGGAACATACTCATCTAATCAGTTTAGAAATACAGGTTCCACTTGCTGCAGAATATACAGGTCCCTCAGCAATCTCTGTTTTTTGTCTTTTTAGTCAGAGCTTGCCTTGACTTCAACAGGACTATTTGGAAGGAAAGTGGTGCTTAGCATGAGTAAAGGTAATAGTTTGGACATCACCTTCATTTCACTGCTCAAAATGGAGAAATTATTGCATTAAAATCCATGGATGGTTGAATTATCAACCTGTCTTTAAAAATAAGGAATATACACAAACTGTTTTATCAGTACTCTGCTCTATAAAAGACAATAAAATTAAGCTAATTGTTTAGTCTTTTTCTTAAGGCAGCACAATCTATTGTGTTAGAATTAAATCTCAAGTGCAGTAGCCTAAATACTGTGTAAATGAAATGTTTAAACAAAATCTTGAGCATGACGCGTCTTAAAAAGATGATGTACCCTAGTTGGAACAATGATATAACTACAGTTTCTGTCTCCTCTATCAGCGGGTAGAGATATACAATACTTAATCTTTTTTACTTGCTATTTTACATAAAGATTTAACATTTAAATGATTGCTGATGCCCAAACTCCAGGTAGCTGGATTTCAGTAAAGCATTAGGGCTGCTACTGTCAATGCAGTCATCATCATACCAAAACGGATCACAGCATTATGCACCTAATAAGTCGCACTGGAGCACACTTTCATCCATTGAAATTAGAATTTTGGCTACTTGATGTGCCAGTAGAAACCAGTACATAAATGTCTAGTTTCATGAAAAAAGATAGAGGATTTCAATTGTTTGCTGTTGAAAACTGTGCTATAAAGTGACCAAACTACAAAGAGAAATATTACTATAAGATTAGTATATGACATCTAAATCCATAATATACCCCTATGAGACAGTCTAGTAGCACTTCATCAGCTGAAGAATTTGCATGTTCAAAGTTGCTAAGGCAGGTAGAATGTAATGCCTGACAAGAGCTGACAGGCAAGGGATTAACAAGAATAGAGACAAGTAATTCCACCATAGGGTTTACCTGCAATCGACACAGGTAGAAGTATTTAATGAATTATTCCAAGGAGATGAGGAGAATGACAGAATCCTACACCTTTCTCACATCAGCTCAGGCACTGTTTGATAGCTCCTGACACCTGGTAGCAACCTGGATAAATCCTGGATGGAATTGCTGTATTACTGCCACAGAAGCAGAAATTAGTTTTAGGCAGGTGAAATGCAAATTGACTTTACAGTCCCTCACAGTGGGATCTTGATATTGAATATGGATATAAACCCATGTACTAACAATACTTCTTATTACATTGTTACACTTCTTTCTGAGGAAAACAGAGAAACAATTATGTAATTCTCTTAAGAATTCATAACAATCCCCTTACAAGGAGTCCAAGCACTCTGACTTGCTGATATTTCACTTTCCTCAGGGGATCACTTTCTCATTCCCTTGGCTATCTGTGTGCCTTATTTAATATTCATTTTGTGATTCACGGGACCACAGCAGTTTTTAGTTTGCCTCTGGATCAGAAGTAAAATTTCTGAATAGAGCTTTAGAGCTTGGAGTGTTTAGTTTTCCTGTAACATCGTTACTGAGCTAGCTACACACATCCTAGGACATCAGTTCCAGATATCCTGCCAAAGATCAGATGAGATCCAAAGGACTGCATTCATTAGCTGCCAAAAAAAATGCTGGGGGGAAAGAGTAGAAAATTGCTTACATCTGTAACAGTAGAAAAAAGAAATACAGTGTAGTTCAATATGAAAATACAAGCAAATATTTATACAAGTTAAAAATGAGTGTAGCAAACCAAATTTGATTTTCAAAACACAAACAAGCTTGCTGAAGATTAGAGTGAACAGAGTTTTGAACAAAGTCTTATAAAGGCACAAAGGAAAATTGTCACTTGATACTTAACGTTTTCATTTTCTTACTTTTGTAATATGTTCTTGTAGTACCCTTAGAGGAAGAATGGGAGCTGCTTTTCTTGATTGTTCATTATAGTACCTGAATATTCTGTATTCTCTACAGATGGAGCTGTATATTAAAAGAGCTGGTTTTGTACAAAAAGCTCAATCAATATAACACAAGGATTAATCATCATATGCCTGATTTCCCTTAAATGCTGGGGAAAAAAAACAGGTGTTTGCAAGAAGACCCCTTTTAGCCCCCACAGTTGTGTGTTTTTCAACCTCTTGAGATACTTGGGCCTTGAATGGAATAGAAAACAGTTCATCTTTTTATTGGTCGGCGTCCACCTAAGTATCCTGAAAGCAGTATGAAAGGAGCTGGGGCATTAACCTGCTTCCTGGCATTACTTACGTTCATTGTGCACATTATAAACACACTCTCCCTTTTTCAAAGCACTCTTATTCTAAAGATGCTTTATTTTACAGCTTCCTGCTCAAAGGAAGCATTTGATCACTGTGTGCATGGTCTATGCTGATCCTCTAGCAGCTGTTCAATCCATACCACTAACTGAACCACAGCATAGATAGATCTGTGCTGTTAGTGCTTCAGAAGAAATTGGAATTACACAAATGTGTATGCATTAAAGCAACATACATTATGATTTTTGTCTGAAGTGTGAATTATTAAAAATACACAAATATAATAGCCTATATAATGTGCTTTCCCCTCCATTCCATCTACCTTTGTAATGTTAATCTGAGACATATAACCTCATCGAGAAGAGAGTTCCTGGAATCAGTAACACAACGAGGCGTATAAATGTAAAGGAAAGAGTTCCCTTTTCTATACTTTGGTTCTAACACATTAACTACTGCAATGCTGTCTTGTTAAAATAACATTTGTGATATTAAATAGATACATAAAGTTTGAGGGCAAGGGTTTTTTTTCAGTAAGAACAAGACAGTCTTACTCTTTTGGTTATACTTGCAATTAAAATTTTTGTCTTTTTTTTAGCTTTATACACATCCTCGAAAAGAAGCTTTCAAAGCCATATGTAATAGTGAGGTAGAAGAATATAAGCAGCTTTAAGTTGTTACTTAGTAGAAGTTTAACTCAGAGTCAGTGCTTTAGACAGTGAAATGAAAAAATAGTTTAAGAAAACATAAATGAGAACACAGAAACAGAATTAATAGTGTTTCTCTGCCTGATGATTTTTTTGTTAGTTAAATAATTGCTTAACACTACATTTGAAAACTTACAGGTAATATACAAAGTAATGGGCTACATTTATTTTTTTTAGTACTAAAATTTTAAAACATATAAAAGCATTTATATTGGAAGCAAGATGAGATTTTCTCTATTAATAAAAATCAAAGGCTTTAAAAGATTCCAGAAAATTATTTCAATATCAACCAAAGCACAGGAATCTGCCCATCTTTGGAAGAGAAAGAGGTACAGCTTCATAGTTCCCTATGATTCCTTGCAAGCCCTTTCTGAGCCTTTTGTTAACAGTAGTTTACTTCCTCTACTACAGACCATCATCTCTAACCAGATGAGCAAGCAAGTAATAAGAGGCAGTGATTTCTTTCCATATTCATCATAATCCTACACATCAGTAAGGGTAACTCCAGTGTAGTACTGCATATTGATACAGGAGTGCCATAAAGCACCACAGACTTAATTCAAAGCTCATTCTGAGAAACTGGAAGACAATTCAAAGAGATAAAAAGATGTACTTTCAGCTGCTGTATCCACGCGGTAAACTGTATATAAGGTTCTGAAAAAGTAGCCAGTGCTACACAGCCAGTGTGGCTTAGACTACATTTCAAAAGAAACTCTGTAGAGCAGAGCATCCATCTGAATGACTCTTCATGATAGTCATATTTCTTCCTGATGTCGCTCACACCCAGTTACTTCACTTTGGTGTACAACCTCAATAAATTTCCTGCTTCAGAAACAGGATGTAACAAGAAGCCCTGCTCACCGCACAAGTCTACATAATTAAGTTCTAGCTTCCTATTTTATAAATAATCTTTCACAACCCTTAGTAGCTACTTATCAGAATAACAGCATACATACTATTTTATAAATAGGAATGATCCATTTAATCAATTTTTCTTTATTAAGGCATTTAACATAATTACAGAGGAAATAAAATTTCCCTAGTTTGAAGTCACAAATGCAGCTAGCACTCTTTAAAAATTTCCTGGACTTAGGCTATGAAAAACAGAAGAGACCTGAAGGATCTGTCCTCTGTTAACCACAAGCTATAACCCAGTCACTTGATTCAAGTTAAGCTGGGCCTTAAAATTTCACAAGCAAGTCTGGACCCTGAAAAAATGCAAACATCCAAAGCACATAATGAAACGTGGAAACAAGTCAAAATTGGAAGAAAAATAGTGAGAGAAGCAATTTCCTAGTACATTGTAACACCATGAAATAGTTAGTGGAATACCTGGGGATGAGAAGGTGCAGTATGACACTGGCAGATGAACAGGGAAGTTTGCATTCAAACATATGTTTCCTCAAGCCCTCAGAGGGCTCTGCATGCCTTTGTCAGCACAAGCAAGCCGGCTGTCTCGTTGACAGCTGCTATGAAGAAAAGGGGCCAGGGGCAGGCAGCGACTTTTACATTCCCAGCTACTGAGCTTGTGTTTCAGTTACCTGTGAGCCTTGGCAATAGGAACCACTTTGTAACTTCACCTCAGGCAAATACAGAGTGGAACGTACCAGGCTCCTCCGAGAATCCCCCTCCCTTCAGCTCCTGCCACCTCTCATTTAGCTCTTTGGTGAACACGCTCTTTTACAAGGCTGGCCATTTGCTCAAGGCCTGAGGGCAATTTAGTTTTAGACATTAGTGAGGGGGAAAAAAGCTTACACGCTGAGCGAGAACCTTTCCACCTCTAGATCTATAGGCCAATTTAACTAAGAGAAGGATGATTTTTTTCCTCGTAGGAATGTCACCTCTGTAAAATAGCTACACAGAGAAGAAGAGTCTCAGAAGGACAAAACCTCAGCTCTAGCTATAAGAATGCTCTAGAGAGAGTCCTGAATCATCTACATATATTGACATGTACAGGTACGGATCCACTCCTTAAGTGTCTTACATGAAGGCAGCAAAATAACTCAATTCTCTATGTGTTTTACCTTGACAAAAACATGGTATGTGCTTATTTGTGTGATATTCATTGCTTTCTTGTCTAATGTCCTTGGTCTGAGAAAATTGAAACTGCATTAATTAAGAAAAGTTCATTAGTTCAACAGATTCATTAACCTTTTTTGGGAAGTGTATACTGAGCACCAAATTAATCATCATCCTGAAATCAAGTCACAATTCATCTCCTTCTATTATTTTTTTTTAATATTTTTTAATATAGATGTGCATAAACTCAGCATATATTGTTTTGAGAATAGTTTTTTCCTGCTATAATTCCCTAAAGGTCAACTCTCACATAATTTTTTTTTTTTTTAACCTTATTTAAACAAAAGACCAATTTAAGAAACCAATTGGGATTTCAAATCTGTTTCCAGACATTATTAATTTGGAAGTATTAAGCAGGGTCCTCCTCTGACTCCAGCAGCACCTGCTGAAGAAGCTGTCTTTCCACCAAATTAGCCCAGTCCCCACTGATAAACCCCTTCAGATCTATGTGTTTCTTAATCACTTTCAGTCACATGAATTCATTTCTTTTAAACTCTGTTTTTACTTACAAGTCTTTACCAAAAACCACTTCACTTTATTTGACAGGGAACACTTAACTATGTGATAATGTCATGAATATTTTGCTCTGGTTCTTTATGGCTTCAACAGAACTATATGTCAAAGTGTTCAGGGTGGTGATTACTGAGGTTACCTAACAGTGCCTACAGTATTTTATTTATATTTGTTTATAAAACTCCACCAGATGTTAATAGTTATGACTGATGGGTTTTTTTTTTATGGCCATTTAAATTTAGTCTATTTCTGGAAAGAATGTGAAAACTGGATTACTTTGATTGTATTAAAGTCTTATAGTGACATCTTATTTCAAATTTTCTTAGTTCCATAGTTAAGGATACAGAGCTTATGCCTGTGATCTGCTATTTGTCATGCATGTGAAAATCTGACCATACCATAAAACCTTTGTTCTTCATTAAAAATAAGGGCAACAGCCTGTAGACCTAAGCAAGACAAGTCTAATTTAGGATCGATCAAGTTCTTTCAGTGTTAATGTCGACACAGATCTGCCAGGTGCCCTTGCAGAAAAGGCCAAACACATCACCATTTTATCACCACGTTTGTTTCAAAGTCTCTCTCTTTATTTTACAATGTCTAGGCACTAATTTTTGGCACATTAAACCAAGAATTAACGTCAGTGTAGCTCCCTTAGTCACTGTGTTACATTTTAATATAGGAATATTTAAAAGTAATGTTGTCAGCTGCATGCAGTTTCCAAACAGCAGGAAATACATTATTGGTGGAAAAATAAAGTCAGATTGAAAACCGTTCACAAAATGAGTATCAAAGAGTTAGCACTTCAAAATACTTGTTTCACAGAAATCAGCACACTTCTATCAAACAAAAGGATCTTGGGAAAAAATTCTCATCTTCAATCCCATTTAACTAACATGCAATTTTCTGTTTCAAATTAGTTTCATTCCAAAGAGTTTCTGTAACTTAAGCAAGATATCAATTTCAGAAGAAACTAACTCATTTTCAAAGACACAATCAAAACTGTCTGATCAGCACAATAAATAACTTACAGTTAATTGTGTTAATTTTTTAACTGTTGATTGGTAGGCATGGAAGTAACCAATACTATCATAAGATGTTTTCTTTGTTTCTTTTTATAAGTACTTCACAAATATCTTTAAAGTGGCACCATCAAATTTCACTTACTCTGTTAGGACTGGAGTGGGATAGTCAGAGGTGAATGTTTTTTTTTCATACTGTAGGACCTAAAGACCCAATGTTCCCTGTGGTGTATCAGAAAACAAAAATATTTGGAAAACAATCATCTGGACTTCTTTATTATCATTGCCAGCCATTACCTAATTCAGATCTGATTAAAAAAAGATGCACATGCCTCAAAGTTTACAACACAATGTGTGTGAAGTAGTATGGATGAACATTCTTAAACTGGTTCATTTTCTCTATAATTTTACAAGGAAACTCCTTATGAACTGTCTAATCATAATTAAGATTTTTCTTGGATATGGTCACATCTCAGGGCAGAACATAAACCCAACTCACATCATTCTCAGTTATGACCGATAAGTGAAACTGATAACAGATTTTTCCCAAGTTCATGCTTGTCTTCTCTCAGATATGGTGACTTCATTAGCAGACAAGACACCATTCTATACTTGATCTATTGCATACATCTCCTTAGCACAAGTCACACTTGCATTGCTTTCCTGCTCCTTATTTTAGTTTTTCCAAAAAAAAAACCACACTACATTCTCTAGTGATACTTGGATTCCATTATTCACCACAGATCCAAAATATTAAGATGATAATGATATGGGAGAGTGGCACTCTTGTTAGAAAAAAAAAATCTATAAACTTCCCTTTTAAAAATTCCTACAGTCTAATTTAACTAGCTCTTCAGAATTCAGAGTCTGAGAAACCTCCACTTAATATTCAGAAACTATCATACCTGCAAGAAAGTGCATTTCACTCTGAAATTAATCCAAGCTGTCATTTATCCATTACTGTTTACTAATATTTTTCTGCATATCATTAAATCCTAACTGTCTGGCTAAACACTGCTAGCTGCAGTGGTTTAATTCCATAATCTCATCTATTCCATTAACTACTAGAAACTAATTAGCAATAGTAAAGCCAGTAAACAACATTATAAATAATTTTCCTTTTTCTTCTCTTAGTTGAGAAGGAAATTGGTGTGCAAAGTTCATACGTTGCTGATTCCCATCTAAAACCCAGAAATTAATTTAATGGAGATGCTATCTAAAAGTTTCAACTATAAATTCTTCACCTCATCTGTGATCAATTCTGATGCAATACAAAGATAAATATTAGTTTAAAATTTGGAAGGGTAGTTCACTCTTTTATATTATGGGCTTTTAATTACAAGGCTTGTCTTTGTGTCTGTCAAATTTTATATAGCTTTGAATTTCACAGCTGTACCAGGATGAAGCATAATATCTATGAAACACAAACCCCTCAGAGACCAATAACAATGTCTTAACTACACACAGAAATTCAGGTGTGGTTAAGAGAAACTGGATGCTTTGCAAGAGTACAAAAAAGAGCACAAACCAAAGCGCAGTTACAAAATTCCCAGTCTCCGCAGGCTGGACATCCAAGGACCTACATGGCTGTTACAAATTGTGAAATCATTCACCTATACAAATGACTTTTCTCAGACTACTGAACTCACGATGAAGGGTTGCCAGTGTGACCAAGTCTTGCTACTAACTGAACATGAATCTTGCATCTCCCTCCTCCTGCCCCTTTGGTTAGAAGAGAGTAACACTCTCTACCAACTTCATTCTGTTTTCCTTAGGTAAGTCCAACTCTACTGTGTGCACTCTCATTTAATAGAAATATCAGATACCACATCTCAAGAGACTCTTGAAAACTTGCAGTTAAATGGAAAAAATGCACATAGATCTCCGAGAGAGACACACTTCATGCAAGTAGTATAAATATTAATTGAAGGGTAATGGGCAAAGTGCCTTTCTAACTTTTCCTGTAATTTTAAAAAACTTGAGATTTCCTTAGATTAAGAGACAAATTTCAACAAGCTTCCAAGGGCTGTTTAACTTAGAAAAGAGAAGACTAAGAGGGGAACTCATTAACACTTAAAAGCCTTTAAATAGGTATGTCAGGAGGATGAGGTGTCCCTTTTTTTCCCTGTAGTGTCCAGTGATAGGACAAGGGGTAATGGGATGAAGCTGGAATACAAAAAGTTCCATTTAAACATAAGAAAAAAAATATTTTATGGTGATGGAGAACTGTAAAGGGCTGCCCAGGGAGGGTGTGGAGTCTCTTTCTCCGGAGGTCCTCAAAACCCACCTGGACACATTCCTGTGTGACCTGATCGTGGGGAATCTGCTTTTTTAGGAGTTGGACTGGATTACCTTTAGAGATATCTTCCAATCTCAATCATTCTATGATTCTATATAAGCAATAAAAGACTTGCAAAAAAAAAAAAAAAAAAACAACCCTCAAATCCTCAAAGGTCTTTAGACATTTACCATTGATGAAATCTTGTACAATTAGGAGTCACCTAATTCTGAAAACACATCTGAAATATGCAATCTTACCAATTTAAATGCAGACTGCACACAACCTTACAAAATGAGATGAAATTTTAACTAATGCAAATATACTAAACATATAAACAGCTCATGTGGATGGCTAGATACACCCATCTCCATGCAAATTTTAATTACTAGTCAACATTTAGGAGTGTTTAGGAGTGTTTTGGTGAGACACAATTTATATTGGTGCTGTTATAGATCTAAAGTTGATTTCATTGAGGTCATGCTCCAAGACAAAACTGCACCACATAGCAATAAGCTGGTATAACAGAGTATCAAATCAATACAGTGTCTCACTTGAGCTAATAAATTACAGGCATGCTATCAGTCCATCTGCTGGGAGCAACACAGGATGAGTTGCAGTGATCATGCTGATTGACATTCTGATTTGAACATCCAGTCAGAATTAGTTCACCTTCTTGGCTTCAATAACTACGTCACTTGAAAAATATATTTACAACATTGGTCACAGAGCTGGTGGATACGAGGAAAGTTCACCTTTGTCCTCCCACAATCCTTTGTACTTTGCCTAATAGAGTCTCCAGTGAACGGAGAAGGTAAACACAGCTTCATTTGTGACTGATTACATTAAGCTAATAATTTTTTAATGGACTTCATGGTTTGATATTTTCCACACACTTTCTATGTTTAAGAACTGAACTATCACATCAATAGTAAGTTATTTATAAACCACAGAAGTACAATTTTTAATGTTTTGTAAGAGGATAGAACTGAAATCTGAAAGAAATGAGCTACATCCCAGATGGGTTTGATGCTGTGTGAGAAAATACACAATCCTCAGGACTTTCCTAAAATCCCACCCATTCATACTAAGAATGTTTGTCAACTATTTGCCTTTGTTTGTATACATTGAGTCCCACAATCTTTTGTTCACGGCACACAGGATTATAGACTGCTTCAGGACACACTTTGAAATCTTGTGCCCTGCATCTCGTGCATACACTTATTATTTTCACTCGAACATTTTACTTTTAGCTTTTATCCTAAGGATAGCATAGGACTTAAAAATAACAGCTGGTTAAGCCTCACAAAAAAAACCATCCATACATCAACTAAATACCAACTATTAAAGTAAATACTTAAAATATGTCACATAGAAGATCACTCTTTTCTCCATTGAACTGCAGTCATTTCTAGAGGTAAGGAAAACAAAGATTGAAACATGGATGATACCTTTTAACTATACAAAATATCATTTTCTGATTGAACAAAAGGAACACGTGTAATCGTATGGCACGTTGTCAGGACTCTTTCTTTGGGTGCCATAGCCACAGAGAGCTTAGTCATGATAGCTAGCTAGCAGTTTAAGAAACAAATTGTAGAGCAAAAATGTTTGGTTATAGTTAACTTGAATCCTGAAAAACAAACACTTGAGTTGGAGAGTTTCTTGCATGGCCATTGTTGGAAAGGTTTGCTTACTCAACAATTTGATCACAGTTACAACAGGAAGGGTGATCAGCAGAACAATCTGAAAGTCCTCTCTCTTAATCCAAAATATCAAAAAAAAAAATCTATGGTATAAGGTAATTTTAAACACAAGTCCTGCAAAGATCAGGTCACAAAGATAGTTTTATAGACTTCATATTTAATGTATAATCCTAATATATAAAGTTTACAATTCTGTTCACTGAGCTAATTTGAAAAATCAAGACAAAGCCATGAAATGCTCCAAAAACTCACAGGCAATGTGTTAACGATTCAGAAATTAAACATTTCTGTCTACAATATCATTGTTCAATAACACAAATACACACAATGCATATGGAATATTATCTGAAGACTGTCAATGAATATATATTTCTAAAACCTTTGCTTTTAGAAGATTTACAATGTTGATCAACAACATGGAGATGAAAACAGTTCACCATCAATAGTGATGCAAAGTGATTGCTTTGAGGAACAGTGTAAGGAACTCAAGGCATCAAGTTTGTCATTCATGTTTGCTGCCAGTCAGCAAAAGATTAAATGAGGCAAAACATAGCAAAAACATCTTTGTGCTGCTCTCTAAAGCTACTTTGACTCAGTAGCAGAAGTTAAAAAATAGATTTATATCACCTGCGTAAGTCTGAGCAGACTTCAGGCAGCTAAATTGTTCCCTGGGCTGTGGAGGTCACCTAACCATCATTTCACAGCCTAATGCAGATGAAGTGCCGCACTACACCAATAAAGCATTACCATCTGGCCACATCTCTTCTGTTGCCTCTAGGACTTAACAGAGGATGCAAGAGCATTTAAGGTAATAATGTATTAAAGGTAGCCTATGCATCCTTGAACCTCAAGTGTTTAAAGTGTGGCTCCCATGTTGTAGTCCTCCACTGTGCTTGAATTGTGCAGCTGGAATCCAAATGTGCACATAAATGCAGGAAAATGTGAGTGAAAAGAGCCTGCCCTTGCTGGATGTCTGCTGGACAAAGACACGAATCTAGCCCAAGTCCTTCTCTCTGGGAACAGATGCAGTCAAAAATCCTGTCAGTGAACTAAGTATCCCTCTTGAGCCTCGGCTTCATAGTTTCAGGACATACACTTTGGATAGAAGAAACATTTTGGTATGAGGCTCTCCAACTCAGATACATGATTGTGCTGATCTGTAAGAACCTTTCATTTTACAAAATAATTACAGGTTTCAAACAACAGGCCCTTGGAGTTTCATGCAAAACACCCCAGTCTCTTCCAGAGTATGTGTCCCACTAGTGAGATCAGAGCTATGCCACACAGGTCCCTGTGCCTCAAGAAACAAAATGAGGCTCAGCAGTAAAGGTGTCACCCAGTGTTAGAGCTCCATCACCTTTATCTTACGGGAACTTCTTCACTGGGGATGGGGAAAGTTGAGGTCAAAAATGCTTATGAAAACTTCAGTAAAGAGAAGATTCTCACACCTTGCACAGGGCTGAGGCTCCCAGTTGCCACTGCATTTATGACCAAATAAACAAAACCAGTCTATATCATAGTAGTCTTCAGGTAAGCAATGACAGTAATTGGGTAAGGGAGCTCCCCTCTGATAGTTGAATTGCAGTACACATTAAAATAGAATGCTAATGAGAGTACTAATAAGATAATACAACTAAAGGCAATGCCACCTTTGTTAGACAATGAGAAAAAGCCTGCAGGGTGGAACATGAAAAAACAAAAAAATAAGGAATAGATATTGAGTCTTTTTTCCCTTCTAATACTGAAATTATGTCCTTACTGTTTAGAGAACAACAGTGATAGTATTTTGCTCAACAGAGGATTGCACAGAGCAGCAAGTAAAATCTGGCAGAGGTTGGCAGTAAAGTCAAAATTTATAATCCGTAACACGCCAATGTCTTGACATAAGAATTACTTTTACTTAAAATGTTGTATATTCTCCAACATAGTTTGAAGTCAAGTTGTTCCACAGATGGCATCTATAACAAAAACAAACTAGCAAATATAAGACATCTTCCACATTAAAGCACCAGCAGAAAGAAATGAAAAAGCAAACATTTTTTGCATGCACAATGCAGTAAAGCTGATATCACATACAAGGACAGAACATCTACCTTTAAATACATCTTACACCAAAAATTAAAACAAATAAATTGAAAGATTTCCACAGCTGGTATGCAGCTCTAGTTCAAGGTGAATTTGAAATCCTAAATTATAGCAAGAAAAAAAATGTCAACAAAATTTACTGAGAGAACAAATTTAATATGCTGAAACAAGGAGCAAGCTCTAGAATCTAAAGTTAATCTATAGCATAAGATGAAGAATACAAATATGTATTCTCCTGTTTGCCTAAATGAAATCACCGTGCAACTATTAATGATTATCATTCTGTCCTTCGTTAAGAGAACTTTTAAGGATCTGAACACTGATATAAATCGGAAGAAAGTTTCTTCACATCATTGACAAGGAAAATTTCATATTCTAGTTGTGTGTGGTGGTTTAGCCAGGTTCGACCAAGTCATGATATCACTCCCCCTCTTAAACTGGACAGAGGAGAGAGAAATATAACAAATGGTTTTTCAGTTAAGGATGGAGAGATCATTCAGCAATTAGCATCACGGGCAAAACAGACTCAACTTAGATAGAAAAAGTATTTGATTTATTAAAGGAACAATAAGAGCAGGGAGATGAGAAATAAAACCATCTTTAAAACACCTTCCCCCACCCCTCCTCTTCCCGAGACTGCCGTTGCTTCCCTCCTAGTGGTTCTAGGGGATGGGGATTGTAGTTAGTTCATTACAGATGGATTTCGCTGCTGCTTCTCAGGGGGAGGCCTCCTCACACTTCCCACTGCTACACTGTGGGGTCCCTCAAGAACTGCTCCAGCATGGGGCCTGCCACGGGGGTAGCTCCTCACACATTGCCCCAGTGTGGGTCATCCACCAGGAGAATAGTCCTTCAGGGAGAGACTGCTCCAGCCTGAGTCCCTCACAGGATCTCAAGAACTGACAGCAAACCTGCTCTGGCATGGGCTCCTAGGTCCTGCCAGGAACTTGCTCCAGAGTGAGCTTCCCACAGAGTCACAGCCTCCTTCAGGCATCCACCCGCTCTGGTGTGGGCTCCTCCACGCGCTGCGAGTGAGTCTCTGCGTCCTGGTGGTCCTCCATTGACTGTAGGGGGACAACCCGCTTCACCATGGTCCTCACCACAGTTTACAGGGGAATCTTTATTTCAGGGCCTAAGCACCCTCCTCCCCCTCCTTCTCCAATGACCTTGAAGACTGTGGAGATGTTTTCACATTCTCACTCCCTGTTGCTGCTGCAGTTTGGCAACTGCCCAGCAACTTCTTCTCTTTCTCAAATCCGTTATTCACAAAGGTGTTACCTCCATCACTAATTGGCCAGGCCTGGGTCAAGTGCAGAGTCCAGTTTAGAACTGACTGGCCCTAATGCTATGAGCTATAGGGGATGTTTCTGACAACTGTTTAAAAGAAACCACCCCTGTAGCCACCCCGCTACCAAAAAACCTGGTCCAGGCAAAACCATTACATTCTGCCACAAGTCTTATATGGCTGCCTTTACTGAATGAAACTGAAGTATCCAAAACTCTTTATAGCAAAGTGTTATCACAGGAAAAAAAAAAAAAAAACCACCAAAAAATCCAAACATATAAATCCCTTGATTACCGTAAATTTGTCACATTGCCATGGTTTAACCCCAGCTGGCAATTAAGCACTACACAGTCACTTGCTCACTCCTCCTCCACAGGGTGAACAGGGGGAGATTTCAGGAGGAAAAGAAAAAGTAAAACACATGATGAGATACAGATAGTTTAACAGAACAGCAAAGGAAGGGGAAAAAAAATAGAATATACTAAACAAGTGACACAAAATACATTTGCTCCCCACTTACTGACTGTTGCTCAGCCAATTGCCAAGCTGAGGTGTTCCCCAGTCAACATCATGTGAAAAGGATATCCCTCGGGCTTGTGCAGGCCAACTTTCTGTGCTGTCCTTTCCCAACTTCCTGAGCATCACCAGACCCTGCCGGCAGGGCAGTGAGAAGCTGAAAATTCCTTAACTTAGTATTGACACTGCTTAGCAACAACTATGACATCACCGTGCAATCAACATTATTCTCATCCTAAATCCAAAGCAGAAGACTCTACAAGCTACTATGAAGAAATTTAACTTTCTTAGAGCCAAAATCAGGATGCACATAAATTGTATGATACATCTTTCTTCTAAGCTGAGGTTCCTGTAACTGGAAGATACAGTGAAAGAACAATAATAAAGGACATAAAAGAATCCTATGCAAAATTTTAGGAATATTGGCTGTTCCTAATATTAATCTTTACAGTGATTTTACACAACTTGTCTTTATTGCATATTCATTTTTGTTGCATCTTCATTTTATCTATGTCAAGTGAAAACCAGTATCTTCAACTAATAGTAGCAGAATTTCCTTTTCCCCTCTCCCTCTTCTTTAAAACAATTTTATTCTTGCCTTTCCATTATTGTAAATCTTCAGTCTGCAATAGTTATGTTCTGTAGCAAGTATTTGGTACTAATGAATCACAGCCTTTCACAACCTGAGCGAAATGAGTCACAGTAATGACACCTTTTTGCTATGTTATTATTTATTTGTCAGCAGGATCCCAATGGCAATACTTGCCATAACACGGCTGCTGCTGCTCTAAGTCCTTACAAGAAAGGAATAAATAAGGAAATTTTATTATTTGCAATACTCATGGAAGAAAGTACAAAAAGTCTTTTCCATGACCCAGAGTACCAGAAATTGGCTGCTCTGAGAAGGCCAATCTCATATGCACACCAATGAAAACACTTACACATGCATTCCAGACTAATTCTGAAGTATGTTGATCTGCATTAACCTTATTTGAAGATATATATCTTTCTATTTATTTCTATTCTTCCATAGTATAACATGCCTGTATTGAAGGCATTTACCTGTTCTATCTGTAGTAATACAGTAATGTAGCCAAGCACACCTTGGAAGCTTAAACCATTAGTTTGTAAATCATCCTAGTGCTATTTTCCCTTCAATTTCACCAAAACAAAAAAACCCACCAACCAGTGTTGCTCAGAATAATGAGAAAATACCATACAAGTTGAGTGAATGTACCACAAAATCCAAATCATTGGAATTCAGAAGACCACTACTCCAATCTTCCCACCAGTTCCCCTTGCCATGTTGTCAAGCAACAACTTTTCTGTGTGTACAAATTCTCATGAGCCACTGTCTCCAAATTCTCCCATCTGAACAGGCAAAATTTGCAGCACAGACATCTGATTACACATAGGAAAAGGAGAAAATTCTTAAAACCCATCCAAGAGAACCAGGATTTAACTGAGCCTCACAAAGAGATATAACTTCTTGTAGCTCCACTGAATCTAGTTACTAAAGACACAGTTCCTTTTTCTTTATCCTAAGCACCTAAAACTCTGGAAGCTGTATCAAGTCATTCCCTTAAGATGCATACTTCATGAAGTGGTACAGGCAGCAACATTGAGCTGAACAGCTCAGATTTGATTGTGATAAAACAACCAAAGCAAACAGTTGAGTGTCTCATAGAGTTAAATGAAAAACAATATGAATAGCAAATACTATGGAGGAACTCAAAACTCAGCCTCGGAACAGAAAATGAAACTAAATTATTTACAATTAAGCTAAATTGCAAAGCTCAAATTCAGTAACAAAGTATTTGATCATGCTGGCTTCACCTCAGATCATTACTTTAAACTATTCACTCACAACAATCAGATACAATTCACCTAATCATTACATCCAGATTTTAATTTCTCAAAAAGGGAAGTTCAAGTTCAGTGACACCTTGCAAAGTAGTTTTTCCATTTACTTCTACTATTCATTAGTAACTAGCTTACTGCATGATAGGACCCTATGTCATTGTTAGAGCAGCAAGCCACTCACTCCTCTCAACAGAGGTGTGATACAGAAAGATACAGAAAGCTCTAGTACTTCAAATTAAGACTTTTCAAATAATGATCCAGATGATAATTTATATGTGTGTATGTATATATATATATAGTTCTACAAGTCTCATGCACTATGCCTGCTTCAAACATCAAATCAATATCTTTTATTTCTTTGCCTTTGTCTCCTCATCTTTAGCACATTCCGTTCAATAATATTGTTTCAGAACAGGTCTCAGAGTTTCTCTACATACGGGGAAGGCCATTTCATACTCTGGCATCTACAAGGTCTAAGCAATATCTTATGAATACTGCAACATGGAATCACTTATAAAATCACTCACAATTCATGGCTTATAAGGTTTAATATTAAAACCTTTAAAATGATCTATTTGTTTTCAGAAGATTACTTGTAATCTTCTATTCAAAACAAAAAACCTTTTCAGAGATTTACCATAAACATGAATGAATGATAAAAATAAAGTGTTGACAACTTCAATAGATTTTCACTTTTCTGACAAGTTTCACTTTTACTGAAAAGCGTTTAAATAAACCTCTGGAAAATATATACAACTCCCTGAAATCCCATTTATACCAACTTCCTTCTGATGTCAAATTATTATTCCAGTTGCCTTAGTTACATAATTTCAGTATCTCTAACATGGATACCTGTGGCTTATCTCCACATATAGATTTTAGAAAATTCATTATTTCTCCATGCATGGAATCTTTATTTTCAGAATGCTGCTTGCACATTGATGGCTTCATTTATTTCTCTACTTAGGGCAGACAAGAAAGCCAATGAACTTGAATTTCTCTAGCAGATTTATACAAAAAAATGCGCCTACCAGCTGGAGGCCGGAAAGAGAAGCATAAGATACACTTCCCTTTTTTCAGCATAGGCAGACATACTGGCATTTAATGCTAAAATAAAGTTGCTCTTTGGTTACACAAAATCAGACATAGCATTCATTTAAAATTTAACATTTAGATACATGTCTGCTCAAACCTTATCAATAAGCTGAGGCACAATGAGGGAATTGCAACCAGATGTTTTTCCATGTGACAATTCTAAAACATATCCATAATTTCAACAGTTTGGTGGGTTTTTTTTTTCATCTGGGGGTGTGCACTATCCAGCAACTAGAAAACCAAATAATCACAGAGAAATCCAACTGTAACAAGCTATCCAGCTTTGAATAGACTCTCAAAGTCAGGTTAAGTTTATTAAAAGCTTTAAACATTTATAAATCTCCAGGGAAGCATGACTTTAATGCATAGCATTTAGAGGTAAATCATTGGCGTAATAGAGAGGCTCCTTCCAGCAACCTCTTGGGACCAGAAGGCTGGCTCAGACTATGAACTCCTTTATCATTCTCACACTAATTGTAGCACATCTTGAAATGATTAAATCTATTGTTAGAACAGGCCTTGTCAGCAGCTGGGACACGGTGATTAATAGAAATTTCTCTTTAATTCCTTAGGATGTAGAAGTCTAAAGTCACAGTTGAGACCTGGACCCCAATTATTAGGTGATTAATGAAATTATAATTGCTACCCTTTTGTTCCCATTCATCACGAGGTTTACTATTAATCATTAGGAGCAAAGCACAGGAAAAAGAAAATATTTTGCAAGTGCTATACTATGGATACATGGGAGAAGCATAAACGGGTCAGGAAAAATATTCTCCAATGCACCAGGGCTGGAGCAAATGGGTATCATTATCAACAATTTAACAGTACTAACGGTTCAAGTGAAGGTCAAACTTGCTAGGAGGAATCATTTTCTGCCTGATAACAGCTACAACCTTAACCAGCACTTGAGACACAGATACAGGCCAGCTGTTCATCAAGGTAGACAAAATACTTTTTACCATCCCTGTCAGTTAACAGAAACATCAACCTCAATAACAGGGTTTCCTTCTAAATCTTAAGAATGTTCTTTTAAAATTGTGCAATATAGAGATCATAATCACACACTGGATGTGTTTGTCCATGTGCATAGACAGTCTTGCACCATTAGACTCAACCTCTGGACAACACATGCCTCCATCATACTGTCAATTAGTTGATGGAGCAGCCAGAGTACTGCTAATGCTTCCCTCTGTTCCCACTCCCCAGCAATTTCTTATTGGTGCTTCAGAAATATCATGGGTCATATTTTCCAGGCTTGATTCTTTCCCAAAGACAACTCAAAGTCACAAACACTGTCCTAACAATTAGGAATTACGTGAATTATTCTTTTGTCTATAAAATATATATTTGAAAAAAAACTCCACGATTTAGAACTGCTTTAGCCCTGTAGCATTAATGTCAGGAAAGGTCAGATGCAAGATGTTTTTGTTCCCTTCTTGACTGATTAGAATTTTACAGAAGAATAATTAGTTTTTCACAGATCAAAATATTATGCAAGGGAAGGAAATAAAATGCAGCTTAAGAGAAAGACTAAGGCTCCTTTATCTTTTTTGGCATGACCTACCCCTCTAAAGGTCCAACAGTTATCTCCTCACAAGAGACTGCAAGAGGAGAATGGAAGGTTTCCTCAGTTACCACAGAGCTGTTTGTGACCTCAAGCAGAAAACAAGTTGAGAAAAGGACAGGACTTCATCTTCTCCCACCATGCAGCCTCTGCTTTTCAACACTACAATGCATTTCCATACACTTGCAGCTACGTGGTGTAATGTTAATTTACTATTTACTTTGCACTGATCTGTATCAGATGAAAAATCACTGTAATTTAGATCTCATTTGTTTATCTGTATAAACAAATAATTTATTATAATTTGATGCTTTACCTCAGCCACTTGAAATTGCATTAAATAACAAATCTGTGGTAAGACCATACCTAATCAGAAAGGCCAAAGTAAGACCAAGTAAGAAACAGCAAGTCTGCCACACATATCCTCTCTGTATTCACATTCAACACACACAACCACTTTATTCTGTTTACCAGCAGAAAGAAATTATTTCTGTGGTCAGCCATTTTTTAAAATGTCTGAAACTCTGATGGCAGATGATTTTTTCAGTTCTGATTTAAACAGACAGTGCTCAACTTACATCCTTCTGACTCTTAAAACAGGAATTGGGTGGAGGCAGAAAAGCTAGTTAATTTTCATGGTGATAATTTCAGACTCCTGGGAAAAAGAAAAGATCTCACTAATCTTTGACATAATTCACCTGAGCATATGCCAAAGATATGTAAGAGAGGATAATAAATAACTACAGTGCATGACAGAATAGGAATAAAATGCCATGGAGTTATATTGCACAATTCAATCAGATGGTTGGGTCAGTTGATGCATGAGCTCAAGGCCGAACATCTATCTTGGCATCTGGCATCATAACCAGCAACACGGACAAGCAACTCTCAATTCCTCGGTTGGGTGAGTATGAACACAAAAATGTCACAGTAGTTTTCAGAAATAAGTAACATAGCCAATTACTTTATTTCCTATAAATCATTAAATATTATGATAAGTATCTTGTAACGAAATTAGATACTAACGTCTCTAGTTTATATGTGGAAGCAAACAGCTATATCTGTAAATTAGGTTTATAAATTTTACAAATTTATGGCTAATACAGATTTTTCCTACTGCAGATTACAAAGTTTGCCTGTCCATCTTTTCTTCATCTGAGATCTATACACTGGAGGACTGATAAAAAAAAAAAAAACAAACCACATTTTTCATTCTGATTTCCACAGCAGAATAAAATATTCTGCTCCTTTTTACTTCAGTTGTAGTTTAATAAGTTCACATTTAAGCAATAACAGCATCATCTAAACATTAGGAAAGATTTTAAATTCAAATTAAAGTTCTGATAATTTATTTCTAGTGGGGAGATGAAATTTACTGTGCTAATATTTAGTCTAATTATATGGCATTTTAATGATATTTTCTAGTAAAGCTCACAAATTTTCATACTTTGGAAAAGATACTACTGTTAGTGTATAATGTGCTAGTGAGCAAAGTACACAAGAATATCTTAAAGACTAGTATAAAAGTATAAATAGAGTTTCAACTCCAAGTAAACTTCTCACAGACATACCCAGAACTCCTTGCTTCTCTTGTGCAGATGTGCGCATAGCAATTGTACTTCTTTTGTATTGAGATAAATGACACCAATTTTGTTCAGAAGAATAACAGAGCTATTTTACACATAAGATGATAAAATATAACTTACTCTTCAGAAGCAGGTATTACTTTGCCTAGGTTAATCACATATGTAAAAATAAAATCCTCCATATATTCATTTCTGGATTTCTTAACAAATCAACACTTATCTGAATCATTAACCATTTTAGAGATCCATACATAAAATCAGAAGTTAGTAGTTGTATGAATTATTTGTAGCTGCTGGCTGATAGTCCAAATGTAATAATGTAACTGTCAGTAAATAACTATGTGGTCACACAAAATAAGCTGAGTTATGCAAAATAGCTAAACTAGAAGTGTATTTAGACATACCATAGAAAGATCTAGTTAAAGAGAAGACAAAATTCAATAACTTCTTGAATAGATTAACTCTAGGGAAACAGTGGCTTCCTAAATAATACAGCAGATATTATAAAGGGTCACATTTATACTGGCTTTAACAGACCCAGGAGGGAAACTACAATAGTTGTCTTTGATCTATTGGCCTATATTAAACAGTAATGTGCTGGAGCATTGGGAAATGTCCCGATTTATTTCTGGAAAATATGTGTGCATACCGTCAGATGGAACATTCTTTATACTGTGGTGGTCTATTATATGGCAAGGACTAAAAAAAGTAAAAAGAAACAGAAATGTATGTTATTTGTCCAAAATTGATCAGAATGGTGGGCTAAATTACCAAGAAGCAATTTTGATTTAACTGCTTTGCATGGACATAATCACTTCATTTTGTCCAACAAAGTGCTACTTTTTAAGCTCAGAAGCAAAGTTAAAAAAAAGGTGAATAACAAGTAGCTAACTTCAGATTACAAATACTGCAAGGGAAAATAAGATTTCCCAATTAATATTAAAGTCTACACAGGTGCAAGGAGCAGGAATTCTCACTTCTGGGTCACCACTCAGGTTTGAAAGATTCTTCCAGTAGACTCTTGGGTTTGGGGTCCAAAGACATAACAGAAGGAACATCACAACATAAATGTCACATGAACTTCACAAAGATCTGAGCACACCCGTAGAAACTGTACAGCCTTGTAACTAGTGGTAGTGTTAATAAACTTTGAGAATTTTAAAGCATGCTACAGCTCTACCAGAGACATCCAACCTACACCATGAACTCCATCCTCACTCCAGCATATTTAAGAACTTTGTTAACGAGTTCTAATTAAAAAGAACAAAAATCCCACTCCAAGACTGGCAAAGAGAAAGAGCTCTGTTCTCAAACACTAGTTAAATAATCTTGTTTTCTATTTATGCTCTGAAAAATAGTGAAAAACAGAAGACAGACTCCTTTTCCTTCGCTTTTTCAAAAATTGAATTTTCCCTCTCTTCCTCATATGATCACACAGCGCTGCATCAATACTGTCTGTAACAGGAAATGTTGAACATATGTTTCTAATCAGAAGAACTTAAAAATATTCCATCAATATGTTGGCAGTTTGGATTTACATCATCTTATTTTTTTTTTTAAATAAGAAAGGAGTCTGAATATTCATTGCTGGCCACAGTAGCCATGGCCATGAAAAGTATGAATAGCCTAACAGCCTCCCTCACCATACAAAAGCATACCTCTTGGTACCAGCTGAAATTTTAATCAGATTCCTCTCACAACACAGATATTGTAGGTGTGCTGTGCTAGTCATTTCTGTTATTATAAACGACCTTTCAGGAGCTGAAAAAATTGTAGCTTGTCAGTTGAGACTTCTAATCGTTATCCATTCAGCTAAAGGATTTAACAGGACTGCTTGTAAAGGAAGAAAAAATAGATTCCCTTCTCACTAATCTCAGAAAGACACAAGTGGCCTAAATTAACAATTACCTTACACATTGAGGGAGATTTCTAATAACACTGTATTAGAATGAAAGTTAGTATATTCTGATGGGAATTTAATAACCACAATCAGCTGCAGTCTGACCAGAATATGTGCAACAGCTTGATTACCAAAGAAGCAGCCGTGATTTGTCTCCCCCTAAGCACTATATCCTCACTTTGGCCGGGATAGTTAATTTTCATAAGGAAGTAGGAGGGAATATAACCAGTACAGCTGACCTGAACTAGCCAAGAGGCTATTCGATACTATATCACCAGTATATAAACTTAGGTAACTGATGGCACGGGAAGAAGGGATCATGGCTTGAGCAGGGGCTTGGCATCAGGTTCTAGGTGGTAATTGCATTGTGCATCACTTCCTTCATATATTCTTTCATTAGTGTTATTTCTTTTTTCTGTCCTTGTCTTGTCCTGCCATCCATGAGGTTTTCAACTCTTTCTTTCAATTCTCCTCCCTTTTCCATTGAGTGGTATGCAGTGGAATGAGCTTAGCTGCTGGCTGGGCCTAAATCAAGACACACTGTCCTAAATACACCCAGTGAGGTCTTTTTCTTTGGGTGCCACCTGCATTGATGACGCATTTAGTGAAGGCCATTCAACCAGCTTTTTAATGCCCCACGTAACCCAAGAGGAGTTCCAGTGCCTGATGTTTTGTTGTCTTAAATGGAAAATTATTTTAATAAAATCTCTTATGATAAATTAAAATTGGTCCCTAAAATGTGATAAATTAGAAATATTAAACTTTCAGATTTTAACTACATATTCATACATGTAGTCTGTATAACAGGCTTGTTTTTGTCTTTGTACAAAAAAAGGAACTTAACTTCTATTCATAATCTAAAGTGCAAGTCATATTATTAACAATTCAGAATATTTAATGCCCTCTCTAGATGATAGCCTATATTAGAAATAAACATTAAAGAGTAATTCAAGTACAAGATGATAACTATGAGATAAGCAGTGAAAAAAGATAATAAAAAATATGATTAACATTAAAGCTGTTGCACTGGCCTATTGAGGGGAAAAAAGGAAAGAGAAAAGGTGGTAACCATTATTAACTATAGACTTGAGCTAGTAAATCATCTTCGAAACAAAACAGAGATATTGAAACTGTTTGCAAGTACCTCTGTTCCTAACAATATAACTGAATTATCAAATCTTATCATTCTCCAAGAAGGATTTCAGTCCTTAAAAGTTAAGCATAGCATTTATTTTTCCCTGTGTTCTCCCGTGTTACTCATGCTGCTACAACCCTAGTACTGCTGTCAAAGCACGTTGAAATCATGCTGTCCACTTAGTCATAAAATTCGAGCTACTTTTCCTTCACATAAAGTACTTCATACTCTAGTAAGCATTACAAAAAGTAAGAAGAATGGCTGTGTAATAAAATTATAATTGAAATGGCTCTACTGCTGCCTCATTTCATCACTCACACTGGCCTCTGCTTGTTAAATTTTAAGATCTCTTGGGAATGCGGTGCATAGTATAACTACACTCCAGAGTGTCAAAACAACCACTACTATGATTTATCTCATGCATGACATCAAGGATCTATTTTAAAGTAAAGATTTTACCAGTAAAAGAAGCCCTTAAACTTTCACGCTTCTCTAAGTAAAGAACGTAGGCCAAAAACATTTGAAGGAACTTAAAGAATTTTTAGACTTCCAGTAGTCTTTGCCTTTCAGGAATGTTTCTGTGTCCTTCCTCTTTTACATATCCAAACTCATTATAAGAGGAATTGCTAATGTGTGTTTGCTGAAAAAATATTAGCATAAGAAAACAAAATTTAATCAACAAAGCAACTAACAGAATAAAAAGGATTAAAGAACTCCCATAAAATCCAAAGAAAAGTTTTAAAACAAATAATTTCTACATAGTTGTGAACATTACCTTAGAATCATAGAATGGTAGGGGTTGGAAGGGACCTTTAGAGATCATCTAGTCCAACCCCCCTGCAGAAGTAGGTTCACCTACGCATAGGGATTGCAAATATTTCTGGGTAATGGACACTAACATGTTCAGGAAAGGATATCTGAATGAATACAGATATACCCTTCCTGCCGTGAGGTGCTGTTGTGGGCCACCTCCCAGCTTGCCACTCTTCTCACTCAGTGCTTCGAAGTTACCTTTTAAACTATAACTTCACTGAACACTGAACATATTGAAGATTGCAAGATTTTCACAGCCTGCAAGATTTTCCTCCAAAATCTTAAAAGATAAGATTTTCTTATCTTTTAATATCAAAACCAACTTGTCATTGTCCTGACTTGATCCTTCTTATGCCCCTGAGGAATCTGTCACCCACTTGCAAAAGAGACAGGGATGCACATTTTTATTTGAGAGCATCTGAAGCTCTCTTCAGACAGAAACATTTTGGATCTATAGACATTATTCCATTCTCACATGTCTTCTGTAGGGACAATGTGACATAAAATGGGCTGTTACTGCTCTTGTAGGTGACAGAGGTAAAATTCACAATTCTATACTTTCTTGCTAACTTCACGAGCATCTGCAACTAAACTGGAAAATCCTTAAAACCACAACTAGCAATAAAAAAGGTCATTCCCCCTCACAGTCCACTGCAGCAGGTAAGGTCACCACAGAATATTACTTATTTGATTCTCATGAGAACTACCACATGCATAGCAGCAATGTTGTTTTTTTGGCCTCATTTTGCCCGTAAAGGCTGACACAGCCACAGGGTATTACCTATAGGAAACACCACAGAATATATCTGGGCTTAATTAGCAGTTGCACATTTATTTCCTTCCACTGCACAGAGAAGCCTTGACTGCTCTGTAGCGATGCCTAGAAGTCAATATCAGGCCATATAACATACAATATTACTTTTTGCTTTCTCTTCCAATAAGTTACAGAAGCTATGGAAGATTGATCGTTTCCAAAATGCTTCTATTCGGAGGCAATTTCTTCTCTGTTTTAGGACACTGTCACTAACTCTAAGGCAAGAAACCCAACAGAATAACATTCACAAGAATGCTAATATAATGATTGAAGCAAGTGCTTTTTACACCTACCTGTCCTCACCTCATAAAAGCTGACCAAAAGATCAAAACAGGCTAAGAAGTGGGCAGTTTGCCTTCAGGATCTCAGACCTGCTAGTTTGTTCAGTACAACGTTGTCACAAGAACATGAATCAAAAGCTTAGATGTTGTACGCCTCATGATACCCCAACACTGTATCTCAGGGGAAAAATAAGCAAGCGGACACAAATTACAAGGGCGATTAAATAATCTCTTTCAAAAAGTCATCCACAGTCGGAGTAGACACATTGGGGTTTTTTGTTCTTTATTTTTCTGTTTCGTCTTGTAGATCTATACAGTGAAACCTTTACATTACCACTACTGTTCACCACTTAGTACCCCTCAGTTTATTTTAGCTTTGACTGGCATAAAAATAAGTGAATTTCTTAGGCATTGATAAGAGAAGAGAGCAGCCTGTCACAGCTAAATTTGGTTACCAGCTCCCTTTCATTCTTCCAGCAAATGCTGATCATTAGTCCTCAGCCCTCAGAAAATGGCACAACTGCCAAATAACACAGTCCAATCAATACATAAGGAAAGATGCAATTGAAGCCCTGGGTTTCCACACAGTTAATACATACTGTTTTTTCATATAAATTTAAACAATTTAAAGCTTACAGTCTAAAAAAATATTGGGAAGTACAAATCAATAGATGCTTTGTTATTTTAAGAAAGCAATTCCAAAGAGTGTGAAATATTGTATCCTAAAAACTTCAGTTCATATTTTCATACAATTGTGTAGTGAATTCCTTGGCTGCAGAAGAAAAAAACCAATTAAGAGTGGTGCGTGGATATTCTGTGTGATATATCCTATAGAACAAAATTAATCAGTTATCTGACTTGCACTTAGCATGAACAGTGTTCCTCATTATTTACCTTTAAAAAAAGACATTTTTATTGTTACAGAATCTAAACTCCTCCTGAACTCTGCAGTTTTGACAGGTGGATAGACTGTAAAGATCAAGATCTCAAGGTCAGAAATATAAAGAACCAAGTAAACCAGTAATTTCACACTGTGTAATAGTTGCTGAGAATACTGGCCCCTGACATATAATGCCATGAAAGAAAACAACAAACTTTCATTTTTGATTTAAAGACTTAAGTTTACTCAAAGGTGCTTTGCTATCCCCCAAAGTTTTAGAGCAGCATAACCAGGCTTTACCACTTGTCAACATTTAATAGCCTACACCCCAATGATTGATTTTATTCAATTGGATTTCTTTTTCTCTCTAACTCACGTATTTAGCTTTTCACTGCAGCAGGTTGACAACACATCTATCATAGCTAAACAATCTTATTCAGAAGCATTTATTTTCTGTAGCTTTGTTTGTTTGGTCTTCTGCTATACACATTGCTTTATATGTTTCCACATACCAACACAGGTTTACAGTGTGTCTGCGTAGGATATCACATAAGCTGTTTTGTATCTCCTCTTGCCTGTTTATGAAACAGTCATGCCTGTTTACAAAAGCTAAAATCTGTCAGGGTCTGGGTGCTGTTTTGTAAAGTATCATTAATGGATTTGCAGCCCTCAGAATATCACTAGCAAGTAAATCAATATATCAAAAATATGTGAGAAGCAACTATATCATATGTAGGAAAAGAATTCTTCAATAACGGCCCATCTCACAGCTCCCACAGCTACTGCCCAGCTCCTTCTATCAGCTCTCTCTAGGAAGTTCTAGAATATGGACTTACTCCTTGTAAATATTGGTTTATATTCTGAGGGCCAAAAATTGGTTTCTCTCATTCAGAGAAAGTGCTATAAAAAACTTGATAGAGAAGTTGCCCAAACAGAATCAGTTGTCAGGCACGACTGGCTTGCTACAATGGCTTGAAGAGAGATTCATTCCTTCTAAGGGGAGAACAGCATTTTTCCATTAAGTGAACTCTTGTATAATACAGCAGCATATCTCTACTTCTTAGAGCCTATGCAACGTTTGCTATCCATGTTTCCAACCGAGTTGTTTACTTTGTCTCAAGTCCTCAGCTTGGCAGAGCTTGTGAACAGACTGCCACTCTGCTAAGCACAGTTCCACAAAAATAAAAGAAAGAAGCAATTCTGAAGGAAACACATCTGAAAAAAGCAAGATAAAATAGTGATGTCACGATTATTTTTATCAAGTTGCTGTAAAACTGCCAAGCCCAGAAGCCTACCATTTCAGCAGTGTTCTGAAAAAGAAAGAAATAAAGCATGCTTGTCCCTCTCATTGCTCCTCTTAAAAAAAAAAATAGTTCAGATGCTTCCAAGTCACAACACTTGTAAACCCTGAAATATAGAGAATGAAACAGATCATAAAGCATCATTACTTTGACTTAAATTGACAAAGATCTGTGTGTTAGACATATATAAAAGCAGTAAAAGTTAAAATGATCAAATTCAAAAGCACCAAAAGCCTTATTCTTGTTGAGACCTGCCTGCTTTGTCCCATCAACTCACAGGCAGGCTGCTGAACAGGAAAATAAAATCAGCAAATATAAATAATAGCAATCCACTGTGCATAGCAGAGGCATTATAGATCTTGAGAAATGATCCCTAACGTTCAAGGCAAAAATCTGTAAGAAGAAAATTGTAACATGCACAGGACAGAAGATCACTGTAAAGACCAGGTTTTCCTACAGAGAAAACTGTGAGAAGAGAACAAGGAAAAGCCAGTAAAATATAGGAGAATGGACAGACAATTCTAGAATTCTTTTCTTACTACAGAGAATGTATTTATTTTCATAAAAGGAAAAAGAAAAAAAAACCCACAAAAAATTTCTAAAGGTCTTAACTAATTCTCAAAACAAACCAAGTCACAAGTTTTAGACCACATCCTTTTTTCCCAAAATGATGAGATACAAAACCAAAAGTAATACTTCCAGATTTTGACTTATTTCTACGAAGTTAGCTAACAGAAGAAGAACCCAGATTACTCTATGCATTTATGTCAGCGTGCTTGTACTGACATACTTGCTAAAACAATCCTTTGGTCTGGCTAAGCAATGACAAATGTGTGAAGTGAGAGAAGGCAAAACATATAAAAAGGCTGAATCAATTTTACAAGCATTTTGTATCACATGTTGATCCATCAGTACTGGCTATTATCCTGATGAAAAGCCATCACAAAGCAATGTAAGTGGTAAGCTGTACATCTCAGCTTCAGGGTAGACAATGTGCTCCTTAAACCTCCCACTCTACCTGGTTAGTGCTGCTACAAGTTTAACCTTGGTTTCTTTTCCAGAAACTTCAGGCACTGGACGCTCATAGTCCACAGTCAGGTTACACAGAAATACCTGGAAAGCTGCTCAAGATCCTCTAGCAAACATCAGTTACAGGCAGGTAGGTTGCAGGCTGGATACACCACTTCAGTAGCAATTGATTCCAGGCCACCATCTTTTTTGAGACCCCCTGTAATTTGTCTCCAGCTGTTACAAAATCTTGTGCTGCTGGAAGATGACAGAGGCAGGCTCAGTCAGATGGACAGAAATGGCTTGGAATCATAGGGCTTGAAAATCATTGCCTGCTGCTACTTTGCAGGAATATGAGATGGGAGAACATGCAACACAGAAGGAAGAGATCTGGAAGGTCTTATTTGTTGAACTAATTGTGTGAGGACACACTTGCTTCCCTACACATTGCACAGACACTTGGAAGTAGATCAGGGAGCTCATGTGAGGGAGCCATGTGGCTAGGCTGGACTCTGGCACTGCCAGCTTTGCATCAGAACCCACAATCAAAAGTTATCAGAATAGGCAAAACCTCCACAGCACCACAAGGCACAGCCCAAGGAGCAAGAAGTGTCCGTATCTAGGGCCAGAGCTGCTCTGGGTGAAGAGTTCAACGTCAGTATTCTCAGCAGCACCTGAGCCTCTACCCCACTGAGCATGTACCTGTCTGTGAATGCTGAATATAATGTGATAATCTTCCTTTATATGCCTTGTTAGTTATTGGATTCTTTCTCAAAGGCAGATGGAGACAACACTGGTGTTAATCTCATTTAGGCTTTGAATGGTTACATAATATCCACTACCATACAGCCATTGGGGCACCAAATTGGAATCTCTGTGCTTTATACAAAATAATTTGCAGCCAAAAAATTAATCAGCCCATTAAATATCCTTCAAGAAAAACAACCAATTCCATGGCCGAGACAGCAACAGCAACCTAGAGCCACTATGGATACACAACAATCATCATATAACTTAATGAGCTGGTGAAATATCTTATTTCAGCTAACTAAATTAACTCAAAAACTACTATAAACACTGAAGATATATGAACTGTTGTTTGGTCTGTGTGCACTGAGGGCTATAACTGCATTTGTTAATAATTTCTTCTTCTTACCTGAAAGCTAACACTGAGTTTCAGTCTTCTTCCACCATGATCAATAGCAAAATGTTCTGCATTTTAGAATCATGACCAGGACAGATATCTCCAGATGAGCAGCTCACATGATACATATATTGCTTACTTGTGTTATTCCCAGTGACAAGACTTTATGGCAATGACCGTGTTTGCTATGCAGGAAGATAAAATTCACATTGCTAATTCAACAGAGATGTAATATTAAATGTTGTAAAAGTTTATAGTAAAAATCGCACCAACAGAATAAAAGCCCAAACACCTCACAACAAACACCACTGTCAAAACCAAATTCCTCTAAGCATTATGTGCACAGCTCACACTTTACCTTACAGCTAACTGTTCTGCAAGTGACAGCAAACTGGACACTGGAAAAATGGACACCTCAATGAATCACGCCTCATTTATGTTTTCTGGTTTAAGATTTATGCATGTTGAGCACAGCTCAGAGCAAGTAAGTTACAGTCCAATGCAACTTAATGATTTTGCTACTTGCTGCTGCCTCCTAAATAATGGGACGTCTCTGCTTTCTCATCAAATGGGTGATTGCAGAAGAAATACCATGGGGAAGAAAGCTGTTCTGAGTATCCCCATAGGTAACTAAGCATCTCAAAGATCTCATCTACATTTTCTGAAAGCAGGTCGGTAGTGATTTACTTAGACACTGACAAGGTTTTCTGCATCTCACAAGATAAAGGAGTAGCTGTCTAGTTGCCCTTTTAAAACGAAGTCATTGGATATTTCACTACCAAGCACCCCATCTCCTCCAACTCAGCGCATAGCAATGGAGAATAAATCAACCACCTGTGCTGAGCAGCACAGCTGCCTCCTGGAGCTCCAGTACAATGCACACTGACAGGAGGCTTTCTAGGGTTACCTGTTTTCATGCACAGTGGGATGAATTTCCAGGTGATGCTCTCCAGCTGAGCTCCCTGCTCCTGTTACCAGTTCTTTCCTCATTTACACTGCTGTTCAAGTCTGTAATAACAGCTCCAACATGTCAGAAGAGGAATGAAAAGATTTAGCAGTGTGTGCCAAAGAAATTAGGCAGACACCATCGCTGTCATAGTGGACAAAGGAAAAGATGTTCCTCAAAGTCTCAGTGAGTGACTTAGAATAGATTTCAATATTTCAAGGCAGTAAGGCCCTAAAACCTTTACTATCCCTCAATTTTCCACTCAGCAGCTTTGGCATTTGGTTTCTGAAAATACATGGAACAATCTGACAGACGAACATGCAAGGGCCTGTCCTCAGAGATACAGCCACCAAAGCAACTGGCTTTTTGCTTCTGTACAGCTAAACGCCTGACATACTGAGTAAACTGTATGGAAACTGTCTGTTCTCATTTATTTTAATTAACTCATAAGAGAACTGTAGCTTAGCTCAAATTGAGAGTTTTTAATCATAGAATCAGGAGCTGGTCTGGAAAACAGACAGATAAACTTCAATGAAATGGGCTTTTTTTTTTCCCTGCTTTTGTAACGGTCTCCCCTGCTGAAATCAATGATAAATTCATTGCTCATAACTTCAGTGCTCTGTTTTCATGTTTTCTCCAAGTGGCCGTTCAGTTACATCAGCTACTAACTTGCAACGCTCATATGGTATGGCAAAAGTATATCTTTAAAAAATACATATATATATATATATATATATATAATAAATATATATATAAAGCCTGTCAAATGTACTGAAGTCTTACTAGATTAATAAAAATAGAGTTCTTCCTGTTGGCCAGGTTATCTTAGCAAACCTGCTCCACTGCAGAGTCAATCTTTATTTAACTATAATAAGTCTTTATTTGCAAACACCTTATAATTAAACTTTACTTTTTAAATTTACAATTGAATACTCCAGTGGCCTAATACAGGCTGTTACACTGTTTTAGATATGGCATATTGGTATTCTTCTAGTTTGTGTTAACTGGAATCATTAGGAAAAATGACAGCTAGACAGTAAATGGCTAATGCCCATTTCCACTTAATAAATTGTCTTTCCATTAAGTTACCTTCCAAAATTGCACCCTGATTTCTGGACACATTATTTGCTTAGAATGCAGGGAATAATTTACAAATTATAGATTATATTCTGAAAACACAACTACAATGAGATAGTGCTGCTATCTGAGAGGGCAGGCTTGTACCTTTTGGCAGCTAGTTATGGCACTAGCTGCTGCTGGAAAGATTAAATGTTTACAAGGGTATCCACTCTATTTGCAAAGTGCAATAATTAGTCTGTTTTTTCTCTTTAGGATTTAAAAAAAATACTATTTATCTCCTGCTGGTACTCAAATCAAACTAAAACAAGTGTCTGCTTCCAACTGGTTTCTAGCTTGTGAGGCCTTCATCACTTTAAGAGATAAATAGAAAAAAAATCAAGTTTTCAGATCAGAGTGTTCCAAACCAGTTCAGATACTTATGTAGGCAATTACAATTGCACTTAGACTCCCCACATCCTCTACTCCAATCTGGATTTTTATTTTAATTTTTAATATTTACAAAGTTTTTTGTGTTAGGATTGCAACTGATGTTCCATTAAGTAAGAAGTAAGACTCAAGGCATATGTACATTTATTAAGGCACCAGATAAAATGGGATTATTTTCAGCATACAGATTCCAAATACTAAATAATCAGGGCATAACTAGATTGTATAAATCTATTTAGGTTACTGGTTTGCAGCTAAGATGAAGACACTAAATCACAAAAAGTATTTCACTTTTAACTTTCACTGATCTTGAATCTTAAAAGGCTGAAGCTGTGAGCTAAGGAAACAGAACACACTAGGACTTCAGGAAAAATAACCTAGGTCCCATGAACTGTGGGAAGAAAATATCCACACAATTCTTATTAGTTGTTTTTAACCATGGTTGTTCATATTTCTTCCTAACATAAAATGCTGTTTATAATTTAAATATAGCTTCCTTTTTTTTAAAAAAATAAGAAAAAGATAAAACCACAAGCTATGTTGCAATATATCTCACTGGTGGGGGTATAAACTAAGTAGCTTAAACCATATGCATCAGAAGGATAGTAGAGAACATGGTTGGATTATATTTGTTCCTGGCCTGTGTGCAGGAGATGGACTCGCTTCATCCCTTCCCAGCGCAGCAGGTGAGGGGAACAAAGTGAATTGCCAGCTCACCTAATAAGACATCTCTGTCTGAGGGTGCTTGGAGACTTTTCTCCCCAGGAGTCTTTCTTGCATATTGAAAGGGAAAGCATGGCTGCAGATTAGGGCACAGAACTGATGAAAAGAACGAAAAATACAGCACATGGTTTTGCCCGCAGTTGCTGGGCATTTAGAGGGAACAAGAATTATAGGACTTGATTTACTTTACAAAAACTGATTAGTAAAAACCCCTGTGGATTTCTTAACTATACTGTGGAGGGATATAAGATTAGTGTAGCAATTCCCATCATCAAACGTATTTACTGTTAAAATATTGGATTAGTGATGTTGTTATCCACTGTTCCAAGATTATAAAGTGATTCTTTAAAATTGAGCAGAAAAATACTATGCTCTATCATTTGTAATTAGATTTCAGTCAGAGTGTTTTTGCCTTTCCACAAGTAATTCTGCTTAAAAAAAAAAGTGCTCTGTGTACAAAGAAAAAAAAATAGATGCAAAAGAAGAAAAAAATATATTTTCCTCTTCTGCTTTTGAGAGGCAATTGTTTAGTCTGTATTTTATCGTCCCTGCTTGTCATGTTCATCATGGTAATGCACCATGATTACGTCAGGTGGTAATTAAGTCATAGAATCATAGAATGGTAGGGGTTGGAAGGTACCTTTAGAGATGATTTCAGGTGATGCTAATTTGTAAGATACATAAATGTGCACTCCTTGAGCCTCACTAGTCTTAGTCCTTGGATGTTTAACCCTCAGAGAGAACGTTGAGCTACAAAACCTTGAGGATCATCAATGTTTGTCTAGGTTTCCAGTGACAGCATGGACTGTGAAGGACAAAGAGCATGAGGAAAAGGCAGAAATTCATGTGTTCTTTAAAGTCATTATGCCACATTTGGGGCAGGAAAATTAATGCAACTGTACCCTGCCTTTTTAGGCTTTATCTTAACTGAGTGAGAGTACTTGCAATTCTTGCAGTGAATAAACAAATAAAAGCCTACAGCACTAATAACACCACCTTCTCACACCACCTTTATCCTATCATACACCTCTGGGAATCACTGCTATGCAGTATGTATGGGTCATCAAAAAAAGTTTTAAGTCAGAAATACTCTGCAGCAACAGAAGAGTGGGAGTTTTCCTATATTTGCCATGATGGCAAACCTCACTACTTCCCACTACTGCACTTTTAAGCCATATAATCTTAATCATGGACCTTCTTCCTTAATTTGGTAACTCTTTATTCTCTCTTTCTAAACTTATCCTCCTAGTAATTTGGAAGAATGAAGTAATTTCTTTCTGATTCAGAATCATTGTGATCAGTATTATTTCATACTGTTACCACACAAAATTCAGATGTTAAAATAGTGTCAACAACTTCAACAATTCAAACACAGATGACTTAGATTTTAAATTACCCTGTTTCTAACTGACCATAAATACATATTCTTAACAGTTGTAGCTCTGAGCAGACTTGATGGTGTTTATCAGCTAAATGTTTAATCAGGCAATGAAGCAAAAATCATAACCACAGAAATACCTCTATTCAGTATTTAAATAAAGCTTGTAAACCAATGACAAGTCTTTTAGGGCAACTACTACCACATATGTTCCTTATCTGCAAAGTCCTTATTCCAAATTTATCAGAAAAAAGGCATGGTCATGAAAAAGAATTCCCACATTGCCAATGTCATATTGCTGTAGGAATTCAGTAAATCACAACCAAATAACCCCAAAAACCAAAACCATAAAACCGAGAACAAAATCCCCAGCACGGAATAAGAAATGATTTAACAAAACACTACTGTTCTTCATTTTTGTCTTCCTGAACAGACCAGTTTCCAAATTTGCAGCTACTTCACTGCTTCAACAAATAAGG